>NC_135234.1:152775388-153382888 GCF_051348905.1 Ranitomeya variabilis
ACGGTGGATCCCGGGTTGCGAACGCACCAATCCCATCAATAAATATATTCGGTGCATTCCACAAACCCTAACACAACTGATGACAATTATTAATTTCCCAGACTATTAAAAAATGCACACCAGTCCAGAAAAATTATTACTGTGGCCTAGAAAAAGCAACGAGATTGCTGATGACAATTATCTATTTTCCAAACCTGCTAGAAAACACACATAGTCTTGAAAAATTATTTATTTGGCCTATATATGGCAATGAGATGGCTTATGCCAATCATTTATTTATAACACAACTAGAAAGCACACAGCAGTCCTGAAAAATTGTTTCTTTGGTCTATAAACGGCAATGAGATGGCAGATGCTAATGATTTATTTCCCAGACTACTATAAAACACACAACAGCTTAGGAAAATTATTTATTTGGCCTAGAAATGGCAATGAGATGGCTGAGGTCAATTATTTATTTGCAACACTACTAGAAAACACACACCGGTCCAGAAAAATAATTTCTTTGGAATAGAAATGTCATCGAGATGGCTGATGCCAATCATTTATTTCCCAGGCTACTATAAAACACACACCAGTTTAGAAAAACTATTTATTTGGCCTAGAAATGGCAACAAAATGGCTGATGCCAAATATTTATTTGCAACATACTGTATTAGAAAACACACACGGGTTTTGGAACATTTTTTATTTGGCCAAAAAATGGCAACAAGATGGCTGATGCCAATGATATTTTTTACAGACTACTATAAAAAGCACAGCAGTTTAGAAAAATTATTTATTTGACCTAGAAATGGCAATGAGACAGTGTTAGGGCTAGCGGAATGCACCAAATGGATATAGAGACTTTATTATAATATATGCGTTCGCAGCCCGGGGTCCACCGTGCAGGAGAACCTGCTGCTAGCAAATGGCAGAACTAAATTGCGGTATGAGCTACCTCTGTTACTTCACAGAGTAGCCGTGAACTCAAAGCACTGCACCCTGTTAACCTTCACAGTGGCACAGGCTAACTACCCAAACGAGAGCAGTCAGTGGTCATGCATGCACACAAAACTCCTCGCCGGAGGTGCCAGCATGCTAGGGCCTATTTCACCCAGGTCCCTGAATACTCAAACACACAAACTCCTCGCCGGAGGTGCCAGCATTCTAGGGGCTTATTTCAGCCGGGTCCCTAAACACAATCATATGAGACCACACTGGCGCAAAGTACAACATAGAACAATACTAGCGCATGGCCGTGTGGCCATGCGAGCCTTAAATAGTTGCAGCACGTACAGGACCTTCCTAGAAGGACCAATGAGAGGCTGCCACAGAGCGTGAGCACCTACAGGACCTTCCTGAAGGACCAATGGCCTTAGCTGCAGTGTCTGATCATGTGACCCTCGATCTCCACTGAGAGATCTTACTCTGGGCATGCTCAGAATGAGAAAAGCAGGACTTAGTCCCAGAAGCGTCTGCTCGCCGCTGCCCAGCACTGACTTCAATGGCAGAAGCAGGAAAAGCAGCCGTAACTCTTTGTACAGAGTCAGACTGAGCGAGACGCTGGGACTGACGTCTCCGCTGAGCAGGCTCCACTGCGGCAGGAGGAGAATGGGAGACCGCAGCGGAGATGGCCCAAGATTCCCCCTGTGCAGAGGTGGGAACTCGACCCCTAACAGACAGAAGATGTTGATTATTTATTTACAACACTGCTAGAAAGCACACAGCGGTGCAGAAAAATACTTTCTTTGGACTAGAAATGGCAACGAGATGGCTGATACCTATTTATTTCCCAGATTAATATAAAACACACACCGGTTTAGGAAAACTATTTATTTTGCCAAGAAATGGCAACGAGATGGCTGATGCCAATTATTTATACCCTAGACTACTAAAAGAACACATATCGGTCCGGAAAAATTATTTATTTTGTCTATATATAGCAACGAGATGGCTGATGCCAATTTTTTATTTACAGCACAGCTAGAAAGCATGCGACGGTCCTGAAAAATAATTTCTTTGGACTATAAATGGCAATGAGATGGTTGATGCCAATGATTTATTTCCCAGACTACTATAAAACACCGGTTTAGGAAAACTATTTATTTTGTCTAGAAATGGCAACAAGATGGCTGATGCCAATTATTTATTTCCCAGACTACTATAAAACACATACCGATTTAGAAAAATTATTTGTTTGGCCTACAAATGGCAACAAGATGGCTGATCTGATGCCAACTATTTATTTCTTAGACTACTAAAAAAACAGAACGGTCCAGAAAAATTATTTCTTTGGCCTATACATGGCAACGCGATGGCTGATGCCAATTATTTATTTACAGCACAACTAGAAAGCACATAGCGGCCCTTAAAAAATGGTTTCTTTGATCTATAAATAACAACAAGATATCTGATGCTATCGATTTATTTCCCAGACTACTATAAAACACACAGAGGTCAAGAAAAAATTATTTCTTTGGACTATAAATGGCAAAGATTTGGCTGATGCCAATTATTTTTTTCCCAGATTATTATAAAACACATACCATTTTAGAAAAATTATTTATTTGGCCTACAAATGGCAAAGAGATGGGTAATGCCAATTATTTTTTCCTAGACTACTAAAAAACACACAAGTTTAAGAAAATTATTTATTTGGCCTATAAATAGCAACAAGATGGCTGATGCCAATTATTTATTCGCAGACTACTAAAAAAAGACAGTCTATATAAAGGGTAGCTGGCCAACAGCACACGGATAAACGGATGCACGTCCTAGTTCCACTGGACCCCCATGGAAGATGTACATACCAGATAAGAAATGAAGGACAGCATCCAGTCCAGGTGAAAGTGTTCACAAAACGATTCCTTTATTTGCCAAAGTGCAACGTTTCGACCCAAATGGGTCTTTATCAAGCATAAAACACATGGGTAATGGCGGATTCTTATAGGGGATGGATTAACATAAACCAATTCCCACAAGGTATCCGCCCACATCAGAAATAACTCTTAAAATTACATACAATAAAAATACATATATCACATCTTAAATATATTACAGATTCCAAGGCAGAACACAGAAACCGTCGTATAATGGGCAATAAAACCCGCATAACATGCTGGTTAAAGATCTATCCCTGCGTCCTTGGTAACCATCAACCAATGGGTATATATGTAACAACCACTCAAAACTCATCCCACCTATCAGGTTCAATTAGACAATCCAGCCGGTCACATGTATAGAATCAACCAGTCTAATCCATCAAAGTGTTGCACCAATCATGTATAGCACCCAACATGCACTGTGTCACATAACGGCCAACCAAAACAACTCATTCAGTGATGTTTACAAACATCAGCAAGCCAATAGATGAGCTGCTCACCCGTCCAGCATGTTACTCGCCTCCAATCAGCAATCCAGCCGGTCACATGTATAGAATCAGCCAGTCTAATCCATCAAAGTGTTGCACCAATCATGTATAGCACCCAACATGCACTGTGTCACATAGCGGCCAACCAAACCAACTCATTCAGTGATGTTTACAAACATCAGCAAGCCAATAGATGAGCTGCTCACCCATCCAGCATTCCTGCCAGTAACCAGATTAGTGGGATTGTGAGAAGGCACTGGCATCTATTAAATAAAGGTCTTCCAAATGTAGCCGAATTTTCACGCCCCCCTGTCTTTTCCTATAAACGTGGATGCATGGATTAGACTGGTTGATTCTATACATGTGACCGGCTGGATTGTCTAATTGAACCTGATAGGTGGGATGAGTTTTGAGTGGTTGTTACATATATACCCATTGGTTGATGGTTACCAAGGACGCAGGGATAGATCTTTAACCAGCATATTATGCGGGTTTTATTGCCCATTATACGACGGTTTCTGTGCTCTGCCTTGGAATCTGTAATATATTTAAGATGTGATATATGTATTTTTATTATATGTAATTTTAAGAGTTATTTCTGATGTGGGCGGATACCTTGTGGGGATTGGTTTATGTTAATCCATCCCCTATAAGAATCCGCCATTACCCATGTGTTTTATGCTTGATAAAGACCCATTTGGGTCGAAACGTTGCACTTTGGCAAATAAAGGAATCGTTTTGTGAACACTTTCACCTGGACTGGATGCTGTCCTTCATTTCTTATCTACTAAAAAAAGACACACCGGTCCAGAAACATTATTTCTTTGGCTTAGAAATAGCAACAAAATGGCTGATGCCAATTATTTATTTATCAGTCTAATGTAAAGCACACGCCAGTTTAGGAAAAATTATTTCTCTGTCAATGAAACGGCTGATGCCAATTACTTATTTCCCAGACTACTAAAAACACTAAGCGGCTTAAAGAAACAGTACTCCCACAGATGGTGTATGCAGTGTATACACAGCAGCTTCAATTCACACTACTCCCATAGGCGGAGGGTGCAGAGTACACATAGCAGCAAAAAGGCACAGTACTCTAATAGGTGGAGGGTGCAGAGTATACACAGTGGCTTAAAGGCACAGTATTCCCACTAGTGGGGGTCACAGACTAAACACAGCAGCTTAAAGGCACAGTGCTTCCACAGGCAGTGGTTGCAAGTTGCAGTTTTTGCACAGTTCTCACACAGATATGGGTTGCAGATTACAGAGAGTGGCTTTTTGGCACAGTACTCCCACAGATTTGGGTTTCAGAGTACACAGAGCGACTTTTTAGCACAATACTCCCACAGATATGAGTTGCAGAGTATACACAGAAGCTTTTTTGCAGAGTTCACAGTCAAAATCTGTACCTCACTCCAGCTGCATCCTATCCCTACATTAATGAGAGCAGAACAGTGGCAGCACTTGCAATCTGACTTTTATTCAGGATCATGGGTCACGTGCAGTGATGAGCGAGCACTAAAATGCTCAGGTGCTCATTGCTCAGGTTGAGCAAATTGGAATGCTCGGGTACTCGACCCAAGCAGTGAGCCCAATGTAAGGTCTATGGAAAAACCGACCATTTCTTACGCGACCCCAAGCCGGGGGGTCCTTTTAGGATCTAAAAACTTCTAAAATCAATGGGAACAGTGCTCAAATGACTTGGGAACACAATAAGGAATACCCCTGGAAGCATTTGTGACTCCCAGGTTACTACTGTGAACAATGTTATCAGAGTCTTACGCCACTATTACAGGCGCACAATAAAACATCCAAAAAATGAAACCAAAATGGATTTTCCTGGGAAATATGTTAAGGAACATCCTTTCCAGGGTAATGATTTGTATGTAAGGCAAAATAAAAAAAATGTTCCTCCGCCACTTGGGCTATGTTCACACGTAGCGTTTTTGATGCGTTTTTCAACTTTTGCATTTCTTTCAACCAAGACAAATACATTCACTGAGAAATGTCATTTTAACATTTTACAACCTTATTTGGCCATGTGGTGTGTGACACATCATGAGACACACTCTGTTTCATTTATGAAGGAGGGACTCTGAAAATCACAAAGTCTATTTTTTATAGGGCCAGCAGTCAGCCCTCACTATTCTTAGTGAGCCATCAGCTGGCTTTTCTTTGTTGTTCCCATTATTAAACAGTGGGTCCATTATTCTGTTATTGCAACTGCAGTGAGTGGCAGGGCTGCCCAAAATTTGGACGCACCCCAACAACCCATTGAACAGACATCATGGATGACCACAGGCAATCAAAGTTCCCAGTATTCATTTGGTACTCCCATACTGTTTGCTTCTGCATTGAATGCAAGGCCTGCCCTGCCCCAAAGTTACATGCACCCCAATAAGCCTTTAAACCCACATACTGGATGACCACAGGAAAACCAAGTTCGCATTATTCATTTGGCACTCCCATGCTGTTTGCTTATGCATTGAATGCAAGGTCTGCCCTGCCCCAAAGTTACATGCACCCCAATAAGCCTTTGAATCAAGGTACTGGATGGCCACGTGAAACCAAAGTTCCCATTATTCATTGGTCCTCCCATACTGTTTGCCTATTTATTGAATGCAAGGCCTGCCCTGCACCAAAGTTACATACACCCCAATTACCCTTTGAACCGACATCTTGAATGGCCACATGAAACAAATTTCCCATTATTAGTCATTCGGTACTCCCATAAAGTTTGCCCATGAAGTGAATGCAAGGTCTGCCCCAAATTTGCATGCACCCCAATCCCCCATGGAATAAATGTGGACGATGGCCTCTGAAAAATGTTTTCCAGTTTAAAGGAGCGGGTCTCCTACATTTGTAATACCCATTTAGTAAGTGTATGGGCTGACAAACATTTTACCCCTGTGAGGCACACATCAACATAGTGTGTAAACATTTTAATACGGACATCATAAATACCCTTTAACACAATAACTTGGCTGTTGCATCACAGAACACGTTCACCCTGGTGATCTAGTGGTGGTGTCGGAAAAGACATGGAGGATGGCCCCCTAAAATTTTTTTTCCCAGTTTAGAGGAGCGGGTCTCCTATACTTGTAATGCCTATACACTAATTGTATGGGCTGACAAACATTTACCCCTGGGAGGTACACCTCAACATACTGTGTAAACACTTTTTGTACAGGCATAATAAACACCCTTGAAGAAAATAACTTGGCTGTTGCATCATGGAACACATTCTCCCTGGTGATCTAGTGGTGGTGTCGGAAGAGACATGGAGGATGGCCTTCTAAAAATGTTTTCCTAGTTTAAAAGAGCGGATCTCCTATACTTGTAATGCCCATACACAAAGTGTTTTGGCAGGCAAACATTTCCCCCTGGGGGGTACGCATCAACATAATGTGTAAACATTTTTCTACTGGTATCAAAAACACCCTTTAACACAATAACGTGGCTGTTGCATCATGGACCATGTTCACTCTGGTGATATGGTGGTTGAGGAAGAGGATGAGGAGAAGGAGACAACAGCAAATAGCCAAAATCAGGAAGCATATACTCATGTGTGGATGGGAAGAGGTGCATGGGAGTAGACCTCCCAAAAAAGACACTGGTTTTGAGTTTATGTTACGCTGCTATCATTCAGTGGTGTTAAGAAGTCTGGCCCAATCCAGCCCTTGTTCATTTTTATAAGAGTCAGCCTATCAGCATTTTCAGTTGACAGGCAGATGCACTTATCAGTTATATTTCCACCAGCAGCACTAAAAACTCGCTCTGACAGAACGCTAGCGGCAGGGCAGGCCAGGACCTCCAAGGCGAAGAGAGCCAGTTCATGACATGTGTGCAGCTTGGATACCCAATAATTAAAAGGCACAGAGGAATCACGGAGGACGTTGGTGTGGTCAGCAAGGTACTCCCTCACCATCTTCCAAAACTTTGCACTCCTTTTGAGAGTATCCTGCACCTCAGGGCCAGTGCAATGGAAGGGTCTGAGAAAACTCCCAGAACTTTGCGAGTGCTCCCCTGCCTCTGATGGATTGGAGTTGTGTCTCTCTCGCCTGTACTCCTTAGTTGGCCAACGATTGTGACTTCTGCCGCCAGGGATTTCAGATGGGATTTTTTTTTATAATCCGCAACAATTGCCTTCTGGTATTGCACCATTTTAGTACACCTGTCTGCCTCTGGAAGAAGAGATTGAAAGTTCTCCTTGTAGCGTGCGACTAGAAGTGACTGTCACCCAAAATTTGGAGAATATGAGGGTAACGGGAAAGGCAGCGCAACGTAAAATCAGCCATGCGTGTCAGACTGCTAACGGGCAAGGCTTCTGTGCCCTCACCAAGAGGATGACTGACCATGCTCCCCTCCTCCCTGTCCTCAGGCCATCCATGCTGAACAGATGGTATGACAGTTGTGCTTGTAGTACTGTCCAGCACATGAAAGTAGCTCCTGTTCTTCCTCCTCCTCTTCCTTATTGTTAACCAATCCACATTGGGATGACATGAGGCTGGGTTGTTTGGAATCACCCTCTATGGTTCCTTGCTCCATCTCATCGTGCTCCGCCTGCAATGCATCCTCTTTCATTGTGAGCAGAGAGCTTTTCAGAATACAGAGAAGTGGGATGGTGATGATAATTATGGCATCATCGCCTCTCATCATCTTGGGGACTCCTCAAAGTTTTGTAGGATGGTACATATGTCTGACATCCATGTCCACTCCTGAGGTCTTATGTGTGGAGTCTGAACTGAATACCGACGGCCTTGTTGATGATGGTAGTCATCAACTGCCCTCTTCTGCTCACAAATCCTTTCCAACATATGCAGTGCAGAGTTCCAACGCGTGAGGACATCACACACCAGTCGTTGAGCCAGAAGCTGCAAACGCTGCTGAAGCACGGCTAGAGTGGCAGAAGCTGCAGCTTACTTTCTAAAATGGGCACACAGGTGGCGTACTCTCACAAACAGATTCTGGTAGCTTTTAAGAAACTGTTGAACAACAAGGTTAAGCACATGGGCCAGGCATGGTACATGTGTGATCTCGCCTCACCTCAGAGCCTCCACCAGGTTCGGGCCATTGTCACACACGACCATGCCTGGCTGTAGGTTCAGCGGTGTCAGACGCAGATCTGCCTGCTTTTTCAGACCTGTCCACAACACTTCAGCATTGTGCTGTTTTTCACCTAAGCATATTAGCTTCGGCATAGCCTGTTGCCGCTTGGCTGAAGCAGTGCTGCAGTGCTTACAGCTTGTGACTGATGTGGTCATTTCAGAGAGAGATGGAGGCTGAAGAGGAAGAGGAGGAGGTGCAGGAGCTGTAGACTGTGGGCGCAACCCTGATTGATGTAGGGCTCGCAATCCTCAGCGTCGAGAGGACGTTTTCCATCCCAAGGTCCGACTGGATCTCGGCTTCCACTATGTTAAGCCAGTGTGCCATCAGCAAGATGTACCGCCCCTGCCCAGAAGCACTTGTCCATGGTTAGGTGGGCTTTCCCAGTATCAGCATTGTTGAGGACGCAGCTAATGTTGTGGGACACATGCTGGTGTAATGCCAGTACGGCACACCGGGAGAAATAGTGGTGGCTAGGGACCGTGTACCTTGGGACGCCTGCCGCCATCAGGTTGTGGAAAGTTTCCATGTCCATGAGCCTAAAAGGCAACATTTAGAGCGCAAGCAGATGAGAAATGTGTGAATTTAGTGTTGTTACCTGTGGGACATTGACTGCGTATTTACGCTTGCATTCCAAGGACTGGTGTATGTTCAACAGAATGCTGTGCTGGGAGAAGGATGTGGACATGCTTGATGATGGTGCTAGTTGAGTGTGCACAATGACAGGTGCAGGGCATGAGGCACTTTCGCAGGCACCATGGACAGGGGATTGGCTTTCACACACAACTTTGGAAGAAGCATTGGTGTCACCCGCTGTGCAGTGGTGTTCCTGGACCCTGGGGTTCGGCCCACAAAGCCAGGTGCTTTGCTGCCATGTACCTGATCATGCTGGTGGTGGTCAGGCTGGTAGTTTTGCTACCCCTGCTGATATTGACATGGCAGATGGTGCAAATGGCCTGTTTGGGGTTATCGGCAGAGTCTTTAAAAAAGCAACCAGATTCGGGAAGACCTAACAGTTGTACTGACAACTTCCGTCATGTTGGTGTTACGATGAACGGTTGCCCGCCTTCTGCCTGCGGCTACCACACTGCTTCTTCCTGCCTGTTGGGGTGCTATGCCTCCCTCCCCCTGTGTGCTGCTGTCCTCACTCTGCATGTCCTCCTCCCAGGTTGGGTCAGTTACTATATCATCCACCACCTCGTCTTCCACTTCAACACCCTGGTCCTCCTCCAGACTTTCTGGCAATTGTGTCTCATTATTGTTCACCTCTTGTGACACGTTCCTATTGTCGCCTTTGTGTGACCATGGCTGCTCAAATATTTGGGCATTACTACATGCGATCTCAACTTGCAATTGTTGCAATTGTTACCATCCAGCTCTCGGGTCTCCCCTTTTTCCTCATAGTTTGAAAGCTTGCAAGCAGGGCCCTCACTCCTCTTGGTATCTGCTTTGAACAGTGATTATTGTTATGCTGTAATGTTTATTGTCTGTACAAATTCCCTCTATAATTTGTTAAGCGCTGCAGAATATGTTGGCGCTATATAAATAAAATTAGTATTATTATCTTGCCCCATGTCAACTTGACCGGGCGAGAGGCCCGAATCTATAAATAAAAAAGTGAACAGCTCTTCGGAGTGTCCAAATGTAGGATCAGTTGTCTCCGGGCACTCAGCATGGTGGGAGGAAGGACGATCAGGGTGAGGAATATGTGGTCCAGACTCACGGCTACTCAGGCTTGACCATGTAGAAGACAAGGTGGTGGTGGTGTGGCAAAGTGACTGAAAGCATTATCCGCTATCCAACCAACAACCTTTTGACACTGCTCTGGGTTCAATAGTGGTGTTCTGCGGTCCCCTAGTAATTCAGACAAGAATATCAGGGGAGAAGATGTGGGTGTTTGTTGTGGCATAATTTCAGCTTGCCCACAGCCTCGGCCTCTGCATGCACCATCACCATCACGTCCACTTCTCTGTCTCTTGCCACACACCTTGCCCATTTTAAATGGACTACAATAGCTTCCACGTTCACTACAAATGGCTGAATTTGGAGTGAACTTATATGTGATCCGTGTGCGGGAAAACAACAGTTTAAAATTTCTGGTCTGTAGCTAACAATTTTATTTTTCAGCAAACTGGTGTCAATAACTAGGCTAAGACACTGGAAAAATAGTTGAATGGAGGCCTCAAATGCCACAATTTGTAACCCACAGATAGCTGAGTCTTGTGACGGAGATACCACACTGTAAAATATGTGGCGTCTATTTTTATTTTTTTTACAGCAAAATAGTGTCACTAACTAGGGTAGCACACAGCTAAAACAGTTCAATGTAGGCCTAAAATGCCACAATTTGTAGCCCACAGACAGATGAGGCATGTGATGGAGATACCACACTGTAAAATATGTGGCCTCTATTTTTATTTTTTTACAGCAAAATAATGTCACTAACTAGTGTAGCACACAGCAAAAACAGTTGAATGGAGGCCTGAAATACCACAATTTTTAGCCCACTGTTGATCAGACGTGTGACGGAGATACCAGACTGTAAAATATCTGGCCTGTATTTTTATTTTCTTACAGGAAAATAGTGTCAAGAACTAGGGTAACACACAGCAAAAACAGTAGAATGCAGGCCTGCAATGCCAAAATGTTTAGCCCACGGATAGATGAGGCATGTGACGGAGATACCAAACTGTAAAATATGTGGACTGTATTTTTATTTTTTTACAGCAAAATAGTGTCACAAACTAGGGTAGCACACAGCAAAAACCATTCAATGTAGGCCTGAAATGCCACACTTTGTATCCCACAGATTGATGAGGCGTGTGACGGAGATACCATACTGTAAAATATGTGGCCTGTATTTTTATTTTTTTACAGCAAAATTGTGTCACTAACTAGAGTAGCACACATCAAAAACAGTTCAATGTAGGCCTGAAATGCCACAATTTTTAGCCCACAGATTGATGAGTTGTGTGACGGAGATACCAGACTGTAAAATATGTGGCCTGTATTTTTATTTTCTTACAGGAAAATAGTGTCAAGAACTAGAGTAACACACAGGAAAAACAGTTGAATGGAGGCATGAAATGCCACTTTTTAGCCCACAGATAGATGAGATGTGTGACGGAGATACCACACTGTAAAATATCTGGCCTGTATTTCTGTATTTTTTTGGGGGGGCCAGCAAAATTGTGTCAGTAAGTAGGCTAAGACACAACAAAAATAATCCTATGGAGGCCTAAAATGGCACAATTTTGACCGCAATGATATGCGATCGGTGTGGCAGACAAAACCCAGTATAAAATATCTGCCATGTAGCTAAATATTTTTTTGGCAGGTAAAATTTTTTTTGAGAGCAAAATGGTGTCAAAAAATTGTATAAGACACTCCCAAAAATTTTTACAGTACCACAAAAATGGCAGAATTTTATGCCCACTCAGATGTGACCGCTGGGACAGGCAAACCCGTTTTAAATTGCTGGATTTTCACGCTGTACTATGAAAAGGATCTGGCTGTATTCTGCAGTCACAACAACCTAATGGAGAAAAATAACATATGCTCTGGTTTGCTTTGGAATTAAATAAAGAGGATTAAGATGCAAAAAATTTTTTTATTCTTGGCTAATGATACCTGGGGCTATGTATATACGGTCAATATATATATAATAGGCATGATGTAGGCAATAAAGTATGACGCAGCGTTTTCATGCTTTTGCATGCGTTTTGCATGCGTTTGCATTTTTTGTGCGCATGGTGGAATTTTTTTCAGGAGAAAAATCTAGATAACCAGACACTGCCAATGGGACTACAGAGGGCGTGTATTATGGGATATCTATATATAGACCCTAGGACTGCTGAAATGTTTACAGTGTGCTACTGTATCCTGTGTCATGATAGATCTTCACATGGAGAGCTTTTATTTCAACCTGGATTTAACCCCTTCACCCAGTAGCCTGTTTTCACCTAATTGACAGGGCCAATTTTTACAATTCTGACCACTGTCACTTTATGAGGTCATAACTCTGAAACGCTTCAACGGATCCTGGTGATTCTGAGTTTGTTTTCTCGTGACATATTGTACTTTATGATACACACCCCTAACCCTAATCCCAACCATAACCCTAACCACACCCCTAACCCTAATCCCAACCATAATCCCAACTGTAAATGTAATCCAAACCATAACTTTAGCCCCAACCCTAACCCTAACTTTAGCCCCAACCCTAAATTTAGCCCCCACCCTAACCCCAACCCTAACTTTAGCCCCAACCCTAACCCTAAACCCAACCCTAACCCCAACCCTAACACTAACCCTAGCCCTAACCCTAGCCCTAACCCTAACCCTAGCCCTAACCCTAGCCCTAACCCTAACCCTAGCCCTAACCCTAACCCTAACCCTAATGGGAAAATGGAAATAAATACATTTTTTTAAATTATATTATTTTTACCTAACTAAGGGGGTGATGAAGGGGGGTTTGATTTACTTTTATAGCTTTTTTTGGCAGATTTTTATGATTGGCAGCCGTCACACACTAAAAGACGCTTTTTATTGCAAAAAATAGTTTTTGCATCATCACATTTTGAGAGCTATAATTTATCCAGATTTTGGCCCACAGAGTCATGTAAGGTCTTGTTTTTTGCGGGACAAGTTGACGTTTTTATTGGTACCATTTTTGGGCACATGACATTTTTTGATCGCTTTTTATTCCGATTTTTGGGAGACAGAATGAACAAAAACCAGCAATTCTTGAATTTCTTTTAGGGGGGGCATTTATACCGTTCCACGTGTGGTAAAATTGATGAAGCAGCTTTATTCTTCAGGTCAGTACGATTACAGTGATACCTCATTTATATTTTTTTTATGTTTTGGCACTTTTACACAATAAAATCTATTTTATATAAAAAATAATTGTTTTTGCATCGCTTTATTCCGAGAGCTATAACTTTTTTATCTTTCTGCTGATGATGCTGTATGGCAGCTTTTTTTTGTGGGACAAGATGACATTTTCAGCGGTACCATGTTTATTGATATCCGGTTTATATAGATGTGACAGTGAATACTTACCAATCAGAGGAGGTCAGTACTCACTTCACTGACATGTTCGGCTTGTGCAGGCCCAGGCCGTTGCTCCTCAGAAGAAGATGACATTCTGATGCACGCAGAAAGAAAGAAATGGCAGAAATTAGGACATATAGAGTCAGAAAATAAAGACATTGGCTAGGATATACTCACATTGTTCAGAGTGTAGATTCCTTCCTGTATCTGTCTGCTGTGTCTGCTCTTGTTCCCAGTCTGCTGAGTAGTGACCTGCAAATGTCCACTCCCTCCCTTTATCGCCTTGTATGTGGGGGGTGGCTAATCAGTGTCTAGACATGTTTTTCTCTGGTGCAACACATGCGTTCACGAACGCAAGCAAACGCATGTGCTTGTGAACGCATGCGTTCACATAGGCAGCAATGTGTTTTTTTGCCACATTCCTTCTGCTAACAACTGCATACGCTTCTAGGTGGCAAATTGACTCCTCTAAAATTACTACATGTAGCGTTTACCACGTCAAACCACAGCGAAACGACGCATGCGTCGTCAAACGCGGCAAAACGCAACCGATCGCAGACACATGTGTCCCTTATGTTAAATATAGAGAGAAATACATGACGCATGTGGATAATTGCGGAAGAAACGCTGCGCACACAACTGCAAATGTGAAACCAGCCTTAGTCCTTAGAAAGACTGTTGGTTTAGCTGGATTTGTGTATTCAGTTATGGTATACCCACAGTAACTGTATACTCTACCTATTCTGTCCCTATCCCTGCAGCAACTCTCCCTACACTGGTGATTCTGGAGCTGACTGTGCCGAGCAGGGTGGTGCCATGTCTGATATAGACCTGATGATGCAGTGTGGCCAGCCATTCACCGTAATGCCACAACCAACATGGCTGCTGCATTAAAGTGCATGGCAGACAATCCCTGCATGTTGATTGGTGCTCTAAAGAGCACCAAACATGCAAGGCGGGGACCCGAGCTCCCACCGAATAACCTCGGAAATGCTCGGCGCTCGCCGAGCAACACGAGTACAGCGATGTTCAGGCGACTACCGAGCATTACCGAGTATGCTCGCTTATCACTTGTCACATGCTGCACAGGTCAATCACAGCCAATACTTGCATGACTGTAATGGCTCCAGAAGTACCCACAGTAAAAAAGCTTGTTTATTTGCTGCACTGCAGCCTTTCAACAAGCTTTATTAGACTGGCTAACCTCAGCAGGAAACCAGGCATACATTGAAAAGTCCATGTTCAGGGTTCGTTAAGTGTCACTAGGTGTCCGGTACGTACCCCGAATTTTATCGTTAAGGTACAATCATCCCTAGTAGATACAGAGAAATGTGGCAACACTCACCAATCCAAGTGTGGTTCAATTCCTTTATTGAAGCATGTAAAACACAGCCGTCCTATTCATAGTCCGGGATGGTGAAACAGAGAAGGAGGTGAGCAGGATGTGACGACAGCTGTTTTGCACCTGCGATAGCGCTTCCACAGGTCCGCAGTCGGTCTCGGATCGTGGGGCAGCTGTGCGGCTTTACTTTTTTCTATTATGGACGGTTACAATCATCCCTAGTGATCAAGCAAATTCCAACCTCCAAATCCTTATGTTCCCAGCATAATCTGTCACAGGTCAGCCAGAAGGACCCCCATGGACGTTAGAAGGACAACCAATCTGACTGATATCAGTGGGTCCTCACAACTTTTATCTAATGTGTGTCTTTAGGGCTAGAAGAATATGTCTCGAATACTGTTTAGTATCCACTTCTGGGTACTTTAGGTCAGCTTCTATTCATCATACTAGTCTACCATATTTCAAGATATTTTCATCTGCATGGCACGCGGTAAATCTTTGTCTTCTTACATACAAGCAATGTGCCTACATACAAGAAATATGCTATTTCTCCTGTGTAATGTCATAATCTAATTTTCCTTTACAATAGAATATAAAGGCCATAAACTGTGCAGCAAGAGGGGGAGGATGCTGCTTAAAAGCTTTCATGTCGCATAAACAAGTAAAATATATGTGTGGGAGATAGCGGAGGATGAAGCAATTGTACATGGATAATGATTCACTTAGAAACACTTCATTCAGAAAAACTTTTCCTAATCTAAGCTGTAGAAAATATATTTCCACTGATGCCCTGTGCATACATGCATACATATAAATGTAACATATGTATTATAGCTTGCCATTAGTTTCAATACTTTCTGTGCACCAAATTAGTAACCAACTAAAGTTTCTAATAAATGGACTTCTCTTAACCCCTTAATGATCGCCAATACGTCTTTTAACTGACCTGAGATATAACAGAATAGCATCCCCATACAGGTGAGAATCCAACAGCTGTCGGCTGTACACTATAGCTGACAACTTGCTGTATCAGCCACGATCAGTATTTGCAACTTCCAAATCTGTTTAACCCCTTAGATGCTACTGTCAATAGTGACTACATCATATAAATGGTTAACAGAGTGTGGGGGCCTCCTCTTTATCTAAACTGGTGCCCTCAGATCATGATTGTGAGGTCCTGATGTTTGCCATGGCAATTCACATCCAAATAGCGGCCTTAGGGTACTGTCACACAGTGCAATTTTGATCGCTACGACGGCACGATTCGTGACGTTCTAGCGATATCCTTACGATCTCGCAGTGTCTGACACGCAGCAGCGATCAGGGACCCTGCTGAGAATCGTACGTCGTAGCAGATCGTTTGAAACTTTCTTTCATCGCTGGATCTCCCGCTGTCATCGCTGGATCGTTGTGTGTGACAGCGATCCAGCGATGCGTTCGCTGGTAACCAGGGTAAACATCGGGTAACTAAGCGCAGGGCCGCGCTTAGTTACCCGATGTTTACCGTGGTTACCAGCGTAAAAGTAAAAAAAAAACAACGTACATGCTCACCATCTGATGTCCGTCAGGTCCCTTGCCGTCTGCTTCCCGCTCTGACTGTCTGCCGGCCGGAAAGTGAGAGCACAGCACAGCAGTGACGTCACCGCTGCGCTCTGCTCTCACTGTACGGCCGGATCTCAGTCAGAGCAGGAAGCGGACGGCAAGGGACCTGACGGACATCAGATGGTGAGCATGTACGGTTTTTTTTTTTTACGTTTACGCTGGTAACCAGGGTAAACATCGGGTTACTAAGCGCGGCCCTGCGCTTAGTAACCCGATGTTTACCCTGGTTACCCGGGGACTTCGGCATCGCTCCAGCGCCGTGATTGCAACGTGTGACCGCAGTCTACAACGCTGGAGCGATAATCATACGATGCTGCGACATCACGAATCGTGCCGTCGTAGCGATCAAAATTGCACTGTGTGACAGTACCCTTAGGGTACTGTCTCACAGTGGCACTTTGGTCGCTACGACGGCACGATCCGTGACGCTCCAGCGTCGCTCCATTATCGCTCCAGCATCGTAGACTGCGGTCACACTTTGCAATGCACGGCGCTGGAGCGATAATTTCATGACGTATTTGCGATGAAGAAGCCATTGGTTACTGTGCGCACATCGTATACAACCTTTGTTACACGATGCAATCATGCCGCCACAGCGGGACACTTGACGACGAAAGAAAGTTTCAAACGATCTGCTACTATATCGCTGGAACGCCACGGATCGTGCCGTCGTAGCGACCAAAGTGCCACTGTGAGACAGTACCCTTACAGTCTGACAGCTCTAGTAATCTGTTCAGAAGTTAGAGGCATTTAGGTGGTAAAAATACACATTTTCATTTCTGTCATACCACTTTGCATTAATTCCTGCAAAGCACCTGAAGGGTTAATAAACTACCTGACAGCAGTTTTCAATATGTCAGGGGGTGCTGTTTTTAAAATGGTATCATGTTTGGGGGTTTCCCAATATATGGGACCCCTAAAGTCACTTCAAATATGAATAAGTCCCTAAAAAAATAAATTTTGCAAATTTCCTTGAAAAAATGAAAAATTGCTGCTACATTTTTAAACCTCCTAAAATGCTAACAAAATAAAATAACATTTTACAAATGGTGCTGATGTAAAGCCGACATGTGGGAAATTTTATTTATTAATGGTTTGCTGTGGTATGACTATCTGGACTAAAGGGATAATCATTCAAATTTAGAAAATTGCTAATTTTTTAACATTTTTCTCAAATTTTTGATAGTTTTTTTAAATAAACACAAAACATATTGACCTAAATTTATCATTATCATAAAGTATAATGTGTCATGAAAAATCATTCTCAAAATCACTGGGATTTGTTGAAGCATTGCAGAGTTATTACCACATAAAGTGACACTGGTCAGATTTAAAAAATTTAAAATGACCCCTCGTTTCTTCCTAATGAAATTAAATATTTGCTTGGAAAAGGCCCATTCCTTTTATTTTGATGAATTATATGTAGAATGAGTTATGAATATATGAATGGTGGAGGGTCTGAAACCGATCACCCAGTACCCATTCCAATCAGCCATTATAACATTGGCAGCAATCAGATGCAAATCGTTACAAAGTGGATCAGAACTGACTGAGACAGTATTTATTATTATTATTATTATTATTCATTATTATGCTTTTGCATATATAGCGCTATCATATTCCACAGCGCTTTACAAACATTATCATCATTGTCCCAAATGGGGCTCACAATCTAAACTTCCTATGAGTATGTCTTTGGAGTGTGGGAGGAAACCAGAGTACTTGGAGTAAACCAACAGCAACAAGTACTTCTAGTTTTGTCACACTACTGACCTTAGGAAAGGAACTACCATTTTGATTTTAACATTCTGATTGAGGATTTGTTGAAAAAGATGTATTCCATGGCTTCACTGAAACAAGGCTTGTAGACATGTCCACGGAGCTTGAAGTTTAATGTCGGACTGAGGTGCCAGGAGCCCACCAAGAAAATGACTCTTAGTTGCAAATTTCCTACCAAAACATTCTTCATATATCTAAATGTCATGGTGGCTGCAGTTCCACCACAAAGTATGCACTTTTCAAACTGATTGTAAAAAGGAGTCCTTCCAGAAACATTATTTACATGCAAATACAGGCTTAATCTGGAGGTAGATAGCATATAAACTCCATATAGCCGGCTTACTCGAAAAGGGTCTACAGGGAAAATATAAAGTTATATTCTCCCTGCTGCTGATCACTTCCAGTCATCGGGGAGATGCAGGGAGCTGTAAGAGTCACCACTTACTATACAGTGAGAGCAGTGTAATGACTCCATGGAACATTGATTGACATCCTTCTCATCAATGTGCATGTGCAGAGCTGCTGGCAACCTGAACTGACCCAATTTCTGGAATTGAGCAGCTGCAGTGAAAATAAAACTTCATTTTCTCCTTGTAGCCGCTGCTCCAGTAAGCCAGCCAAACAGGATTTAAACAATATTCAGTTGTCAATGACCCTGTATCAGCAGTAAAATAGCATTTCTGGATGTGACAGTTTCACTATGAAGAGCATGTCCAGTGCTTCAATATTGATGAACTAGCTTTACAATTAATCATCAATATTAGATTAGAGGAGGTTCAATGCACTGCACCCCAACGATCAGCTGTCATCAGCTCTGGTGGCAGTTGGATGAAAACAAGCTAAAAGCCAGAGCAGCACAATTCCATTTCTTGTGCAGTCGCCATCCCCAGGCACTGCAGATCAACTTCAATTGAAATGAATGGGAGCTGAGCTGCAGTAGTAGAGTAGCCAAGAGCAGTGATCGGAGTAACTGCAGCTGATAACAGCTGATTCTGAGGGTGCTGGATGTTGAATCTCTACAGATCTGATATTGATAACATATGCTTAGGATTGATCATCAATATTGAAGTACAAAACAGCTATAGGCCATGCAATGCTCCTCTGGGAAATTAAATATGAAAATTGGCTCTTCAGAGAGGAAGAAGACTTGAATTCTAGCATTCACCTATTGAAAGTAGCAATCCTATAAGTCACTATCGAACCTCTACCAAACCTTGCCACATGACTTAGGATAAAAGCAAAACCAGAATCTTAATTTGCAGACAAATGCTTTGGGGTGCTACCTTCCTCAGTGCAAAGCAAGAGATCTGATTTATCTGTTTGTGAGCCTTCTGAATGGAGTCTAAGAAGTAATGCTTCTCCTTATGGAGAGTTACAGTTATATGAAAAAGTTTGGGCACCCCTATTAATCTTAAGCTTAATGTTTTATAAAAATTGTTTTTTTCGCAACAGCTATTTCAGTTTCATATATCTAATAACTGTTGGACACAGTAATGTTTCTGCCTTGAAATGAGGTTTATTGTACTAACAGAAAATGTGCAATCTGCATTCAAACAAAATTTGACAGGTGCATAAGTATGGGCATCCTTATCATTTTCTTGTTTAAAATACTCCTACCTACTTTTTACTGACTTACTAAAGCACTTTTTTTGGTTTTGTAACCTCATTGAGCTTTGAACTTCATAGCCAGGTGTATGCAGTCATGAGAAAAGCTACTTAAAGTGGCCACTTGCAAGTTGTTCTCCTGTTTGAATCTCCTCTGAAGAGTGGCATCATGGGCTCCTTAAAACAACTGTCAAATGATCTGAAAACAAAGATTATTCAACATAGTTGTTCAGGGGAAGGATACAAAAAGCTGTCTAAGAGATTTAACCTGTCAATTTCCACTGTGAGGAACATAGTAAGGAAATGGAAGAACACAGGTACAGTTCTTGTTAAGGCCAGAAGTGGCAGGCCAAGAAAAACATCAGAAAGGCAGAGAAGAAGAATGGTGAGATCAGTCAAGGACAATCCTCAGACCACCTCCAGAGAGCTGCAGCATCAACTTGCTGCAGATGGTGTCACTGTGCATCGGTCAGCTATACAACGCACACTACATACTCACATTCCGGTGTCTGTCCCCCGGCGTTCTGCTTGTCCGCACTGTGTCTGCGCCAGCCGGAAAGCACAGCGGTGACGTCACAAGCGAACAGCGGGAGATCCAGCGACGAAAGAAAGTTCCAAACGATCTGCTACGACGTACGATTCTCAGCAGGGTCCCTGATCGCTGCTGCGTGTCAGACACAGCGATATCGTATGGATATCGCTGGAACGTCACGGATCGTACCGTCGTAGCGACAAAAGTGCCACTGTGTGACAGTACCCTTAGTCATATGGCAAGGATCATGAAAGGGTCGATAATGAATTTTAGGATTACTACTTCCAATTAGTGGCACTAAAGTTCAAGTCCTCCTCCTGTCTGAAGAGACAATGTGCATATGTAATTTCCCAATGGTTAGCTGGACCCACTTGTTATTTCAAGAGTGTAGTGTATAAACAGTTATCAAAAACAAAAAATGATGTTTCTCACTGGGGAAAGCAGGTATCCACACATGTAGAGTGAAAGCTATCAAATTATTGTTAGCTAATCATTGGGAGACATCCGGTCATAAGGATTGGATCTGTAAACTATCCAATGTTTGCAGCCACCTTTGTTCATTAAAAGCAGCTACAAAAATCAACAGAGTAACATGTAGTTCTGTTCTATTTGCCTAATACTGCGTTTTTAACCTCTCTCCCCCCTTTTCGTTATAGATTGCAAACTTGCGAGCAGGGCCCTCACTCCTCCTGTAACTGTATATTACTTTGTGATGTCTTTATTGTTTGCACCTGTCCCCGCTTAATTGTAAATTGTTGCGGAATATGTTGGCACTATATAAATAAAATTATTATTATTATTATTAATTATTATTTATTATCATTATAATTTAAAAAATGATTAATATTATTTATTTATTATAATCATTTTTAAATGTACAGAACATAAAATATGGGTATGTGGGACATATGAGATTAATTCCCAAAAAATAAATAGTGTCTTAATTATTATTATCCTAAATAGTATACAAAATTTTACATGTGCTATATATGTAACAGCAAATAAAAGTATAAGAGTAATAAATGAGTACACAAATTATTACAATGGTATTTGACATCAAAACATTGTGCATCTGACAAATATTGTTATATTATTCTGGAATAAACATCATATCTTTGTAATATCTTTACTGATGCCAGTAAAAAGAATATACGCCTACTATTTCCAGAAATGTTAGCACCACAATAATGTGATACTCTCTGAAGCAAACAGTGGCATACCCTTGACTCTCTCATCTGTTTTGTTTTTAAGCGCAAGTTATTCTTTGGGGCTTTCAAAGCTTCTAGTGCCATATTTCTATGATATCGGCAATGAAAAATGAAATGTACTGCATTTTGTGAGGCCATGGAAACCTCTATTTCTTACCCTTAATCTTGAAGACGTATAAAGCTTTATTTGGCCAGAATTTCTGCTGCCTTTTTGAAACTGCTGCATTTCTATTACTCTGCAGCAATGCCTTAACTTTTAGCACAGATACCTTATTGCTTTTCACAGAGACATATACCAAAAATGATGCATTTATTTCCCATTTATTATAGTATGTGTCACATGCACAATGGCAAATGATTTACTAAAATAACTTCTTAGATAATTAGTAATAAACAATGGCAAGCGAATATTGGAATCATTCAGCAATAAGAGTAAGACCAAGCAGAGCAGCACTGCCAAAAATCATCACACAACATTAGCCGCTGCAGTTTTTGTGACTCTTTGACAAGCAATGAGTCCAGATAAGTCCATAACAATAATGACTAATCAAGGTTGTAGCAAAAAGGATCATACCAGATCACACCTGTGCACTTGATCGGATCCCATCCCACTTCATCCCAAACCTCACCACAGTCTTCATCCCAACCCTAATCCATCTCTTCAACCTCTTCAACCTATCACTAACAACTGGTGTCTTTCCCTCAAGCTTTAAACATGCCTCAATCACACCTATCCTCAAAAAGCCCTCTCTTGACCCATCCTCTGTATCTAGCTATCGCCCTATATCACTTCTCCCCTATGCCTCAAAACTACTGGAACAACACATCCATCTTGAACTGACCTCCCACTTCTCTTTTTGCTCCCCCTTCGACCGTTTTCAATCTGGCTTCCGGCCACATCACTCCACTGAAACTGCCCTAACTAAGGTCACGAATGACCTATTAACCACCAAGGCCAAGCGACACTACTCTGTCCTCCTCCTCCTCCTGGACCTGTCCTGTGCCTTTGACACAGTGGACCATTCCCTATTATTACAGACCCTCTCATCCCTTGGCATCACAGACTTGGCCCTTTTCTGGATCTTGTCATACCTAACAGACTGGACATTCAGCGTCTCCCACTCACACACCACCTCCTCACCTCGCCCCCTATCTGTCGGATTCCCACAAGGTTCAGTCCTAGGGCCCCTGCTCTTCTCCATTTACACCTTCGGCCTGGGACAGCTCATTGAATCTCACAGTTTTCAGTATCATCTCTATGACAACGACACACAGATCTATATCTCTGGACTAGAAATCACCACCCTACTTACCAGAATCCCACAATGTCTATCTGCTATTTCATCCTTCTCCAGATTTCTAAAACGTAATATGGACAAAACAGAATTCATCATCTCACTTGACTCCCCCAACAGACCTATCCATTAAAGTAAATGGCTGCCCACTCTCCCCACTCCCACAAGCTCGCTGCCTTGGTGTAATCCTTGACCCTGATCTTTCCTTCAAACCACATGTCCAAGCCCTTTCCACTTCCTGCCGACTTCAACTCAAAAATATTTCCCGGATCCGTACACTCCCCAACCAAGAATCTGCAAAACCCTAGTCCATGCCCTCCTCATCTCCCACCTTGACTACTGCAACCTCCTGCTCTGTGGCCTCCCCTCTAACACTCTCTCACCCTTCCAATCTATTCTAAACTCTGCTGCCCGATTAATCCACCTGTTCCCCCGCTATTCCCCAGCCTCTCCCCTCTGTCAATCCCTGCACTGGCTTCCCATTACTTAAAGACTCCAGTTCAAGACCCTAACCATGGCATGCAAAGCCATCCACAACCTGTCTCCTCCATACATCTGTGACCTCGTCTCCCGGTACTTACCTGCACGCAACCTCCAATCCTCACAAGATCTTCTTCTATATTTCCCTCTTATCTCCTCTTCCCACAATCGTATACAAGATTTCTCCCACGCATCCCCCATACTCTGGAACTCTCTACGCCAACATATCAGACTCTCGCCTACCGTGGACACCTTCAAAAAGAACCTGAAGACCTACCTCTTCCGACAAGCCTACAACCTGCAATAACCACCAGTAGACCAAACTGCTGCACAACCAGCTCTACCCTCACCCACTGTATTCTCACCCATCCCTTGTAAATTGTGAGCCCTCGCGGGCAGGGTCCTCTCTCCTCATGTACCAGTCGTAACTTGTATTGATTAAGATTATTGTGCTTGTTTTTTATTATGTACACCCCTCCTCACATGTAAAGCGCCATGGAATAAATGGCGCTATAATAATAAATAATAATAAAAATAATAATTATAAATATTATTCTTTCGGTTGCAATATTACAAAACTGCCATGCGGTACATTTTTGTTTTTTAGAGGCCAGTTTTAAAGGTGCCCATAAACATATGATGAAACTAGGCCTGGGGATTGACTATCAATGTGCATAAGGGCCACCAGGATGGAAGGAGGAAGGATTAAGGGCTCATGCAGAAGTCTGTGGATGTCTATCCATTTACATATGTCAATGCATGGATTGGTCACAGGTCTCTTGACCCGAGCATGACAGCTTGAAATATTTATATGAGGCTGTCACACTTTGGTCATGAGACCAACTAGCTAGTCCTTGCAATGCAATCCATGATCGGACAGAGATCCATAGACGTTGCATGAGCCCTAATCATGTTGAGTTTGGCACCCTAATATGATAAAATATGGCTCCCCCACTCAACGCCGGCTTTCCCTATATGACCCTGCTACTATTGTGTCCTGTTAGGAATCACCCAGGAAAAGACATGAAAAAGTTGAGCCTCCTTTCATCAATACTGACGTTATGCAAGGTGGTCTTGTTGATGGGTGTGCTGCTCCTGAATATTGGCATAAAAATTACAAAATAGCACATTTTTTGCATACCTACAAAGTTGCACAATATTTTGCAACATTTCAAAAGAGTGTTGTGCCAGATTTCTATGAAAACTGATACATTGAGGCCTCCATGATTTTTCTTTCTTGAAACATTTTTATCTTGGTAAATATTTCAATGACGTTAGACATAAATGATACAATGGAGATATTTGTATCTCGTCTCACATTCCCTTAGGCGGTGTAAATCTCTCCTCTTATTTGTAAATAACGGGATTTTTTTTACACTAATGTCATAAAACCTGTCTAGAAAAGCAAGAAAACAAGGGAGAACCATAGCCATCAGTGCGTGTTGTAAAATATCAGGCTTATTTGATTTTCCTTTTACAATTTGCACAAATGCTTAACCTTTCCTACCTGTCAGCTCAGACATGTGCTTGCTCATCGACCTCCCATATTATCCACAGCACAGTTATCCGGCTTCAGGGCCTGTCATTGACCTTCCCAGTAATAAGTCAAACAGTATTTACACAAAAGACAAAATGGGGGGATGGGCTTCAAAGAAGTGTTGAAGAGGTTAGAAGGGTGACTAGGTAATGACAGGCTGTAATAGCTCTCATGGCATTGCAATTAGTAAACTAGATAACTGACAGGGGGTAATGAAAACAATAGCTGAATAGGTGATGAGATAAAGTGGTGACATTGTAACAAAAATGTTGATAGGATAGCACCATGCCTGGATGGCTCTGCATTTTTATTAGAAATTTAGTTAATGATGCAAAAGCAAAAAAAAACAAAGGCAAACAAATATAGATGGAATTAAAACAGAAATATGTTATAAAGCAGAAAACAGTAATAATAATAGTAATCTTTATTTTTATATAGCGCTAACATATTCCGCGGCGCTTTACAGTTTGCACACATTATCATCACTGTCCCCGATGGGGCTCACAATCTAAATTCCCTATCAGAATGTCAGTTACTAAAAAATACTACAAAAATCACATATAGTCCCATATAACCAAATAATAAAGGCACTGCTACTGAGGAAAAAGAAAATAATAAATGCTTTTCTACTTATTTTTTTTAATGACAATGCTGCAAACTTTAGCTTAAATTATTTAATATTTATTTATTTTGCTTTGCTTGTGTAGCGCCATCATATTCCGCAGCACTGTACGGACATTTCCATCACTGTCATAATTCTAGAATCTAGATCCCCTATCAGTATGACTTTGGAGTGTGGGAGGAAATCAGGGAACCTGGAGGAAACCCACGCAAACACGAGGAGAATATACCAGCTCCTTGCAGATGTTGTCCTTGGTGCTAACCACTGAGCCACCATGTATGCTATAATGTGATGTATAGTTTTTATGGGTGCACTCTAGCCACAACATCTATCAAAAACCCATATAGTGATTGTGAACAATCAGACTCTTTGAAAATATTACCCTTGATGAATTTCAACCCTACTTCCTACTGAATCTGCTTATGTGCCACATGATGTAAGCGAAAGACACTATTCTTAAATTTCTTTTTTAGAGAAAAGTACCGTAATAGCCAGGGCCGGACTGGGACTAAAATTCAGCCCTGGCATTTGAAGTTACACAGGCCCACTTGTCACATGGTGACTGTATAATATCTTTGTACAAAAGCTAACATATTGCACCATCACACAAAAGCACTTCTGTTGTATTTACAAGCGCTGAACTCAGGCCGCTAAATTAGTTTGATTGACAATACTGAAGTTGTTCAACGCTTGTTTCCCGGCCTCTTTCCACCAGCTGAGGAATAATGATGGGACAGAACGATCACTAATAGATCACTAACAGATCACCATACAGTATCATGTTATCAGCAGCACATCTACAGTTTACACCGGTGATGTGCTGCTGAGAACAATGATTTTTGTTTCGGCAAGAACAATCTGAATATGCAGCAATTTACTTGTTTAGTAAAATACACCCCATAGTCCTCCATATATTATAATGTGCACCACAGTCCTCCATATAGTATAATACAATCCCTATAGTCCTCCATATATTAAAATACACTGCTCAGTCCTCCACATAGTATAATACACTCCTCATAGACCTCCAAATAGCATAATACACTCCTCATAGTGCTCCATATAGTATAATGCACCACCATAGTCATCCATGTAGTACAATTCACTTCCCATAGTATAATACACCACAATCCCCATAGTCCTCGATACAGTATAATGCAGCCCACATATAGTATAATGCAGCCACCCCACAGATTATAATGCAACCACCCCACAGAGTATAATGTAACCCCCATAGAATATAATGCAGCCCACCTCATAGTTTAATGCAGCCCCCTCATAGAGTATGATGCAATCACCCCTCATAGAATATAAATATAATACAGCCCCCCATAGAATATAATGTAGCCCCGATTAGAATATAGTACAGCCCACCTCTCCATAGAATATAAAGCAGCCCCATCAAAGAGTATGATATCATCCCTCATAAAATCTAGCCCCCATAAAATATAATACAACCCACCTCCCCATAATATATAAGGTAGCCCCCATAGAATATAATGCAGCCCCTCATAGTGTATAACACAGCCTCCCCCATAGAATATAATATACCCCCATAGTTATAACACAGCCTCCCCCATAGAATATAATATACCCCCACAATAGTATATAGCACAGCCACATAGTATATAATACGGCCTCCCCCATAGAATATAATATACCCCCATAGTATATAGCAAAGCCCGCATAGTATATAGCACAACCCGCATAGTATATAGCACAACCCGCATAGTATATAGCACAGCCTGCATAATATAGCACAGCCCACGTAGTAGATAACACAGCCCACGTTGTATATAACACAGCCCACATAGTCGGGTAGCACGGTGGCTCAGTGGATAGCACTGCAGCCTTGCAGCGCTGGAGTCCTGGGTTCTAATCCCACTCAGGACAACATCTGCAAAGAGTTTGTATGTTCTCTCCATGTTTGCATGGGTTTCCTCCGGGTACTCCGGTTTCCTCCCACATTCCAAAGACATACTGACAGGGAATTTAGATTGTGAGCCCCATCGGGGACAGCGATGATGATGTGTGCAAACTGTAAAGCGCTGCGGAATATGTTAGCGCTATATAAAAAAAAATAAAGATTATAAAAAAAGAAAGTAGTATACAGCACAGCCCACACAGTAGTATACAGCCCACACAGTAGCATACAGCACAGCCCACGTAGTAGTATACAGCATTGCCCACACAATAGTATACTGCACAGCCCACATAGTAGTATACTGCACAGCCCCCCCCCCCCCCCCGAGAATGGCCCTACAGTCCACTTAAAAAAAAACACACTCCTCACCTCTCCTCGTGCCCACACTGCTCCCTGCTCCAGTCTTGGCGGCTGCAGCTGCACTGCCTGGCACACAGTGAGTGCGCGATGATGTCATCACACACCTGCAGTGTCAGAGGCAGAGCTCTCTCTTCCATCATTGCATTGAACTGTATCGGCATCTATGACACCGATATAGTTTAATGCGGCGCTGCTGGCGGGGGGGCGAGCCAGCGCTGGCGCCGCTGACAACAGCACAGCGTGCAGCGGCCCACTACTGGCACTGGCCCTCCTGGCATTTGCCAGAACTGCCCAATGGCCAGTCTGGCCCTGGTAATAGCAAGAACTGTGTTTGCTCCTTCTTTCTGGGCCAGTGTAGAATACTCTTTGGATGCATTTACACTGGAGGATTATTGTGGGTGAGCGCTCCTAGGTATGCTCATTTCCTGATAATCGGGCAGTGTAAAATAGTCTGACAATCACCTGATGAATGAGAAAAGTGCCCTTTTGTCTGGTTAAATGATTTTTAAGCTCGCTTAAAAATCATCATTTTCGGCAGTACATCATCCTGTGTAAACAGGATATTTGCTGTATAGGATGATGTCAGCCCATTCACACAGAATGATCTATTATCGATTATTCTGTGTACATGTGATGTGCAGTTATCTCGTCCAATCGGCTTTAAAATGTCTGCCAATAGGTAAACATTCTAGCAAACGTAAATATGTATACCCACCCAACATCTCATGTCTGTCCTCCGCCCCTACTATCTTTTCTGTGGTTCTCTTGGCCACTCAATACATATGCACCTCATTACACTAATTACACACGGCATGTAGTGTACCCTCAATGCATCCTTTAATTTTAATGCAGAATGCACTGCTTAATATCTGGGCAGCTTGCTGAGCATAATGTTCAGAAGTCTAGTGTCTGTCTGTAACTTGTTCCAGCAGTTTATGTGTCATTGTATTATATGAGCTTTGAATCATGGGCTCTAAATTGATTGAAAGATATGAAACAGAACATATTCATGGCCGATCCATCGAATATACCATGAATGTATTGTAGATGTGATCCCCACTAGAGTTGAGCGACTTTCATTTTTTTAAGATCGAGTCGGGTTTTGTGAAACCCGATTTTGTCCAGAGTCGAGTCGAGTGCAGTCGGCCGATTATCGCTAAAAGTCGGGGATCGACCGAAACACGAAACCCAATGCAAGTCAATGGGGAAGCATAGTCGGCAGTGAGTGGAGGCCAGGAAAACACCTACAGTGCCCATTTTAATGCCAAAAACATCCATTCTTGTTTCTGAAGCTTGTCAATCTTAATTAACTTTATAATAATAGATGGGCATAGGGAATTGGGGGTCATTTGGCAAAAGTTGTGGGGGGAGTAGGGCCGGCTCAAGTTTTTCGTGGGCCCAGGAAATGCGGACTACGTCACGGCGGTGTTGCAGGGAAAGGTAAGTATTTCAACGTTGCAAGTGCTGTGATCCTGAGCAAGCAGGGGGGGCCCACTCGTTCGCATTGGCACTGGCACAGGGCCCCTCAAAGTACAGCGATGTGTGTTTGCATGGCGGGGGCGCCTCCCACCAGCAGCGACACTTTTGCGTACTCTGAGGGGCCCTGTGCCAGTGACATCGCCAACGAGTATGCCCCCCCACCTGATGAAGGAACCTGCACTTTCATCTGCACCTTCCTCTCTGTCCCTGTGTAAGGTGGTATAACATGCGGGAAGGGGAACCTTACTTTCAGCAGGGTCAGATTCTGGCTGTGTAGAGTATAAGGGGAATGTAGTGGTCTAGGTCAATGTACCAGCAGACTCATCTAGCAGTGGCTGGGCAATGGGCAGGATGAGGAGGAAACAGATATAGGGCCAAAGAATAAAGTAGGCTAAATGCAGTTCAAAATTGGTAACAGGACTAAACAGGCGGCATTGCTTTGTTCAGTGGAGTAGCAAACCCAAGAGCAGCAGACACTGTTTCAAGGGCATAACCACACTAGTAGGCCAAATGCAGTTTAATATCTGATAGTATAGGGCGAAAGCCAGAATGTGGAAGCTCAGCTTTGTTCAGTTGAGGACAACACCAGGCAGGGGCAGACAGACACCTTTAGTAGGCCGGAACAGCCAATTGCATTTTTAAAAATGGTAATTTGGAACTGAAGGTAGAAGCTCAGCTTTATTCAGTTGAGGACAACACCAGGCAGGGGCAGACATTCACCTTTAGTAGGCCGGAACAGCCATTTGCATTTTTAAAAATGGTAATTTGGAACAGAAGGTTGAGGCTCAGCTTTATTCAGTTGAGGACAACACCAGGCAGGGGCAGACAGACACCTTTAGTAGGCCGGAACAGCCAATTTTTTAAAAAAACAGCAGTTAGTAAGAGGCAGAAGGTAGAAGCTCAGCTTTATTCAGTTGAGGACAACACCAGGCAGGGGCAGACATTCACCTTTAGTAGGCCGGAACAGCCAATTGCATTTTTAAAAATGGTAATTTGGAACAGAAGGTTGAGGCTCAGCTTTATTCAGTTGAGGACAACACCAGGCAGGGGCAGACAGACACCTTTAGTAGGCCGGAACAGCCAATTGCATTTTTAAAAATGGTAATTTGGAACAGAAGGTTGAAGCTCAGCTTTATTCAGTTGAGGACAACACCAGGCAGGGGCAGACAGACACCTTTAGTAGGCCGGAACAGCCAATGGCATTTTTAAAAATGGTAATTTGGAACTGAAGGTTGAAGCTCAGCTTTATTCAGTTGAGGACAACACCAGGCAGGGGCAGACATTCACCTTTAGTAGGCCGGAACAGCCAATTGCATTTTTAAAAATGGTAATTTGGAACAGAAGGTTGAGGCTCAGCTTTATTCAGTTGAGGACAACACCAGGCAGGGGCAGACAGACACCTTTAGTAGGCCGGAACAGCCAATTGCATTTTTAAAAATGGTAATTTGGAACAGAAGGTTGAAGCTCAGCTTTATTCAGTTGAGGACAACACCAGGCAGGGGCAGACAGACACCTTTAGTAGGCCGGAACAGCCAATTTTTTAAAAAAACAGCAGTTAGTAAGAGGCAGAAGGTTGAAGCTCAGCTTTATTCAGTTGAGGACAACACCAGGCAGGGGCAGACAGACACCTTTAGTAGGCCGGAACAGCCAATTGCATTTTTAAAAATGGTAATTTGGAACAGAAGGTTGAGGCTCAGCTTTATTCAGTTGAGGACAACACCAGGCAGGGGCAGACAGACACCTTTAGTAGGCCGGAACAGCCAATTGCATTTTTAAAAATGGTAATTTGGAACAGAAGGTTGAAGCTCAGCTTTATTCAGTTGAGGACAACACCAGGCAGGGGCAGACAGACACCTTTAGTAGGCCGGAACAGCCAATGGCATTTTTAAAAATGGTAATTTGGAACTGAAGGTAGAAGCTCAGCTTTATTCAGTTGAGGACAACACCAGGCAGGGGCAGACATTCACCTTTAGTAGGCCGGAACAGCCAATTGCATTTTTAAAAATGGTAATTTGGAACAGAAGGTTGAGGCTCAGCTTTATTCAGTTGAGGACAACACCAGGCAGGGGCAGACAGACACCTTTAGTAGGCCGGAACAGCCAATTGCATTTTTAAAAATGGTAATTTGGAACAGAAGGTTGAAGCTCAGCTTTATTCAGTTGAGGACAACACCAGGCAGGGGCAGACAGACACCTTTAGTAGGCCGGAACAGCCAATTGCTTTTTTAAAAATGGTAATTTGGAACTGAAGGTTGAAGCTCAGCTTTATTCAGTTGCAGCTTCTTGGCAATAATATAAAGAAGACGAGACAGGACAACACTCGTTGGATGCCATATCTGTGTTTTCACTGGAAAAAAAACTGTCAGTTAACTACTTGTAGGAGAAAGTTTTTGTAGCTGGAGGCCACTTTTTGTATTGTACCAGTTTTCTGTTGTATGTTTGGAACTGAAGGTTGAAGCTCAGCTTTATTCAGTTGAGGACAACACCAGGCAGGGGCAGACACCTTTAGAAGGACGGAACAGCCAATTTTTTTAAAAACAGCAGTTAATCAGAGCCAGAAGGTAGAAGCTCAGCTTTATTCAGTTGAGGACAACTTGAACTAGGGACTGCAGACAGACTTTGCAGGCTGTCCCCTGTGTGGACCATGCATCCAATACATTAACCCATTTAGCCACAAAGGACACGTAACCTTCCGTGGCCAGGCCTACAGGTCCATGTGTCTGTTGTCAGGTATACCTTTGGACTGACAAATTGACAGAATGCAAGGACAATGCGGTCTTTAACATGCAGGTGGAGGGGTGGGATGGCTTTTCTCGCAAAAGAATTGTCAACTGGGTAGCTCATAGCGTGGTATATCGTAGTTCATCCTGGCTTTATTAATATTAAATTAAATAAAAAAATAGGCTCTAGGCACTTTATTATTGGTTCCAGGGGTACACGGGCAGCAGTGGTCAGGTGAGTGGAGGCCTAGTGGAAGGAGGGACCTTAGACAGGCTTCGAAGGCCTAACATAATAAAATGGGCTGGCGGTAGGCACTTTATTATTGGTTCCAGGGGTACACGGGCAGCAGTGGTCTGGTCAGTGGAGGCCTAGTGGAAGGAGGGACCGCAGACAGGCTTCAAAGGCCTAACATAATAAAATGGGCTGGCTGTAGGCACTTTATTATTGGTTCCAGGGGTACACGGGCAGCAGTGGTCAGGTGAGTGGAGGCCTAGTGGAAGGAGGGACCGCAGACAGGCTTCGAAGGCCTAACACAATAAAATGGGCTGGCTGTAGGCACTTTAAAATTGGTTCCAGGGGTACACGGGCAGCAGTGGTCTGGTCAGTGGAGGCCTAGTGGAAGGAGGGACCGCAGACAGGCTTCGAAGGCCTAACACAATAAAATGGGCTGGCTGTAGGCACTTTAAAATTGGTTCCAGGGGTACACGGGCAGCAGTGGTCTGGTCAGTGGAGGCCTAGTGGAAGGAGGGACCGCAGACAGGCTTCGAAGGCCTAAAATAACAAACAATAGGCTCATGGCAGTTTTACAGCGGTTACATGGATACACGGGCAGCTTGGTGGTGAGTGGAGGAGTATTTAAAGTAGGGACCGCAGACAGGCTATCAAAGGCCTAAAATAACAAACAATAGGCTCATGGCAGCTTTACAGCGGTTACATGGATACACAGGCAGCTTGGTGGTGAGTGGAGGAGTATTTAAAGTAGGGACCGCAGACAGGCTATCAAAGGCCTAAAATAACAAACAATAGGCTCATGGCAGCTTTACAGCGGTTACATGGATACACAGGCAGCTTGGTGGTGAGTGGAGGAGTATTTAAAGTAGGGACCGCAGACAGGCTATCAAAGGCCTAAAATAACAAACAATAGGCTCATGGCAGCTTTACAGCGGTTACATGGATACACAGGCAGCTTGGTGATGAGTGGAGGAGTATTTAAAGTAGGGACCGCAGACAGGCTATCAAAGGCCTAAAATAACAAACAATAGGCTCATGGCAGTTTTACAGCGGTTACATGGATACACGGGCAGGCAGCTTGGTGGTGAGTGGAGGAGTATTTAAAGTAGGGACCGCAGACAGGCTATCAAAGGCCTAAAATAACAAACAATAGGCTCATGGCAGCTTTACAGCGGTTACATGGATACACAGGCAGCTTGGTGGTGAGTGGAGGAGTATTTAAAGTAGGGACCGCAGACAGGCTATCAAAGGCCTAAAATAACAAACAATAGGCTCATGGCAGCTTTACAGCGGTTACATGGATACACAGGCAGCTTGGTGGTGAGTGGAGGAGTATTTAAAGTAGGGACCGCAGACAGGCTATCAAAGGCCTAAAATAACAAACAATAGGCTCATGGCAGTTTTACAGCGGTTACATGGATACACGGGCAGGCAGCTTGGTGGTGAGTGGAGGAGTATTTAAAGTAGGGACCGCAGACAGGCTATCAAAGGCCTAAAATAACAAACAATAGGCTCATGGCAGTTTTACAGCGGTTACATGGATACACGGGCAGGCAGCTTGGTGGTGAGTGGAGGAGTATTTAAAGTAGGGACCGCAGACAGGCTATCAAAGGCCTAAAATAACAAACAATAGGCTCATGGCAGCTTTACAGCGGTTACATGGATACACAGGCAGCTTGGTGGTGAGTGGAGGAGTATTTAAAGTAGGGACCGCAGACAGGCTATCAAAGGCCTAAAATAACAAACAATAGGCTCATGGCAGTTTTACAGCGGTTACATGGATACACAGGCAGCTTGGTGATGAGTGGAGGAGTATTTAAAGTAGGGACCGCAGACAGGCTATCAAAGGCCTAAAATAACAAACAATAGGCTCATGGCAGTTTTACAGCGGTTACATGGATACACGGGCAGGCAGCTTGGTGGTGAGTGGAGGAGTATTTAAGGTAGGGACCACAGACAGGCTATCAAAGGCCTAAAATAACAAACAATAGGCTCATGGCAGCTTTACAGCGGTTACATGGATACACAGGCAGCTTGGTGGTGAGTGGAGGAGTATTTAAAGTAGGGACCGCAGACAGGCTATCAAAGGCCTAAAATAACAAACAATAGGCTCATGGCAGCTTTACAGCGGTTACATGGATACACGGGCAGCTTGGTGGTGAGTGGAGGAGTATTTAAAGTAGGGACCGCAGACAGGCTATCAAAGGCCTAAAATAACAAACAATAGGCTCATGGCAGCTTTACAGCGGTTACATGGATACACAGGCAGCTTGGTGGTGAGTGGAGGAGTATTTAAAGTAGGGACCGCAGACAGGCTATCAAAGGCCTAAAATAACAAACAATAGGCTCATGGCAGCTTTACAGCGGTTACATGGATACACAGGCAGCTTGGTGATGAGTGGAGGAGTATTTAAAGTAGGGACCGCAGACAGGCTATCAAAGGCCTAAAATAACAAACAATAGGCTCATGGCAGTTTTACAGCGGTTACATGGATACACAGGCAGGCAGCTGGTGGTGAGTGGAGGAGTATTTAAAGTAGGGACCGCAGACAGGCTATCAAAGGCCTAAAATAACAAACAATAGGCTCATGGCAGCTTTACAGCGGTTACATGGATACACAGGCAGCTTGGTGGTGAGTGGAGGAGTATTTAAAGTAGGGACCGCAGACAGGCTATCAAAGGCCTAAAATAACAAACAATAGGCTCATGGCAGCTTTACAGCGGTTACATGGATACACGGGCAGCTTGGTGGTGAGTGGAGGAGTATTTAAAGTAGGGACCGCAGACAGGCTATCAAAGGCCTAAAATAACAAACAATAGGCTCATGGCAGTTTTACAGCGGTTACATGGATACACGGGCAGGCAGCTGGTGATGAGTGGAGGAGTATTTAAAGTAGGGACCGCAGACAGGCTATCAAAGGCCTAAAATAACAAACAATAGGCTCATGGCAGCTTTACAGCGGTTACATGGATACACAGGCAGCTTGGTGGTGAGTGGAGGAGTATTTAAAGTAGGGACCGCAGACAGGCTATCAAAGGCCTAAAATAACAAACAATAGGCTCATGGCAGCTTTACAGCGGTTACATGGATACACAGGCAGCTTGGTGGTGAGTGGAGGAGTATTTAAAGTAGGGACCGCAGACAGGCTATCAAAGGCCTAAAATAACAAACAATAGGCTCATGGCAGCTTTACAGCGGTTACATGGATACACAGGCAGCTTGGTGATGAGTGGAGGAGTATTTAAAGTAGGGACCGCAGACAGGCTATCAAAGGCCTAAAATAACAAACAATAGGCTCATGGCAGTTTTACAGCGTTTACATGGATACACGGGCAGGCAGCTTGGTGGTGAGTGGAGGAGTATTTAAAGTAGGGACCGCAGACAGGCTATCAAAGGCCTAAAATAACAAACAATAGGCTCATGGCAGCTTTACAGCGGTTACATGGATACACAGGCAGCTTGGTGGTGAGTGGAGGAGTATTTAAAGTAGGGACCGCAGACAGGCTATCAAAGGCCTAAAATAACAAACAATAGGCTCATGGCAGCTTTACAGCGGTTACATGGATACACAGGCAGCTTGGTGATGAGTGGAGGAGTATTTAAAGTAGGGACCGCAGACAGGCTATCAAAGGCCTAAAATAACAAACAATAGGCTCATGGCAGTTTTACAGCGGTTACATGGATACACGGGCAGGCAGCTTGGTGGTGAGTGGAGGAGTATTTAAAGTAGGGACCGCAGACAGGCTATCAAAGGCCTAAAATAACAAACAATAGGCTCATGGCAGTTTTACAGCGGTTACATGGATACACGGGCAGGCAGCTTGGTGGTGAGTGGAGGAGTATTTAAAGTAGGGACCGCAGACAGGCTATCAAAGGCCTAAAATAACAAACAATAGGCTCATGGCAGTTTTACAGCGGTTACATGGATACACGGGCAGGCAGCTTGGTGGTGAGTGGAGGAGTATTTAAAGTAGGGACCGCAGACAGGCTATCAAAGGCCTAAAATAACAAACAATAGGCTTATGGCAGTTTTACAGCGGTTACATGGATACACGGGCAGGCAGCTTGGTGGTGAGTGGAGGAGTATTTAAAGTAGGGACCGCAGACAGGCTATCAAAGGCCTAAAATAACAAACAATAGGCTTATGGCAGTTTTACAGCGGTTACATGGATACACGGGCAGGCAGCTTGGTGGTGAGTGGAGGAGTATTTAAAGTAGGGACCGCAGACAGGCTATCAAAGGCCTAAAATAACAAACAATAGGCTCATGGCAGCTTTACAGCGGTTACATGGATACACAGGCAGCTTGGTGGTGAGTGGAGGAGTATTTAAAGTAGGGACCGCAGACAGGCTATCAAAGGCCTAAAATAACAAACAATAGGCTCATGGCAGCTTTACAGCGGTTACATGGATACACGGGCAGGCAGCTTGGTGGTGAGTGGAGGAGTATTTAAAGTAGGGACCGCAGACAGGCTATCAAAGGCCTAAAATAACAAACAATAGGCTCATGGCAGCTTTACAGCGGTTACATGGATACACAGGCAGCTTGGTGGTGAGTGGAGGAGTATTTAAAGTAGGGACCGCAGACAGGCTATCAAAGGCCTAAAATAACAAACAATAGGCTCATGGCAGCTTTACAGCGGTTACATGGATACACGGGCAGCTTGGTGGTGAGTGGAGGAGTATTTAAAGTAGGGACCGCAGACAGGCTATCAAAGGCCTAAAATAACAAACAATAGGCTCATGGCAGCTTTACAGCGGTTACATGGATACACAGGCAGCTTGGTGGTGAGTGGAGGAGTATTTAAAGTAGGGACCGCAGACAGGCTATCAAAGGCCTAAAATAACAAACAATAGGCTCATGGCAGCTTTACAGCGGTTACATGGATACACAGGCAGCTTGGTGGTGAGTGGAGGAGTATTTAAAGTAGGGACCGCAGACAGGCTATCAAAGGCCTAAAATAACAAACAATAGGCTCATGGCAGCTTTACAGCGGTTACATGGATACACAGGCAGCTTGGTGATGAGTGGAGGAGTATTTAAAGTAGGGACCGCAGACAGGCTATCAAAGGCCTAAAATAACAAACAATAGGCTCATGGCAGTTTTACAGCGGTTACATGGATACACGGGCAGGCAGCTTGGTGGTGAGTGGAGGAGTATTTAAAGTAGGGACCGCAGACAGGCTATCAAAGGCCTAAAATAACAAACAATAGGCTCATGGCAGCTTTACAGCGGTTACATGGATACACAGGCAGCTTGGTGGTGAGTGGAGGAGTATTTAAAGTAGGGACCGCAGACAGGCTATCAAAGGCCTAAAATAACAAACAATAGGCTCATGGCAGCTTTACAGCGGTTACATGGATACACAGGCAGCTTGGTGATGAGTGGAGGAGTATTTAAAGTAGGGACCGCAGACAGGCTATCAAAGGCCTAAAATAACAAACAATAGGCTCATGGCAGTTTTACAGCGGTTACATGGATACACGGGCAGGCAGCTTGGTGGTGAGTGGAGGAGTATTTAAAGTAGGGACCGCAGACAGGCTATCAAAGGCCTAAAATAACAAACAATAGGCTCATGGCAGTTTTACAGCGGTTACATGGATACACGGGCAGGCAGCTTGGTGGTGAGTGGAGGAGTATTTAAAGTAGGGACCGCAGACAGGCTATCAAAGGCCTAAAATAACAAACAATAGGCTTATGGCAGTTTTACAGCGGTTACATGGATACACGGGCAGGCAGCTTGGTGGTGAGTGGAGGAGTATTTAAAGTAGGGACCGCAGACAGGCTATCAAAGGCCTAAAATAACAAACAATAGGCTCATGGCAGCTTTACAGCGGTTACATGGATACACAGGCAGCTTGGTGGTGAGTGGAGGAGTATTTAAAGTAGGGACCGCAGACAGGCTATCAAAGGCCTAAAATAACAAACAATAGGCTCATGGCAGCTTTACAGCGGTTACATGGATACACGGGCAGGCAGCTTGGTGGTGAGTGGAGGAGTATTTAAAGTAGGGACCGCAGACAGGCTATCAAAGGCCTAAAATAACAAACAATAGGCTCATGGCAGCTTTACAGCGGTTACATGGATACACAGGCAGCTTGGTGGTGAGTGGAGGAGTATTTAAAGTAGGGACCGCAGACAGGCTATCAAAGGCCTAAAATAACAAACAATAGGCTCATGGCAGCTTTACAGCGGTTACATGGATACAGAGGCAGCTTGGTGGTGAGTGGAGGAGTATTTAAAGTAGGGACCGCAGACAGGCTATCAAAGGCCTAAAATAACAAACAATAGGCTCATGGCAGCTTTACAGCGGTTACATGGATACACAGGCAGCTTGGTGGTGAGTGGAGGAGTAGTGCAAGGAGTGTCTGTCCCAGTACTCCCAAAATATAAATAGATGTTAATGTCTCGCAATACAACCAAAACAAAAAAAAAGGTGGCATACTTAGGTACAGGGGTGGGCTCATCTACTGAGTTTCTGACATAGTAATTTGGCAGTAACTATTTAATGGTGCCAATATAGGACACAGACACAGACTACTTTAAGTTGCATCATAGATGTCTACAAATTTGTATTGTCAGTGCCAGACATTGAATGATGTCAGCGAATAGACTAAAGATTGGTGGAGCTGTGCGACATAATTTTGCACGTGGTAGAGCACATTTTGAGCTGGGGTAGGGGGGAACTCTCTTGAGGCCGGCGGGACCGCCCCAGGGCCCCTCATGTTACAACGGTGTGTCTGACGTTGGGTGCGCACCACCACCGCCAGAGACACTACATTGTACTATGAGGGACCCAGTAGCAATGCCGTCAACCAAAAGCGAGCACACCCACCTCTTCAGACAAACAGCAGTCTCACGGGTGCTTGCGCCAAGTCGCGATACCACGGCCCCGTGTGGGGAGTTTTGCCATTTAGGGAGGTGTAAACATGTCGTATGCTGTACAATCAGCTGCAGCAAATTAGACATTAGAAAAGTAATTCACAGGCAAGAGCTTTTCATAGGAAAGCTAGGTGTCGGCCGGGCAAGGTGGGGCAAAAGATTTCGAAATCCAGTTGTGGTTCATTTTAATGAATGTTAGATCGTCAACATTTTGGGTAGCCAGACGAGTCCTTTTTTCGGTTAATATTGAACCTGCAGCACTGAATACTCTTTCTGATAGGACACTTGCTGCCGGGCAAGCAAGCTCCTGCAATGCATATTCTGCCAATTCTGGCCAGGTGTCTAATTTGGAGGCCCAGTAATCAAATGGGAATGACGGTTGAGGGAGAACATCGATAAGGGATGAAAAATAGTTAGTAACCATACTGGACAAATGTTGTCTCCTGTCACTTTCAATTGATGCAGCAGTACCTGTCCTGTCTGCGGTCATAGCAAAATCACTCCACAACCTGGTCAGAAAACCCCTCTGTCCAACGCCACTTCTGATGTGTGCACCCCTAACACTCCTATTCTGCTGCCCCCTGGAGCTCGTGTGAGAACGATCACGTGCGCTGTGTGCTGGGAATGCCTGAAGCAAACGGTCAACAAGAGTTGATTGTTTGGTTGCTAATATTAGTTCCAAGTTCTCATGTGGCATAATATTTTGCAATTTGCCTTTATAGCGTGGATCAAGGAGGCAGGCCAACCAGTAATCGTCATCGTTCATCATTTTCGTAATGCGTGTGTCCCTTTTTAGGATACGTAAGGCATAATCCGCCATGTGGGCCAAAGTTCCAGTTGTCAAATCTCCGGTTGTGATTGGTTGAGGGGCAGTTGCAGGCAAATCTACGTCACTTGTGTCCCTCAAAAAACCAGAACCCGGCCGTGACACGCAACCAATTTCCTGTGCCCCCGGGAAAGGTTCGGCATTAAAAATATACTCATCCCCATCATCCTCCTCGTCCTCCACCTCCTCTTTGCCCGCTACCTCGTCCTGTACACTGCCCTGACCAGACAATGGCTGACTGTCATCAAGGCTTTCCTCTTCCTCTGGTGCAGACGCCTGCTCCTTTATGTGCGTCAAACTTTGCATCAGCAGACGCATTAGGGGGATGCTCATGCTTATTACGGCGTTGTCTGCACTAACCAGCCGTGTGCATTCCTCAAAACACTGAAGGACTTGACACATGTCTTGTATCTTAGACCACTGCACACCTGACAACTCCATGTCTGCCATCCTACTGCCTGCCCGTGTATCCTCCCACAAATAAATAACAGCATGCCTCTGTTCGCACAGTCTCTGAAGCATGTGCAGTGTTGAGTTCCACCTTGTTGCAACGTCTATGATGAGGCGATGCTGGGGAAGGTTCAAAGACCGCTGATAGGTCTGCATACGGCTGGCGTGTACAGGCGAACGTCGGATATGTGAGCAAAGTGCACGCACTTTGAGGAGCAGGTCGGAGAACCCAGGATAAGTTTTCAATAAGCACTGCACCACCAGGTTTAAGGTGTGAGCCAGGCAAGGAATGTGTTTCAGTTGGGAAAGGGAGATGGCAGCCATGAAATTCCTTCCGTTATCACTCACTACCTTGCCTGCCTCAAGATCTACTGTGCCCAGCCACGACTGCGTTTCTTGTTGCAAGAACTCGGACAGAACTTCCGCGGTGTGTCTGTTGTCGCCCAAACACTTCATAGCCAATACAGCCTGCTGACGCTTGGCAGTAGCTGGCCCATAATGGGACAACTGGTGTGCAACAGTGTCATCTGCCGATGGAGTGGTTGGCAGACTGCGTTCTGTGGAAGAGCTGTAGCTTCTGCAGGAGGACGAGGAGGAGGAGGAGGAGGGGGTGCGAACGCCTACAGCCAACTGTTTCCTAGACCGTGGGCTAGGCACAACTGTCCCTAAATTGATGTCGCCTGTGGACCCTGCATCCACCACATTCACCCAGTGTGCCGTGATGGACACATAACGTCCCTGGCCATGCCTACTGGTCCATGCATCTGTAGTCAGGTGCACCTTTGTACTCACAGATTGCCTGAGTGCATGGACGATGCGCTGTTTAACATGCTGGTGCAGGGCTGGGATGGCTTTTCTGGAAAAAAAGTGTCGACTGGGTAGCTCGTATCGTGGTTCAGCGTACTCCATCAGGGCTTTGAAAGCTTCGCTTTCAACTAACCGGTAGGGCATCATCTCTAACGAGATTAGTCTAGCTATGTGGGCGTTAAAACCCTGTGTACGCGGATGCGAGGATAAGTACTTCCTTTTTCTAACCAGAGTCTCATGTAGGGTGAGCTGGACTGGAGAGCTGGAGATCGTGGATCTTTCGGGTGTGCCGGTGTACATGGCAGACTGAGAGACGGTTGGAGACGGTATTGTTTCCGCCGGTGCCCTAGATGCAATATTTCCTCCTACAAAACTGGTGGTTCCCTGACCCTGACTGCTTTTGGCTGGCAAAGAAACCTGCACAGATACTGCCGGTGGTGCGGAAAATGGTGGCCTTACAGTGACGGAAGGGATGTTGCGTTGCTGACTAGCTTCATTGGCCGAGGGTGCTACAACCTTAAGGGACTTTGGTAGTTAGTCCAGGCTTGAAAATGCATGGTGGTTAAGTGTCTATGCATGCAACTAGTATTTAGACTTTTCAGATTCTGACCTCTGCTTAAGCTAGTTGAACATTTTTGACAGATGACTTTGCGCTGATCAGTTGGATGTTGTTTAAAAAAATGCCAGACTGCACTCTTCCTAGACTCGGATCCCTTTTCAGGGATTGCAGACTGAGCTTTAACCGGATGGCCACGCTGTCCTCCAACAGGTTTTGGCTTTGACACGCGTTTTGGGCCAGATACGGGCCCGGCAGATGGAACCTGTTGCTATGTTGATGCCTGCTGCGGCCCCTCCTCCACCTCCGCTTCTGAACTACTGCCGCCTGCACCCTGTTCCCCCAATGGCTGCCAATCGGGGTCAATAACTGGGTCATCTATTACCTCCTCTTCGAGCTCGTGTGCAACTTCGTCTGTGTCACTGTGTCGGTCGGTGGTATAGCGTTCGTGGCGGGGCAACATAGTCTCATCAGGGTCTGATTGTGGATCTGTACCCTGAGAGGGCAATGTGGTGGTCTGAGTCAAAGGAGCAGCATAGTACTCTGGCTGTGGCTGTGCATCAGTGCACTCCATGTCAGAATCTACTTGTAATGGGCATGGCCTGTTAAATGTTTCACTTTCTAAGCCAGGGACGGTATGTGTAAAGAGCTCCATGGAGTGACCCGTTGTGTCGCCTGCTGCATCCTTCTCTCTTGTTGTAGTTTTTGCTGAGGAGGACAAGGAAGCGACTTGTCCCTGACCGTGAACATCCACAAGCGACGCGCTGCTTTTACATTTACCAGTTTCGGAAGAGGAGGCAAAAGAGCTAGAGGCTGAGTCTGCAATGTAAGCCAAAACTTGCTGTTGCTGCTCCGCCTTTAAAAGCGGTTTTCCTACTCCCAGAAAAGAGAGCGTTCGAGGCCTTGTGTAGCCTGACGACGAAACTGGCTCCACAGCTCCAGACTTAGGTGGAATATTTTTATCCCCACGACCACCTGATGCTCCACTACCACTACCATCATTACCAGCTGACAATGAACGCCCACGACGACCTCTTGCACCAGACTTCCTCATTGTTTTAAAATCTTAACCAAAGTAACTTTATTTGTTGCTGTCAAACAACTTACACGGTGAGCTATAACTTCAGTATGATTTCAATATCCCTTAACAGGTTGGTGAGACCACAAGGAAAATCAGGCACAATGTTACACACTCTGTTTTCTGTGGCACAAAATCACAGAGATGACACACACGCAGGACTGTCACTCAAGCACTAATGTCAATATTAATCTCCCACCTAATTTATTTATTTTTTTTTTTCAGGGAGACTTTAGAAACCAAATAATATTAAAAAAACCAAAAAAATAAATAGCCTTTCTATGGCCCACTGAATGAGAGAGGTGGCACACCCAGGAGTCAAGACTGGCACACAAGCTGAAAGGGCAATATTACTCTCCCACTGTTTTTTTTTTTTTTTTTCAGGGAGACTTTAGAAACCAAATAATAAGAAAAAAAATAAATAAATAAATAGGCTTTCTATAGCCCACTGAATGAGAGATAGCACACACAGCAGTGGCACACAAGCCCTGACTGAGGCCAATATTTTTCTCCCACTGATTGATGTAGTGTTTTTGTGTTGAGGTAGATTTTAGAACACAAATCAAGGAAAAAAAAAAAATGCTTTCTATGGCCCACTGAATGAGAGAGGTGGCACACCCAGGAGTCAAGACTGGCACACAAGCTGAAAGGGCAATATTACTCTCCCACTGTTTTTTTATGTATTTTTTGTTTTTTAAGGGAGACTTTAGAATCCCAATAATATTTAAAAAAATAAATAAATAGGCTTTCTATGGCCCACTGAATGAGAGAGGTGGCACACCCAGGAGTCAAGACTGGCACACAAGCTGAAAGGGCAATATTACTCTCCCACTGTTTTTTTATGTATTTTTTGTTTTTTAAGGGAGACTTTAGAAACCCAATAATATTTAAAAAAAAAATAAATAGGCTTTCTATGGCCCACTGAATGAGAGAGGTGGCACACCCAGGAGTCAAGACTGGCACACAAGCTGAAAGGGCAATATTACTCTCCCACTGTTTTTTTAAGTTTTTTTTTTATTATTTTCAGGGAGACTTTAGAAACCAAATAATATTAAAAAAACCAAAAAAATAAATAGGCTTTCTATGGCCCACTGAATGAGAGAGAGGTGGCACACCCAGGAGTCAAGACTGGCACACAAGCTGAAAGGGCAATATTACTCTCCCACTGTTTTTTTTTTTTTTTTTTTTTTTCAGGGAGACTTTAGAAACCAAATAATAAGAAAAAAAATAAATAAATAAATAGGCTTTCTATAGCCCACTGAATGAGAGATAGCACACACAGCAGTGGCACACAAGCCCTGACTGAGGCCAATATTTTTCTACCACTGATTGATGTAGTGTTTTTGTGTTGAAGTAGATTTTAGAACACAAATCAAGGAAAAAAAAAAAATGCTTTCTATGGCCCACTGAATGAGAGAGGTGGCACACCCAGGAGTCAAGACTGGCACACAAGCTGAAAGGGCAATATTACTCTCCCACTGTTTTTTTATGTATTTTTTGTTTTTTAAGGGAGACTTTAGAAACCCAATAATATTTTTTTAAAAAAATAAATAGGCTTTCTATGGCCCACTGAATGAGAGAGGTGGCACACCCAGGAGTCAAGACTGGCACACAAGCTGAAAGGGCAATATTACTCTCCCACTGTTTTTTTAAGTTTTTTTTTTTTATTTTCAGGGAGACTTTAGAAACCAAATAATATTAAAAAAACCAAAAAAATAAATAGGCTTTCTATGGCCCACTGAATGAGAGAGAGGTGGCACACCCAGGAGTCAAGACTGGCACACAAGCTGAAAGGGCAATATTACTCTCCCACTGTTTTTTTTTTTTTTTTTTTTTTTCAGGGAGACTTTAGAAACCAAATAATAAGAAAAAAAATAAATAAATAAATAGGCTTTCTATAGCCCACTGAATGAGAGATAGCACACACAGCAGTGGCACACAAGCCCTGACTGAGGCCAATATTTTTCTCCCACTGATTGATGTAGTGTTTTTGTGTTGAGGTAGATTTTAGAACACAAATCAAGGAAAAAAAAAAAAATGCTTTCTATGGCCCACTGAATGAGAGAGGTGGCACACCCAGGAGTCAAGACTGGCACACAAGCTGAAAGGGCAATATTACTCTCCCACTGTTTTTTTATGTATTTTTTGTTTTTTAAGGGAGACTTTAGAAACCCAATAATATTTAAAAAAAAAAATAAATAGGCTTTCTATGGCCCACTGAATGAGAGAGGTGGCACAACCAGGAGTCAAGACTGGCACACAAGCTGAAAGGGCAATATTACTCTCCCACTGTTTTTTTAAGTTTTTTTATTTTATTTTCAGGGAGACTTTAGAAACCAAATAATATTAAAAAAACCAAAAAAATAAATAGGCTTTCTATGGCCCACTGAATGAGAGAGAGGTGGCACACCCAGGAGTCAAGACTGGCACACAAGCTGAAAGGGCAATATTACTCTCCCACTGTTTTTTTTTTTTTTTCAGGGAGACTTTAGAAACCAAATAATAAGAAAAAAAATAAATAAATAAATAGGCTTTCTATAGCCCACTGAATGAGAGATAGCACACACAGCAGTGGCACACAAGCCCTGACTGAGGCCAATATTTTTCTACCACTGATTGATGTAGTGTTTTTGTGTTGAGGTAGAATTTAGAACACAAATCACGGAAAAAATAAATAGGCTTTCTATGGCCCACTCAGTGAGAGATGGCACACACAGGGATGGCACTGTAGCAGAAATGCCAATCTTAATCTCCCACAAAAAAAAAAACAGGGACTGTCCTACAATTACTATCTCCCTGCAGTAATCTAAGCCAGGTATGGCAGGCAGCAATAGGAGTGGACTGATGCACAAATTAAATAAAAAGTGTGGACAAACAAAAAAGATAGCTGTGCAGAAAGGAACAAGAGGATATGTGCTTTGAAAAAAGCAGTTGGTTTGCACAGTGGCGTACACACAGCAATACAGCTATCACGGAGCCTTCTAGGGCAGCCCAATGAGCTACAACGCTGAGGAAAAAAAAAAAATAAATAGCTTCCACTGTTCCTGCACACCGAAGGTGGTGTTGGACAGTGGAAATCGCTACAGCACAAGCGGTTTGGTGGTTAGTGGACCCTGCCTAACGCTCTCCCTGCTTCTGACGAAGCGGCAGCAACCTCTCCCTAAGCTCAGATCAGCAGCAGTAAGATGGCGGTCGGCGGGAACGCCCCTTTATAGCCCCTGTGACGCCGCAGACAGCAAGCCAATCACTGCAATGCCCTTCTCTAAGATGGTGGGGACCAGGATCTATGTCATCACGCTGCCCACACTCTGCGTTCACCTTCATTGGCTGAGAAATGGCGCTTTTCGCGTCATTGAAACGCGACTTTGGCGCGAAAGTCGCGTACCGCATGGCCGACAAGCACAGGGGTCGGATCGGGTTTCATGAGACGCCGACTTAGCCAAAAGTCGGCGACTTTTGAAAATGATCGACCCGTTTCGCTCAACCCTAATCCCCACCAATGGGACCAGCATATGACTTGAGAACAGGTCTCTGATGAACACTGCTGCCAAAGGAGTGGTGGGCATTTGTATACTAGCAAAGAAGTAAAAAAAAGATCTTAAGTCCATAAAAATTACACTAAACAAAATATTTATTGGAAATACAAAAAAGTAATAAAGATGAAAAAGGCAGATAGATGGAGGCAACTGTAAATAGAGGAGCGACACCCAGCAGGAGAGCACAATATATAGACAAATATGTGTAAAGTACAAAGGTATTAAAAAAGGGCACAGTGAAAATATATATAGTATAAGGTAATCCAAGGTATATATAACAAAGGAGCCATGAAAAGAGAAAATAGTTATAAATACAAAACACTGTACTCATACAAGTGAAGTCCTCTCCTGCTGGGGATGACCCCCAGATGAAGGCATTTGTAGAAATGCTCACATGCCAATTCAGCAGGGGAGGACTTCATTTATATGCTCCTTTAATTCTGTGCAATTTGTTATCAGCTTAGAAATAAGGAATTTAAACTTAAAGAAGTTGTCTACTACAATAAACTTTTTTTTTTTCATAAATCTTGCTATTATGTGCCACTGAAAACATCCACTGTCTTTATTTTAGCAATATTACCTTTTATCATGCTGTAGCAGCACATTTTCAGTGCTGGATCCAGCTCTCATGGGGTTAATCGACAACTTCCTTTCTCCTGAGTTATTGTGCTCTAATACTACAAGTTCCATGATGCATTGCACTGCTACTAAGCACGAACCTAGCACACCCACTCCAAAACACACCCCAACCCCTCCCTCCTCTCCCTCCTCTCTCTTCAAAAAGATTTGTGATGTCATTTCTGTCCAACCTCCTCTTTTACATTTGTCCAACCCACACTCCATTACACACAGATAGATATGAGATAGACAGATGGATAGATATAATAGACAGATAGATATGGGATAGACAGACAGATAGATAATAGATAGATTAGATAGATAGATAGATACATACATACATACAGATATATCTATATATCTATTTCCATAGATATGTCCATATCCATGTTTCTAAACCCCTTCACCCCTGGAGCTTTTTTCGTTTATCGCTCCTCTTCTTTCCAGAGCCATAATTTTTCCATCAATATGGCCATGTGGGGGCTTATCTTTTGCGGGACAAGTTCTACTTTTGAACGACACCATTGGTTTTACCATGTCGTGTAACAGAAAATGTGCAAAAAAGGCAAAGTGCAATGAAATTGCAAAAAAAGTGCAATCCGACACTTGTTTTTTGCTTGGCTTTTTTGCTAGGTTCGCTAAATGCTAAGGCTGTGTGCACACGTTGTGGATTTGATTGCAGATCCGCAGGGTTTTTTGCTGCACAGAATTGCATCAAATCCGCAGTGTAGTGCACAACAACCAATGTAAGTTTATGGGAGCCGCAGACTTGTTGTGCACATGCTGCGGAAAAGGCCGCACCGAAACGCAGCTTTTTTTTTTCTCTGCAGCATGTCACTTTTTTTGTGCCGAACTGCAGCATTTCTGCACCCATAGACTGTTATGGAGTCGGGCACATCCGCAGCAAAACCGCAGTTGTAATAAAGATCTGCAGTTTAGATGCGGATGTGGGTCCGAGAAACGCTGCGGTTCGGGAGGATGGAAGTGTGTGGGTGGCAGGGCCGGACTGGGACTGAAATTCAGCCCTGGCATTTGAAGTTACACAGGCCCACTTGTCACATGGTGACTGTATAATATCTTTGTACATTTGTAGGCAGGGCCAGTTTTAGGCAAAGTGGGGCCCTACGCCTAGGCAAAGTTTAAAATGGGGCCCAAAATGCTAACATATTGCACATCACACAAAAGTGTTTCGGTTGTATTTATGAGCGATGAGTTCAGGCCGCTAAATGAGTTTCATCGACAATACTGAAGTTGTTCAACACTTGTTTCAAGGCCTCTTTCCACCGTCTGAGAAAGAATGATGGGACAGAACGATCACTAACAGATCACTAACCGATCCCCATACAGTATCATGTTATCAGCAGCACATCTACAGTTTACAGCGGCGATGTGCTGCTGAGAACAAGGATTTTTGTTCCGGCAAAAACAATCTGAATATGCAGCATTTTACTTGTTTAGTAAAATACACCCAATAGTCCTCCATATATTATAATGTGCTCCACAGTCCTCCATATAGTATAATACACTCCCTATAGTCCTCCATATATTAAAATACACTGCTCAGTCCTCCACATAGTATAATACACTCCTCATAGTCCTCCATATAGCATAAAACACTCCTCATAGTGCTCCATATAGTATAATGCACCGCCATAGTCATCCATGTAGTACAATTCACTTCCCATAGTATAATGCACCCCATAGTCCTTCATATAGTATAACGTATTCCCCATAGTCCTCAATACAGTATAATGCAGCCCACATATAGTATAATGTAGCCACCACCCTACAGAATATAAAGCGGCCACCCCACAGTATAATGCAGCCACCCCACAGTATAATGCAGCCACCCCACAGTATAATGCAGCCACCCCACAGAGTATAATGCAGCCACCCCACAGAGTATAATGTAATCCCATAGAATATAATACAGCCCACCTCCCCATAATATATAATGTAGCCCCCCATAGAATATAATGCAGCCCCCCATAGTATATAACACAACCTCCCCCATGGTATATAACCCAACCTCCCCCATAGAATATAATATACCCCCACAATAGTATATACCACAGCCACATAGTACATAACATGGCCTCCCCATAGAAGATAATATACTCCCCATAGTATATTTCAAAGCCCACATAGTATATAGCACAGCCCGCATAGTAGATAACACAGCCCGCACAGTGGTATATCCAGCACAGCCCGCACAGTGGTATATCCAGCACAGCCAACACAGTGGTATATACAGCACAGCCCGCACAGTGGTATATCCAGCACAGCCCGCACAGTGGTATATACAGCACAGCCAGCACAGTGGTATATACAGCACAGCCTGCACAGTGGTATATCCAGCACAGCCCGCGCAGTGGTATATACAGCACAGCCCGCACAGTAGCATATACAGCACAGCCCACACAGTAGTATATACAGCACAGCCCGCACAGTGGTATATCCAGCACAGACCGCACAGTGGTATGTCCAGCACAGCCCGCACAGTGGTATATCCAGCACAGCCCGCACAGTGGTATATACAGCACAGCCCGCACAGTGGGATATACAGCACAGCCCGCACAGTGGTATATCCCTCACAGCCCGCACAGTGGTATATACAGCACAGCCCACACAGTAGTATATACAGCACAGCCCGCACAGTGGTATATCCAGCACAGCCCGCACAGTGGTATGTCCAGCACAGCCCGCACAGTGGTATATACAGCACAGTCCGCACAGTAGTATATACAGCACAGCCCACACAGTGGTATATACAGCACAGCCCGCACAGTGGTATACCCAGCACAGCCCGCACAGTGGTATATCCAGCACAGCCCGCACAGTGGTATATACAGCACAGCCCGCACAGTAGTATATACAGCACAGCCCACACAGTGGTATATACAGCACAGCCCGCACAGTGGTATAGCCAGCACAGCCCGCACAGTGGTATATCCAGCACAGCCAGCACAGTGGTATATACAGCACAGCCCGCACAGTGGTATATACAGCACAGCCCGCACAGTGGTATATCCAGCACAGCCAGCACAGTGGTATATCCAGCACAGCCCGCACAGTGGTATATCCAGCACAGCCCGCACAGTGGTATATCCAGCACAGCCCGCACAGTTGTATATACAGCACAGCCCGCACAGTGGTATATCCAGCACAGCCAGCACAGTGGTATATACAGCACAGCCCGCACAGTGGTATATCCAGCACAGCCCGCACAGTGGTATATCCAGCACAGCCCACACAGTAGTATATACAGCACAGCCCACACAGTAGTATATACAGCACAGCTTGCACAGTGGTATATCCAGCACGGCCCGCACAGTGGTATATCCAGCACAGACCGCACAGTGGTATATCCAGCACAGCCCGCACAGTGGTATATACAGCACAGCCCGCACAGTGGTATATACAGCACAGCCCGCACAGTGGTATATCCAGCAGAGCCCGCACAGTGGTATATACAGCACAGCCCGCACAGTGGTATATACAGCACAGCCCGCACAGTGGTATATCCAGCACAGCCCGCACAGTGGTATATGCAGCAGAGCCCACACAGTGGTATATCCAGCACAGCCTGCACAGTGGTATATACAGCACAGCCTGCATCTCTCCTCCTCCCCCCCCCCCGAGAATGTCCCCACAGTCCGGTACAAAAAAAACCCACTCCTCACCTTTCCTCTTGCCCGCGTTGCTTCCTGCTCCTGTCTCAGCAGCTGCAGTCTGCCCAGGACACAGCAGGTGCGTGATGATATGACATCATTGCGCACCCGCAGTGTCAGAGGCAGAGCGGGGAATGATGGGAGAGGGAGCGTCTGTAGATGCTCTCTCTTCCATCATTGCATTCAACTGTACCGGCGTCATGGACGCCGGTATAGTTGAATGCGACGGCAGGGGGGTGAGTCGGTGGCGGCAGGGGGAGGCGGATCGAGCGGCCCACGACTGGCACCGGCCCTTCTGGCAATTGCCAGAAGTGCCAGATGGCCAGTCCGGCCCTGGTGGGTGGAATGTGGGCAGTGACGGTGTGCGTGTATGTGTGTGCTGGGTCTGCGGGCTGTTTGGATGTGTGCGGCGCTGTGCGGGACTGTTCAGGTGTGTGCGGGGTCTGCGGGCTGTTCGGATGTGTGCGGGACTGTTTGGATGTGTGCGGCGCTGTGCGGGAATGTTCGGGTGTGTGCGGGACTGTTCGGGTGTGTGTGATGATGTGGGGGACTGTTCGGGTGTGTGTGGGACTGTTCGGGTGTGTGCGGGGATCATCCAATGGGACTACAAGTACGCAGCATCCAATCTGCAGCTAATTCGGATGTAATCCTGACAGTGGACACGCACCCTACACTATCCATACATCTATCAATAGATATATCTATCCACATATATCTATAGATAGATATAGGAATAGATAGATGTATGCATCTATAGATCTATCTATATGTAGCTCTGTCTATCCATTTAATCTATCATCTATATGTCTATCTGTGTGTAATTGAGTGTGGGTTGGACAAATGTAAAAGAGGAGGTTGGACAGAAATGACATCACTCAATAATGTTCAATAATACATCTTTAGCTTTCAAAAATGCATACAAAAACGCACAAAAAACACTCAAAAACCGCACCCAAAAAAATAAAAAATGAATCAAAAGCGCGCAAAAACTGCACCAAAAACTGCACCATAACCGCACCAAAAACTGCATCAAAACCGCACCAAATACTGCATCAAATCTTCACCAAAAACTGCATAAAAAAGCATCAAAAACCTGAATCAAAACCACGCAAAAAAACGCACCAAATACTGCAGCAAAAACTGAATCGAAACCGCGCAAAAACCACACCAAAAACCGCACCAAGAACAGCATCAAAACCACAGAAAAAAGCCGCATCAAAACCGCGCAAAAACATGAAAAAAACGTGAAAAAATTGCATCCAAAATGCAGCTGCGTTTTCCGCAAGGAGATGCAGATTTTGTGCCGACAATTCTGCACCCAAATCTGCAACGTGTGCATACAGCATAAAACTAACCTGCCATTATGATTCTCCAGGTCATTACGAGTTCATAGACACCAAACACGTCTAGGTTATTTTTTATCTAAGTGGTAAAAAAAATTTCAAAACTTTGCTAAAAAGAAATAAAATAATTGCGCCATTTTCTGATACCTGTAGCGTCTTTTCTGAGATATCGTGTTGGGTGAGGGCTAATTTTTTGCGCGCCGAGCTGACGTTTTTAATGATACCACTTTTGTGCAGATACGTTCTTTTGATCGCCCATTATTGCATTTTAATGCAATGTCCCGGGGACCAAAAAAACATAATTTTGGCTTTTGATTTTTTTTTCTCGCTATGCCGTTTAGCGATCAAGTACATTTTTTTTTGTATTGAAAACAGCTGACATGTTGCGGCTTTGAAGTGGGCTCACCGCGAAGCCCACCTCAAAGTGGGGGATACTGCCACCTGACGTACTATTCCGTCAGCTTGTAGAAAGGGGTTAATAAACAATATGTTTATGTAATTTAAAAAAAAACACGGCGTGGGCTCCCGCGCAATTTTCTGCGCCAGAGGGGGAAAGCCGACGGCCGGGGGCCAATATTTGTAGCCTACTATGAATTTCAGCCCGCAGCTGTCTGCGTATCCTTTACTGGCTATTAAAATAGGGGGACCCCCCAAAAAAATGACGTAGGGTCCCCCTATATTTTATAGCCAGAAAGGCTATGCAGACAGCTGCGGGCTGATATTCATAGCCTAGAGAGGGGCCATGGATATTGGTCCCCCCCCGGCTACAAATACCAGTCCTCAGCCGCCCCGGAAATGGCGCATCTGTAAGATGCGCCAGTTCCGGCACTTAGCCCCTCTCTTCCCACTCCCGTGTAGCGGTGGGATATGGGGTAATAAGGGGTTAATGTCACCTTGCTATTGTAAGGTGAAATTAAGCCGGGTTAATAACGGAGAGGCGTCAATAAGATGCCTATCCATTACTAATCCAATATTAATAAAGGGTTAATAAAACACGCACACATTAGGAAAAAAGTATTTTAATATTCTTCATTTCACCATACTTACCATATTTCAGAGCCTGCAAAAAACGTAAAATAATAAACCGTATACTACCTGTCCGCCGTAGTCCAATTAATAACGAGTGTCCCACAACGATCTCCCCTATAGAACAGTGACATCGGGTGATGTCACTGCTCTATAGGACCCTCAGTGACACACTGACAGGAGACAATGGCTCCTGCAGTGCATCACTGAGAGGTTACCTTAGGACAAATCTCACTTTATGGCAATTGCTGCCTGTGAAAATTTCTCAACAGCAATGCCATAAAGTGAGACTAGGGACTATTTTCTCACAGGGGCGTAGGAATACATTGTGGAAGGATACCTTCCTCCTCTCATTGTGTTCCTGGAGCCCCTGGAGAGCAGTCGCATCAGCAGATGCTCCTGCTCTCCACGGAAGATCGTCGAGGGACACTCGTTTTAATTGGATTTCGGCGGATCAGGGAGTATATTTGTTGTTTATTATTTTAATATTTTTTACAGATGACAATGGCTTCGGGGAACAAAGTGACAAGTGATGGTGAGTATGTACTGTATGTTACATGTACTGTATGTCTGTTGTATGTTGTATGTATGTATTGTATGTATGTTGTATGTATGTACGTACTGCATGTGGCATGTTTCATGTCGCATGTCTCATGTTGCATGTCATATGTTGCATGTCGCATGTTGTCGCATGGTACATGTCGTCGCATGGCGCATGTCGCATGTCGTCGCATGGTGCATATTGCATGTTGTCGCATGGTGCATGGCGCATGGCGCATGTCGTCGCATGGTGCATGTCGTCACATGATGCATGTTGCATGTCATCGCATGGTGCATGTTGCATGTTGTCGCATGGTGCATGTCGTCGCATGGTGCATGTCGTTGCATGGTGCATGTCGTCGCATGGTGCATGTTGCATGTTGTCGCATGGTACATGTCGCATGTCGTTGCATGGTGCATGTCGTCGCATGGCGCATGTCGTCGCATGGCGCATGTCGTCGCATGATGCATGTTGTCGCATGGTGCATGTTGCATGTTGTCGCATGGTGCATGTCGTTGCATGGTGTGTGTTGTATGTATGTATGTATGTACTGTATATGTGTATTTATTTTTTTTTTTTTACATTCAACACATTAGCCGGATGATGGGACTACTACTGTCCCATCATTGCCTAATGTGTCACTCACTGTCACTGTAGCAGGCAGAGCCCAATGGGACTTGTAGTCCCATCGGACTATGCCTGCACACAGAGACACACACGCACGCACACAGAGACACACACACACACACACCCCAAAGACCACCCCCCCAGCACACATACCGCACAGCACCGGCGCCGGACCGCACAGCACCAGACCGCACAGCGCTGGACCGCACAGCACCGGCCCGCACAGCACCGGACCCAACAGCGCCGGCGCCGGACCGCAGAGCACAGCACCGGCCCGCACAGCGCCGGCGCCGGACCGCAGAGCACCGGCCCGCACAGCGCCGGACCGCAGAGCACCGGCGCCGGACCGCACAGCACAGCACCGGCCCGCACAGCACCGGCCCGCACAGCACCGGACCACATGGCGCCGGCCCCCACAGCGCCAGCGCCGGACCCCACAGCGCCAGCGCCGGCCCGCACAGCGCCAGACCGCAGAGCACTGGCGCCAGACCGCACAGCGCCGGCGCCAGACCGCACAGCACCGGCGCCCACACAAAAAATCCCTGCCTAGCCCTGCCCGCACATCCCTGCCTAGCCCCGCCCACCTCCAGCACAGGCCTGCAGCCACCAGCCCCCTCTTGATGAGTGACTGCTGACTGTGAGGCTGGCTCACACCTGCTACTGATGTCACGTCAATTTCCAGAGTCTGGAAATTGACGTGACGTCGGCGGAAATAAGCGGCGGCTGCAGCCTGGGGGTCACGTGACCCGGACTCAGCCGCCGGAATAGCGCCGCTCACAGGCGAAAACGGCAACGCAAGGTAATTACACAATTCATCAGGGGCCCCGGGGGGATACATTGGGGGGTTAATTGAAAGTAGTGGACAACCCCTTTAAGAATAGAGTTGAGTTGAAAAGTTGTGCATCACCTTATTTTTAAAGTTGCATGTATATGCTACAATTTCACTTCCATCAATAATTAATAATGACTGATTCCAGGAATTGTTAAGACCATCACATAGATATTTATTTATTTCTTGTTGATAATATAGCAGCAGCATATTCTGAAATGCTGTATACACATTGCTACCAGTTTGTTTATTAGTCAATTATCATTAGAAACCATCCAGAATAACATTGAAGGTTCATGCTCTTACATATTCTATAATGACTAGTATACGGATGTCATAAGTTTACATGTAAGTATCACTCTGTCGTTATATAACACGTCAGTATTATGCACACAAGTCTTCAGCGTATGAAAAATAGTTACTATAGTTAGTCCAGACTGACATAGATCAATAACCTCTACTTTAGCAGAAGTCTGAGTAACGCTATATATTCATAATACTCTAGAGAAGCCCACAGATATGTGATAAATGCCAGCCCAATCATTTTGTTCTATTGTAACAGTTCTTTTATCAGAGAATGGAAATAGGATGAATTGGGTAGGATCAACTTTAAAGTTTTCCATAAGTGAATAAAAGAAAGGTCTAACAGCCCCCAAAGCACATTAAAGACTTAGTAGAATCTGTCATAATTGGTTTAATCCAATGAAAACCTTTAACACCAGGGACCTCTGAATCCCCTGTGGCTAAAGTCTGCTAATGTGATGTCTATATGCCACCCAATAGATAATATCACACAGGCTCTTTGCATTAATACCGGGCAGTTCTTAGAGTACGTGCCCACAATTAGGAATTGCTGCGGATTTGATGCTGCATAATTATGCAGTGTCAAAACCACAGAAGCCAGATGTTACAGAAATCCCATCTCCACTATGCGTGTATGTGCACCTGTGGATCACCTACCGAAACCGACATGTGGCGCTGGTTTACGAGCCGCAGCACATCAATTTCTCTTGCGGACACGATAGTTTCGGCAACAGAATTTTCCACAATACAATGTATTTGGATGCGGTAAATCGGCATGGTTCAATGAACACATGCATATTTACCTGTGTGATTAGAATGCAGTGTTCTTGGCGCAGCGAACATACGCTGGGTCCAAAGCGCTGCCACTTCCTGATCGTGGGAACATATCCTTAATAGGGCTTTTGCAACAGGTGTAGAGATGGCCACTCCATCTACCAGAACCCAGTGGCCGCCCTGTCCTTCACTCTTTAACCACTGTGCAGCAATCTGGACGTATACTGGTCCCTCTGGGTTGAGGCCATGGAGTAGGCTGCTGGCAGGTGAGGCAAGAGGGGTCATCAAGCTGAATCATTACAAGGAGATCAAAGTCAAACACAGAATTGGGATTCAAGCAGGTGGTCAGAAAATGAGCCAAGTTCAGAAAACAAAAAAATAAATAATAAAGAATGGCAAAACAGGAATTAGTGCCATAGGAGCAGACAGCAGGGATGTGGACTAGATCAAGATGAACTTTATAACTGGCATTGTGGAAAAGGGCTTCAAAAACTTAAATAGCAGCAGCCTCACAGCAGGGATATCAGCAGGGAGCTAACAAAAAACAGAGATAGACATTAACCCCTAAGTCCCCTATCCTGCAAGTTCCCAAGGATCACACAGTAAGACTGTGTTATCTACTAATGTTGCCTGCAGTGAAGGCTCAATGCAGTCTTCTGGCAAAAGCAGAAAGAGATGGGGCAAGCATTAACTAACATTGATGTCACAAATAATATATTGATGTAGACCTTGATTCATTAAAGCTTTTATTACAGAATTATGGAGCAAAAAAAGCTTTAAAAATTCTTAAATTTTGCAGCTTTTAGCATCTTTATGTAATTTCTGACCAGCTTTGACAAATAGGTGGGTTGGTGATGTGACCGGGAGCGATCCCTGTTCATAAAATTCATGTTAAACGATGGAATACCTTACATCACAAAGCTTACTCTAGTCTATGACTCTAGTCTATGACTGGAGTAAGATTTGTAACGAGGTGCACACTTTGAGCCTCGCCTAATTTATTAAGAGATGCATGCTTCTTAATGAATCAGATGCTTCGTACTCCATCCATACTCGACATCAAGATAGGTGTTTTCAGGGGGTCATTGTGAGCAATGTCCGATGTCTATTGGTACACTGTCTTTTGGGCAGGTCAATGAATCAAAACACCACATTATACAAAAATAATAACTTTATCTTAAAAGGGAAGATAGAGATAAGCTGCTGGTGAACAGTTATGATGGTGGCTTCTCTCCTGTTACAACAAAGGCTCTAAAGTAAAAATCAAACTTGTTTGAATCTCTTTTCTCCTCACATTTACTATTGAGGATGCTTTCATCAGGATTCATTGACATTCCTTTCAACACAAAATGACCATTGAAACCAAGCTTAGATGTTCGGTGCACACTTGGTGTGACCAAACGGTTAACTCTTCTTCTCTCACTTTTGTTAAGTCAAAGTCAAAGGAAGAGTAAGGCCATGATAGATGCCAAACAAGTAGATGGGAAGGAGCACCGATCGGTTTGGCCAAGCTAAGGGTGACTGTACTTGGTTCGAGCAGTCATTTTTGGCTGGCAATTCCCCTGTAATGTAATATTAGATCACATCATGTAACATACTGTCATTGATCAAGCTAAGCACCTTCTAAATATTAGGTCATATAGATCCGGCATCACATTTATACATTTATTTGACAAAAACAATCTTTATCGAGGTGGTGGTCATCCTGCTGCTTGTAAACCCCATTTCGGGCGTCAGTAAAGCAATATCTGGGCTGAAGACTTTTTGCTGCTACCAAACAGCATTCGGCTAGTGGCTTGATGGTTACTACAAATGAAACAGTTATACGTCTAGGCCATAATAATACCTCCACACCTATTGGTAGGCGCTACTACCTCGTTTCATCTCCATTTGTCAGATAAACCATCTTCCCTTTCACATAGCGATAAGCTTTAAGCATTTGTAGCCACCTCATATACTCAGCATGAAAACATGTGGGGGTTTTTTTGTGTCACGAGACCTTTACAACCCTTGTTTTATATTTTCATATCTGTTATTTATGTCATCGCAGCATAAATCTAACTTTCAGAATCCAATGGCTAATCCAAGGAGATAACCTTGAAGCGTGATGAAGAACACAATCTAAAACCTAAAGCTTTTACAGCGGAAAATAGAAATCCAACCGCCTTTAACTGCAGAATGAAAATCACAAAGCTGAGGCTTCTAGTCCTGTTTTGATGCGCCTCTATTAGAGGTTGCGTGGTAGCGGAGGAATGTGTCACAGTAATGCAGAGAGCTGTAATGATGTCAACTTGTTATTTACTTTCCAAATCTGAATGACTGAGCAAGGCGAAAGGAGAATCAATCAGCCACAATGTGACCCTACAGGCGGAAAAAACAGCACTCCCACCAGCAAGCCATGGGGGAAGGGAAGCACATGGAATCAGGGCAATGTTGCATCATGTACTTATGCTTGCTTTGTAAGCCTTTCTTGGTCTTTTTTTTTTTTTAATTTGTTTTCTACTTCCACAGTAATGTGTAAGGATCAAAGAAAATACGTGCTAACCCGTTAAGCACCAGACCGGGGCGGTACACAGAATCTGAAAATAACACTTTTTGGGGGGGTCATTGATTAATATTTTTAGTGTAATCCATTCTGCTGAATCACAATTATGGAGATGCTGTAAGTCCACCAATTTTCCTATTTGTGTATCTAAAAAAGAAAAGAAAAAGACATTAAAGTCACAAGGGTCACCGTGTGGTTTCATACTGTCATGGTACCTTTTATTCTTCTGCATAGATATATTTTTCCTCTCTATATATATGTTTACTGTTGTGTATCTTATACGGTTATGTTTTGAGTGTTTCTATTATGCTGTTTTTTGTACTATATGTTACATGTGCGTCTTTAATAACTACTACAATCTAGAGACCTATATGTACCATACACATTATGAATGTAAGTGCATTTTGCGATTTATACGCAGACCTTCATATCCGTGCTCGATAACAGATATACAGTACGAGATAAACACAGATCTCTTCGGTAGCCATATTTCCCTTCCCCCATTGACGCCGATTGAATTCTCATCGCTCCAGGACTGTATCTCTCGCCTTTTTATTTTGGATCAGTGCAATCAGAATTAATCGCAGACCTTTTTTTTATATCCAGACCTTTGTTTTACCCTTGTTTAATATAAACATGAGGTCTACACAAAGGCAAATATCTCAATCATGACCATGTGTATGAGTAAGGAAGGGAATATTGTTATTATATCACTAGCTCAGGTCAGTTGGTATTTTTTCTCTCTCGGAGGTCATCCGCTCAGTGTCTCGGTTTCTGTATGTGTGTGTGTGGATCTCTTTTTTCCCTGCCAGTCTCTCTCGCTCCCTCTCTCTTCTCTCTTCCCCCCCTCTTCTAGCTGCTGCTGCTGTGTCTGTGGGAGCTTCACTCACACACAAACACAGACTAACTAACTCTGCTAATGAACTAGTTAGCCCTGTATTCTCATAGCCACAGCAAGAAAATAAAGAGCCCAACCAGCCCAAGACCAGACACAACAGTCCTAATACAAACTAAACTTTCCACCGTCTTTGGAGACTTTTGGAGGATTTTTCAAAATTATTTTCTTAGGTGATTTTTTATTTTTTTTTAACTCTGGTGGATTTACAAGAACAACAGTGGTTGATATTTTGGTATGTGAACCCCCCCAGGGTCTATAGGAGAAGAGTTATCATGCAGAGTTTATAGGAAGTCAATGGACTAGGAGTGCTGTTCCAGCAAGAAGTTGATCCAGCCTGCTTTTCGGAACTACACCGCTGTCTCTTTTTAGCCTACATTTAGTGTGAGGTAAGTGAGATTACCCATTCATTTCAGTCGAGTTTATACCCCCTTCCCCTCCCCCAACCTCTAGAACCAAAGCTCAATTTTCTCCTACACTATCGGCTTGTGTTGTAATAGTAATGCCTTTTATATGCAACATATATAGCACCAACATATTTTGCAGTGCTTTCTGATGACTTTAGTCGGTACACATGCTTTTACCTGTAGATATTTCCTGTTAAAAACTGAAAATAACTCCAAAGACATAGTAACGTTTGTTCCTGTAATGTGATAATTCCGCTGTGCTTCGTAATTTGTATTTTGGTATCTAAAGAAGTGATGGGGGATGGGTTATGCTGAGTATGGTAGTGCACTAGCTTATTCCTCCCATATTTATTTTCGTATGGAGGGTAAAAATACTGTAAAAATGCCAGGTATTCACATTGCAGATGGTGTGTGTATATTTGGAGTTTCCTCAAGCACCCCGAGTGGGGGGGAGGGGAATCCCATTCATGGGCTGTGTGTTAGACAGCATTTGATCCCTTACGTCAAATGTCAGAATGTTCTACAATGGTCTTTTTTTTTTTTTAGTTCTGTTGCCTATAGAGTTGTTTTGGTTCTATGTTCCGGAAGTACCACCCTTGAATCAACCCTTGTAACCAAATTTGTAGTGCAGATTGGTAGATCGCATGTTGTTGTTTATCTTGTAAAGGAAAAGTCAACTTGTTGCATACTTTATTGTTTGTTTTTAGATTTTTTTGTTATGTTTTCTTGCAGATTGGGATAGTTTCTTAGATTTTTTTTTTACAAAATATTGCTTTAACACTGTTTTCAGGTTTGCCCATTGACCTCACTGTAAAAAGTCTAAAACCTATACCTCACGACTATACGCAAAAATGATACCTATTTGTGATATATTGGGTCCATTAAAGATTATGGATTTGTTTATCGTAAATGCTGTAGCATAGCTACGAGAGGTGCTCGTTGAGGGTGTGTGTCTTATAATATTTTTACTGCCAATTGGTGAAAGGTTGCACTGGAAATAGATCAACACCAAATTTATTGGCAGGAATACTGGCACCTTAGAAACAGTTGTGACCAAAGCAATACTTTCTTAAAGGTGACATAATTGAAAATGGTTCTCACTTGTAAATTATTAGCGACCAGCAACCAAAAACCCAACATGGAAAGATATTTTGTTATGATTGCGGCACGAATTTACTAGCTTGTTGGTCTCACTACGCAACCCCACTGACAACGATTTGATGCAAAGTGACACTATAATTTTCACGTTGCAGTGTGTCATGGGTCGGTGAATGCGGTAGAATGGCTGGTGGAGGTAGCTGGAAAAGGTTGGCCAGAAAACCCCATCAAAACCAGAATGCCCAAAACAAGAGCAGAAATGTTATTATGGTGGGATGGTCAGAATACAGGTCAAGGTCAAAACGAGGAAATCCAGAACAGTAGGAGAAATGTCAGGCAGATGGGAAGGTCAGAATACAGTCCGAGGTCATATCAGCAGGGAACTACAAGCAGGATAAAGGTTGACAGCATCTGTGGGACTAGGAGAACTATAACTAGCAATAGGGAACAGGTATTTTGGATCTTAAATAGCCAAAAGCCCCACCCAAGGTCAATAGCAAGACAAAAGTTAACCGTTAAGCTCCTGGCCAGGATAGTACAAGTCACAAGTCTCAGGATCACACAAAAATACTGTGCTGTCACTTCATGACATCCGCAACAAGAGCGCAACATGGCCCGGTGATGGAAGCAGAAAGAGAGGTGGTAGGTACTGACATGGAGTTTCTATGGTCCTATAACGTAGAGATTAATATATTATTATTATTATTATTTATTATTATTATAGCGCCATTTATTCTATGGCACTTTACATGTGAGGAGGGGTATACATAATAAAAACAAGTACAATAATCTTAAACAATACAGGTCACAACTGGTACAGGAGGAAAGCGTACCCTGCCCATGAGGGCTCACAATCTACAAGGGATGGGTGAGGATACAGTAGGGGAGGGTAGAGCTGGTCGTACAGCGGTTTGATGGATCAGTGGTTACTGCAGGTGGTAGGCTTGTTGGAAGAGATGGGTCTTCAGGTTCTTTTTGAAGGTTTCGATGGTAGGCAAGAGTCTGATATGTTGTGGTAGAGAGTTCCAGAGTAGAGGTGATGCGCGAGAGAAATCTTGTATGCGATTGTGGGAAGAGGAGATAAGAGGGGAATAGAGAAGGAGATCTTGTGAGGATCGGAGGTTGCGTGTAGGTAAGTACCAGGAGACGAGGTCACAGATGTATGGAGGAGACAGGTTGTGGATGGCTTTGTATGTCATGGTTAGTGTTTTGTACTGGAGTCTCTGGGTAATGGGGAGTCAGTGAATGGATTGACAGAGGGGAGAGGAGGCTGGGGAATAGCGGGGGGACAGGTGGATTAGTCGGGCAGCAGAGTTTAGAATAGTTTGGAGGGGTGCGAGAGTGATAGAGGGGACGCCACAGAGGAGGAGGTTACAGTAGTCGAGGCGGGAGATGATGAGGGCATGGACTAGGGTTTTTGCAGATTTTTGGTTTAGGAATGTACGGATCCGTGAAATATTTTTGAGTTGAAGGCGGCAGGAATATATACTCCTCTTTATAAGCCATACACACAATGCACACACATAGTCAACATGCAACCAATCAGGTTTGCCCTCTTTGCAGTGCCACTAAAGTTAAGGCCCCGTCACACATAGCGATTTACCAACGATCACGACCAGCGATACGACCTGGCCGTGATCGTTGGTAAGTCGCTGTGTGGTCGCTGGGGAGCTGTCACACAGACAGCTCTCTCCAGCGACCAACGATCAGGGGAACGACTTCAGCATCGTTGAAACTGTCTTCAACGATGCCGAAGTCCCCCTGCAGCATCCGGGTAACCAGGGTAAACATCGGTTTACTAAGCGCAGGGCCGCGCTTAGTAACCCAATGTTTACCCTGGTTACCAAAAAAAACAAACAGTACATACTCACCATCTGATGTCCGTCAGGTCCCTTGCCGTCTGCTTCCTGCTCTGACTGAGTGCCGCCGTAGTGAGAGCAGAGCGCAGCGGTGACGTCACTGCTGTGCTGTGCTCTCACTGTACGGCGGCACTCAGTCAGAGCAGGAAGCAGATGGCAAGGGACCTGACGGACATCAGATGGTGAGTATGTACTGTTTGTTTTTTTTCACATTTACGCTGGTAACCAGGGTAAACATCGGGTTACTAAGCGCGGCCCTGCACTTAGTAACCCGATGTTTACCCTGGTTACCAGTGAAGACATCGCTGGATCGGTGTCACACACACCGATTCAGCGATGTCAGCGGGACCTCAACGACCAAAAAAAGGTCCAGGCCATTCCGACACGACCAGCGATCTCGCAGCAGGGGCCTGATCGCTGGTACGTGTCACACATAGCGAGATCGCTACTGAGGTCGCTGTTGCGTCACAAAACTTGTAACTCAGCAGCGATCTCGCTAGCGATCTTGCTATGTGTGACAGGGCCTTAACCTCACAAAACTTGTCATTAGTGATGATGAGCACTTGCTGCTCGGGAGCACGCTCCGGTGATCTCCGTGTATTTGTTAGTGCTCGGAGATTTAGTTTTCGGAGATTTAGTTTTCGTCCCTCAGCTGCATGATTTACGACTGCTGGACAACCTGATTACATGTGGGAATTCCCTTAGCAAATAGGCATTCCTCACATGTATTCAGCCTGTCTAGCAGCGGTAAATCATGCAGCTGAGGTAAGGAAAACTAAATCTCCGAGCACTAACAAATACTCGGCGACCACCCGAGTATGCTAGGGAAAACCTGAGCAACGAGTGTTCTCGCTCAATACTACAGTTGTCATGTAATTTTTTTAATTGTTAAATTTTAGCTGTAATAAAAAATAACTACATAGCCACCTTACACGCGGCTTACATTGATGTCTAATGGGACTACGTCAAAGACAACTAGGAACTTGCAAATGAAAAGTCAACATGGATCATCTGTGAGAGTTAGGAGGTCCATGTCAGGCTACTTTCACACTAGCGTCGTGCACTGCACATCGCTATGCACCGTTGCGGCGCACCGACGCTAGCTGTGAATGTGCCGCACAACGGGGGCAGCGGATGCAGTTTTCCAATGCATCCGCTGCCCCATTGTTAGGTGCGAGGAGGCGGGGCGGAGTTCCGGCCACGCATGCGCGGTCGGAAATGCTGCAGACGATGCACCAAAAAACGTTACAAGCAATTTTTTTTGGTGGCGACGGTCCGACGCAACACGACGCAACCGTCGCACGACAGTTGCGACGTGTGGCAATGCGTCGCACTGTGTCGCTAATAAAAGTCTATGGAGAAAAACGCATCCTGCAAGCAGTTTTGCAGGATGCGTTTCTTCAAAACAACGCATAGCGACGTGCGGTGTACGACGCTAGTGTGAAAGTAGCCTCAGCCAATCCATCTGATATCAGTGGGTTCGGCCATCTCTAATCTAATATGTGTGAGGGTTTTAACCGAGAATTTACTGTGACTATAGTATTGTTGTTTTTCTTTCACTCTTCCTTTACTTGTATTACTTCATTTTTAAATAAGACACAAATAACCTTAAAATATGTAAACTCCTCCTTGAAGAGGTTGTGAGGTAGAGATTAGTGATGACGAGCAAGTGTACTTGTTGCTCGGGTTTTCCCCGAGCACGCTTGGGTGACCTCCGAGTATTTATGACTGCTCGGAGATTTAGTTTTCATCACCTCAGCTGAATGATTGCACCCGTATATCATGTGTTATGGCAAAAATGTCTGAGATGAAGAAACCCTTTTTATGGTTGTTGTTATGCTCATGGGAAATATATGATTTGTAGAAACCACTTTGTTTGATTATACATAGTTAGTCATTTAGCTATTTTCCACTTTGACTAAACATTATGATTGTAGTAATTAGTCAGATAATGTACTGTAGGTGAAAACACATTAACATAAATTAATTTGAAGAATTTAAATTTACCATGGACTTTGACCTGCTGGCTTAGGTATCATCATGTTTTGTCTGATGAAACAGTTGTAAAAAGGTTAAGAAGCTGAAGTTTAAGCTGTTCCTAATCCTATTAATTCTTTGTTTGGATGTAGTTTAGGAACCTTAAAGGTGATGTATGGTCAGCCATAGACAGCACAAACAAAACAACAGACTATTCTGGTGACTATTAGCATGCCCATTACAATGCTGCTTCCCACAGTCTTGTTTAGAAAAGGTCAGTTGAAAAGATTATACTTATATTGACATAGCAAGGTGACAATTGGTGTGAGAATGTCTTAAGGCCCCGTCTCACATAGCGATTTACCAACGATCACGACCAGCGATATGACCTGGCCGTGATCGTTGGTAAGTCGCTGTGTGGTCGCTGGGGAGCTGTCACACAGACAGCTCTCTCCAGCGACCAACGATCAGGGGAACGACTTCGGCATCGTTGAAACTGTCTTCAACGATGCCGAAGTCCCCCTGCAGCACCCGGGTAACCAGGGTAAACATCGGGTTACTAAGCGCAGGGCCGCGCTTAGTAACCCGATGTTTACCCTGGTTACCAGCGTAAATGTAAAAAATAACAAACAGTACATACTCGCCTTCTGATGTCCGTCAGGTCCCTTGCCGTCTGCTTCCTGCTCTGAGTGCCGTACAGTGAGAGCAGAGCGCAGCGGTGACGTCACTGCTGTGCTGTGCTCTCACTGTACGGCACTCAGAGCAGGAAGCAGACGGCAAGGGACCTGACGGACATCAGAAGGCGAGTATGTACTGTTTGTTATTTTTTACATTTACGCTGGTAACCAGGGTAAACATCGGGTTACTAAGCGCGGCCCTGCGCTTAGTAACCCGATGTTTACCCTGGTTACCAGTGAAGACATCGCTGGATCGGTGTCACACACACCGATTCAGCGCTGTCAGCGGGACCTCAACGACCAAAAAAAGGTCCAGGCCATTCCGACACGACCAGCGATCTCGCAGCAGGGGCCTGATCGCTGGTACGTGTCACACATAGCGAGATCGCTACTGAGGTCGCTGTTGCGTCACAAAACTTGTGACTCAGCAGCGATCTCGCTAGCGATCTCGCTATGTGAGACGGGGCCTTTAAGGTACCTTCACACTAAGCGACGCTGCAGCGATACAGACAACGATGCCGATCGCTGCAGCGTCACTGTTTGGTCGATGGAGAGCTGTCACACAGACAGCTCTCCAGCGACCAACGATGCCGAGGTCCCCGGGTAACCAGGGTAAACATCGGGTTGCTAAGCGCAGGGCCGCGCTTAGTAACCCGATGTTTACCCTGGTTACCAGTGTAAAATGTAAAAAAAACAAACAGTACATACTCACCTTCGCGTCCCCCGGCGTCCGCTTCCTGCACTGACTCTGAGTGCCGGCCCTAACAGCAGAGCGGTGATGTCACCGCTGTGCTGTGCTTTCACTTTACGGCCGGCGCTCAGTCAGTGCAGGAAGCGGACTCCAGGGGACGCGAAGGTGAGTATGTACTGTCTTTTTACATTTTACACTGGTAACCAGGGTAAACATCGGGTTACTAAGCGCGGCCCTGCGCTTAGTAACCTGATATTTACCCTGGTTACCATTGTAAAACATCGCTGGTATCGTTGCTTTTGCTGTCAAACACAACGATACACGGCGATCTGATGACCAAATAAAGTTCTGAACTTTAACCAACGACCAGCGATATCACAGTAGGATCCTGATCGCTGCTGCCTGTCAAACTCAACGATATCGCTAGCCAGGACGCTGCAACGTCACGGATCGCTAGCGATATCGTTTAGTGTGAAGGTACCTTTACTTTTCATTGGACAAATGTAAATCTGTACTTTATCTATTATAACAGTATTTTTTTTTTTTATTATTATTATCATTTATTTTTAAAGCATCACTGACTCTATGGCGCTGTACGGTTTACATACAATATATATATATATATATATATATATATATATATATATATATATATATATATATATATACATATATATATATATATATACATATATATATATATATATATATATATATATATATATATATATATATATACTAGATGGTGGCCCGATTCTAGCACATCGGGTATTCTAGAATATGCATGTTCACGTAGTATATTGCACAGCCCACGTAGTGTATTGCCCAACCACATAGTATATTGCCCAGCTACGTAGTATATTGCCCAGTCACGTAGTATAATGCCCAGTGATGTAGTATATTGCCCATCAATGTAGTATATTGCCCAGCCACTTAGTATATTGCCCAGCCATGTAGTATGTAGTATATTGCCCAGCCACTTAGTATATTGCCCAGCCATGTAGTATGTAGTATATTGCCCAGCCACGTAGTATATTGCCCAGTTACGTAGTATATTGCCCAGACACATAGTATATTGCCCAGTTACATAGTATATTGCCCAGTTACGTAGTATATTGCCCAGCCACGTAGTATATTGCCCAGCAACATAGTATATTGCCCAGCCACGTAGTATATTGCACAGCCATGTAGTATATTGGCCAGTAACATAGTATATTGCCCATCAATGTAGTATATTGCCCAGCCACTTAGTATATTGCCCAGCCACGAAGTATGTAGTATATTGCCCAGCCACGTAGTATATTGCCCAGCTACGTAGTATGTAGTATATTGGTCAGCCATGTAGTATATTGCCCAGTAATGTAGTATATTGCCCAGTGACATAAAATAAAAAATAAACATATACTCACCTTAGTCCTGGCTCTTGTGTACGGTACACCCGGCAGCTTCCGGTCCCAGGGTTGGTATAACCATGAGCGCAGGACCTGTGATGATGTCACGTCGCGGTCACATGACCGTGACGTCATGGCAGGTTCTTCTCCCTTAGCACCGGAACCTGCCGGCGGACAGGACGCGATGTCGGAGGGTGAGAATAAGGGTTTTTTTATTATTATTATTTGTAACATTAGATCGTTTTACTATTGATGCAGCATACACAGCATCAATAGTAAAAACTTGGTCACACAGGATTAATAGCTGCGTAACCGGAGTGCGTTACACCGCGCTCCGGTAACGCTGGCATTAACCCTGTGTGAGGGCTGACTGGATGACTGGAGGGGAGTATGGAGCAGGCACTGACTTGGGGAGCAAAGAGCGGCCATATTGCCGCCGGACTATGTCCGCCGCTGATTGGTCGTGGCAATGGTCATGGGTGTTTTGCCACGACCAATCAGCGACTTGGATTCCATGACAGACAGAGGCTGCAACCAATGAATATCCATGACAGACAGAAGGACAGACTGACAGACGGAAGTGACCCTTAGACAATTATATAGTAGGATATATATAAAGTACAATAAACTAACAGTGATAGAATAGTAGAGAGGGAAGAGGACCTTTCTTATGGGGACCTTGCCCTGGTGTAACTGGGGTGGTGCTGGAACCCACTGTGCTGTGATCCGAGGAGAGCCTTGAGGGGCATAACTAGATTAACACCTGACTCTTAGCTAGAGCCCCTGATGGTAGTGTTAAACTTGGCTCCTGATGGGCACCTGGTGCTAAACCAGAACAGACCTCCGACACACAGCAGCTGACCCCCAAGGGACAGGAAACTGGAATGGCCTAGAAGGGAAAGTTCAGATGGTACATGCAGGCATGGCAGGAACACAGGAAAGGCAGGCACTGGTAGGTGCAAACAGTAACAGCTGGTATACAGGCAGGCACTGACAGGTGCAGGCAGGTACAGCTGATACACAGGCAGGTAATGGCAGGTGCAGGAAGGGACGGCAAGTATGGCTGGTATACAGGTGGGCACGGCAGGTGCAGGCAGGTATGGCTGATATACAATTGAGCACGGCAAGTGAAGGCAAATAATTCTGGTATACAGGTAGACATGGCAAGTTCAGGCATGTGCAGCTGGTATACAGGCAGGCACTTGCAGGTGAAGGCAGGTACAGCTGGTATACAGATGGGCACGGCAAGTGCATGCTGGTATGACAAGTACGGCTGGTATAGCAGGCACAGGCTGGAACAGGTAGGGACAGGCAGATACCGGAAAATAAAGTAAAACAGGGGACCTGAGAGCCAGCAAGCATGCAGACAAGCAGAGTATACACTTGGAGGTGCCTTAAATAATAAGTGTCTTCCAGTCATTGGCTGAGGACACTTTAGGATGGTGCTCTGTCCCTTTAAGAAGGATGGAGCCCATGAACATACCCTAAGCACAGTGCCTGGGGATCTGAGAGCCATGCGCAGGCTGCAGGCAGCAACAAGAGGAGGAGGAAGTGCAGGACAGGGGCCGTCGCGGCAGTGAGTCAGCGTCCTTGGTGGGGGAGGAGGGAAGCATGCAAGGATGCAAACGCTACACCTTGCTTAGAGTCCACAGGTTAATGGGGAAAGAGACTGTAGGTTGGGGGGGTTGCAGCAGCTCCAATTATTGACAACCTTGTAGGTCACTGTTACAAGTTTAAACTGTATCCATTGGAAAATTAGAAACCAATGAAGTGATTTGCAAAGCTCAGAGATAGAGGAGTAATGAATGGAGAGAAGGATTAATAGGGCAGCAGAGTTAAAGACGGACTGGAGGTGCAAGAGTGTTAGCTAAAAGGCAGATATTTCACTAATAGAAGCAGGAGATGTGGAGGGCATTCACTAACATTTTAGCAGATTCCTGGTTGAGGAATGGAGATATTCTGTAAAGATTTGTGAGTTGGAGGTGGCAGGACACCCGGTGTTAAGGGCTTAGAAGTGTGGTTTGAAAGACTGGACAAAGTCAAGGGTTACTCTGAGGCAGTGAACTTGTGGTACAGGGGAAAGTGTCATGTCGTCTATAGTGATAGATAGGTCTGGTAGGGTAGTTAAATGAGATGCAGGAAAGTTGATTAGGGATGAGCAAACCTGAACGGTAAAGTTCAGGGTCTGTACCGAACACCTAATATCCATGCATTGACTCCAAACACGGACTTCTCCAGGAAGTCTGTGTTACTGTTCGGGTTTGGCAGCCCGAACATCGGGTGTTTCCCAGGCTATCATCTGTGTGACAGTGCGAGAAACACTGGCTCTGATCAACGATAAGTTCATTACCACAGGTAAGAGTGCTGCAGTTCCCATGCTGTCACATAGATGACTGTGTGAGCCAGCAGCTCTCACAGGCAGTAAAAAGGTTAACGCCGGTCACACGCGTCGGCTGATGAGAGTACTGCTCTCATTATCTTACCTCTGCTTTCATTCATAGCAGCTAGAGCAGGTGTACGATGATGGGAGAATTCAATAGCCAGCACCTGTGCAATATATAAATTAAAAATAAATAACTTGTGGTCCCTCTATTTTTGACAACCAGCAGTGCAGGCAAAACCGACAGCTGCGGGCTGCAGCCTCCAGCTGTCAGCTTTATCATGGTTGGTTATCAAGAATAGAGGGGTCCCACGCCATTTCCTTTAAATTATTTAATAAATTTACTTATAAAAACAGAGCAAGATGCACGATTTTTGACAACCAGCCAAGCTAAAGCAGACAGATGAGGGCTGGTATTCTCAAACTGAGAAGGGGTCTCCCCACCCTAAAAATAGTAGCCTGCAGCTGCCCCAGAAAAGGTGCATCTATTAGATGCATCAATTCTGACGCTTTGACCGGCTCTTCCCACTTGCTCTGGTGCGGTTGGCAAGTAAGGTAATATGTTTGGGGTTGATGTCAGCTGTTTTATGTCTATAAGACGACCTCATTACTAACCACATAGCTAGATTGTAAAGAAAAACCCAGCCATAATAAAGTCCTTTAATTGAATAAAGACACTAGCTCATTTATTTGAAATATATCAAAAACCTAAATTATACTCACCTTTACACCTAATCCATTGAAGCACATGTCCCCTGAAAAAGACAAAAAGTAACAAAACACCATGTTGCTCACCTGTCCAATAAGAAGATAATCCATCATTACTCATGTCCCCTGTAAAAGACAAGATATAATGAACCACCATATTCTCACCTGTCCGGCGAGAAGACAATCCACTGAAGCCCATGTGCCCTGCAAAAAAATGTAATAAACCACCATATTCCTTACCTGTCCGACGAGAAGATAATCCATATCTGTCCCATGATGATCCAATTGATTTGGATAGTGGTCACATCAGTGATGTACCCACTATCTACACCAGCCGGCTCACACTGAGACAGGAGCATGAGAATGCTGCTGCAGTGTGTAGCAGTGATGTGACAAAGGTTACTGGAGTTCACAGCTGATCACAACAATTACGACATCGCTCACTGCATGAGAAAGTGACTGGGAGTTCTTCAGCTATGACCTCCGGTGATCTTTCTTACATCACCGCAAGGCACTGATGCTGTGCTATTATGCGCAGCTCAGTGTCTATTCTGGATGCCAGGCTGAATGGTTGCATCATGCCATCGATCAGTAAGGCCAGATGTAGCAGAGTTGAACTCGTCAAGGGACAAATGGAATATCTTCTCGTTGGAAAGGTGGGGAATTTTGTATTTATTGTCTTTTACAGGGGACATGGGCATCAATGGATTATCTTCTCATCTTCTCATTGGATATGTGAGGAATATCTTTTTTTTATTTTTTGTCCTTTACAGGGGACATGGGCATCGATGGATTAGGCGTAAAGGTGAGTATAATTTTTTTTTCAAGTAAAGGAGTTACTGTCTTTATTTCAAATAAAATACTTTATTCTGGCTGGGTTTTTTTTACACTCTAATGATTAAGTTAGTAATGGGGGTGTCTTATAGATGCCTTTCCATTGCTAACCCCTAGGCTTGATGTCAGCTGACAATACAAAGCTGACAGCAACCCCAATACTATTACCCCACTTACCATCACACCAGGGCAAGTGGGAAGAGTGAGGGTAGGTGCCAGAATTGGCACATCTAATTCTGACGTTTTTAGTATAGGAAGGGGCCAATCTCCATGGCCCTTTCCTAGGCTATTAATATCAGGTGGCAGCTGTCTATTTAGTGTTTGCTGGTTATTGAGTAAAATGGGGGAACGCACATCATTTTTTGGGTGGCCTGTCTCCCCTATAATAACCAGTAAAGGCTAAGTAAACAGCTATGAGCTCATACTAATAGCTTGGGAACCTTTATGGATATTGTCTCCTTTCCACAATATTAACATCAGCCCCCAGCTATCGGCCTTCCTTCTGCTTATTATGAAAATTATGGGTGATCGCACTAATTTATTTTTTTTATTTATTTACAAGTACAATAAGGTCATCTGAGTTCATAGGAGCTGTTCCTCTTGCTTTGCAAGTACCGGACTGATGAACGAAGAAGAAATGCTTGTTGTGAAGTAGACTAGATAAGCATAACTGAGGGCCAACTTGAGTGTGAGAATTGCCTGTTTGAATGTGTTGAATTCTTAGGGTATGTTTCCACGTGCCAGATTACATCAGGATTTGCTGCGGATTGGGTGCTGCGTACAGCCGCAGCGTCCAATCCGCAACGTACAGATGTTACAGCATAGTGGAGGGGATTTTATGAAATCCCGTCTCCACTATATGCGCACGGCCGCATTCAGCAGCCCTGCGCATCCGGACATGCGGCGTGTCTTTATAGACCACATCATGTCTATTTATCTCGCGGAGATGCTCCGTCTCCACAAGATAAATACCACAGTCTATGTATAGGATGCGATGATTTCTTTAAGAGGACCATGAACTCCAGTGTAAGGGGGTGTGACATTTTTAATAAGTGGCATGCCCCATGAGATTAAAAGTTCATCCTAGTGGACATTCCACACAACTTCTGTTGTACATGAAGAGATTTTCTAACCTATCTGTTAGTGAATGATATTTTATTTTTTTATCTGCCGGATGCATGAACGAATTAGGAAATATAAGTTCACCAATTACAGTTCCCTATCTTTAGATCCAGACAAAAAATTATTCCATTAATTACAAAATATTAGAAGGTCACTTTTTATCTAATCCCTAGAAAAAATAGGGGTATTTTCCTGACATATTCACATGCGGAAGATCTGCAAATGGCTCAATGATGTCATATAAAGCTTGCAGAAATCCATGTAATTGCTGCAGAAATAATTCCATAATTCCATAATAAAATAAAAATTAATAATTCAGATGTCACAAAAATTTCTTCAACAAATCTGCATGTTAATATACCCTAATGGTAAACTAGTTCATAAATATGTTACTTGTAAACTTCTCATATGGTAGTCGTTAGTAGTAGTGCCTTAAAACGTACAATATAAGGACTTTGAAATGATAGAATGAGAAAAATAACATGGAAGATGCGCCTCCTTTTCTTGGATATTAACCGTTTCTAATAAATGGATTTTTAATACATGATCTTTTGGTTCAGTTTCTTCCACGTTGTTTTTGTCATTCCTGCTGTCCAGAACATTGGCTTCTAGACATCTGAACATAAAACTATTTTTCAATATTTCCATATTGGCAATTCTTGTATGGCTTTGGTTTGTGGTAAGCTGATGAACTATTCTTTTTTCTTTTTGAAATTAAAGGCTGATGCTAAATAGTATATTTGATTCCAAGTTAACAATCTCTGGACTATTATTGGAGTTTAGAGAGTCTCTCCCAAATTATCCATGTAAAGGAATGCTTGGCCAACGCTCCTGTGTTCTGTATACAAGAACCACGGCCAGACTCCTCTGGAAGTGTCCTATCAGCTGGAGTACAAAAGGAACGGTCGCTGGAAGTCCAACATGCCAGATTCCTCTCTAGCCATCCTCAGTTGTCAGTGAAGAGCTGGGAGGCCCCCTACACATTACATTTCTGACCCCAATAATGCCGCTATCAAGGGGTTTGGTCAACATTAGTCTAATTTGTATGGGGTCTTTGGTAAGCGCTGATCATTCGGAGATTATAATATGTTAATTGAATTGAAAAATGTTGATTTGTATGGCAGCAAATTTAGAAATGTATACATTTCTTTTGTATAGTGCAAAGGAAAAGAAATATAAATGATCGAATGTATATATTTTATGTTTGGAATGTATTAGATCAGTTACAATGGAATTCTAAGGTCTGTTGTCTACTAAAGCTCCGCATTGTTGACTTGTGTTTGTGAGACTGGCTTTGTGTTTTTCTTACAGAACTAATATAATGCTTTGCTTTGTGTGCTGGAATTGGTTTCATGTTTGTGGTTACTGCTTGTTTTCAATAAATATTGTTATACGCCTACTGCAGCCACAGTCTGTATTTTGGGTCCTCTAGCATTTGTTTCCTGTGTATTTCTGTTTTCCAGTATTATTTACCAGTAGACACAGCTACATGTCCTTTCTAGCAAAATGCAGGTTTTAAATAGAACATTTACTCGCTGTCTTTATTTTTAGAACATTTTTCTATTCCCCTAGGTCAGTGTAATTATAAGCCCATCATCCACAGCTCTTTATAAAAGCTGGTATATTAAATAATGTATGTGGGTTTCCAACTTGCATCCTGTGCAAGGGTTCTCATTTTATACATTGGAAGAGACAAAAAAGATTAATGAAGTTTTCCTTTTTTTTCTACAAATGACTGACTTACTTATTTTATATTTTAACAATATGCTCCAGGATTTGCTTATCTGTTGGAAGCTGTGGCTAAGCAAGCAGTGCAAATGTAAAATTTTGTCACCTCTACTGACATGTCTGTCTCTATAAATATTTGTACTCTTCATAAAACGACAATTCTTGATATTATTTTCTTAGATCTTGTGTCTTCCCTCTGTTTTTTTTCACCAAAAATGGGTGTTATTAGCTAAGGTGTTTCCCTGCACAGTCTGCACTGTCAACACAGAATGGACAGTGTCAGACTGTGTCACTACTAGAAACACCCAGTTGTCAATTTATTCATATATTTTTAAGAGGAATAATAGAAGACCAGCACAACACAAAGATCTAAGAAAAGATGTTCCCGAATTATTGCTTCATGGGGAATATGAGTTCTTATTAAAACAGTCATGATGAGATTGGTGAAATGTCTTCTTTAAATTGGATCCTTGCTTGTGGTTTTTACTCCAACCTCATATCAGACTGAGATGTCATGAGCCCACCAGTAACTGACTCTGGGGGTCCACTGTTTAACTGCATGCAAATATTACATTACACTTGTTCACACATTTATATAATTATAAACTGGTTAGTTTGTTAAATGATCGCAGAGCTTGCAACCGCAACCGTACTTGAACGGGTGTGGGGCCCACTGGTGCCAATACAAAATACAACTGGATGTGAGTCCTCAGCTGAAATGTATTGCGGCACAGGAGTCTGTTTGCTTCAATACATGCTGCCGGCCAATTAAAGGCCAGCAGTTGATGTAATTGTGCACGTGACCTGGGGTGCATGGTAATATCTTCATGCGCTCCCATCGATTGCACACTGAAGTCAGCTGCCGGCTTCAAAAGAGGACACCGCGAGGCTGATGAGTCAAGTGAAAGTGAGTAGAATCATTTAGTTGGGCATCCAAGACAAAATGAAAAGTGGCATTCACCAAGCGTGTGATTCAAAAAATCCTTTATTTCTAATCCAATGGAACAAAGACAAGCAGAGTGGAGGGCAGGGAGTGTGCAGGAGAGAGGGAAAAATGGCTGTTTTGCGCAACAGCGCTTCCGCTATATGTTGGGACTGGATCCTAATCGGCTTCTCTAGATTTTCATATACTAGGATGGGGCACAGGATATGGGACATATATATAAGGATGGGGAACATATATACAGGAATGTGCCCAGGATGGGGGACATACAGTATATATACCAGGGTGGGTCCATCATTTCATGTTCAACTTACTTAACTGTTCACAATAACAGTAATTTTGCCCATGGTTGCCCAAACTTTTACATGCCACTGCATATCATCATGGAGCCAGCATGGGTAATATATATATCAGGATCAGGCTCAAGATTGGGAACATATATATCAAGATGGGGCTCAGTATGGGGACACATATACCAGGATGGAGGTCATATATACCAGGATGGGGAATGTATATACAGTGGGGGAAATAAGTATTTGATCCCTTGCTGATTTTGTAAGTTTGCCCACTGACAAAGACATGAACGGTCTATAAGTTTAAGGCTAGGTTAATTTTAACATTGAGAGACAGAAAATCAAAAATCAAATCCAGAAAATCCCATTGTATAAATTATATCAATTTATTTGAATTTTGCAGTGAGAAAAAAGTATTTGATCCCTCTGGCAAACAAGACCTAATACTTGGTGGCAAAACCCTTGTTGGCAAGCATAACAGTCAGTTTTTTTTAGTTGACTATGAGATTTTCACACATTTTAGGAGGAATTTTGGTCCACTCCTCTGCACAGATCATCTGTAATTTATTAAGATTTTGAGTCTGTCGCTTGGCAACTCGGAGCTTCAACTCCATCCATAAGTTTTCTATGGGATTAAGGTGTGGAGAATGGCTCGGCCATGACCTTAATGTGCATCTTTTTGAGCCACTCCTTTGTTGCCTTGGCTGTATGTTTTGGGTCATTGTCTTTCCGGAAGACCCAGCAATGACCCATTTTTAATGTCCTGACGGAGAGAAGGTGGTTGTCACTCAGGATTTTACCATACATGGCTCCATTCATTCTCCAATTGATGTGGTGACGTACTGTAGTCCTGTGCCCTTAGCAGAGAAACACCCCCAAAACGTAATGTTTTCACCTCCATACTCGACAGTTAGGATGGTGTTCTTTGGGTCTCTTGCAGGCACTACAGGATTTTAAACCTTTACGGCGTAATGTGTTACCAATGGTTTTCTTGGTGACTGTGGTCCCAGCTGCCTTGAGATCATAAACAAGCTCCCATGTGTGGTTTTAAGCTGATTTTTCACCTTCCTCATGATCAAGGATAAACTACAAGGTGAGATTTTGCATGGTGTCCGAGATCGATGTCGATTGACAGTCATTTTGTATTTCTTCCATTTTCTTACTATTGCAACAACATTGTCTCCTTCTCACCCAGTGTCTTACTTATGGTTTTGTAGCCCATTCCAGCTTTGTGCAGGTCTACCATCTTGTCCCTGACATCCTTATAAAGCTCTTTGGTCTTGCCCATGTTGTAGAGGTCTGACTGATTAATTGAGTCTGTGGACAGGAGTCTTTTACAAAGGTGACTATGTAAGACAGCTGTCTTTAATGCAGGTAACAAGTTCATTAGGAGCATGTAACTGGTCTGTAGGAGCCAGTCGTCATATTGGTTGGTAGGGGATCAACTACTTATTTCTCACTGCAAAATTAAAATAAATTTATATAATTTCCACAATGTAATTTTCTGGATTTTATTTTTGATATTCAATCTCTCAATGTTAAAATTAAACTACTCTTAAAATTATAGACTGTTCAACGCCTTTGTCAGTGGGCAAACTTACAAAATCAGCAAGGGATCAAATACTTGTTTCCCCCACTGTATGTATGTATGTGTATATATATCTACTATATAATTGTCTAAGGGTCACTTCCATCTTTCTGTCCTTCTGTCCTTCTGTCTTTCTTTCTGTCACGGATATTCATTGGTCGCGGCCTCTGTCTGTCTTGGAATCCAAGTTGCTGATTGGTCTCGCCAGCTGCCTGTCATGGCTGCTGGACCAATCAGCGACAGCCACAGTCCGATTAGTCCCTCCCTACTCCCCTGCAGTCAGTGCCCGGCACCCGCTCCATACTCCCCTCCAGTCACCGCTCACACAGGGTTAATGCCGGCGGTAACGGACCGCGTTATGCCGCGGGTAACTCACTCTGTTACCGCCGCTATTAACCCAGTGTGACCAAGTTTTTACTATTGATGCTGCCCATGCAGCATCAATAGTAAAAAATCTAATATTAAAAATAATAAAAAAAAATAAAAATCATTATATACAAACCTTTCCCGCTCCTCGCGACGCTCCGGTGACTGCTCCATGCAAGCGGCAGGTTCCGGTGGCAAGGATGGTCTGCAAGAAGGACCTGCCATGACGTCATGGTCATGTGACAGCGACGTCATCACAGGTCCTGCGTGCCTGCGTGAGAAGGACCTGCCGTGACGTCACGGTCATGTGACCACGACACGGTCATGTGACCGCGACGTCATCACAGGTCCTGCGCGCCTGCGCGAGAAGTAGGCGACAGGACTACAAGGGGCCCTGGAAGGTGAGTATATGTTTATTTTTTATTTTTTAACCTGTGACATACGTGGCTGGGCAATATACTACGTAGCTGGGCAATATACTACGTAATTGGGCAATATATTACGTGGCTCTGTGCTGTATACTACGTTGCTGTGCAATATACTACGTGGTTTGGCAATATACTACGTGGCTGGGCATATACTACGTGGTTGGGCAATATACTACGTCACTGGGCAATATACTATGTAACTGGGCAATATACTACGTGGCTCTGTGCTGTATACTACGTCGCTGTGCAATATACTACATGGTTGGGCAATATACTACGTGGCTGGGCAATATACTACGTAGCTGGGCAATATACTACGTGACTGGCCAATATGCTACGTGGCTGGGCAATATACTACGTGGCTCTGTGCTGTATACTACATCGCTGGGCAATATACTACATTACTGGGCAATATACTACGTGGCTGGGCAATATACTATGTCACTGGGCAATATACTACGTCACTGGGCAATATACTACATGGCTGGGCAATATACTACGTGACTGGCCAATATGCTACATGGCTGGGCAATATACTATGTGGGCTGTGCTATATACTACGTGGACATGCATATTCTAAAATACCCGATACGTTAGAATCGGGCCACCATCTAGTATTATATATATATATATATATATATATATATATATATATCTAATATATAAAGCTGAATGTGTGTGTGTGTGTATGTATGTATGTATGTATGTATGTCCGGGATTGGCATCTGAACCGTAGCAGCTACAGCCACAAAATTTTGCACAGTCACACGTCTGGACCCCGAGAGCGTCATAGGCTATGTTGTGAGGTGAAATTTTAACCCCGCGCTTTCCAATTCACCAAACAATTTTGCCCCTATCTACATAATGGGGAAAAAGTGAAAGGAAAAGTGTTGGAGGCGTCGCAGCTACAGGCACAAAATTTTGCACAGTCACACGTCTGGACCCTGAGAGCGTCAAAGCTATATTGTGAGGTGAAATTTTAACCCCGCGCTTTCCAAGTCACCAAACAATTTTGCCCCTATCTACATAATGGGGAAAAAATGAAAGGAAAAGTGTTGGAGGCAAATTAACAGCTGCCAGATGTGAACAAGGGGGACTTAAAGAATGACAGCGATGGCACCAAAGAGTATATACTGTACAGTTGCTAAGGTGGGGCCCCAACATGGGATAATCACACCACCACGGGGATATGAACACACACACAAAATGCGCCACACACTACCACGTGCTCGAACACATATACCACCCTCAGTGCACATTTCACCACACATACACCAACCTCGCCACATAAAAGTAGAAACACAAAAGTCGCCGCTCAAAACTCGCCACGCGCAAAACTCTCCACATGCAAAACTCGCCACACGTGCAAAACTCGCCACACGCAAAACTTGCACACGCAGAAAAATTGCCACATGCAGAAAAATTGCCACATGCACAAAAGTTGCAACACATGCAAAAGTTGCCTCACACAAAACTTGCACATACTCAAAAGGCACCACACATAAAACTCGCCACGCGCAAAACTCGCCATGCGCAAAACTTGCTGCACACAACTTGCTACACTAACCTGTCACATGCAACTCGACACACAAAAAGTTGCTACACGCATGTCGCCACACAAAACTCATCTCACAAAAGTCCCTACATGCATGTCGCCACACGCAACTCAACACACACAACTTGACACACGAAACTCGCCCTAAAACACACACAAGTCTGGTATCCTTCAAAAATAAAAATCTGATTAATAAGCAGACAAACTACAAGAGCAACAAATGTACCATATAGGAATCCGGCAGCTGTCAGTCACATGACCAGTCTATTATGTGTATGTGTGAGCTAATATATACTGCCAGGGGGTGGGCTTACTGTTGGCTGGGGATTTATCAGGCTGCCATTTTAGCTTACAAATACTGAGGTAAAAATACTGACCAAATAACGTGTGAACGAGGGCTAATACAGGAGGAGATGGCATACAGCTATATACTATATACAGGAGATGACACACATGGAAAATACTATTTACAGGGGAGATGACACACAGGTATATACTATATACAGGAGGAGATGACACACAGATATATACTATATACAGGAGAGATGACACACAGGTATATACTATATAGAGGAGGAGATGACATACAGGTACATACTACATACAGGAGGAGATGACATACAGGTATATACTATATACAGGAGGAGATGACACACAGGTATATACTATATACAGGAGCAGATTACCTACAGGTATATAGTATATACAGGAGGAGATGACACAGGTATATGCTATGTATAGGAGGAGATGACATACAGGTATATACTATATACAGGAGATGACACACAGATATATACTATATATAGGTGAGATGACACACAGGTATATACTATATACAGGAGATTACATACAGGTATATCTAATATATAAAGCTGAATGTGTGTATGTATGTATGTGTGTATGTCCGGGATTGGCATCTGTACCGTCGCAGCTACAGCCACAAAATTTTGCACAGTCACACGTCTGGACCCCGAGAGCGTCATAGGCTATGTTGTGAGGTGAAATTTTAACCCCGCGCGTTCCAATTCACCAAACAATTTTGCTCCTATCTACATAATGGGGAAAAAGTGAAGGGAAAAGTGTTGGAGGAAAATTGACAGCTGCCAGATGTGAACAATGAGGACTTAAAGAATGAGAGCGATGGCGACAAAGAGTATATACCGTACAGTTGCTAAGGTGGGGCCCCGACATGGGATACTCACCACACACGGGGATATGAACACAAACACAAAATGCGCCACACACTACCACGTGCTTGAACACATATACCACCCTCAGCACACATTTCACCACACACACACACCAACCTCGCCACATAAAAGTCGAAACACAAAAGTCACCACTCAAAACTCGCTACATGCAAAACTCGCCATATGCAAAACTAGGCTCACGCAAAACTCGCCACACGTGCAAAACTCACCTCATGGAAAACTCACCTCATGCAAAACTTGCACACACAGAAAAATTGCCACATGTACAAAAGTTGCACCACATGCAAAAGTTGCCTCACACAAAACTTGCACATACTCAAAATGCACCACACATAAAACTCGCCACGCGCAAAACTCGCCATGCACAAATCTTGCTGCACACAACTTGCTACACTAACCTGTCACATGCAACTCAACACACAAAATGTTGCTACACGCATGTCGCCACACAAAACTCATCTCACAAAAGTCGCTACATGCATGTCGCCACACGCAACTCAACACACACAACTTGACACATAAAACTCGCCCTAAAACACACACAAGTCTGGTATTGTCCTTCAAAAATAAAAATCTGATTAATAAGCAAACTACAAGAGCAACAAATGTACCATATAGGAAATACGGCAGCTGTCAGTCACATGACCTGTCTATTATGTGTATGTGTGAGCTAATATATACTGCCAGGGGGGAGGGCTTCCTGTTGGCTGGGGATTTATCAGGCTGCCAATAGCAACCAATCACAGCTCAGCTTCTATTTTGCTACAGTTAATTAACCTGAGCTCTGATTGGTTAATATAGGCAACAAAGACATTCTCAGTATAACAAAGCTAATATATGTTGTGAAATGCTTCTATTTGCTTAGTTTTTGCCTTTTAATAATTACATTTCTATCTATTTGTTTTGTGGTTTTTGTGTGCAGAATAAATTTTTGTTAACACATTCTATTTTGCTAACAGCAGTCATTAACCCGGGCGAAGCCGGGTAGTACAGCTAGTATATATATATAAATATAAAGTGAGAAAATTAGAACTACACCATCAAATACCTCAATTGGCGTGCAAGCTTTTCCAACCAATAGTCCAATTGTTCCTTAGGCTGGCTTCACATTGCATTCAGAGACTCCGTTAAATGGACTACGTTACACCGCGGCATAGCATGGTGTAACGTAGTCCGTTAACGCTGTCATTGAATGCAATGTCGGACGCATCGCTAGCGCATGCCCACAATGGACGTGCGCTAGCGATGTGCCGTCATTGAGTGACGGACCTGAGATGCGGGCTGCAGCGTTTCCGGGTCTGTCACTGGTAGCGCAGATGGAGCTATGGAGCTAGCAGATGCTCCATCTGCACTAGCGCGATGGAACGTCGGCACTTGCATTAACAGCAGCCCGTTAGCGTATGTGCTGAACGGGCTGCTATTAACACAATGTGAACCCAGCCTTATAATAATATAAAAATAGAAAAACAGCACAAAAAAATGCAGAAAAATAAACCTTATGGATTGGGTACATTACTACAAAGTGGGGAAGAGGGGGCAATTTGTATGTTCTTATTGGATTTAGAAGGCTGCAAGGGCCCATACATTTGACCAACATGCGGGAGCAGATGTGGCAGGGTGTGTGTGTATGTGCGTGTGGGTAGGGGGCTCGGGTCCAAATTTTGCACCAGGGCCCATCGGACTCTAGTTACATCACTGATTATACAGGTTATAGCTGGTTACTAGTGAACTTGTCTTGGATAATCTAAGTGTTTTCTGACTAATATAGTATTTATACCTGGAAGGAAAGTTTGTGTTGATTGTAAAACAGTCCATTAAATTAATGTCTCAGGTTGTCATATTAGAAGTCAAAAATAGGCCAACCTTAACTGACTTTGGTTATTGTGAAATGTTTCCTACCATATAATTTCATGTACTTTGTTATTTATTACCAGTCTGTGCACATCACATGTTCTATATAGAACACAGAGAAGTGTTTTCTTTTGCAAATTACTGATAGAAAAGCTGTTTTGGTTCTTTTCATGTTAGAAAACTGTAATGTGAGTAGGAAGCATTCAGAACAGGGGAGCTCATGCTGTACTCCAATTAAGCCATAAAGTCATAAATTGTCATTTAGGAAAATAAATTGATATTAAATCGGGCTAATTGTAATTAAACCAGATGTTATATTCTTTTCTTGTGAGTTTGCAGTTATTGCCATATCAATATGCTTTTATACATTATATGTGCTGTAAGCTCTATGGCTCCACTAAAGCTGCAAATTCTGATCAAAGCAGCTAATAGACTTTACCATTTTCTTACATTTTCAAAGTTTTTCTTGGGTGACTTTATAATGACCAACAAATGATCGATCGGTGGTTTGAAAGCCTAGACAAACATTCATAGTTTAATATGTGGATTATGTATAAGTAGCTTTGCTTTCAAGACTTAAGATCATGCAAACTTACATTATGATGTTGTTGGAATTGAAAAATTAAAGATGCAATATTTTTTTCAGAACCCACTGTGCGAACGCTGAGTATATGTTTTACCATTTGTTTGTTAAAATATTATTGCCAAATAATCAAGTTATTCCCTATCAGCACGATAGGGAATATCTTATTGATCACTGGGGATCTGACCATTGGGACCACAGCAATTCGGGAGATCTGAGCTTTGGAAACCTCAGAACAGGGATCTGCAGCCCCATCCTGAAGAGCAGAGGTGTCATGCCCTGTATCTGACAGTCATATACAGTGCCTTGCGAAAGTATTCGGCTCCCTGGAACTTTTCAACCTTTTCCCACATATCATGCTTCAAACATAAAGATACCAAATGTAAATTTTTGGTGAAGAATCAACAACAAGTGGAACACAATTGTGAAGTTGACCGAAATTTTTTGGTTATTTTAAATTTTTGGGGAAATTCAAAAACTGAAAAGTGGGGTGTGCGATATTATTCATCCCCTTTAATTTCAGTGCAGCAAACTCACTCCAGAACTAATTTATTTTCATAGTGTTATCCTAGTTGCATTTTAGTTGCTCCCTGTTTTTTCACATATTTTTTTTTTCACTGAAGCTGGCTGCTTCGTCTAAAAATAATCTAGGGGCTTTCACAGCTGATACATCTGCCTGATCTGTGGGCACCATGGCTGTATTAGGCAACAAAAACAATTTCTTTATTAATTATAAATAAATTATGTATTCACCCATGGTTTTTTTAAGTGTTGACTGAACAATATAAAAGAAATCCATCCATGTGATTTCATGGGTGACCTATTATAAGAGTCAGATGTTTCAAGAATAAGCTTTGTTTCTCTTGCTTGATTGAGAGACCTAAAATAGACATATTAACATAGAATGGTAAAGAGCCATATGTCCACATTCATATCAAATGTAACCAGGGGACACGAGTTGCTGTGGATGTAAGCGATACAGAGAAACAAACTAGAAAAAGTGTGTCTGTCACCACGTGGCCATGAGACATGAGGTCAATAAGCTATAGAGTCTGGTAGAAAGGATAAAGGCTGCTGAAGTACATGGGAACCTTAGGGAATCTTGCAGCGTTTTTTTCTTTCTGACAACTCCTCTGTTACTTTAATGTTCCATCAATCAGCGAGTGGGCCCCCAGCCTGCTCAGGGCCCCGGCACTTGCCCGGGTACGCTGGGTGCTGACGCCTGCCCTGGTCATTGGCTGTCCCGAGACCAATTTCTACAGTCTTTCTCTACTGTGGTTGCATGCCATTGAGGCTTTGACCAGCATGGTTAACTTGACATTGAGTGCCTTAAAGGACTGTGCAGCTAAATTACTCCCACATGTCCAGAACAATTTTTCTTTCAATAAACTGTTTCTTAAGTTACCATTCAACCTAAATGTGTTAATTAACATTGACACTTGTGTGAAGCTTCCTTGCATCACTCATGTAATTGTACGATTACCTTTGCATTCATAAGGAGGAGATTCTCAATGACTATATTGGCTATAAGTAAGACTAATGTAAGAGAAGCGTGGCATAAAATAGCCTTTATTGGCTGACAGTTGGAAGGAGACCCTAGGGATTTATCTCCCGTGGCTTCCTACTCTATTATTGGATTATTGAAAATATATTAGGAAATTGCTATATATGCAAATCCATAATACAGTGTGGATCATGTAAAATTATTAGCTGTACTTAACCAACTAGTAATTATTTAACATAAGACAATGTGAGTTTAGAATTTTAAGATGCATGTTAATATAGGAATATCTTAGCAGCACAGGTCTTGATTCATCAAAGCTTTTACACCGCTACTCTGATGTAAAAAAAAAAAACACTTTGAAAAGTTCTATGTGCTAATTATGTTACTTTTGGCATTCTCACACAATTTTCGCTCAGCTCCAAAAAAGTGGGAGGATCCGGGGGCATGGCAACCCCTGCACATCAAATTCATGACAAGTGGCTGTTGTGCGCTATGCCACAGATTTTACTCCAGGGTCTGGAGTAGGATTTCTGGAGAAGTGCACACAGAGATTTACAACACTTATCTGGTGCTCCTGATTCATAAAAAGGCACACACCTCTTCATGAATCACGAGCATCTAACTTCATTCAATCTCCATATTAAGACTGGCGTGAACAATTCTGGTGTTGATAAACTGGGCCCTTGGTGTGCTAACTGTGTATGGCTTTATGGCAACACCAAATTGTTTTGGTGATCCATTGGCTTTAATAGAAGGATAGTAGTTGCCAATGTATGGGCCATGTGAACATAACAGAAATGTGACCTTTGCCTCCACAAAACATAGGATGAAGGTGAGCACATGCTTTATACAGTACACATGACACTTTCTCGGCTGTGCCTGGGTGCATCCATTTCTGTACATGCTAATCAGTGATGGCACTTTCTCGGCTGTACCTGGGTGCATCCTTTTCTGCAAATGCTAATCAAGGTAACTGAACATGTTTAGCAAATGTGCAGGTGCTGATCATCCATTAAGCAGCGGATCTATGATATGATTAATCCAAATATCATCATTCTTAACTAAACTGGCAAAAAGTGTAAAATGTTGGGCTAGCACAAATTGGATAGGTATCAACCATAATTGGCCCATCATGTCATGTCACAAATATGCACTTTAAGCTAATGATTGCTAAAAAAAAAAAAAAATCCAACATCACTTTCTGACAGACAGTACCTATCAAATAATTTGCATATAATATTAAAAACCATTAGCAAAATGATCAAAATCTGGAATATTGGCAGACTTACCGTATAGGGCTCATTCAGATGTTAGTTTTTTCATATAAGTTAAATCCGTATTTTCACGTATAGAACTTGTCTCGTTTAGTTTATGGAGCTTCTCACTTGTTCATGTATTTTTGCGGATGCACTGATTGCTCAAAATCACTGAGACAGGTTTGATTTTGATCAGAGTTTCTAATAAAATACCTGCCAATGCAATCTATGGGTCGCTTAAAAAATCGGATGGCACTCAGGTCTCACCAGTGTGCTGCCCATTTTTCACTGACTATTTGACAGGAGAAACTTGAGAAACTTCTATAAGTTTTTTTTCATCCAATAAAAATTGATGAAATTCTGATCAAACTCTGATGGTAAAAAACTGACACTGACCAAACTGTGATGAAAAGCTGATTCAAAACACTGATCACACTGGGGCCATTTTTTGCATACAAAATCACTGTGTCTTGCTGTGATTGTATGTAAATAGGGAAAGGTGCCCTGCACTGTCCTTAGGGCTGGGACCCTAACTATCCCTACTTCCAAAGGTACCTCTAAAGGTGAGTAGGTTTGGGCCACCAGCCTTAAGGTACCTTCACACGAAGCGACGCTGCAGCGATAGCGACAACGATGCCGATCGCTGCAGCGTCGCTGTTTGGTCGCTGGAGAGCTGTCACACAGACCGCTCTCCAGCGACCAACGATGCCGAGGTCCCTGGGTAACCAGGGTAAACATCGGGTTGCTAAGCGCAGGGCCGCGCTTAGTAACCCGATGTTTACCCTGGTTACCAGCGTAAAAGTAAAAATAACAAAGAGTACATGCTCACCTGCGTGTCCCCCGGCGTCCGCTTCCTGTACTGTGTGAGCGCCGGCCCTAACAGCAGAGCGGTGACGTCACCGCTGTGCTTTTACTTTCACTTTAGGGCCGGCGCTCAGTCAGAGCAGGAAGCGGACGGCAGGGGACGCGCAGGTGAGTATGTACTGTTTGTTTTTTTTACTTTTACGCTGGTAACCAGGGTAAACATCGGGTTACTAAGCACGGCCCTGCGCTTAGTAACCCGATATTTACCCTGGTTACCAGCGTAAAACATCGCTGGTATCGTTGCTTTTGGTGTCAAACCTGATGATACACGCCGGTCTGACGACCAAATAAAGTTCTGAACTTTATTCAACGACCAGCGATATCACAGCAGGATCCAGATCGCTGCTGCGTGTCAAACATAACGATATCTGTCATGGTTCCCAATGGCAAGGGAACGTAAGAAACATATAAGTAACGAACGAGCTCTCGGGTGATGGAAACTCGAGTTGACCGTGAGCTAAATCTACCACACAACTAACAGTAGCCAGGGAGCATACCTACGGCTTCCTATATGCCACGCGCCAGCCGGAGGACTAACTACGCCTGGTAGAGGAAGAAACAGACCTGGCTTACCTCTAGGGAAATCCCCCAAAAGATGATAGCAGCCCCCCACATGTAATAACGGTGAATTAAGAGGAAAAGACATACACAGCATGAAAGTAGATTTAGCAAAGAGAGGTCCACTTACTAGATAGCAGAAGGATACAAAAGAGGACTTCACGGTCAACTGAAAACCCTTTCAAAAACCATCCTGAAATTACTTTAAGACTCCTGTGTCAACTCATGACACAGGAGTGGCAATTTCAGCCCGCAAGAGCTTCCAGCTACAGAGAATTACAGAAACTGCAAACTGGACAAAAGGTACAAAACAAAAGGACAAAGTCCACTTAGCTGATCAGCAGACTAGTAGCAGGAACATGCAACCGAAGGCTCTGGTTACAATGATGACCGGCAAGGAAATGACTGGAGAGCAAGGCTAAATAGGAAACTCCCAAACACTGATGGAAGCAGGTGAACAGAAGCAGCAAAGTGCAAACAAGTCACCAGTACCACCAGCAACCACCAGGGGAGCCCGTCACGGATCGTTGTCGTTCTCGTTGTAAAGTCGTTTCGTGTGAAGGTACCTTTACTGTTCTCCTGTTATAGCCTAAGCTATGAAGGAACAGATGAATGACCTCGGGGAGACCAAAACATCCAACACTGCGGAGACACCATCACGTGTTTCTCAACGCAGTGATCCAGAACACTGCCCCCATCCCTTATGGGAAATATGCAAGCCTAAGCTGTCACCTCCTCCTCCTCAGGAGGCCTAAGATAAATATACTAGTGTATAGACAAAGAGGGATAGCAAAATGCAACTAACATACAAAATGTGAATAGGACAATGAGAAAGGCATACCCCCAAAAGCAGCAACAACGATCTCCAACTCAGCACAGCAACTCCAATTAGCTAGGAAGTAAAACTTTCACTGGCGAGGAAGAGAAGGTCTGGACAGATTGTATAGAGAGCAGAACTGACCAGGTCAGGAACAACTGTGAGCTGGAGCTGAAAGTTTCAAACCAGCATAGAAAGAGTCATTAAACTCTTCAGCACCAAAAGAAAGAAATCCATTTAAGATGAAACACACACAGGCTAAATGGAAGATCTGTGATACACAATCTAACCTCAGAAGGACGAGACCCACTCTTGACTCACTGACGGGTGAATGAGCCCCTGTTTATATGGTCAGATTTAAAGGGTATAAGTTAGAAAATCGCAACATATTATTAATGTGCTAACAATTGCCTAATATATTACTTAAGGTTTCATAAAAATAAGCCTGTGGTCTTACGTATTTTAAACAAATTAGAAATAATCTCAACATAAAATGATATATGAGCTGATACTTGGCTAAGTATGATAACTTTCTTTCAGCTTAATGCAATTCTTCTGTCATACCAGGCTATAGTTGGATGGCCTTTGACTTGTCTTACATTTCAACAAGTCCTGGGAGGCTCTAGAAAGTATGTTCTGCAAGTACATTTATTCATCGGTAGACAGAAATGTCAACATAGACTTGATTCTAAAATAACTAACTATAGTCTACAGTGGTCATGACAAGTAACCCAGTTTATTTCTAGGAGATTTTTTTATATATGTATTCTGGTTTTGACAGCACCATATAGAGTGAGTGATAAATGATCTCCCAAAGTCCCCAAACCCTTGTAATTTATATATGTAGTATACATATTATGAAACATTATACTTTTATTGTCATCACCTACTCAATATACTTTAAAGAGGACCTGTCATCTGATTTGTGCAGATTAACTCATATAGCCTTAATATCATTATTTTCAGGTTCCCTTTAACCATTTCACAATCCATGATGCATAGGTACGTTATACATCGTGTCCTTTGCATTGATGGGGGCTCCACCGCTGAACCCCCATCTTTCCAGGCACAAGTCATTTGATTTGATCAACTGTCATTTGCCTTTAACAGCCGAGGGTGGATCTGTTTACATGTTAAATTCCGCTATCAATCACTGACAGCAGCATTTAACTCGCAATTTCAGGAAGCAGGTGACAAACCCCAACCATTGATGCCCCTATCACATGATTGTGCGATGCCGATTGGTTGGCATTATAACCGGGGATCTGCATAAGAACCCCGTGCTTGTCATGGCAGTTCTCCTTAAAAACCCTACCCTTGGCCGGAGTTCATATGAGATGATGAAAACTTTTCAAGATGGGTGGTGACCACGGCGGCCATTTTGAAGTTGGCTCTTTTGGATGCAACTTTATAAATGGCCCACCCAGGTGTATCCAGATAAATGGCCCACCCTGTATAGCACAAGCGATCAGAAGATTGCAGCTTAAAGTCTCCTAAGGGAACTATTGAAGCAAGGAAACAGTAGAGAAAAGTTTTATAAAATATATATATAAAAATATATATATATATATAGCATTTCAAATCACCCCCTTTTTGCCTCATTCAAAATAAAACAATAACAAAAAATAACAAATACACATATTTGGTATCGCAGCATTAAGGAATGTCTGATCTATCAAAATATAAACTAAATTAATCCAATAGGTAAACAGCGTAATGAGAAAAAAAATCAAAACACCAGAATTTGTTTTTTTGTTGTTGCTGCAACATTGCAATAAAATGCAATAACAGGCATTCAAAACATCATATCTACACCAAAATGGTATCAATAAAACATCAGATCGGTGCACAAAGAAATGAGCCCTCATTCAGCCCCAGATCCCGAAAAATAGAGATGCTATGGATCTATTTTTCACCACTTAAATAAAAAAGAACCTAAACATGTTTGCAATCAGCGAACTCATAATGACCTGGAGAATCATAATGGAAGGTCAGCTTTTGCATTTAGTGAACATGGCAAAGAAAAAACAATCGTTCAATTGCACTTTTTTTTAATTTCACTGCACTTGGAATTTTTTTCTTTTTTTCCAGGGCACAATATGGTAAAATGATGTAAACATAAAAAAAAGTTATGGCTCTGGGAAGAAGTGGAGCAAAAAATGAAAATACAGAAACGGAAAGTCCCAAGTTCGATAATGTGTTAATCACAGAAGAATTTCAAGTTAAAACCCCTTAAGCCCCGAGGGTGGTTTGCACGTTAATGACGGGCCAATTTTTACAATTCTGACCACTGTCACTTTATGAGGTTCTAACTCTGGAACGCTTCAATGGATCCTGATGATTCTGACACTGGTTTCTCAAGACATATTGTACTTCATGACAGTGGTAACATTTCTTTGATATTACCTGCATTTATTTGTGAAAAAAATGGAAATTTGGCGAAAATTTTTACAATTTTGCAATTTTCCAACTTTGAATTGTTATGCCCTTAAATCACAAAGATATGTCACAAAAAATACTTAATAAGTAACATTTCCCACATGTCTACTTTACATCAGCACAATTTTGGAAACAAAATTTTTTTTATTAGGGAGTTATAAGGGTTAAAAGTTGACCAGCAATTTCTCATATTTACAACACCATTTTTTTTAGGGACCACATCACATTTGAAGTCACTTTGAGGAGTCTATATGATAGAAAATACCTAAGTGTGACACCATTCTAAAAACTGAACATCTCAAGGTGCTTAAAACCACATTCAAAATGTTTATTAACCCTTCAGGTGTTTCACAGGAATTTTTGGAATGTTTTAAAAAAAGAATGAACATTGAACTTTTTTCACAAAAAATTTATTTCAGCTCCAATTTGTTTTATTTTACCAAGGGTAAATGGAGAAATTGGACCACAAAAGTTGTTGTACAATTTTTCCTGACTTTGCTGATACCCCATATGTGGGGGTAAACCACTGTTTGGGCGCATGGCAGAGCTCGGAAGGGAAGGAGCGCCGTTTGACTTTTTAATACAAAATTGACTGGAATTGAGATGGGATGCCATGTTGCATTTGGAGAGCCCCTGATGTGCCTAAACATTGAAACCCCAACAATTGACATCATTTTGGAAAGTAGACCCCCTAAGGAACTTATCTAGATGTGTGGTGAGCACTTTGACCCTCCAAGTGCTTCACAGAAGTTTATAATGTAGAGCCATAAAAATAAAAAGTCATTTTTTTTCACAAAAATGATTTTTTGCCCCAATTTTTTATTTTCCTAAGGGTAACAGAAGAAATTGGACCCCAAAATCAGTTGTGCAATTGGTTCTGAGTACGCAAATACCCCATATGTGGGGGTAAACTACTGTTTGGGCGCATGGCAGAGCTCTGAAGGGAAGGAGCATCGTTTGACTTTTCAATGCAAAATTGACTAGAATTGTGATAGGACACCATGTCAAGTTTGCAGAGCCCCTGATGTGTCTAAACATTGAAACCCCCCACAAGTGACCCCATATTGGAAACTAGACCCCCAAGGAACTTGTCTAGATGTGTTCTGAGAACTTTGAACCCCCAAGTGTTTCACTACAGTTTATAACGCAGAGCCGTGAAAATAAAAAATCTATTTTTTTCCACAAAAATTATTTTTTAACCCCCAGTTTTGTATTTTCCCAAGGGTAATAGGAGAAATTGGACTGCAAATGTTGTTGTCCAATTTGTCCTGAGTACGCTGATACCTCATATGTGGGTAGAACCACAATTTGGGTGCTTGGCAGAGCTCGGAAGGGAAGGAGTGCTGTTTGGAATGCAGACTTAGATGGAATGGTCTGCAGGCATCGCATTGCGTTTGCAGAGCCCCTGATGTACCTAAACAGTAGAAACCCCCCAAAAGTGACCCAATATTGGAAACTAGACCCCCAAGGAAATTATCTAGATGTGTTATGAGAACTTTGAACCTCAAAGTGTTTCACTACAGTTTATAACGCAGAGCCGTGAAAATAAAAAAATATTTTTCCCACACAAATTATTTTTTAGCCCCCAGTTTTGTATTTTCCCAAGGGTAACTGGAGAAATTGGACCCCAAACGTTGTTGTCCAATTTGTCCTAAGTACGCTGATACCCCATATGTGGGGGGAACCACCGTTTGGGCGCATGACAGAGCTCAGAAGGGAAGGAGCGCCTTTTGGAATGCAGACTTAGATGGAATGGTCTGCAGGCGTCACATTGCATTTGCAGAGCCCCTGATGCACCTAAACAGCAGAAACCCCCACAAGTGACCCCATATTGGAAACTAGACCCCCCAAGGAACTTATCTGGATGTGTTGTGAGAACTTTGAACCCTCAAGTGTTTCACTACAGTTTATAACGCAGAGCCGTGAAAATAAAAAATATTTTTTTTCCACAAAAATTATTTGGACCCCAAACTTTTTTGTCCAATTTGCCTTGATGACGCTGATACCCCATATGTTGGGGTAAACCCCTGTTGGGCGCACGGGAGAGCTCGGAAGGGAAGGAGCACTGTTTTACTTTTCCAACGTAGAATTGGCTGGAATTAAGATCGGACGCCGTGTCGCGTTTGGAGAGCCCCTGATGTGCCTAAACAGTGGAAACCCCCCTGACCCTAATCCCAATCCTAACCATAACCCTAACCACACCCCTAACCCAAACATGCCCCTAACCCTAATCCCAACCACACCCCTAACCCCAACACACCCCTAACCCTAATCCCAACCCTAACCACACCCCTAACTCCAAAACACTCCTAACCCTAATCCCAATCATAACCCTAACCACACCTCTAACCCTTATCCCAACCTTAATGCCAACCATAAATGTAATCCAAACCCTAACTTTAGCCCCAGCCCTAACCCTAACTTTAGCCCCAACCCTAACCCTAACTGTAGCCCTAACCCTAATGGGAAAATTGAAATAAATACATTTTTTTATTTTATCATTTTTCCTTAACTAAGGGGGTGAAGAAGGGGGGTTTGATTTACTTTTATAGTGGGTTTCTTAGTGGATTTTTAAAATTGGCAGCTGTCACACACTAAAAGACGCTTTTTATTGCAAAAAATAGTTTTTTTGCTTCTCCACGTTTTGAGAGCGATAATTTTTCCATATTTTGGTCCACAGAGTCATGTGAGGTCTTGTTTTTGCGGGACGAGTTGACGTTTTTATTGGTACCATTTTCGGGCACGTGACTTTTTTTATCGCTTTTTATTCCGATTTTTGTGAGGCAAAATGACCAAAAATCAGCTATTCATGAATTTCTTTTTGGGGTGGCGTTTATACCGTTCCATGTTTGGTAAAATTGATAAAGCAGTTTTATTCTTCGGGTCAGTACGATTATAGCGATACCTCATCTATATAATTTTTTTATGTTTTGGAGCTTTTATACAATAAAAACTATTTTATATAAAAAATAATTATTTTTGCATTGCTTTATTCTGAGGACTATAACTTTTTTATTTTTTTTCTGATGCTGCTGTGTGTTGGCTCTTTTTTTGCAGGATAAGATATCGTTTTCAGCAGTACCATGGTTATTTATATGCGTCTTTTTGATCGCGTGTTATTCCACTTTTTGTTCGGCGGTATGATAAAGCATTGTTTTTTGCCTTGTTTTTTTTTTTTTACCGTGTTCACTGAAGGGGTTAACTGGTGGGACAGTTTTATAGGTCATGTCGTTAGGGACGTGGTGATACTAAATATGTGTACTTTTATTTATTTATTTTTATTTAGATAAAGAAATGTATTTATTGGAACAATATTTTTTTATTCTTTATTTAGGAATTTTTTTTTTTACATATGTAACTATTTTTTATTTTACTTTATAACATTGCCCCGGGGGGACATCACAGTATAGGGTCAGATCGCTGATCTGACACTTTGCAATGCACTGTGTAAGATCAGCGATCACACAGGCACTGAATAAGTCTTGCAGGCACTTGCTCTAAGCAGGTGCTTGCAAGCCACCTCCCTGCAGAACCCGGAAGGAGCCACGCTGCCATTTTGGATCCGGGGCCAGCAGAGAGGAGGAGGTAGGAGAACCTCGGAGCAGTGCGATCACATTGCATTGCTCCGAGGATCTCAGGGAAGCACGCAGGGGAGCCCCTTCCCTGCGCGATGCTTCCCTATGCCGCTGGAACACTGCGATCATGTTTGATAGCAGTGTTCCGGGGGTTAATGTGCCAGGAGCGGTCCATGACCGCTCCTGGCACATAGTGGCGGATGTCAGCTGCGATAGTCAGCTGACACCCAGCCACGATCGGCCGCGCTCCCCCTGTGAGTGTGGCTGATCGCGTTAGACATACTATCCCATCGGTGGTCATACGGGCCCATACCACCTCGACAGGATTGTACGTCTAATGTCAGAAAGGGGTTAAAGGGAACCTGTCACCATGAAAATTCTGTCTAATCTGTATGCACCATGTTATACAGCAGTTGGAGCTGAGGAGATTGATATATAGTTTTGTGAGAAAACATTCAGCATAACCTGTGTTTTATTCATTAAAACTGCTTTTTCAGTGATTTCTCGTCCAGTGACCGCCCACTGGACTGAAAACCCCAGAAAGAGCTCTCAATGATGAGAACACAGGTTATCCTGAATGTTTTTATCACAAAACTATATATCCGTCTACTCCGCTCTCCCGTTCTATTACATGGTGCCTACAGATTAGAATTAATTTTTATGGTGACAGTTTCCCTTTAATTATATTAACCTACCAAAGATTTAAAGGGCTGGCCCAAAATTGACTATTATCAACACATAAAAAGTGAACCTCATCAAATCTCATTATGGGCTGCCAAGCTATGTATATGAAACATACAAGAGATAACATACCAAAGAATAGACATATACAGTTATATGAAAAAGTTTGGGCACCCCTATTAATCTTAAGCTTAATGTTTTATAAAAAAAAATATATTTTTGCAACAGCTATTTCAGTTTCATATATCTAATAACTGTTGGACACAGTAATGTTTCTGCCTTGAAATGAGGTTTATTGTACTAACAGAACATTTGTAATCTGCATTCAAACAAAATTTGACAGGTGCATAAGTATGGGCACCCTTATCATTTTCTTGTTTTAAATATTCCTGCCTACTTTTTACTGACTTACTAAAGCACTTTTTTTTTTGGTTTTGTAACCTCATTGAGCTTTGAACTTCATAGCCAGGTGTATGCAATCATGAGAAAAGCTACTTAAAGTGGCCACTTGCAAGTTGTTCTCCTGTTTGAATCTCCTCTGAAGAGTGGCATCATGGGCTCCTCAAAACAACTGTCAAATGATCTGAAAACAAAGATTATTCAACATAGTTGTTCAGGGGAAGGATACAAAAAGCTGTCTAAGAGATTTAACCTGTCAATTTCCACTGTGAGGAACATAGTAAGGAAATGGAAGAACACAGGTACAGTTCTTGTTAAGGCCAGAAGTGGCAGGCCAAGAAAAACATCAGAAAGGCAGAGAAGAAGAATGGTGAGATCAGTCAAGGACAATCCTCAGACCACCTCCAGAGAACTGCAGCATCAACTTGCTGCAGATGGTGTCACTGTGCATCGGTCAACTATACAACGCACTTTGCACAAGGAGAAGCTGTATGGTAGAGTGATGCGAAAGAAGCCGTTTCTGCAAGCACACCACAAACAGAGTCAGCTGAGGTATGGAAAAGCATGCTTTGGGGATGTGTGGCCAATGCCAGCACCGGGAATCTTGTTAAAGTTGAGGGACGCATGGATTCCTCTCAGTATCAGCAGATTCTTGACAATAATGTTCATGAATCAGTGACAAAGTTGAAGTTACACAGGGGATGGATCTTTCAGCAAGACAATGATCCAAAACACCGCTCCAAATCTACTCAGGCATTCATGCAGAGGAACAATTACACTGTTCTGGAATGGCCATACGAGTCCCCAGACCTGAATATCATTGAACATCTGTGGGATCATTTGAAGAGGGCTGTCCATGCTCGGCGACCATCAAACTTAACTGAACTAGAATTGTTTTGTAAAGAGGAATGGTCAAAAATACCTTCATACAGGATCCAGGAACTCATTAAAAGCTACAGGAAGTGACTAGATGCTGTTATTTTTGCAAAAGGAGGACCTACTAAATATTAATGTCACTTTTCTGGTGAGGTGCCCATATTTATGCACCTGTCAAATTTTGTTTGAATGCAGATTGCACATTTTCTGTTAGTACAATAAACCTCATTTCAAGGCAGAAACATTACTGTGTCCAACAGTTATTAGATATATGAAACTGAAATAGCTGTTTCAAAAAAAACAATTTTTATAAAACATTAAGCTTAAGATTAATAGGGGTGCCCAAACTTTTTCATATAACTGTACATACTACGGTTGAACATCCAAGGTATAAAATAATACATATCTGTATTTAGACAAAAATCTGGACAAAGAATTGAAAAAAAAACACTGCGCCAAAAACTGACACTCCAAACCCAAAAAGAAGCTAAAGGAAAAACTCCCCCATGAAAAACTTAAAAACCATAAGAGGCCATTGTTTGTATTAAGTACAACCAAGTTGCAATGGAGCAATATACACTGCCCTTAAGACAACCTGAATAAGTAACAACATGTGGTGCAGTACATGCAAAAAATAAACAATCAATTAATATTAAATAATGCAGTACCATAAAAAAATAGTGCATTATTTAGCATTTATTGATTGCATATTTGTGTGCACACAGCACCCCATGTTTTTACTCATCCATAATGTATTAGGGGCAGCGCATTTTGCTCTTTTGCAGCGTGGTTGATCTCTATACAATACTTTATATGTTCTGCATGTGAGTTATTCCCCCTGAGCTTCAGTTTGGGTGGATTTTGGATCAGTTTGTGCATTTTTTTAACTATTTTAATTGTCATCATAATAATGTTGGTTATCACTTCCTGTGGAAAATAATAACTCCAACAATAAACGGTATAGTACTGAATGCCCTGAGGGGAAATTCTCAGTATAGTTTTAAAACGTTGTGCTAAAACTTTAGTTCATCCTACTTTCACAAAATATCTACATTAATAAAACATAGCAGTTTAAATTTTTATGCAATGCTGGATTCATCACGATTTGGATTTACCGTATTTTCCGGCGTATAAGACGACTTTTTAACCCCCGAAAATCTTCTTAAAAGTCGGGGGTCGTCTTATACGCCGGGAATCGTCGTGTACGCCGGTGTATATGGTGGGTGGGGAGGGGGAGTGATCCTGATGACGAGGGGGCGTCTCACAGGAAAGTGAGTAATCCCCATTACCTTATCCTAGCGGTGCAGCGTGGGGGTGTCAGTGCTGGGAGGGGCGGCGGCTGCTGTGTTCTGGTGCGGCGGCTCCTCTTCTGTGTGGGGCCTCTGTGCTGTGAGGTGGCGGTGGCGGTGGCGGCGGCGTATCTTTATCCAGTTGGGGCTCCTCCGGCATCTCCTTAGCCCTGGAGGCCCCGCCGCAACTCCATCGGTGCAATGTGGTGGCCTCCGGGAAAATGGCCGCTGCTCAGATTCAGATCTCGTGTCCCGAGATTTCGGGACGAGATCTGAATCTGAGCAGCGGCCATTTTCCCGGAGGCCACCGCATCGCACCTATTGAGCTGCCTCCGGGAAAATGGCCGCTGCATTGCACCGATGGAGTTGCGGCGGGGCCTCCAGGGCTAAGGAGATGCCGGAGGAGCCCCAACTGGATAACGATATGCCGCCGCCACCGCCACCTCACAGCACAGAGGCCCCACACAGAAGAGGAGCCGCCGCACCAGAGCACAGCAGCCGCCGCCGCCACTCCCAGCACTGAGACCCCCACGCTGCACCGCTACGATAAGGTAATGGGGGATACTCACTTTCCTGTGAGACGCCCCCTCGGCATCAGGATCACTCCCCCCCCCCCCAAAAGGCACATATTCACCGGCCCTATAAGACGACATAGGGTGTATAAGAAGACCCCCGACTTTTAAGAAGATTTTATATTTTAACTGGTAAAGTTGGGGGGTCGTCTTATACGCCCAGTCGTCTTATACGCCGGAAAATACGGTACTGTTATTGTTCGATCGGTTCTAGTCATTTACATTACGTGTTACAGAATAATGCTGAAACAGAGAATCATTTTGCTATAGTTACAAGTAGATATGTGTAGCATAGTATTATAGCCAAGTGTACCAGCCATGCAATCCATCAGCTTTCACTGCAATTTTTTTTCATGTGAAGTTTTCCATATAAAAACCTAAATACAGTGGCTTGCAAAAGTATTCACCCCCTTGGCATTTTCCGTGACTTGGTACCTCACAACCTAGAATTTCACAGTTTGCATCAGTTCATGTAAAGAACATGCCTACAACTGTGAACATTTGGTTTTCTTTTTATTGTGAAGCAAACAACAAATAGGACAAAATAAATGAAAACTTCAGTGTGCATAACTATTCATCCCCCTAAACTATTCATTCCCCCTAAGGTCAGGACTTTGTAGAGCTTTCTTTTGTGGCAATTACAGCTGCAAGTCGCTTTGGGTAAGTCCACACAGGTGGATGACCTGTCACTAAGCTTGTGACTTGTGAAGGCTTTCACCAGAATTTTTTAGGGGCTTCACAGCAAAAAAGGTGAATACATACAGTATATACATGACAATTTTTAGTTATTTGATCCCAGAAATTTTATTTATGCCTATATTTTTTTCACTTCATTTCACAAACTTAGACTATTGGCAATGTAACAAAATAGGTAAAACTTCAAAGGGGTGAATACTTTTGCACACCACTGTAGTCATTGACCACAGCTTTCTGAAATATATAATTCTTTTCTGTTCAGATTCTCATAGTACCTGGCTATGGAAGAAATACTGTAAAACTCTGATGGTAACCGGCCTTGTATTTTCTATATTCATGCTATTCACTATTTTAAACAGGAAAATCAGAACAAAAACTATTATTATTATTATTTATTGTTATAGCACCATTTATTCCATGGCGCTTTACATGTGAGGAGGGGTATACATAATAAAAACAAGTACAATAATCTTAAACAATACAAGTCACAACTGGTACAGGAGGAGAGAGGACCCTGCCCGCGAGGGCTCACAATCTACAAGGGATGGGTGAGGATACAGTAGGTGAGTATAGAGCTGGTCATGCAGTGGTTTGGTCGATCGGTGGTTACTGCAGGTTGTAGGCTTGTCGGAAGAGGTAGGTCTTCAGGTTCTTTTTGAAGGTTTCGATGGTAGGTGAGAGTCTGATATGTTGTGGTAAAGGATTCCAGAGTAGGGGTGATATGCGGGAGAAATCTTGTATACGATTGTGGGAAGAGGAGATAAGAGAGGAGTAGAGAAGGAGATCTTGTGAGGATCGGAGGTTGCGTGTAGGTAAGTATCACAGATGTATGGAGGAGACAGGTTGTGGATGGCTTTGTACGTCATGGTTAGGGTTTTGTACTGGAGTCTCTGGGTAACGGGGAGCCAGAGAAGGGATTGACAGAGGGGATGTAGCAGGAATCTTATTTCTACTTTGCTTCTGTTTCTAGTTAATTACATCAACAAAATGCACAATTTCAGGAAGAACGCAGATTTGGCCAGTCTCAGTATACGGCACTTTCTCTTCATGCATTTTTGTAGTATTTTTGCTTTATTTCTAGACATAAGAGTGGACGTGCTTCAATAGACAGCTGTGTTTCAGGCCTAATTGACCTTACATCTGCCTATTTTCTTTTCATTCTTAAGCAATTCTGCATTGTGAGCAAATAAACTTTTACCATCACATTTTCACTTCGGACATCAGTTGAATCCGATGTGACATAGCGTTTTGTTTTGGTCTATTTTGTGGGTTATCAGTTCACACACACAGCCGGATTTCCATTTTCCATGCTATTTCATATTCTTTTCAACTCAAAATCTATACAGCTCCTCTTTGTATTGTGTAAATGTACCTTGTCATGTTGAAGATTTACACCGATGGATGGGTCCACACATTTGGGCGTTCAGTGAACTGCAATAGGCACATGACAGGAACTGGCACTATATTATTCTATCCAGCAATGTCAGCATTTTTCTTAATCTGTCAATCCTGGAACAGCAGCCGTATTGAATATTTCCTCACAGTAAAGGAAAGGCCATTTAAATAAATTAAAATATATTATTTTAGCAACACGACGAAAGTGCGAAAAGCATCTGTTGCAAGTGTAATAAAGGAATGCGTTGATTTAGATGTGGCTGATTATAAATTAATCATAAATTTCTTGTTAACTAAAGCATTAATCATATGTTACTTGGTAATTTGGAGGCAATCAAATCGAAATCAGAGGTAGAGATGAGCAGATCGTGAAAAATTCAAATTCATCTGTTCACTTCGATTTTTCCAGGAAATTTGATTGATTGATGGGAAAAGTTAGAAAAATCTTTATAGTTACCTCACCTCTCACATCTCTAGCCCCACCACTTCTCAATGTCACACGTATGATCCTCGCCCCAAATAATTACCACATCTTCTAGCACTGAAATCTCCACAACCGGTCGATAGGTCACAACATCATGATTTCTCAATGTGCGCCACGACCTTACGTGCACAAGCGCTGAACCCTCCCAAGTCTCATCAGAGCCAGGGACTTCAGCAAGAGCGATGGTGATAAGATGTGGCCAGGGCCAGAAAGGTGATGGTGAGTAGCGGAGTGCCAGAAAAAAATGGCAGCCAGCGGCATTTTGGCAAATGCAGATTTTGATCACATCAAATATATTTAGTTAGCTTTAGTCAGAGGCCCTCAAGTGACATGGTATGAATGTGGCAGATACTACAAATTACCTAAAGAGGCACTATTGCTAGACAGGAAGCTAATATTTACAAAAGTATTTAGATAAAGATTGATTTCATAAATGGATCTCATCAAACATTCACATAGAGCGATACATAATGGTAATAGTGTGTATAAAATATCAATTACTTTAGTGTGCTTCCTCTTAAAAATTGCAATTTTTTTTCAGCTCTGTGCCATGTTTTCCATTAGAAACAGAAACCACAACACAGTACTTAATCCGTCACAAGCCAGACACCAGTGGTGTTAGGAATTTTGTTGAGGTGTTCATCATTTTGACACATAAAATAGAGCGGCATTTAGCATAATTTTTTCTGTCAGAATAAGGGAATTCAAAAATGAGTCCCCAATCAGATCCTTTGAAGCAGATGATAAGATTGTCATGGATTTCTCTCATTCCACAGTAGGTGGAGGAATTATACCAACCTTCAATGTGTAAGATTTTGGTAGTTTTCCCAGGATAAGGCCTAATGACCATGACAGGTTGACATGGCTGTACGATCTTTACATTAATGAAACCCTAATGTGTGATTGCTTTGTGATGCTGATATACAGTTAGGATTGTGCAAATTTCTGCTGCTAAAGATGAAAGCAAATGGCAGACCTCTAGTTGAATCAGGATCTCCTTGAAGCCAGGTTGCACTGGCCGATGAACATAGCAGTAGACCTGGTTCTGCCATAGTAGTGGGCATCAAGCTTTCAGTGTATGACAGCCCATTTACAGGTGTTTACTTTCCAATCCAATCCATTTCAGATAATTGCCCTGAGTGTACAGTGATAACTTCACCATGCAATGAAAAATGGATATGGGATATGTTCTGTATAGTTGGAGGGCAAATGTCCTGGATCTTTTCATCTTGCAAACCCAAAGTTCAGCTCAGTGTAGAAATCATATGTTTGGCTTCAAAGAACACTTGACCTCAATGGACAAAATTTTTTATTCACTCCAGCACAGCACAGACATATCCATTAAAGTTGCCTACATTAAATCAAATTAATAACACATAGCTACTGTTTCTTGGCTGGTAGATCTGGATACAAAATAATGAGATGCCTGGGCATTGCAACAAACATAGGTGACTTTTGCATCAATCAGTGTAGGGTCAATTGGTTGCCAATATGTGCAAAAGTACAATAACAAGTTTTTTTTAATAAAATGTCATAGAATTACTGCACGTTTGAACAGCTTTTGACATGACATAGAGACATTTCGGATGATTTGATCAATGGAACTCTGGGTGCTAATATCCCCTTCGACTGCTCAAAACAAATCCAATATATTCCTTCTTCAGTCTCAGAGGACAGCGGTGCATGACTGAACCTTTATCCCCAAACATTTTAATACTCAGTGGCAGTCTTGTCGTTTTGAACCCACTGATGAAAACTTTGTTTTTCTCCTCTTAATATATTGCAATCATTATATTATATAGCACTGCGTACTTATAATTACTCATTTAGCCTAGACAGGTGAATTAACTTGTTAGAAATGCAAAATGAGCAATCTACTATATAATTGTCTAAGGGTCACTTCCGTCTTTCTGTCTGTCAGTCTGTCTGTCATGGAAATCCAAGTCGCTGATTGGTCGTGGCAAAACACCCACGACCATTGCCACGACCAATCAGTGACGGCCATAGTCTGGCAGCGAAATGGCCGCTGCTTTACTGCCCTGCAGTCAGCGCTGAGCGCTCACTCAGGGTTAATGCCAGCGTTAACGGACCGCGGTGTAACGCACTCCGTTAATGCAGCTATTAACCCTGTGTGACCAACTTTTTACTATTGATGCTGCGTATGCAGCATCAATAGTAAAAAGATCTAATGTTACAAATAATAATAATAAAAAAAAGGTTATTCTCACCTTCCGACATCGCACGCTGTCCTCGGCAGTGCAAGCAGCAGGTTCCGGTGCCAAGGATGCTATGCGAGAAGGAACTGCCATAACGTCACGGTCATGTGACCGCGATGTCATCACAGGTCCTGCGCTCATACCAACCCTGGGACTGGAAGCTGCCGCGTGCACCGCACACAGGCGCCAGGACTTCAAGGGGCCTTCGGAAGGTGAGTATATGTTTATTTTTTATTTTAAGTCTTTTTTAACCACACATATAGTGCCCACATTGCTATATACTACATGGGCTCTGTTACACACTGCATGGGCTCTGTTATATACTACATCTCTGTGCTATATACAATGTAGCTGGGCAATATACAACGTGACTGTGCAATATACAACGTGACTGTCCAATATACTACGTGACTGTGCAATATACTATGTGCTCTGTGTTATATACTACGTAGTTGTGCAATATACTATGTGGCTGTGTCGGTTTTGTTATATACTACGTCGACTGTGCAATATACTACGTGACTATGTTATATACTATGTGGCTCTGCTATATACTATGTCGCTGACTGTTGTGAATTTGCTTTTTGCTCCCTCTAGTGGTTACTAGTTTTTTGACTCTGGTTTTTCTGTCATTCCTTTTATGAGCACCTGGGTCGTTAGTTAGGGGTGTTGCTATATAAGCTCCCTGGACCTTCAGTTCAATGCCTGGCAACGTAGTTATCAGAGCTAGTCTGCTGTGCTCTTGTCTACTGATCCTGGTTCCAGTTATATCAGCTAAGTCTGCCTTTTGCTTTTTGCTATTTGTTTTGGTTTTGTATTTTTGTCCAGCTTGTTCCAAATCTATATCCTGACCTTTGCTGGAAGCTCTAGGGAGCTGGTGTTCTCCCCCCGGACCGTTAGACGGTTCGGGGGTTCTTGAATTTCCAGTGTGGATTTTGATAGGGTTTTTGTTGACCATATAAGTTACCTTTCTTTATTCTGCTATCAGTAAGCGGGCCTCTCTGTGCTAAACCTGATTCATTTCTGTGTTTGTCATTTCCTCTTACCTCACCGTCATTATTTGTGGGGGGCTTCTATCCAGCTTTGGGGTCCCCTTCTCTGGAGGCAAGAAAGGTCTTTGTTTTCCTCTACTAGGGGTAGCTAGATTCTCCGGCTGGCGCGTGTCATCTAGAATCAACGTAGGAATGATCCCCGGCTACTTCTAGTGTTGGCGTTAGGAGTAGATATATGGTCAACCCAGTTACCACTGCCCTATGAGCTGGATTTTTGTATTCTGCAGACTTCCACGTTCCTCTGAGACCCTCGCCATTGGGGTCACAACAGTTTGCCAGGCCAGTATTAAATGTTTAATGCATTGCAGAAGAGGGATTATAAGAAAGAAGATTCTGAGTTTTTTTTTTTTTTTTTTTCTTCTTCCCCTTTACCTCAGAGTGGCTATGCTTGCTGCAGACATGAATGTCCAGACCTTGATTACAAGTGTGGACCAGCTGGCTACTCGTGTGCAGGGCATACAAGACTATGTTATCAGAAATCCTAGGTCAGAACCTAAAATACCGATTCCTGAACTATTTTCCGGAGACAGGTTTAAGTTTAGGAATTTCGTGAATAATTGTAAATTGTTTTTGTCCCTGAGACCCTGTTCATCTGGAGATTCTGCTCAGCAAGTAAAAATTGTTATTTCGTTCTTACGGGGCGACCCTCAGGATTGGGCTTTTTCGCTGGCGCCAGGAGATCCGGCATTGGCTGATCTTGATGCGTTTTTTCTGGCGCTCGGTTTACTTTATGAGGAACCCAATCTTGAGATTCAGGCAGAAAAGGCCTTGCTGGCTATGTCTCAGGGGCAGGACGAGGCTGAAGTGTATTGCCAAAAATTTCGGAAATGGTCCGTGCTGACACATTGGAACGAGTGTGCACTGGCCGCTAATTTTAGAAATGGCCTTTCTGAAGCCATTAAGAATGTTATGGTGGGTTTTCCCATTCCCACAGGTCTGAATGATACTATGGCACTGGCTATTCAAATTGACCGGCGGTTGCGGGAGCGCAAAACCGCAAATTCCCTCATGGTGTTGTCTGAACAGACACCTAATTCGGTGCAATGTGATAGAAAAACCGCAAATTCCCTCATGGTGTTGTCTGAACAGACACCTGATTTAATGCAATGTGATAGAATCCTGACTAGAAATGAGCGGAAAATTCATAGACGCCGGAATGGCTTGTGCTACTACTGTGGTGATTCTACACATGTTATCTCAGCATGCTCTAAACGTATAGCTAAGGTTGTTAGTCCTGTCACCGTTGGTAATTTGCAACCTAAATTTATTCTGTCTGTAACTTTGATTTGCTCACTGTCATCTTATCCTGTCATGGCGTTTGTAGATTCAGGTGCTGCCCTGAGTCTCTCATTTGCTAAGCGCTGTGGTTTTACTCTTGAACCATTAGAAAATCCTATTCCTCTTAGGGGTATTGATGCTACACCATTGGCAGCAAATAAACCGCAGTATTGGACACAGGTTACCATGTGCATGACTCCTGAACACCGCGAGGTGATACGTTTCCTGGTTTTACATAAAATGCATGATTTGGTTGTTTTAGGGCTGCCATGGTTACAGACCCATAATCCAGTCCTGGACTGGAAGGCTATGTCAGTCTCAAGTTGGGGCTGTCGTGGTATTCATGGGGATTCCCTGCCTGTGTCTATTGCTTCTTCTACGCCTTCGGAAGTTCCGGAGTATTTGTCTGATTATCAGGATGTCTTCAGTGAGTCTGAGTCCAGTGCACTGCCTCCTCATAGGGACTGTGACTGTGCTATAGATTTGATCCCAGGCAGTAAGTTTCCTAAGGGAAGACTGTTTAATCTGTCGGTACCTGAACATACCGCTATGCGTTCATATATCAAGGAGTCTCTGGAGAAAGGACATATTCGTCCGTCTTCTTCCCCTCTTGGTGCGGGATTCTTTTTTGTGGCAAAAAAGGACGGATCTTTGAGACCTTGTATTGATTATCGGCTTTTAAATAAGATCACTGTCAAATTTCAGTATCCTTTACCGCTGTTGTCTGACTTGTTTGCCCGGATTAAGGGTGCCAAGTGGTTCACCAAGATAGACCTTCGTGGTGCGTACAACCTTGTGCGCATTAAGCAAGGTGATGAATGGAAAACCGCATTCAATACGCCCGAAGGTCATTTTGAGTACTTGGTGATGCCTTTTGGGCTCTCCAATGCGCCTTCAGTTTTTCAGTCCTTTATGCATGACATTTTCCGGAAGTATCTGGATAAATTTTTGATTGTTTATCTGGATGATATTTTGGTTTTTTCTGATAATTGGGATTCGCATGTGGAGCAGGTCAGGTTGGTCTTTAAAATTTTGCGTGAAAATTCTTTGTTTGTCAAGGGCTCAAAGTGTCTCTTTGGTGTACAGAAGGTTCCCTTTTTGGGGTTCATTTTTTCTCCTTCTGCTGTGGAGATGGACCCAGTCAAGGTCCGAGCTATTCTTGATTGGACTCAGCCCTCGTCAGTTAAGAGTCTTCAGAAGTTCTTGGGCTTCGCTAACTTCTACCGTCGTTTTATTGCTAATTTTTCTAGCATTGTGAAACCTTTGACGGATATGACCAAGAAGGGCTCCGATGTAGCTAACTGGGCTCCTGCTGCCGTGGAGGCTTTCCAGGAGTTGAAACGCCGGTTTACTTCGGCGCCTGTTTTGTGCCAGCCTGACGTCTCACTTCCCTTTCAGGTTGAGGTGGATGCTTCGGAGATTGGGGCAGGGGCCGTTTTGTCGCAGAGAGGCCCTGGTTGATCTGTTATGAAACCTTGTGCCTTTTTCTCTAGGAAGTTTTCGCCTGCCGAGCGAAATTATGATGTGGGCAATCGGGAGTTGTTGGCCATGAAATGGGCATTTGAGGAGTGGCGTCATTGGCTCGAGGGTGCTAAGCATCGTGTGGTGGTCTTGACTGATCACAAAAATCTGATGTATCTCGAGTCTGCTAAACGCCTTAATCCGAGACAGGCCCACTGGTCATTGTTTTTCTCCCGCTTTGATTTTGTTGTCTCGTATTTACCAGGTTCAAAGAATGTGAAGGCCGATGCTCTTTCTAGGAGCTTTGTGCCTGATGCTCCTGGAGTCGCTGATCCTGTTGGTATTCTTAAAGATGGAGTTATCTTGTCAGCTATTTCTCCGGATCTGCGACGTGTGTTGCAGAGATTTCAGGCTGATAGGCCTGAGTCTTGTCCACCTGACAGACTGTTTGTCCCGGATAAGTGGACCAGCAGAGTCATTTCCGAGGTTCATTCCTCGGTGTTGGCAGGTCACCCGGGAATTTTTGGCACCAGAGATCTGGTGGCCAGGTCCTTTTGGTGGCCTTCCTTGTCAAGAGATGTGCGGTCATTTGTGCAGTCCTGTGGGACTTGTGCTCGAGCTAAGCCTTGCTGTTCTCGTGCCAGCGGTTTGCTCTTGCCCTTGCCTGTCCCGAAGAGACCTTGGACACATATCTCCATGGATTTCATTTCTGATCTTCCGCTATCTCAGGGCATGTCCGTTATCTGGGTGATATGTGATCGCTTCTCCAAGATGGTCCATTTGGTTCCTTTGCCTAAGCTGCCTTCCTCTTCCGATCTGGTTCCTGTGTTTTTCCAGAACGTGGTTCGTTTGCACGGCATCCCTGAGAATATTGTGTCAGACAGAGGATCCCAGTTCGTTTCCAGGTTCTGGCGATCCTTTTGTAGTAGGATGGGCATTGATTTGTCGTTTTCGTCTGCTTTCCATCCTCAGACTAATGGACAGACGGAGCGAACCAATCAGACTTTGGAGGCTTATTTGAGGTGTTTTGTCTCTGCTGATCAGGACGATTGGGTGACATTCTTGCCGTTGGCTGAGTTTGCCCTTAATAATCGGGCTAGTTCCGCCACCTTGGTTTCGCCTTTTTTCTGCAACTCTGGTTTCCATCCTCGCTTTTCTTCGGGTCATGTGGAGCCTTCTGACTGTCCTGGGGTGGATTCTGTGGTGGATAGGTTGCAGCAGATCTGGAATCATGTGGTGGACAACTTGAAGTTGTCACAGGAGAAGGCTCAGCGCTTTTCCAACCGCCGCCGCGGTGTGGGTCCCCGACTACGCGTTGGGGATTTGGTATGGCTTTCTTCCCGCTTTGTTCCTATGAAGGTCTCCTCTCCCAAATTTAAACCTCGTTTTATTGGGCCTTACAAGATATTGGAAATCCTTAATCCTGTATCTTTTCGTCTGGATCTTCCTGTGTCGTTTGCTATTCACAATGTATTTCATAGGTCCTTGTTGCGGCGGTACATTGTGCCTGTAGTTCCTTCTGCTGAGCCTCCTGCTCCGGTGTTGGTTGAGGGCGAGTTGGAGTACGTGGTGGAGAAGATCTTGGATTCTCGCCTCTCCAGGCGGAGGCTTCAGTACCTGGTCAAGTGGAAGGGCTATGGTCAGGAGGATAATTCCTGGGTGGTCGCCTCTGATGTTCATGCGGCCGATTTAGTTCGTGCCTTTCATGCCGCTCATCCTGATCGCCCTGGTGGTCGTGGTGAGGGTTCGGTGACCCCTCACTAAGGGGGGGGTACTGTTGTGAATTTGCTTTTTGCTCCCTCTAGTGGTTACTAGTTTTTTGACTCTGGTTTTTCTGTCATTCCTTTTATCCGCACCTGGGTCGTTAGTTAGGGGTGTTGCTATATAAGCTCCCTGGACCTTCAGTTCAATGCCTGGCAACGTAGTTATCAGAGCTAGTCTGCTGTGCTCTTGTCTACTGATCCTGGTTCCAGTTATATCAGCTAAGTCTGCCTTTTGCTTTTTGCTATTTGTTTTGGTTTTGTATTTTTGTCCAGCTTGTTCCAAATCTATATCCTGACCTTTGCTGGAAGCTCTAGGGAGCTGGTGTTCTCCCCCCGGACCGTTAGACGGTTCGGGGGTTCTTGAATTTCCAGTGTGGATTTTGATAGGGTTTTTGTTGACCATATAAGTTACCTTTCTTTATTCTGCTATCAGTAAGCGGGCCTCTCTGTGCTAAACCTGATTCATTTCTGTGTTTGTCATTTCCTCTTACCTCACCATCATTATTTGTGGGGGGCTTCTATCCAGCTTTGGGGTCCCCTTCTCTGGAGGCAAGAAAGGTCTTTGTTTTCCTCTACTAGGGGTAGCTAGATTCTCCGGCTGGCGCGTGTCATCTAGAATCAACGTAGGAATGATCCCCGGCTACTTCTAGTGTTGGCGTTAGGAGTAGATATATGGTCAACCCAGTTACCACTGCCCTATGAGCTGGATTTTTGTATTCTGCAGACTTCCACGTTCCTCTGAGACCCTCGCCATTGGGGTCATAACAGCTGACCAATGTACTACATAGCTGTGCAATACACTATGTAGCTGTGCAATACACTGTGTGACTGTGTTATATACTATGTGCCTGTGCAATATACTACGTGGCTCTACAATATACTACGTGGCTATGTTATATACTACGTGGCTCTGCTATATACTACGTGGCTGACCAATATACTACATACCTGTGCAATACACTACATGGCTATGTTATATACTACGTGGCTGTGTTATATACTACGTAGCTCTGCTATATACTACGTATGCTGTGTTACATACTACGTAGCTCTGTTATATACTACGTAGCTATGTTATATACTATGTCGGTTGTGTTATATACTACGTCACTGTGCAATATAGTACGTAGCCTGTGCTATATACTACCTACATATTTTAGAATACCCGATACGTTAGAATCGGGCCACCATCTAGTTGTAAATAAATAGCACCATATAATATGATGACTGCAATTTATTAAGGAGTTAAAAACTTTGATGGGAGGAGGAGTGCTTCTTTAAGGAGTTAATCTTTACATTTTTGCTACTCTGCACTAGAGTTGAGTGACTTTTACTTTTTTCGGATCGAGTCGGGTTTCGCAAAACCCGACTTTGTCAAAAGTCGGGTCGGGTGAAATCGGCCGATTATTGCGAAAAGTCGGGGGCCAACTGAAACACGAAACCCAATGCAAGTCAATGGGGAATCAAAGTCGGCAGTGAGTGGAGGACAGGAAAACACCTACAATGCCCATTTTAATGCCAAAAACATCAATTCTTATTACTTAAGCTTGTCAATCTTAATTTACTTTATAATAAGTTAGGCATTGAAAACTGGGGGTCATTTGGCTAAAGTTGTGGGGTGGTAGGGCTGGCTCAAGATTTTCGTGGGCCCAGGAAACGCGGAATACATAGTTACATAGTTATTAAGGTTGAAGGAAGACTGTAAGTCCATCTGGTTCAACCCATAGCCTAACCTAACATGCCCTAACATGTTGATCCAGAGGAAGGCAAAAAAAAACCATGTGGCAAAGAGTAACTCCACCATGGGGAAAAAAATTCCTTCCCGACTCCACATACGGCAATCAGACTAGTTCCCTGGATCAACGCCTTATCAAGGAATCTAGTGTATATACCCTGTAACATTATACTTTTCCAGAAAGGTATCCAGTCCCCTCTTAAATTTAATTAATGAATCACTCATTACAACATCATACGGCAGAGAGTTCCATAGTCTCACTGCTCTTACAGTAAAGAATCCGCGTCTGTTATTATGCTTAAACCTTCTTTCCTCCAGACGTAGAGGATGCCCCCTTGTCCCTGTCTCAGGTCTATGATTAAAAAGATCATCAGAAAGCTCTTTGTACTGTCCCCTCATATATTTATACATTAAAATAAGATCACCCCTTAGTCTTCATTTTTCCAAACTAAATAGCCCCAAGTGTAATAACCTATCTTGGTATTGCAGACCCCCCAGTCCTCTAATAACCTTGGTCGCTCTTCTCTGCACCCGCTCCAGTTCAGCTATGTCTTTCTTATACACCGGAGACCAGAACTGTGCACAGTATTCTAAGTGTGGTCGAACTAGTGACTTGTATAGAGGTAAAATTATGTTCTCCTCATGAGCATCTATGCCTCTTTTAATACATCCCATTATTTTATTTGCCTTTGTAGCAGCTGCCTGACACTGGCCACTGAATATGAGTTTGTCATCCACCCATACACCCAGGTCTTTTTCATTGACGGTTTTGCCCAGAGTTTTAGAATTAAGCACATAGTTATACATCTTATTACTTCTACCCAAGCGCATGACCTTACATTTATCCCCATTAAAGCTCATTTGCCATTTATCAGCCCAAGCTTCTAGTTTACATAAATCATCCTGTAATATAAAATTGTCCTCCCCTGTATTGATTACCCTGCAGAGTTTAGTGTCATCTGCAAATATTGAAATTCTACTCTGAATGCCCCCTACAAGGTCATTAATAAATATGTTAAAAAGAAGAGGGCCCAATACTGACCCCTGTGGTACCCCACTGCTAACCGCAACCCAGTCCGAGTGTGCTCCATTAATAACCACCCTTTGTTTCCTATCCCTGAGCCAGCTCACAACCCACTTACACATATTTTCCCCTATCCCCATTACTCTCATTTTATGTAACAACCTTTTGTGTGGCACCGTATCAAAAGCTTTGGAAAAGTCCATATACACTACGTCCACTGGGTTCCCTTGGTCCAGTCCGGAACTTACCTCTTCATAGAAGCTGATCAAATTAGTCTGACATGAACGGTCCCTAGTAAACCCGTGCTGATACTGGGTCATAAGGTTATTCCTCTTCAGATACTCCAGTATAGTATCCCTTAGAATGCCCTCCAGGATTTTACCCACAGTAGAGGTTAAGCTTACTGGCCTATAATTACCGAGTTCAGTTTTTGCCCCTTTTTGAATATTGGCACCACATTTGCTATACGCCAGTCCTGTGGTACAGACCCTGTTATTATGGAGTCTTTAAAGATTAAAAATAATGTTCTATCAATGACTGTACTTAGTTCCTGCAGTACTCGGGGGTGTATCCCATCCGGGCCCGGAGATTTGTCAATTTTAGTTATTTTTAGACGCCGCTGTACTTCCTGCTGGGTTAAGCAGGTGACATTTAATGGGAAATTTTTATCACTAGTCATTTTGTCTGCCATGGAATTTTCTTTTGTAAATACTGATGAAAAAAAGTCATTTAGCATATTGGCTTTTTCCTCATCCTCATCCACCATTTCCCCCAGATTATTTTTAAGGGGGCCAACACTGTAATTTTTTAGTTTCTTACTATTTATATAGTTAAAGAATATTTTGGGATTATTTTTACTCTCTCTGGCAATGAGTCTCTCTGTCTCAATCTTTGCTGCCTTGATTTGCTTTTTACAGAATTTATTTAATTTTCTGTATTTATTTAATGCCTCCTCACTACCTACTTCCTTTAATTCTCTAAATGCTTTCTTTTTGTCCCTTATTGCACCCCTTACAGCTCTATTTAGCCATATTGGTTTCCTCCTATTTCTAGTATGTTTATTCCCATACGGTATATACTGTGCACAGGTCCTATCCAGGATGCTAATAAACGTCTCCCATTTTCTTTGTGTATTTTTATGTCTCAGGATATCGTCCCAGTTAATTGCACCAAGATCCTCTCTCATCCGTTGGAAATTTGCCCTCCTGAAGTTTAGTGTCCTTGTCACCCCCCTACTACCCATCTTATTAAAGGTTACATGAAAACTTATTATTTTGTGATCACTATTCCCCAAGTGACCCCCAACTCTTATATTTGATATGCAGTCTGGCCTGTTGGTTAATATTAGGTCTAGCAGTGCCCCCCTCCTTGTTGGGTCCTGAACCAGTTGTGAAAGGTAATTGTCTCTCATAGTTGTCAAAAACCGATTACCTTTGCTGGAACTGCAGGTTTCTGTTCCCCAATCTATTTCAGGGTAGTTGAAGTCCCCCATAATAATGACTTCTCCTTGAGTCGCAGCTTCATCTATTTGCTTTACGAGGATATTCTCCATTGCTTCCATTATTTTTGGAGATTTATAACAAATCCCTATCAGTAATTTATTATTTTTCCCCCTCCCCTTATCTCCACCCACAGGGACTCTACATTTTCATTAAATTCACCTATATTATCACGCAGGATGGGTTTTAAGGAAGATTTTACATATAGACACACCCCTTCCCCTCGCTTATCTGTACGGTCATTTCTGAACAGGCTATAGCCCTGCAAGTTAACAGCCCAGTCATGGCTCTCATCCAGCCACGTCTCAGATATCCCCACCATGTCATAATTATGCTCCAACAACATTAGTTCTAATTCATCCATTTTGTTGGCGAGGCTTCTGGCATTAGTATACATGCACTTGATGTTCCTCTCTGTACCTCTATTCTTTCTTAAATTACTAACTGTTCTAACCCCACCCCCCATGCCACCGCCACCCCCAACTTCCTTATTTGTGCCCAGGTCTCTATCTGCACTATCTTCCCCTCCTATAAAATGAATACCCTCCCCCCCAATCCCTAGTTTAAACACTCCTCCAACCTTCTAACCATTTTCTCCCCCAGCACAGCTGCCCCTTCCCCATTGAGGTGCAGCCCGTCCCTAGCGTAGAGCCTGTAGCCAACTGAGAAGTCGGCCCAGTTCTGCAGGAACCCAAACCCCTCCTTCCTACACCAATTCTTGAGCCACTTATTAACCTCCCTAATCTCCCGCTGCCTCTCTGGCGTGGCACGTGGTACAGGCAGTATTTTGGAAAATACCATGTTGGAGGTCCTTGCTTTCAGCTTGCAGCCTAATTCCCTGAAATCATCTTTAAGGACCTTCCACCTACCTCTAACTTTGTCATTTGTGCCAATGTGCACCATGACCGCTGGGTCCTCACCAGCCCCTCCCAGTAATCTGTCCACCCGATCAGCGATGTGTCGGACTCGAGCGCCAGGTAGGCAGCACACCGTCCGACGATCCCTGTCTTTGTGACAGATTGCCCTATCTGTTCCCCTAATAATTGAGTCCCCCACTACCAGCACCTGTCTGGCCTGCCCTGCTCTCCTATTTCCCTCCTTACTGGAGCAGTCACTCCTCCGGCTTTCAGAGGACATGCCTGGCTGCAGCAGTGCTACCCCTGTACTGGCACCCCCCTCATCTACCAACTTAGCAAACTTATTGGGGTGTGCCAGATCAGGACTAGCCTCCCTGGCACTCTTCCCTCTACCCCGCCTTCTATCTGTCACCCAGCTAACTGCCACACTGTCCTGCAGCTCCATCCTACCACCCCCCTCCTCATCTATCCCATTGAGCGTCTGCTCTGTGAGCAGAAGACTCCTCTCCATATTGTCTATGGATCTCAGTGTTGCCAGCTGCACATTTAGATCCAGTATCTGGGTTTCCAAATGCACAACGTGCTCACATCTCGCACAGCAGTATGCACCCTCGACCAGCTGGTCAAGGACTGCATACATGTGGCAAGATGTGCACTGGATGGCATTAACAATTGTGGAGCACATTTCCTAATGGGGATTGCACCACACAGAAACATTAATTTAAAATAAATACAAAGTATTAATTAACAAAAAAAAAAAAACAGAAGCAATTCCTCCCTTGGAAACTCCCTGATTCCAATACGTCAGGGCGGTGGAGCAGGGAGAGGTACTGTAAGTATTTCAACTTTGCAAGTGCTGTGATCCTAAGCAAGCAGGGGGGACCCACTCATTGGCACTGGCACAGGGCCCCTCATAGTACGGCGGTGTGTTTGACGGCGGGTGGCGCCTCCCACTGGCAGAGACACTTTTGCATACTATGAGGGGCCCTGTGCCAGTGACGTTGCCAACGAGTATGCTCCCCCACCAGATGAAGGAACCTGCACTTTCATCTGCACCTTCCTCTTTGTCCCCATGTAAGGTGGTATAGTATGTGGGAAGGGGAACCTGACTTTCAGCAGGGTCAGATTCTGGCTGTTTAGAGTGCAAGGGGAATGTAGTGGTCTGGGTCAATGTACCAGCAGACTCATCTAGCAGTGGCTGGGCAATGGGCAGGATGAGGAGGAAACACAGATATAGTCCCAAATAATAAAGTAGGCTAAACGCAGTTCAAAATTGGGAACAGGACTAAACAGGCGGCATTGCTTTGTTCAGTGGAGGAAAACTGTAATGAGTGGCAGACACAGTTAGTAGGCCCAAATAATAAAGTGGGCTAAATGTCTGCCAAAAAATTGTTCATAAATAAACAGGTGGCATAGCTAGGTACAGAGGTGGGCTCCTCTGCTGAGTAGCAGACAGTGGTAATAGGCGCAAAGTATTAACTGGTCTAAATGGAGGCCAGGGCCCCTGTATATTTTAACTATCATCTATAATTTCAATAAATTTGTATTGGCAGTGCCATTGAAGGTTTTAACAGCACAGACTACACAGTGGTGGAGCAGGGAGAGGTAAGTATTGCAAGTACTAGAGCACTGTTCGAGCTGCAGGTGAACACTCTCTCATGGGCGACGGTACTGGCACAGGGCCCCTCATATTACGACGGTGTGTCTGACGTTGGTTGTGCACCACCACCATCAGTAGCAGCTGGCAACCACCACCCATGGGCTCTTCCACCAGACTTCCTCATTTTTTTGGAAAATCTAACCAAAATAACAACCGTTATATGGTACTGTAAAACAAGGTAGAAGGTGTATATAAACTTGTTGAGAATTTAAATCTCCCTTTTTTGGGGGAGTCTGAACCAAAACTCAGGCCCAGTGTATAAAACAACACAATGTAAGTGGCAGAAAGTGGCTGGCTGATATACGACAAACTAACAGGACTGTAGTATATCCACTTTGTGAGAATTTGAATATCACTTTTTTTTTGGAGACTGAGCCAAAACTCAGGCCCAGTTTATAAAACAACACAATGTAAGTGGCAGAAAGTGGCTGGCAGATATATGACAAACTAAAACGACTGTAGTACAATTTCAATCTCCCTACAATGATCTCAGGACAAGTATGGCAGCTAGGGTTGAGCGACTTTCATTTTTTTAAGATCGAGTAGGGTTTTGGGAAACCCGATTTTGTCCAGAGTCGAGTCGAGTGCAGTCGGCCGATTATCGCTAAAAGTCGGGGATCGACCGAAACACGAAACCCAATGCAAGTCAATGGGGAAGCATAGTCGGCAGTGAGTGGAGGCCAGGAAAACACCTACAGTGCCCATTTTAATGCCAAAAACATCCATTCTTGTTTCTGAAGCTTGCCAATCTTAATTAACTGTATAATAATAGTTGGGCATAGGGAATTGGGGGAAAGTTGTGGGGGGAGTAGGGCTGGCTCAAGTTTTTCGTGGGCCCAGGAAATGCGGACTACGTCACGGCGGTGTTGCAGGGAAAGGTAAGTATTTAAAAGTTGCAAGTGCTGTGATCCTGAGCAAGCAGGGGGGGGGCCCACTCGTTCGCATTGCCACTGGCACAGGGCCCCTCAAAGTACGGCGGTGTGTTTGCATGGCGGGGGCGCCTCCCACCAGCAGCGACACTTTTGCGTACTCTGAGGGGCCCTGTGCCAGTGACGTCGCCAACGAGTATGCCCCCCCACCTGATGAAGGAACCTGCACTTTCATCTGCACCTTCCTCTTTGTCCCTGTGTAAGGTGGTATAACATGCGGGAAGGGGAACCTTACTTTCAGCAGGGACAGATTCTGGCTGTGTAGAGTACAAGGGGAATGTAGTGGTCTAGGTCAATGTACCAGCAGACTCATTTAGCAGTGGCTGGGCAATGGGCAGGATGAGGAGGAAACAGATATAGGGCCAAAGAATAAAGTAGGCTACATGCAGTTCAAAATTGGTAACAGGACTAAACAGGAGGCATTGCTTTGTTCAGTGGAGTAGCAAACCCAAGAGCAGCAGACACTGTTTCAAGGGCCTAACCACACTAGTAGGCCAAATGCAGTTTAATATCTGATAGTATAGGGCGAAAGCCAGAATGTGGAAGCTCAGCTTTGTTCAGTTGAGGACAACACCAGGGAGGGGCAGACACCTTTAGTAGGCCGGAAAAGCCTATTGCATTTTTTAAAATGGTAATTTGGAGCAGAAGGTTGAAGCTCAGCTTTATTTAGTTGAGGACAACACCAGGGAGGGGCAGAAGCCGTTAGTAGGCCCTAACCACCATTTTTTTTTTTAAAACCACATAATGAGAGCCGGAAGGTTGAAGCTCAGCTTTATTTAGTTGAGGACAACACCAGGGAGGGGCAGAAGCCGTTAGTAGGCCCTAACCACCATTTTTTTTTTTAAAACCACATAATGAGAGCCGGAAGGTTGAAGCTCAGCTTTATTTAGTTGAGGACAACACCAGGGAGGGGCAGAAGCCGTTAGTAGGCCCTAACCACCATTTTTTTTTTAAAACCACTTAATGAGAGCCGGAAGGTTGAAGCTCAGCTTTATTTAGTTGAGGACAACACCAGGGAGGGGCAGAAGCCGTTAGTAGGCCCTAACCACCATTTTTTTTTTAAAACCACTTAATGAGAGCCGGAAGGTTGAAGCTCAGCTTTATTTAGTTGAGGACAACACCAGGGAGGGGCAGAAGCCGTTAGTAGGCCCTAACCACCATTTTTTTTTTTAAAACCACATAATGAGAGCCGGAAGGTTGAAGCTCAGCTTTATTTAGTTGAGGACAACACCAGGGAGGGGCAGAAGCCGTTAGTAGGCCCTAACCACCATTTTTTTTTTAAAACCACTTAATGAGAGCCGGAAGGTTGAAGCTCAGCTTTATTTAGTTGAGGACAACACCAGGGAGGGGCAGAAGCCGTTAGTAGGCCCTAACCACCATTTTTTTTTTAAAACCACTTAATGAGAGCCGGAAGGTTGAAGCTCAGCTTTATTTAGTTGAGGACAACACCAGGGAGGGGCAGAAGCCGTTAGTAGGCCCTAACCACCATTTTTTTTTTAAAACCACTTAATGAGAGCCGGAAGGTTGAAGCTCAGCTTTATTTAGTTGAGGACAACACCAGGGAGGGGCAGAAGCCGTTAGTAGGCCCTAACCACCATTTTTTTTTTTAAAACCACATAATGAGAGCCGGAAGGTTGAAGCTCAGCTTTATTTAGTTGAGGACAACACCAGGGAGGGGCAGAAGCCGTTAGTAGGCCCTAACCACCATTTTTTTTTTAAAACCACTTAATGAGAGCCGGAAGGTTGAAGCTCAGCTTTATTTAGTTGAGGACAACACCAGGGAGGGGCAGAAGCCGTTAGTAGGCCCTAACCACCATTTTTTTTTTAAAACCACTTAATGAGAGCCGGAAGGTTGAAGCTCAGCTTTATTTAGTTGAGGACAACACCAGGGAGGGGCAGAAGCCGTTAGTAGGCCCTAACCACCATTTTTTTTTTTAAAACCACATAATGAGAGCCGGAAGGTTGAAGCTCAGCTTTATTTAGTTGAGGACAACACCAGGGAGGGGCAGAAGCCGTTAGTAGGCCCTAACCACCATTTTTTTTTTTAAAACCACATAATGAGAGCCGGAAGGTTGAAGCTCAGCTTTATTTAGTTGAGGACAACACCAGGGAGGGGCACACAGACAGACACCTTTTGTAGGCCTGAAAAGCCTATTGCATTTTTCAAAATGGTAATTTGGAGCAGAAGGTTGAAGCTCAGCTTTATTTAGTTGAGGGCAACACCAGGGAGGGGCAGAAGCCGTTAGTAGGCCCTAACCACCATTTTTTTTTTAAAACCACTTAATGAGAGCCGGAAGGTTGAAGCTCAGCTTTATTTAGTTGAGGACAACACCAGGGAGGGGCAGAAGCCGTTAGTAGGCCCTAACCACCATTTTTTTTTTAAAACCACTTAATGAGAGCCGGAAGGTTGAAGCTCAGCTTTATTTAGTTGAGGACAACACCAGGGAGGGGCAGAAGCCGTTAGTAGGCCCTAACCACCATTTTTTTTTTTAAAACCACATAATGAGAGCCGGAAGGTTGAAGCTCAGCTTTATTTAGTTGAGGACAACACCAGGGAGGGGCAGAAGCCGTTAGTAGGCCCTAACCACCATTTTTTTTTTTAAAACCACATAATGAGAGCCGGAAGGTTGAAGCTCAGCTTTATTTAGTTGAGGACAACACCAGGGAGGGGCAGAAGCCGTTAGTAGGCCCTAACCACCATTTTTTTTTTAAAACCACTTAATGAGAGCCGGAAGGTTGAAGCTCAGCTTTATTTAGTTGAGGACAACACCAGGGAGGGGCAGAAGCCGTTAGTAGGCCCTAACCACCATTTTTTTTTTAAAACCACTTAATGAGAGCCGGAAGGTTGAAGCTCAGCTTTATTTAGTTGAGGACAACACCAGGCAGGGGCACACAGACAGACTCCTTTAGTAGGCCTGAAAAGCCTATTGCATTTTTCAAAATGGTAATTTGGAGCAGAAGGTTGAAGCTCAGCTTTATTTAGTTGAGGGCAACACCAGGGAGGGGCAGAAGCCGTTAGTAGGCCCTAACCAAAGTTGAAGGCCAAATGCAGTTTAATTTCTGATACTATAGGCCGAAAGCCAGAAGGTGGAAGTTCCGATTTAGACAGTGGAGGACAATTTGAATTAGGGACTGCAGACAGACTTAGTAGGCTGTCCCCTGTGGACCATGCATCCACCACATTAACCCATTGCGCCGTAATGGACACGTAATCTTCCGTGGCCATGCCTACAGGTCCATGCGTCTGTTGTCAGGTGCACCTTTGTACTCACAGATTGCCAGAGTGCATGGACAATGCGGTCTTCTACATGCTGGTGGAGGGTTGGGATGGCTTTTCTCGCAAAAGAAGTGTCGACTGGTTAGCTTGTAGCGTGGTACAGCGTAGTCCATCATGGCCTTATTAATAGTAAATAAAATATATAACTAGGCTCTATGAACTTTTAAATAGGTTCCAGGGGTACACGGGCAGCATTGGTGTGGTCAGTGGAGGAGTATTGCAAGTAGGGGCTGCAGACAGGCTATCAAAGGCCTAAAATAACAAACAGTAGGCAGTCATGGCAGTTTTACATCGGTTACATGGATACACAGGCAGGCACTCCAGGCAGCATTGTGGTCAGTGGAGGAGTATTGCAAGTAGGGGCCGCAGACAGGCTATCAAAGGCCTAAAATAACAAACAATAGGCTCATGGCAGTTTTACAGCGGTTACATGGATACACGGGCAGGCAGCTTGGTGGTGGTGAGTGGAGGAGTATTTAAAGTAGGGACCGCAGACAGGCTATCAAAGGCCTAACATAACAAACAATAGGCTCATGGCAGTTTCACAGCGGTTACATGGATACACGGGCAGGCAGCTTGGTGGTGGTGAGTGGAGGAGTATTTAAAGTAGGGACCGCAGACAGGCTTCAAAGGCCTAACATAAGAAAATGGGCTGGCTGTAGGCACTTTATAATTGGTTCCAGGGGTACACGGGCAGCAGTGGTCTGGTCAGTGGAGGAGTATTTAAAGTAGGGACCGCAGACAGGCTATCAAAGGCCTAACATAACAAACAATAGGCTCATGGCAGTTTCACAGCGGTTACATGGATACACGGGCAGGCAGCTTGGTGGTGGTGAGTGGAGGAGTATTTAAAGTAGGGACCGCAGACAGGCTTCAAAGGCCTAACATAAGAAAATGGGCTGGCTGTAGGCACTTTATAATTGGTTCCAGGGGTACACGGGCAGCAGTGGTCTGGTCAGTGGAGGAGTATTTAAAGTAGGGACCGCAGACAGGCTATCAAAGGCCTAACATAACAAACAATAGGCTCATGGCAGTTTCACAGCGGTTACATGGATACACGGGCAGGCAGCTTGGTGGTGGTGAGTGGAGGAGTATTTAAAGTAGGGACCGCAGACAGGCTTCAAAGGCCTAACATAAGAAAATGGGCTGGCTGTAGGCACTTTATAATTGGTTCCAGGGGTACACGGGCAGCAGTGGTCTGGTCAGTGGAGGAGTATTTAAAGTAGGGACCGCAGACAGGCTATCAAAGGCCTAACATAACAAACAATAGGCTCATGGCAGTTTCACAGCGGTTACATGGATACACGGGCAGGCAGCTTGGTGGTGGTGAGTGGAGGAGTATTTAAAGTAGGGACCGCAGACAGGCTTCAAAGGCCTAACATAAGAAAATGGGCTGGCTGTAGGCACTTTATAATTGGTTCCAGGGGTACACGGGCAGCAGTGGTCTGGTCAGTGGAGGAGTATTTAAAGTAGGGACCGCAGACAGGCTATCAAAGGCCTAACATAACAAACAATAGGCTCATGGCAGTTTCACAGCGGTTACATGGATACACGGGCAGGCAGCTTGGTGGTGGTGAGTGGAGGAGTATTTAAAGTAGGGACCGCAGACAGGCTTCAAAGGCCTAACATAAGAAAATGGGCTGGCTGTAGGCACTTTATAATTGGTTCCAGGGGTACACGGGCAGCAGTGGTCTGGTCAGTGGAGGAGTATTTAAAGTAGGGACCGCAGACAGGCTATCAAAGGCCTAACATAACAAACAATAGGCTCATGGCAGTTTCACAGCGGTTACATGGATACACGGGCAGGCAGCTTGGTGGTGGTGAGTGGAGGAGTATTTAAAGTAGGGACCGCAGACAGGCTTCAAAGGCCTAACATAAGAAAATGGGCTGGCTGTAGGCACTTTATAATTGGTTCCAGGGGTACACGGGCAGCAGTGGTCTGGTCAGTGGAGGAGTATTTAAAGTAGGGACCGCAGACAGGCTTCAAAGGCCTAACATAAGAAAATGGGCTGGCTGTAGGCACTTTATAATTGGTTCCAGGGGTACACGGGCAGCAGTGGTCTGGTCAGTGGAGGAGTATTTAAAGTAGGGACCGCAGACAGGCTATCAAAGGCCTAAAATAACAAACAATAGGCTCATGGCAGTTTCACAGCGGTTACATGGATACACGGGCAGGCAGCTTGGTGGTGGTGAGTGGAGGAGTATTTAAAGTAGGGACCGCAGACAGGCTTCAAAGGCCTAACATAAGAAAATGGGCTGGCTGTAGGCACTTTATAATTGGTTCCAGGGGTACACGGGCAGCAGTGGTCTGGTCAGTGGAGGAGTATTTAAAGTAGGGACCGCAGACAGGCTATCAAAGGCCTAACATAACAAACAATAGGCTCATGGCAGTTTCACAGCGGTTACATGGATACACGGACAGGCAGCTTGGTGGTGGTGAGTGGAGGAGTATTTAAAGTAGGGACCGCAGACAGGCTTCAAAGGCCTAACATAAGAAAATGGGCTGGCTGTAGGCACTTTATAATTGGTTCCAGGGGTACACGGGCAGCAGTGGTCTGGTCAGTGGAGGAGTATTTAAAGTAGGGACCGCAGACAGGCTATCAAAGGCCTAACATAACAAACAATAGGCTCATGGCAGTTTCACAGCGGTTACATGGATACACGGGCAGGCAGCTTGGTGGTCAGTGGAGGAGTATTTAAAGTAGGGACCGCAGACAGGCTATCAAAGGCCTAAAATAACAAACAATAGGCTCATGGCAGTTTTACAGCGGTTACATGGATACACAGGCAGCTTGGTGGTGAGTGGAGGAGTAGTGCAAGGAGTGTCTGTCCCAGTACTCCCAAAATATAAATAGATGTTAATGTCTCGCAAAACAACCAAAACAAAAAAAAAAGGTGGCATACTTAGGTACAGGGGTGGGCTCATCTACTGAGTTTCTGACATAGTAATTTTGCAGTAACTATTTAATGGTGCCAATATAGGACACAGACACAGACTACTTTAAGTTGCATCATAGATGTCTACAAATTTGTATTGTCAGTGCCAGACATTGAATGATGTCAGCGAATAGACTAAAGATTGGTGGAGCTGTGCGACATAATTTTGCACGTGGTAGAGCACATTTTGAGCTGGGGTAGGGGGGAACTCTCTTGAGGCCGGCGGGACCGCCCCAGGGCCCCTCATGTTACAACGGTGTGTCTGACGTTGGGTGCGCACCACCACCGCCAGAGACACTACATTGTACTATGAGGGACCCAGTAGCAATGCCGTCAACCAAAAGCGAGCACACCCACCTCTTCAGACAAACAGCAGTCTCACGGGTGCTTGCGCCAAGTCGCGATACCACGGCCCCGTGTGGGGAGTTTTGCCATTTAGGGAGGTGTAAACATGTCGTATGCTGTACAATCAGCTGCAGCAAATTAGACATTAGAAAAGTAATTCACAGGCAAGAGCTTTTCATAGGAAAGCTAGGTGTCGGCCGGGCAAGGTGGGGCAAAAGATTTCGAAATCCAGTTGTGGTTCATTTTAATGAATGTTAGATCGTCAACATTTTGGGTAGCCAGACGAGTCCTTTTTTCGGTTAATATTGAACCTGCAGCACTGAATACTCTTTCTGATAGGACACTTGCTGCCGGGCAAGCAAGCTCCTGCAATGCATATTCTGCCAATTCTGGCCAGGTGTCTAATTTGGAGGCCCAGTAATCAAATGGGAATGACGGTTGAGGGAGAACATCGATAAGGGATGAAAAATAGTTAGTAACCATACTGGACAAATGTTGTCTCCTGTCACTTTCAATTGATGCAGCAGTACCTGTCCTGTCTGCGGTCATAGCAAAATCACTCCACAACCTGGTCAGAAAACCCCTCTGTCCAACGCCACTTCTGATGTGTGCACCCCTAACACTCCTAGTCTGCTGCCCCCTGGAGCTCGTGTGAGAACGATCACGTGCGCTGTGTGCTGGGAATGCCTGAAGCAAACGGTCAACAAGAGTTGATTGTTTGGTTGCTAATATTAGTTCCAAGTTCTCATGTGGCATAATATTTTGCAATTTGCCTTTATAGCGTGGATCAAGGAGGCAGGCCAACCAGTAATCGTCATCGTTCATCATTTTCGTAATGCGTGTGTCCCTTTGTAGGATACGTAAGGCATAATCCGCCATGTGGGCCAAAGTTCCACTTGTCAAATCTCCGGTTGTGATTGGTTGAGGGGCAGTTGCAGGCAAATCTACGTCACTTGTGTCCCTCAAAAAACCAGAACCCGGCCGTGACACGCAACCAATTTCCTGTGCCCCCGTGAAAGTTTCCGCATTAAAAATATACTCATCCCCATCATCCTCCTCATCCTCCACCTCCTCTTCGCCCGCTACCTCGTCCTGTACACTGCCCTGACCAGACAATGGCTGACTGTCATCAAGGCTTCCCTCTTCCTCTGGTGCAGACGCCTGCTCCTTTATGTGCGTCAAACTTTGCATCAGCAGACGCATTAGGGGGATGCTCATGCTTATTACGGCGTTGTCTGCACTAACCAGCCGTGTGCATTCCTCAAAACACTGAAGGACTTGACACATGTCTTGTATCTTCGACCACTGCACACCTGACAACTCCATGTCTGCCATCCTACTGCCTGCCCGTGTATCCTCCCACAAATAAATAACAGCACGCCTCTGTTCGCACAGTCTCTGAAGCATGTGCAGTGTTGAGTTCCACCTTGTTGCAACGTCTATGATTAGGCGATGCTGGGGAAGGTTCAAAGACCGCTGATAGGTCTGCATACGGCTGGCGTGTACAGGCGAACGTCGGATATGTGAGCAAAGTGCACGCACTTTGAGGAGCAGGTCGGAGAACCCAGGATAAGTTTTCAATAAGCACTGCACCACCAGGTTTAAGGTGTGAGCCAGGCAAGGAATGTGTTTCAGTTGGGAAAGGGAGATGGCAGCCATGAAATTCCTTCCGTTATCACTCACTACCTTGCCTGCCTCAAGATCTACTGTGCCCAGCCACGACTGCGTTTCTTGTTGCAAGAACTCGGACAGAACTTCCGCGGTGTGTCTGTTGTCGCCCAAACACTTCATAGCCAATACAGCCTGCTGACGCTTGGCAGTAGCTGGCCCATAATGGGACAACTGGTGTGCAACAGTGTCATCTGCCGATGGAGTGGTTGGCCGACTGCGTTCTGTGGAAGAGCTGTAGCTTCTGCAGGAGGACGAGGAGGAGGAGGAGGGGGTGCGAACGCCTACAGCCAACTGTTTCCTAGACCGTGGGCTAGGCACAACTGTCCCTAAATTGATGTCGCCTGTGGACCCTGCATCCACCACATTCACCCAGTGTGCCGTGATGGACACATAACGTCCCTGGCCATGCCTACTGGTCCATGCATCTGTAGTCAGGTGCACCTTTGTACTCACAGATTGCCTGAGTGCATGGACGATGCGCTGTTTAACATGCTGGTGCAGGGCTGGGATGGCTTTTCTGGAAAAAAAGTGTCGACTGGGTAGCTCGTATCGTGGTTCAGCGTACTCCATCAGGGCTTTGAAAGCTTCGCTTTCAACTAACCGGTAGGGCATCATCTCTAACGAGATTAGTCTAGCTATGTGGGCGTTAAAACCCTGTGTACGCGGATGCGAGGATAAGTACTTCCTTTTTCTAACCAGAGTCTCATGTAGGGTGAGCTGGACTGGAGAGCTGTAGATCGTGGAACTTTCGGGTGTGCCGGTGGACATGGCAGACTGAGAGACGGTTGGAGACGGTATTGTTTCCGCCGGTGCCCTACATGCAATATTTCCTCCTACAAAACTGGTGATTCCCTGACCCTGACTGCTTTTGGCTGGCAAAGAAACCTGCACAGATACTGCCGGTGGTGCGGAAAATGGTGGCCTTACAGTGACGGAAGGGATGTTGCGTTGCTGACTAGCTTCATTGGCCGAGGGTGCTACAACCTTGAGGGACGTTTGGTAGTTAGTCCAGGCTTGAGAATGCATGGTGGTTAAGTGTCTATGCATGCAACTAGTATTTAGACTTTTCAGATTCTGACCTCTGCTTAAGCTAGTTGAACATTTTTGACAGATGACTTTGCGCTGATCAGTTGGATGTTGTTTAAAAAAATGCCAGACTGCACTCTTCCTAGACTCTGATCCCTTTTCAGGGATTGCAGACTGAGCTTTAACCGGATGGCAACGCTGTGCTCCAACAGGTTTTGGCTTTGACACGCGTTTTGGTCCAGATACGGGCCCGGCAGATGGAACCTGTTGCGATGTTGATGCCTGCTGCGGCCCCTCCTCCACCTCCGCTTCTGAACTACTGCCGCCTGCACCCTGTTCCCCCAATGGCTGCCAATCGGGGTCAATAACTGGGTCATCTATTACCTCCTCTTCGAGCTCGTGTGCAACTTCGTCTGTGTCACTGTGTCGGTCGGTGGTATAGCGTTCGTGGCGGGGCAACATAGTCTCATCAGGGTCTGATTGTGGATCTGTACCCTGAGAGGGCAATGTGGTGGTCTGAGTCAAAGGAGCAGCATAGTACTCTGGCTGTGGCTGTGCATCAGTGCACTCCATGTCAGAATATACTTGTAATGGGCATGGCCTGTTAAATGTTTCACTTTCTAAGCCAGGGACGGTATGTGTAAAGAGCTCCATGGAGTGACCCGTTGTGTCGCCTGCTGCATCCTTCTCTCTTGTTGTAGTTTTTGCTGAGGAGGACAAGGAAGCGACTTGTCCCTGACCGTGAACATCCACAAGCGACGCGCTGCTTTTACATTTACCAGTTTCGGAAGAGGAGGCAAAAGAGCTAGAGGCTGAGTCTGCAATGTAAGCCAAAACTTGCTGTTGCTGCTCCGCCTTTAAAAGCGGTTTTCCTACTCCCAGAAAAGAGAGCGTTCGAGGCCTTGTGTAGCCTGACGACGAAACTGGCTCCACAGCTCCAGACTTAGGTGGAATATTTTTATCCCCACGACCACCTGATGCTCCACTACCACTACCATCATTACCAGCTGACAATGAACGCCCACGACGACCTCTTGCACCAGACTTCCTCATTGTTTTAAAATCTTAACCAAAGTAACTTTATTTGTTGCTATCAAACAACTTACACGGTGAGCTATAACTTCAGTATGATTTCAATATCCCTTAACAGGTTGGTGAGACCACAAGGAAAATCAGGCACAATGTTACACACTCTGTTTTCTGTGGCACAAAATCACAGAGATGACACACACGCAGGACTGTCACTCAAGCACTAATGTCAATATTAATCTCCCACCTAATTTATTTATTTTTTTTTCTCAGGGAGACTTTAGAAACCAAATAATATTAAAAAAAAAAAAAAAAAAGGCTTTCTATGGCCCACAATTAGAGAGAGAGAGGTGGCACAACCAGGAGTCAAGACTGGCGCACAAGCTGAAAGGGCAATATTACTCTCCCACTGTTTTTTATGTTTTTTTTGTTTTTTTCAGGGAGACTTTAGAAACCAAATAATATTAAAAAAACCAAAAAAAAAAAAGGCTTTCTATGGCCCACTGAATGAGAGGGAGAGAGGTGGCACACCCAGGAGTCAAGACTGGCACACAAGCTGAAAGGGCAATATTACTCTCCCACTGTTTTTTTATGTATTTTTTGTTTTTTCAGGGAGACTTTAGAAACCCAATAATATTTAAAAAAAAAAATAAATAGGCTTTCTATGGCCCACTGAATGAGAGGGAGAGAGGTGACACACCCAGGAGTCAAGACTGGCACACAAGCTGAAAGGGCAATATTACTCTCCCACTGTTTTTTTAGGTTTTTTTTTTTTTTTCAGGGAGAATTAGAAACCAAATAATATTAAAAAAAAAAAAAAAATAGGCTTTCTATGGCCCACTGAATGAAAGGGAGAGAGGTGGCACACCCAGGAGTCAAGACTGGCACACAAGCTGAAAGGGCAATATTACTCTCCCACTGTTTTTTTATGTATTTTTTGTTTTTTCAGGGAGACTTTAGAAACCCAATAATATTTAAAAAAAAAAATAAATAGGCTTTCTATGGCCCACTGAATGAGAGGGAGAGAGGTGGCACACCCAGGAGTCAAGACTGGCACACAAGCTGAAAGGGCAATATTACTCTCCCACTGTTTTTTTAGGTTTTTTTTTTTTTTTCAGGGAGAATTAGAAACCAAATAATATTAAAAAAAAAAAAAATAGGCTTTCTATGGCCCACTGAATGAAAGGGAGAGAGGTGGCACACCCAGGAGTCAAGACTGGCACACAAGCTGAAAGGGCAATATTACTCTCCCACTGTTTTTTTATGTATTTTTTGTTTTTTCAGGGAGACTTTAGAAACCCAATAATATTTAAAAAAAAAAATAAATAGGCTTTCTATGGCCCACTGAATGAGAGGGAGAGAGGTGGCACACCCAGGAGTCAAGACTGGCACACAAGCTGAAAGGGCAATATTACTCTCCCACTGTTTTTTTAGGTTTTTTTTTTTTTTCAGGGAGACTTTAGAAACCAAATAATATTAAAAAAAAAAAAAAAAAAAAAAAATAGGCTTGCTATAGCCCACTGAATGAGAGATAGCACACACAGCAGTGGCACACAAGCCCTGACTGAGGCCAATATTTTTCTCCCACTGATTGATGTAGTGTTTTTGTGTTGAGGTAGAATTTAGAACACAAATCACGGAAAAAATAAATAGGCTTTCTATGGCCCACTGAATGAAAGGGAGAGAGGTGGCACACCCAGGAGTCAAGACTGGCACACAAGCTGAAAGGGCAATATTACTCTCCCACTGTTTTTTTATGTATTTTTTGTTTTTTCAGGGAGACTTTAGAAACCCAATAATATTTAAAAAAAAAAATAAATAGGCTTTCTATGGCCCACTGAATGAGAGGGAGAGAGGTGGCACACCCAGGAGTCAAGACTGGCACACAAGCTGAAAGGGCAATATTACTCTCCCACTGTTTTTTTAGGTTTTTTTTTTTTTTTCAGGGAGAATTAGAAACCAAATAATATTAAAAAAAAAAAAAAAATAGGCTTTCTATGGCCCACTGAATGAAAGGGAGAGAGGTGGCACACCCAGGAGTCAAGACTGGCACACAAGCTGAAAGGGCAATATTACTCTCCCACTGTTTTTTTATGTATTTTTTGTTTTTTTCAGGGAGACTTTAGAAACCCAATAATATTTAAAAAAAAAAATAAATAGGCTTTCTATGGCCCACTGAATGAGAGGGAGAGAGGTGGCACACCCAGGAGTCAAGACTGGCACACAAGCTGAAAGGGCAATATTACTCTCCCACTGTTTTTTTAGGTTTTTTTTTTTTTTCAGGGAGACTTTTGAAACCAAATAATATTAAAAAAAAAATAAAAAAAAAAATATAGGCTTGCTATAGCCCACTGAATGAGAGATAGCGCACACACAGCAGTTGCACACAAGCCCTGACTGAGGCCAATATTTTTCTCCCACTGATTGATGTAGTGTTTCTGTGTTGAGGTAGATTTTAGAACACAAATCACGGAAAAAATAAATAGGCTTTCTATGGCCCACTCAGTGAGAGATGGCACACACAGGGATGGCACTGTAGCAGAAATGCCAATCTTAATCTCCCACAAAAAAAAAACAAAAAAAAAAAAAAAACTGTCCTACAATTACTATCTCCCTGCAGTAATGTAAGCCAGGTATGGCAGGCAGCAATAGGAGTGGACTGATGCACAAATTAAATAAAAAGTGTGGACAAACAAAAAAGATAGCTGTGCAGAAAGGAAGGAACAAGAGGATATGTGCTTTGAAAAAAGCAGTTGGTTTCCACAGTGGCGTACACACAGCAATACAGCTATCACGGAGCCTTCTAGGGCAGCCCAATGAGCTACAGCGCTGAGGGGAAAAAAATAAATAAATAGCTTCCACAGTCCCTGCACACCGAAGGTGGTGTTGGACAGTGGAAATCGCTGCAGCACAAGCGGTTTGGTGGTTAGTGGACCCTGCCTAACGCTCTCCCTGCTTCTGATGAAGCGGCAGCAACCTGTCCCTAAGCTCAGATCAGCAGCAGTAAGATGGCGGTCGGCGGGAACGCCCCTTTATAGCCCCTGTGACGCCGCAGACAGCAAGCCAATCACTGCAATGCCCTTCTCTAAGATGGTGGGGACCAGGATCTATGTCATCACGCTGCCCACACTCTGCGTTCACCTTCATTGGCTGAGAAATGGCGCTTTTCGCGTCATTGAAACGCGACTTTGGCGCGAAAGTCGCGTACCGCATGGCCGACAAGCACAGGGGTCGGATCGGGTTTCATGAGACGCCGACTTAGCCAAAAGTCGGCGACTTTTGAAAATGATCGACCCGTTTCGCTCAACCCTAATGGCAGCAATAAAAAGGACTGCTGCACACAAGTGTGGACAAATAAACAAGATAACTGTGCAGAAAGGAGCAACAGGATTTTTGCTTTTAAAAAAGCAGTTGGTTTGCACAGCAGCGTGCAAACAGCAATGCAGCTATCAGGGAGCCTTCTAGGGCAGCCTAATAAGCTACAGAGCTGATGCACAAAAATCTAGCCTCCACTGTCCCTGCAAAAAAAAGGTGGTGTTGGACAGTGGAAATCGCTACAGCACAAGCAGTTTGGGGGTTAATATTCCCTCCCTAACTATATCCCTTCTTCTGACGAAGCTGCAGCAACCTTTCCCTATGCTAAGATCGGCAGAAGTAAGATGGTGGTCAGCATGCACGCCCCTTTATAGCCCCTGTGACGCCGCAGAAAGCAAGCCAATCACTGTCATGCCCTTCTCTAAGATGGTGGGGACCGAGACCTATGTCATCACGCTGCCCACACTCTGCCTCCTCCTTCATTGGCTGAAAAATGGCGCTGAAAGCATCATATGAAATGCGACTTTTTCGCACAGATTGGCGACCTCATGGCCGATCCCACACTAGGATCTGGCTGGGTTTTATGAAACCCGACTTTGCCAAAAGTCGGCGATTTTTGAATTTGTCCGATCCGTTTCGCTCAACCCTACTCTGCACTTAAGAATAGAATAGAACTTTTCACTTCTATAGTGATTTTGTTATCAGATCCTCAAAGGTACAAAAGGTACACATTTTATTGTACTGCATCTGCACTTCTTTTCCATAAAATACAGGTTGGACAGTTTGTTGGTGAAAATATGCAAATATGAACACTTTTGATAGACCATCAACGGCCTGAGGCAGTTTTGACAGAAGTGATAATATCTTGCCCAGGCCTTTCTACAGTTTTCTACTCTGTTTTTGCTTATTTTAACATTACACTAGGTTCAGAAGAAAAATGAAAGATACACTGAGATTTCTTTTTAATGTTACCAATTGAAAAACTTTGAAAAGGTCTGTAATCTTCTGAAGATGTCATTACCTGAAAATAGCACTACAATAGTCATTCACTGCAACCAACCATGTACAAAGTAAGTCTCTTCTCTAGTTCAGCTTATTTGAGGAAGTCCAAGTCTGACCCTTTAACACAACTATTAAAGTGAAGAAATATATCAGCTAGAGATTAGTGTTGAGCATTCCGATACCGCAAGTATTGGGTATCGGCCGATACTTGCGGTATCGGAATTCCGATACCGAGATCCGATACTTTTGTGGTATCGGGAATCGGAATCGGAAGTTCCCAGTGTATGGTTCCCAGGGTCTGAAGGAGAGGAAACTCTCCTTCAGGCCCTGGGATCCATATCCATGTGTAAAATAAAGAATTAAAATAAAAAATAGGGATATACTCACCCTCTGCCACGCTCTGGTAGTAACCGGCAGCCTGCTTTGCTTAAATTGAGCGCGTTCAGCACCTTCCATGACGTCACGGCTTCTGATTGGTCGTGTGCTGCTCATGTGACCGCCACGCGACCGATCACAAGCCGCGACGTCATTCTCAGGCCCTAAACTCCTCATTCTAGGAATTTAGGACCTGAGAATGACGTCGCGGCTTGTGATTGGTCGCGTGGCGGTCACATGAGCGGCACGCGACCAATCAGAAGCCGTGACGTCATAGAAGGTGCTGAACGCGCTCATTTTAAGCAAAGCAGGCTGCCGGTTAACAGCGGTAAGGTGCAGGGGCCTCCGGACGGGTGAGTATATCAACATTTTTTATTTTAATTCTTTATTTTACACATTAATATGGATCCCAGGGCCTGAAGGAGAGTTTCCTCTCCCTCAGACCCTGGGAACCATCAGGATACCTTCCGATACTTGGTGTCCCATTGACTTGTATTGGTATCGGATATCGGTATCGGCGATATCCGATACTTTTCGGGTATCAGCCGATACTATCCGATACCGATACTTTCAAGTATCGGACAGTATCGCTCAACAGTACTAGAGATGAGTTGATTTGCCAGCTTTTTCTGCAAAAATTTGATTTGTGTTGAATAAATTTGCAGCGATTTGCGATACTGAAAAAGAGAGACTATGATGATCTGGATAATCCACTGGTGATGGAATTCAATTCTGCCATCCATACTGCCAGACCTGTGCCCCGCTGTGTTCCACTGGGACCCACTAACTAGTGTCCGATGATGTAGAATTTGAACCTGCCCCTCCTGCAGGTTTGTTAGATGTACGGGCCCTTGTAGCATTCTAAATCCTGTAAGAACACGTGTTGCTCATCCCCATTATGTAGCAATATCACCCATCATGTACTAATGTCCCCCTTCCTGGGCCTCTTCCTGGTATATATTGTAGATTGTGAGCCCTCATGGGCTGAGTCCTCTCTCCTCCTGTACCAGTCGTGACTTTTATTGTGTAAGGTTACTGTACTCGTTTTTATGTATACCCCTTCTCACATGTAAATCGCCATGGAATAAATGGGGCTATAACAATAATAATAATTATATATATCCTCCATCATGGTATATATTCACCCCCACCTGGATTCCTTCCTGGTAAATGTCTCGCATTGTGGTATATATGCATCCCATCCTAGTATATATGTAGCCTATTCTGGGCCACTTCCTAGCATTTATGTTCACTTTCCGGGTATATATGCCCCCATTCTGGGCCCCTTCCTGGTATATTTGTCCCCTATCCTGGTATACATGCACCCCATCCTGGGTTCCTTCCTGATATATATGTCCCCCATTCTGCCACTGTTCTCTAATGCATGATTTATAAAAACACATTCTACTGACCTTCCCCTATTCCCACATTATGCGGCGTCCTCTTCTGTAGCCAACAGAGGCTAGCAACTGACTTTGGGGTGCCTGCAATGGACAAAGTATGACATCACTGCCATGCACCGCCTGCCAATGTCAGCTGCTTGCTTCTGATTGGCCGGCAGCATGTATTGCGGTGCAGGGTCCCGGCAGGTCTCTGCGTCTCAATATATTTCAGTTGAGTGTGCATCCTGCAATGGCATCCAGCTGAAATAGCTGATGGGGTCGACAGTCACACCTCACGCATGGGCCTGGTCGCGGTCCCACCCTCTGCAGCTACGATCATTATGCCCCTGATCCTCATCCATACAGAGTAGTGGGATGGTTGACTGGATGATAAACTTTGACATATCTCTTTGGGGTTACAGTTTTCTTGTTAAGGAGCCCACCAGCTCATGAGGGATTTTTTTTGAAGGCCAGACAATCTCTAACAGGAAAGCGGTATGCAAATTTGCTATCCTCTAGAAGAAAAAAAAAATCTATCTCTCTTCCACAGCCTATTGGAGATGGCTGTCCCACAAGTCAATATATGACCATTTAAGGCTTCTTTCACACTTGCGTCGTGTGACGTCCGTCGCAATGCGTCGTTTTGGGGAAAAAATGGATCCTGCAAATGTGCCCACAGGATGCCCTCTTTGCCCATAGATTTGTATTGTCGACGGATCGCGATGTGTGGCCATACGTCGCATCCATCGTGCACTGGATCCGTCGCGTTTTGGCAGACCGTCGGCATGAAAAAAATGTTCAAGGGAATGTTTTTTCGTACGTCGCGTCCGCCATCTCCTACCACGCATACCCGGCCGTAACTCCGCCCCCTCCTCTCTGGACTTTAGAATGGGCAGCGGATGCGTTGAAAAACTGCATCCACTGCCCACGTCGTGCCAAATTTTCACAACGTGCGTCGGTACGTCGCGTCGACGCTTAGCGACGGACCCGTACCGACGCAAGTGTGAAAGAAGCCTAACAAGCCCATGAAGGATATTTCACAAACCTGAGTCTCCGACGACAGCTAATTCGTATAGATGGCAATAAGAAGTTAGTTGTTTTTTTTCTTTTGTAGGGGTGAAACATTGCATGCAATTTTCCTATGAAGTATTACCTGGCCCATTAGACTGCCTCTGCTATCAGTCAGTCTTTGCAAAGAAGTAACAGTTTCCCCTGAGAATTGTAATCATATGTTATGGTGAATTATAGCAGCCTTTAAAATGAATTTAGCATTTTATACATTTTTTACCAAATAAAGTAAGTTTCAAAATAATAAAATTATTATTTTCATATTCTCTCCAGTTTTTAAGCCTTAATGCTGATTTCTTTCATAAGTAAATATATCTTTTCTGAAACCATTCTTCATAGGAAAACCCTAGATAAAACTGATATGCCACGTCATGCCTTGTGCAGGGCTCGAGGGAGCATCAATGACACAGTGGGTTTCAGCTTTGTTTACTTTGGACCCCTGTGTCATATCAAATACATTTTGCTTAGAATGTTCCTATAAGTTGAATTCTTCTTTTTCCTTACAGTTATTTGGGGAAAAAAAAAACTGAGCTTATATATTAGAACTGAAAAGATTTTACTTTCCCTTCAACTGCTTTTATCTTGTCCTCTCGCTGTCCTCACTGAATAATTCAGAGACTTAGCAGGTATCTTTTCGGTACTGCAGTGACATAAGTGCGAAAGTACTGAGAAAAAAATGAACATCTTCCTGCTTCTGAGATCTTATCTTGATTATATCCTTGGTCCAACTTCATGAAACTCTAGAAAGAAACATAAGACAGCTAAGTAATTGCTCAAAATGTAAAACCATAGTAGGACATGGGGTGAAAGAAATGTATAGCGGGACACGTTGTCAAAGTGCTGTATCAAGTTATTATTAAAGAAAACCTCCAGTTTCACATGAGAATGATTATAGAGCACGACTCTGTAGTATAATCTGTTTTCTAAATCACTCTGTTAATGATTTTGGCTGATTTTGTATAGACCGCCCAAAGTCTGTGCTGCAGGCTACACTAAACTAAGCAGAGTTCTGCGCCTTACTCTTAGCGACTATTGTCAACCCTTTGACACATGCTACCGCACTAAATAGTAGCCTATCTGCAGGTGAAGGATGCTACTAAGGCTACTTTCATACTAGTCCGTCAGTACGGGCCGTCGCAAACCGTCGGCCCGACGTACCGACGGACAGTGTGCTAATTAATCACAACGTGGGCAACAGATGCAGTCTTACGACTCATCCGCTGCCCAGTGTGATGAGTGGGGAGGAGGGAGCGGAGTTTCGGCTTCGCATGCGCGGTCGAAAATGGCGGACTCGGCGCACAAAAAAACGTTACATGGAGCGTTTTTGTGCCGACGGTCTGCCAAAACCATATATAAATAAACCTGGCACTCAACTTTCTTATCTGGAGATTTATTTTATTGTCAGCAACAAAAACGTTTCGGTCTCAAACTGGACCTTCCTCAGTTACGTGCTATGCAGAGGTTTGGAGAAAAATGTGCCCGTGTAGGCAAATGATTGATAGTTTCCATGAAGATGCAGAGTGTTAGTCTGTAAACGGCTGACTAGGCAAAGCCCATGCAGGGATGATGTGACGAACGCGGTGTTTGAGACCGAAACGTTTTTGTTGCTGAGAATAAAATAAATCTCTAGATAAGAAAGTTGAGTGCCAGGTTTATTTATATATGGTTATGGTGTTGGAACCTACCTGAGCACCGCTAATACTAAGGCAGTACACGAGTTTATTTATCTATCCTGTCCGCCAAAACATGACGCATCCGTCGCACGACGGATGCGACGTGTGGCCATACGTCGCAATGCATCGCTAATGTAAGTCTATGGGAAAAAAACGCATCCTGCGGGCAACTTTGCAGGATGCGTTTTTTCTCCTAAACGATGCATTGCGACGTAGGCAAAATGATTCTAGTGTGAAAGTAGCCTTAGTTTTGTGTAGCCAGCAGCACAGACTTCGGGTGGTCCAAACTGTACGTTCTTAGCAAAAACCACCAATAAAAATGAAATGAGTATACTGAACTATAACATTCTCTTGTGAAACTGGAAGTATGATTTAATACATACTAATCAGTCATAAAATTAACTGCACCTGCTGAATATTGCATATAATCCCCCTCATGCCATCAATGTATCTCTGACCTGCTTAGATGTGGAATCCACAAAGTGTCCGATTGTAGTTGACACCTCTAAAGTTGTCTTGTGGTGCATGCCCCCTCTGAAGGTGGGGTCTCCATGGATCAGATTTGATTCTTCAGCACATCCTGCACTTTTGGTACCTACTGTTCTACCAACTAGTAACTACATATTGGGAACAGCCCACAAGACCTGTTTTTTGGAGGTGCTCTGTCATGTGTGCCTATCTTTAATTTGGTCCTTGCCATGGTCACTCCTTACAGTTGGAAATTGTTCCTGATTTCAACACATCAATGTCAAGAAATGATTGTTTATATGCTACCTAATATATTCCTCTCCTTGACAGGTGCCATTTTCTACAGATGTTCAGTGTTATTCATTCCAAACAGTCAGTGGTTTTACTGCTATAACTGATCAATGCAAGGCCCACATTCACTTACATCCATAACCTTCTGGTTGTACTATATGTCTCTTAATTTCTTAATTATTTACAAATATAAACAAATTAATAGGGTAGATATCTAACTTCATATCTAACTTCTGTTATAATTAGGACCGTAGCTGTGAGAACGGTAGAAATCCTATGTGATCTGTTGATATAACCTATGTATCTGGATAACAATGCCCCTTACAGTTATAGTAGCTATCAATATTGCTACAGTATCCTCAATGAGGACCTTAGTATAATATGAGCTCGTTGTTTCTGGCTGGCTCTAAACCTGAATGCTAAGAGCTTAAAGCTTACTCTGTTCAGAAGCACTGAGACATGGGGGTGTCCGAGTATCTGCTTGTCCTGCCAATGCTTCACTAGGGCTTTTGGACAAGAATGAAATTCAGTGAGGCAAAATGGGATACCTTGGGCAGAGACACTAAAGAAACAAAAATTGGAACCAACTGAAGAGTTGATGAGGAAACACTAAAGAGAGCATCTGTGCCAGGGGCAGCCCATCATTTCCAGCATTATTTTGCAAAGAAAAAGGGGGCTTGTGCACCCCTTTTCACATTTGAAACATTGGAGATTATATATTAATTCAAGATTAACCATATTTGTCAACAAGCTCCTTTTTCATGTTCATCTAGCTTACAGTCTTATATTTTGCTAAAAGATTAAAGGGGTTGTCCGGTCCAAATCGGTAAGTCAGCAGTCAATCTATGTGAGTGCAGAGTCATGAATCCCGTCAGCACATACACTGTGCGCTATGAGGATTTACTGATTTCTGAGCCAAAATCAGAGGGTATGTATGCGTTATACATATGCCCTGCTAGAGCCCGACTAGTGTGCGTGGCCTCATTCCATAACACTTGACACTTGTATTGAGCGAGACCGTGCCTTGACAAGTGACGTGACCGTACAGTGGCATGTATGGAGCAAATTCACGCCCACTGGATGGCCTCTGGACAGGAGTATGTACTGTTTAATGCATATATGCCCTCCAGTCAGAAACCGGTGATTACCCGCAGCGCACGGTGCATGCGCTGGGGTGATGCATAGGTCTGCAGTCACACAGAGTTACTGCAGACTTATCGATTTGAATGTGCCCCTAACAGGGCTTCTTGCAGCAGTTTTGCTAAAAATCACTTTTTTGGACTAAATAACAGCAGGTTTACTAGTACTGTAGTAGTAATCCCCTACTGATAAATGGAGATTTTAATCAAAAGTACCTACAGATATGAGGTTAGTCTGCAGGCAAATAGCATTATTAACATGCCCAGCGGCTGCATTTAGCCAAACGCTGAACTTTAATCCCCCTGGCAGCATTTGATTTCTGTCATGGGGGCGACACCAGCACAGGTTAAGTCACCACTTTGACTGTAGAGCTCAGCATCTGTAACCGTGCCCCTAACACTGACTGACTCTCGCTCTTCATTGGAGCTGGATGTCAGTCAGGGACAGGGGCGTGGTTATAGTTGCCGCTCTGTATTCTCAGAGCGGTGACTGAACCAGCGCAAGCGCCGCCCCTGTGACTAAAACCCAAACACTGCTGGGTGGAATAAAGTTCGGCTAAGTGTGCGCATTGGGCTTGTTAGTAACGCTATTAACTTGCAGATTAACTCCATATCTGCAAGTTAATAGCATTATTTCTGGTGACAGGATCCCTTTAACTCCTTTCTGCCATCGGATGGAATAGTATGTCCAAAGACAGAACCCCCGCTTTGATGCGGCCTCCGGCAGTGAGTCCGCATCAAAGCCGGGACATGTCATCTGTTTTGAACAGCTGACATGTGCCCGCAATAGGCATGGGCAGAATCGCGATCCACTTGTGCCTATTAACTAGTTAAATGCTACTGTCAAATGCTGACAGTGACATTTAACAAGCGCTTCCGGCCATCCCGCTGGAAATGCATGGACCGGTGACCCCCTTCACGTGATAGGGGTGCGTTGGCATAACAACCAGAGGTCTCCAGCAGACCTCTATGGGTGTTGATGCAAGATTGCTGTGAGCGCCACTCTGTGGTCGGCGCTCATAGCAATGCAGTAATTTTGCTACATAGGGGCGATCTGAGCATCGCCCCTATGTAGCAGACCAGATCAGATTATGCCAGTTTCTAGCCTCCCATGGAGACTATTAAAACATGGCAAAAGTAAAAAAAAGGTTTTAAAAAATATGAAGAAAATAAAAAAATATAAAAGTTCAAATCACCCCCCTTTCGGCCCATTCAAAATAAAACAATTAAAAAAAATCAAACATATACATATTTGGTATCGCCGCATTCAGAATCACCCAATTTATAAATAAAACAATAGGATTAACCTGATTTCTAAACGGCGTAGCAAAAAATATATTCAAAGTGCCAGAATTACGTTTTCTTTGGTCGCTGTGACATCGCATTAAAATGCAATAATTAAGGGGCGATCAAAAGAATTTATCTGCACCACAATGGTATTATTAAAAATGTCAGCTTGGCACGCAAAAAATAAGCCCTAACCCAACCCGAGATCACGAAAAATGGAGATGCTGCGGGTATCGGAAAATTGCTCAATTTTTTTTAAGCAAAGTTTGGAATTTTTTTTCACCACTTAGATAAAAAATAACTTAGACATGTTTGGTGTTTATGAACTTGTAATGACCTGGAGAATCATAATGGCAGGTCAGTTTTAGCATTTATTGAACCTAGCAAAAAAGCCAAACAAAAAGCAAGTGTGGGATTGCACTTTGTTTGCAATTTCACCGCGCTAGGAATTTTTTTCCCGTTTTCTAGTACATGACATGGTAAAACCAATGGTGTTGTTCAAAAGTACAACTTGTCCTGCAAAAAATAAGCCCTCACATGGCCATATTGACGGAAAAATAAAAAAGTTTTGGGTCTGGGAAGGAGGAAGCGAAAAACGAAAACACAAAACTGCAAAAAAGCTCCGGTCATTAAGGGTTTTAGTAGCCCCGTAACTGGCACATCACTGGGATCAGGGTCTACATTTTGCTGGTCTCAGTTTAATAAGCACAAACTTAGTGACATATTCCCCTTAAATGGCTCTATTGGGGCTCATAGATGGAGATTCTGAGTGGGAGATCCCACCAACAGAGCATAAGGACAAGGGTTATCTTCATGAGGTTACGCTGAATTTCTACCATTTAATGCAGTCAAAAAAACTGATCACAGAAAGAAATGATCTCCATAAATAAAAAGCTGCTGTTCAGCAATAAACACTTATCCTAAATTAAATGCAAATAGATACTGTGTGAATGAAATCTGCAGTTCTGCTTGCTCTGAGCTTTTTAAAAATGCATGGAAGCCAACTCTTACATAGAAGGAAGGAAAACTTGTTTTTTGGGGTTTTAAATAACTGAAAGTAATTATTGAAATGATTTTAGTCAGTAGTTTGGGAATATTGTAATCATATTAACGTGTTCCAACATTCTTCCTGTAAGATGTTTTTTATTTTGTCCAGCATGTTGAAAATGAACAGAACATCCTGCAAATCTACCATAATCCACACATTGCATCACTATTACAATAATCGTCTAACTTTGAGATATCTACATACAATGGATTATTTCCATTTAAGCTTGTTAAAAATATACATTTTATTAAATTTATCAAAAATATGGTGTACAGATATACAATCATAAAAGTGCCATAATGGCCAGAGATGGTATAGACAACTTGATGCTTCAGCCAACCTGCTAAAAAGTCTCCTGCTTGTATAACTACATTCCCATGATGGTTGAATTTCTCCCTTAAACTCCATTTACGCTGTAAGATTATGGTGAATGAGCATTGACAAGAACAATGTTTTCATGATAGTCTTTCAGTATAAACAGTCTGTCGATCACTTGATGAACGAGCAAAATGGTAATTCATCGGTTGAAATGATCACTTGTGCAGTGGTAAAGCTCGTCATCATTCTTGGCTGTACATCGACCTGTGTAACCAGGACTTGCACTGCTGAGAACTATGGCAGTCTAGGTGTACAGATGGATCTACAGACTACTCAGTGCACATTGTGACCACTGTCTGCCTGTGAAAACAGGCTACTGCTCAACCGCTGATCAGGGGTCTTTAAGTGGTGCTGGTTGGTCCATGTGAAAAGACTCTTGTCCCCCCAAAAATGCCTCTATGATGTGTTTGAGCTATCCTTAGGATCAGTGGTGATCAGGCACCCAGCACACCTTTCCATCAGCAGTGATGGATGCGGTACACACAATGTATGGAGCTGTACTCTTCTAGCTCTGTACATTGTTTACATCCGGTCACCACCTGAGCTGAAAAGAGCTGTTTTGTGTGAGTCCTGGGTAACAGACCATCACCGGTCTGATATTGATGACCTATTCCACATATAGGTCATCAGTATCACAAGCCTGGACAAGTCCTCAAAGATAATATATTCTCATCCTAGCTAGTTTGTTGCACATTATGTTCAGATGTAACCTTTCTTATACTAACACAAAAGAAAAATATCATGATGTAGAAAGTTTACTCTTCGATAACAAAAGCTATTGAATTTGTACAGTTAAGTATCGAGTTAGGGTACTGTCACACAGTGCAATTACGATCGCTACGACGGTACGATTCGTGACGTTCTAGCGATATCGTTACGATATCGCAGTGTCTGACACACAGCAGCGATCAGACACCCTGCTGAGAATCGTACGTCGTAGCAGATCGTTTGAAACTTTCTTTCGTCGCTGGATCTCCCGCTGTCATCGCTGGATCGTTGTGTGTGACAGCGATCCAGCGATGCGTTCGCTGGTAACCAGGGTAAACATCGGGTTACTAAGCGCAGGGCCGCACTTAGTAACCCGATGTTTACCGTGGTTACCAGCGTAAAAGTTAAAAAAAACAAACCGTACATACTCACCATCTGATGTCCGTCAGGTCCCTTGCAGTCTGCTTCCCGCTCTGACTGTGAGCGCCGGCCGGAAAGTGAGAGCAGATCACAGCGGTGACGTCACCGCTGCGCTCTGCTCTCACTGTACGGCTGCACTCAGTCAGAGCAGGAAGCAGACTGCAAGGGACCTGACGGACATCAGATGGTCAGTATGTACAGTTTTTTATTTTTTACTTTTACGCTGGTAACCACGGTAAACATCGGGTTACTAAGCGCGGCCCTGCGCTTAGTAACCCGATGTTTACCCTGGTTACCAGCGAACCTCGGCATCGCTCCAGCGCCGTGATTGCAAAGTGTGACCGCAGTCTACGATGCTGGAGCGATACTCATACGACGCTGCGACGTCACGGATCGTGCCGTCGTAGCGACGAAAATTGCACGGTGTGACGGTACCCTTAGACTTTTCTGCATGTGTATGGGGTGTCAACAGGAATAGCTGTCAGTCAAAGAAAGGTCTGCAATCCTAAATGTATGGACAATCTTAGGCTGTGTGTACACGATGCGGAATTGGTGCGAATCTGCAGCGGATTTGTCTGCGCAGAAACGCTACAGTGATTTACAGTACAATGTAAATCAATAGGGAAAAAAAGCTGTGCTAATGGTGCGGAAAAATCTGCACTGAATCTGCAGCGGATTGAAAAGAAGTGCATGTCACTTCTTTTGTGCGGAACTGCAGTGTTTCTGCACCCTTCCATTATAGAAATCCACAGTGGTAAAAAACGCACAAAATCCGCATTAATTCTGCATCAAAACCGCACAAAATCCACTGCAAATCCGCGGCAAGTCCGCACCGGCGGTTTCTGCCAGGAGATGCGGATTTTGTGCGGAAAATTCTGCACCCCAATCCGCAACGTGTGCACCTAGCCTTAAGGCACTGATGCACATTAGACCAAAGTTTGCCAAATCTGATTTTACTGTGGGATCAAACGATAGTCTAATCTAAATAAATGAATTTTAACCCTCAACCCTTTAGTTATTCAGGACCCTGGCAGTCTCCTTTTCTGTTTTCCCCTTTGAAAACACACGAACTCTCAGCCAAGCCGAGTGCTCATGTATATGGAGGAGTCAGGAGAAACAGCTGTTGGCCTTTGGAGGTTTTTAGAGATGATCTTCTATCACCTTAAATAACAGAGATGTTTTCACATTTCCCCCACCACTTGGCTTGAACCAGACATTTATGCTAGAACCATAACACTTAAGGTTCTCCAAATCAGAACATTCTATATCTAAATTGTCTAGTGAAAAGCGGTTTCTCTGCAATGTTTTTGTATATATACACACGTGGTCAAAATTGGTGGTACCCCCTTAATGATAGAATACACCACAATGAGCACAGAAACAATGTGAATCTGACAAAAGTAATAATAAATGATCTATGAAAATGAACAAATGAAAGTCAGACATTGCTTTTCAACCATGCCTCCACAGAATTTTAAAAAAAAAATACAACTCATGAAATAGGCCTGGACAGAAATGATGGTACCCTTAACTTAATATTTTGGTGCACAACCTTTTGAGGCAATCACTGCAATCAAAAGATTCCTGTAACTGTCAATGAGACTTCTGTACCTCTTGACAGGTATTTTGGCCCACTCCTCAAGAGCAAACTGCTCCAGTTGTCTCGTGTTTGAAGGTTGCCTTTTCCAGACGGCATGTTTCAGCTCTTTCCAAAGATTCTCAATAGGATTTAGGGCAGGCAGGGCTCATAGAAGGCCACTTCAGAATAGTCCAATGTTTTCCTCTTAGCCATCCTTGGGTGTTTTTAGCTGTGTGTTTTGTGTCATTATCCTGTTGCAAGACCCATGACCTGTGACTGATGCCAAGCTTTCTGACACTGGGCATCACATTTCTCTCTAGAATCCCTTGATAGTCTTGAGATTTCATTGTACCCTGCACAGATTCTAGACACCCTGTGTCAGATGCAGAAAAGCAGCCCCAGAACATAACAGAGCCTCCTCCATGTTTCACAGTAGGGACAGTGTTCTTTTCTTGATATGCTTCATTTTTCCGTCTGTGAACATAGAGCTGTTGTGCCTTGCCAAAAAGTTCCATTTTTGTCTGTAGGACATTCTCCCAGAAGTTTTGTGGCTTGTCAACATGTAGTTTGGCAAATTCCAGCCTGGCTTTTTTATGTTTTTTTTTTCAACAATGGTGTCCTCCTTGGTCATCTCCCATGAAATCCACTTTTGCTCATGCAACGACAGATGGTGCGATCTGACACTCATGTTCCTTGAGCTTGAAGTTCACCTTTGATCTGTTTAGAAGTTTTCCAGGCTCTTTTGTTACCATTTGTATTATCCATCTCTTTGATTTATTATCAATTTTCCTCCTGCGGCCACATACAGGGAGGTTGGCTACAGTCCCATGGATCCTAAATTTCTGAATAATATATGCTACTGTAGTCACAGGAACATCAAGCTGCTTGGAGATGGTCTTATAACTTTTACCTTTAACATGTTTGTCTGTAATTTTCTTTCTAACCTCCTGAGACAACTCTTTCCTTCGCTTCCTCTGGTCCATATTGAGTGTGATACACACCATGTCACCAAACAGCACAGTGAGTATCTGTAGCCCTATATAAAGGCCCACTCACTGATTCCAAGATTGTAGACTCTTGTGATGCTAGTTAATGGACACACCTTGATTTAACATGTCCCTTTTGTCACATTATTTTCAGGAGTACCATCATTTCTGATCAGGCCATTTCATCAGTTTTATTTTTATTTTTTTCAATTCTGAGGAAGCATGGCTGACAAGCAATGTCTGACTTTAATTTTTTCATTTTCATAGATCTTTTATTTTGTATTACTTTTGTCAGATTCAAGTTATTTCTGTGACCATTTTGGGTTTTTCTGCCATTAAATGAGGGGTACCAACAATTTTGACCACGTGTGTACATGTAGAAATATTGTTCTAGCTATTTTGTTTCTGTAAATCTGGATTTTTAAAGATGCATACAAGTCTAGCAGTGTAGTTATGTAGCAGTGACATAGAAATCAATTGTAATAAGACCCCAATGGCAGCAGAAACAACCCAAAAATGTAGTAGTGCAACTGCAAGAAATTCTTTGTTGCTGACCTTCCATGTTGCCAGCAATCTATGAACCACCATTAGGCCTGCCACTTCAACGTATGATATTACACTTCTTTATGAAAACAATTTAGTCACTTTATACATTGGATTGCTTGTCCCACAAAAAAAAATTGTCCAGGTTCTAGGGGATTGGTAATTGCTAAGAAATTGTGGGAAAACATACTCGCTATAAATCTGTAAGGGATCACTGCGGATTGTAGGACCTTTTACTTTATTCCATACATCAGTAAAGATGTATGCCAGATGCCCAATGTATAAACAAAGTTCCCAAGAGAAAAATTTGTGAGTAGTCTGGCACTCAAATTTTAAAAAAGTGATTAAAACACAGCTTTATTCATTCCACTGATTGTTAAAAATAACCACACAACTTGAAAACAGGACAGTAAAAATGTTAACGGCCTACGCGTTTCAAACTGATGTCAGAACTGTTCTTAATCATGGCATATGAATTAGAAACCCATAGGCCATTATCATTTTTCCAGGAGATACGTATGAGGTGAATGGATACCTGCTGTATTCTAGCCTGAAAAAAGGCAAAAAGTTTGAATACAGCAAATGGACACTGCAAAGCTCAGTGTGGAACTAGCCTAAGTGAATAATCTACTTTCAATTCACAAGGCTTTGTAGGCAAGCAATGTGCTGTCTCTGGCTTACTGTTGTCTTGCCCACTATGATCTCCCGCCAGTGTCAATCTTATTTTTGATCTAGTGTTGACACTACCAATGTTTATAGAGATGGACATACTGGAAAAGGAGAAAAATGTAAATTATTTTCTAGATGACAACCCTATCCAACATGTAAAATGCATAGTATTTTGCTGTCAAGCATAAAACAATATAATGGAAGGAAACCCACTTATAAATTCATTGCTTTGTTATTGTTTTGATACCTACAGAGATAAGTGGATTAATCATAAACTAACTTTTCCTTCAAAACAGCATCACAAGCATTACTTTTTTAGACTTCTACACTTTCAAAGAGTTTTAAAATAACTTGTTCCAATCACCTTGGAAAGCTAGCCACATATATATACATGCATATGTATTTTTTTGGTACTTTTGGCAATATTCTTGAAAAGTTTGATTTAGAAACACTCCATCTGTCACACAATTTCTGCTGAATGTGGCAATACCCCATATGTGGCTGTGTGGTACTGCTTAGCCACATGGCGAGAATTGGGATGGAACCAGCACAGCAATGCATTATACCTGTCAGTGTTACACTAAAAGAATGCCTTTGAGACCATGCTCCTGGCATGGTCTAACAAGCTACCATAGCTGGCACAGCCAGAGATCATCATTTGACCTCTGATTGCCAGGACTATCATCAGGCCCTCGCGATTATATCGCAGGGGTGCTAATTGTTCAGCCACCTAAATGCTATGATCGCCATTGTTCATGGCATTCAGGTGGTTAAACAACCTGGAGTGGGGTGGCCTGGCTTTGACAGCTGCAGCTCTGCTATCACTTAAGCCAAGCTCCCGACGGTGATCATGTGGGCACAGCTCCTGTGCCTCGCATAATTGCCATAACATACCTATATGGCATGGGTCAGGAACCCCTTTCCAACCATGACGTATAGGTACATCAAATGTCGTAAAGTGTTATGACCCCAATGGCAGAGGGTCTCAGAAATAGTTTCTAAGTCTGCAAACACAAAAACCAGCTCATAGGGCAGTGGTAACTGATCTGACCATATATCTAATCCTAGCACCACAAATAACAGCAGCCGGGGAACGTACCTACGTTGATTCTAGACGTCTCGCGCCAGCCGGAGAACTAACTAACCCTAGAAGGGAAAAGAAAGACCTTTCTTGCATCCAGAGAAAAGACCCCAAAAGTTGGATACAAGCCCCCAACAAATAATAACGGTGAGGTAAGAGGAAAAGACAAACATAAGGATGAGCTAGGTATTTAGCAAAGAGAGGCCCACTAGCTAATAGCAGAATATAGTAAGATAACTTATATGGTCAGCAAAAACCCTATCAAAAATAACCACGCTGGATATTCAAGAACCCCCGAACCGTCTAACGGCCCAGGGGGGAGAACACCAGCCCCCTAGAGCTTCCAGCAAGGTCAGGAATCACATTTAGTACAAGCTGGACAAAAATGAGAGCAAGCAAATAACCCAAAAAACAAAGAAGCAGGACTTAGCTTAATTTTGCACGAACCAGGACCAGCAGATAGGAGCAAACAAAAAGGATCTGATTACAACGATGCCAGGCACTGGACTAAGGATCCAGGAGGTTTATATAGCAACACCCCTGGACTAACGACCCAGGTGGGTGCAAACTGAGGAAAGAAAATCCCAGAGTCATATCACTAATAACCACCAGAGGGAGCCAAGAAGTCTAATTCACAACAGTACCCCCCCCTTAAGGAGGGGTCACCGAACCCTCACCAAGACCACCAGGGCGATCAGGATGAGCAGCGTGAAAGGCACGAACTAAATCGGCCGCATGCACATCAGAGGCAACCACCCAGGAATTATCCTCCTGACCATAGCCCTTCCACTTGACCAGATACTGAAGCCTCCGTCTGGAGAGACGAGAATCCAAGATCTTCTCCACCACGTACTCCAACTCGCCCCCAACCAACACCGGAGCAGGAGGCTCAACAGAAGGAACCACAGGTACAACGTACCGCCGCAACAAGGACCTATGGAACACGTTGTGAATGGCAAACGACACCGGAAGATCCAAGCGAAAGGACACAGGATTAAGGATTTCCAATATCTTGTAAGGACCGATGAAGCAAGGCTTAAATTTAGGAGAGGAGACCTTCATAGGAACAAATCGAGAAGACAGCCATACCAAATCCCCAACACGAAGTCGGGAACCCACACCGCGGCGGCGGTTGGCAAAACGCTGAGCCTTCTCCTGTGACAACTTTAAGTTGTCCACCACATGATTCCAGATCTGCTGCAACCTATCCACCACAGAATCTACCCCAGGACAGTCAGAAGGCTCCACATGTCCCGAGGAAAAACGAGGATGGAAACCAGAGTTGCAGAAAAATTGCGAAACCAAAGTAGCAGAACTAGCCCGGTTATTAAGGGCAAACTCAGCCAACGGCAAGAAGGTCACCCAATCATTCTGATCTGCCGAAACAAAACACCTCAAATAAGCCTCCAGAGTCTGATTAGTTCGCTCCGTTTGTCCATTAGTCTGAGGATGAAAGGCAGACGAAAACGACAACTCAATGCCCATCCTAGCACAAAAGGATCGCCAGAACCTGGAAACAAACTGGGATCCTCTGTCAGACACAATATTCTCAGGAATGCCGTGTAAACGAACCACATTCTGAAAGAACACAGGAACCAGATCGGAAGAGGAGGGCAGCTTAGGCAAAGGCACCAAATGGACCATTTTGGAAAAGCGATCACATACCACCCAGATGACAGACATGCCCTGAGACACCGGGAGATCAGAAATGAAATCCATGGAAATGTGTGTCCAAGGCCTCTTCGGGACAGGCAAGGGCAAGAGCAACCCGCTGGCACGAGAACAGCAAGGCTTAGCTCGAGCACAAGTCCCACAGGACTGCACAAATGACCGCACATCCCGTGACAAGGAAGGCCACCAAAAGGACCTAGCCACCAGATCTCTGGTGCCAAAAATTCCCGGATGACCTGCCAACACCGAGGAATGAACCTCGGAAATGACTCTGCTGGTCCACCTATCAGGAACAAACAGTCTGTCAGGTGGACAAGAGTCAGGTCTACCAGCCTGAAATCTCTGCAACACGCGTCTCAAATCAGGAGAAATGGCTGACAAGATAACTCCCTCTTTAAGAATACCAACTGGTTCTGCGACTCCAGGAGAGTCAGGCACAAAGCTCCTTGAAAGAGCATCAGCCTTCACATTCTTTGAACCTGGTAAGTACGAGACCACAAAGTCAAAACGGGAGAAAAACAATGACCAGCGGGCCTGTCTAGGATTCAGGCGTTTAGCAGACTCGAGATACATCAGATTTTTGTGATCAGTCAAGACCACAACACGATGCTTAGCACCCTCGAGCCAATGACGCCACTCCTCAAATGCCCACTTCATGACCAGCAACTCCCGATTGCCGACATCATAATTCCGCTCAGCAGGAACTTCCTGGAGAAGAAAGCACATGGTCTCATTACCGAGCAACCAGGACCTCTCTGTGACAAAACAACCCCTGCCCCAATCTCAGAAGCATCCACTTCGACCTGAAAGGGAAGTGAGACATCAGGCTGGCACAAAACAGGCGCCGAAGTAAACCGGTGCTTCAACTCTTGGAACGCCTCCACGGTTGCAGGAGCCCAGTTAGCAACATCAGAACCTTTCTTGGTCATATCCGTCAAAGGTTTAACAACGCTAGAAAAATTAGCGATAAAACGACGGTAGAAGTTAGCAAAACCCAAGAACTTCTGAAGACTCTTAACTGACGTGAATTGAGTCCAATCATGAATAGCTCGGACCTTGACTGGGTCCATCTCCACAGCAGAAGGGGAAAAAATAAACCCCAAAAAGGGAACCTTCTGTACTCCAAAGAGACACTTTGAGCCCTTAACAAACAAAGCATTCTCACGCAAAACCTGAAACACCATCCTGACCTGCTCCACATGTGAGTCCCAATCTTCAGAGAAAACCAGAATATCATCCAGATAAACAATCATAAATTTATCCAGATACTTCCGGAAAATATCATGCATAAAGGACTGAAACACTGAGGGCGCATTAGAGAGCCCAAAAGGCATCACCAAGTACTCAAAATGACCTTCGGGCGTATTAAATGCAGTCTTCCATTCATCTCCTTGCTTAATGCACACAAGGTTGTACGCACCACGAAGATCTATCTTGGTGAACCACGTGGCACCTTTAATCCGGGCAAACAAGTCCGACAACAGAGGCAAAGGATACTGAAATTTAACAGTGATTTTATTCAGAAGCCGATAGTCAATACAAGGTCTCAAAGATCTGTCCTTCTTGGCCACAAAAAAGAATCCCGCACCAAGAGGGGAAGAGGATGGACGGATATGCCCCTTCTCCAGAGACTCCTTGATATACGAACGCATTGCGGCATGCTCAGGTACAGACAGATTAAATAATCTTCCCTTAGGAAATTTACTACCAGGAATCAAATCTATGGCGCAGTCACAGTCCCTATGAGGAGGCAGAGCACTGGATCTGGACTCGCTGAATACATCCTGATAATCAGACAAATACTCAGGAACTTCCGAAGGAGTAGAGGAAGCAATAGACACCGGCGGGGAATCAGCATGAATTCCCTGACAGCCCCAACTTGACACAGACATTGCCTTCCAATCCAAGACTGGATTGTGGGTCTGTAACCATGGCAGACCCAAAACGACCAAATCATGCATTTTATGCAGAACAAGAAAACGAATCACCTCCCGATGTTCAGGAGTCATGCACATGGTTACCTGCGTCCAAAACTGCGGTTTATTTTCCGCCAATGGCGTAGCATCAATACCACTAAGAGGAATAGGATATACCAACGGTTCAAGAACAAAACCACAGCGCTTGGCAAATGACAGATCCATAAGACTCAGGGCAGCACCTGAATCCACAAACGCCATAACAGGGTAAGAAGACAATGAGCAAATTAAAGTCACAGACAAAATTAATTTAGGTTGCAAATTACCAATGGCGACAGGACTGACAACCCTTGTTAGGCGTTTAGAGCATGCTGATATAACATGTGTAGAATCACCACAGTAAAAACATAACCCATTCTGACGTCTATGATTTTTCCGCTCATTTCTAGTCTGAATTCTATCACATTGCATTAAATCAGATGTTTGTTCAGACAACACCACCAGAGGATTAGCGGTTTTGCGCTCCCGCAAACGCCGGTCAATTTGAATAGCCAGCGCCATAGAATCATTCAGACTTGTAGGAATGGGGAAACCCTCCATCACATTCTTAATGGCTTCAGAAAGGCCATTTCTGAAATTTGCGGCCAGAGCACACTCATTCCACTGAGTAAGCACGGACCATTTCCGAAATTTTTGCCAATACACTTCAGCTTCATCCTGGCCCTGAGAAATAGCCAGCAAGGCTTTTTCTGCCTGAACTTCAAGATTGGGTTCCTCGTAAAGCAATCTGAGCGCCAGAAAAAACGCATCAATATTTGCCAATGCCGGATCTCCTGGCGCTAGCAAAAAAGCCCAATCCTGAGGGTCGCCCCGTAAAAAAGAGATAACAATTTTCACTTGCTGAGCTGGATCTCCAGATGAACGGGGTCTCAGAGAAAGAAACAATTTACAATTGTTCCTGAAATTCCTAAACCTAAATCGGTCTCCAGAAAACAGTTCAGGAATAGGTATTTTAGGTTCAGACATTGGACTACTGGTAACAAAATCTTGTATGCCCTGCACACGAGCAGCAAGCTGGTCTACACTTGTAATTAAGGTCTGGACATTCATGTCTGTAGCAAGCACAAGCCACTCAAAGGTAAAGGGGAGGAAGAGAGGAAAAAAAAAAAACTCAGAATTTCCTTTCTTATTATCCCACTTCTGCAATGCAATAAACATTCAATGTTGGCCTGGCATACTGTTATGACCCCAATGGCAGAGGGTCTCAGAAATAGTTTCTAAGTCTGCAAACACAAAAACCAGCTCATAGGGCAGTGGTAACTGATCTGACCATATATCTAATCCTAGCACCACAAATAACAGCAGCCGGGGAACGTACCTACGTTGATTCTAGACGTCTCGCGCCAGCCGGAGAACTAACTAACCCTAGAAGGGAAAAGAAAGACCTTTCTTGCCTCCAGAGAAAAGACCCCAAAAGTTGGATACAAGCCCCCAACAAATAATAACGGTGAGGTAAGAGGAAAAGACAAACGTAAGGATGAGCTAGGTATTTAGCAAAGAGAGGCCCACTAGCTAATAGCAGAATATAGTAAGATAACTTATATGGTCAGCAAAAACCCTATCAAAAATATCCACGCTGGATATTCAAGAACCCCCGAACCGTCTAACGGCCCGGGGGGAGAACACCAGCCCCCTAGAGCTTCCAGCAAGGTCAGGAATCACATTTAGTACAAGCTGGACAAAAATGAGAGCAAGCAAATAACCCAAAAAACAAAGAAGCAGGACTTAGCTTAATTTTGCACGAACCAGGACCAGCAGATAGGAGCAAACAAAAAGGATCTGATTACAACGATGCCAGGCACTGGACTAAGGATCCAGGAGGTTTATATAGCAACACCCCTGGACTAACGACCCAGGTGGGTGCAAACTGAGGAAAGAAAATCCCAGAGTCATATCACTAATAACCACCAGAGGGAGCCAAGAAGTCTAATTCACAACAGTAAAGGGAATGAGCGAAAGAAGGCATTATCTGTGTGATACATGAAATGACGGACAGTCTGTTGCCCTGATCTACACTGGTAATGTCCCCTTTCATTTAAAATAAGATCTGGCGACAGATTCTCAGAGAGATCAGTGTCCATAAATCTTAACAGCTCACTTACATATTAAGAGAAACATGGAATTCTTGGGAATAAAACATCAGATTGCAGATATCAAGGTCTAATTTTTGCAACTTCCTGTGAACTACAAACCCATATAGACGGCTTAAAAGGGTTGATCCTACTGACAAATTCCCCTTGAAGTCTTTGGGTGCACACAAAAAATGTATCCCCTACAGATAAGCCATATTACATCCATTTTTTTTACAGATACAGTGCCATTATTAACAAAGGAAACTGTCTTTGGTTTTGTAAATTGTATTCTCTGTTAATGTATAAAATAAATACCATATGGATGAGACATAGATTTAACATGGATATCATAAATCATGCAGATGGCAATACAGATGAATAATCATCAGCTTTGTCTGGATGATTTTTTATATGCTTGTGTAAACTTAGCCTCACAGTGAACAGCCCAGTTTGCTTAATATACCTCTTTTTGTGTTTTCTTCGTATTTTATAATGTAGGTATTTATGTTCAACATGAAACAAAATTGTTGTTTCAAATTTGGTCTTTCATGAGTTAAATTGTAATTCCCCTTGAAATTCTGTTCCAGAATGTTCTTTGAATAACTCACTAAAATCTAATATTAGTTTGCTACATCTAGCTAATTAGCATGCTTTGTTGGTATATAAAGAGTGTTATATATACTATATGGACAAAAGTACTGGGATACCAATCTTAATTACAGTATTCCATTCATGTTTGTCAGTCTCATTGCCACAGGTGTCTAAAAATCAAACCACTAGCAATTCAGTCTGTCTTTATTAACATTTGTAAAAGATTCATTCTAAAGAAGTCACGGAATATGAGCTTTGTACTGTTGAGAAGATATCACCGTTGTAACAAGTCAGTACATGAAATTTCATCCCATCCAAATATTCCATAATCAACTGTGAGCGTTATTATTACTGAAAAGTGGAAGCATTTATGGGCCACAGCAACCTGGCCAAGAAATGGCAGTCCACGTAAAGTTACAAGATTTGTGCATGCTCAACCACCACTACATTCTGAACTCTTTAAAGACCCTTTTCTTTTATTCATGACAGTCCCAGACCTCAGGCACCTAGTGATCAAAACATTTTCGCTATCCTATAAATAGGAGTTAATTTAGTAACTTGGTATAACTATGGATGAGCAGACCAGTAAAAGTTCGGGTTCGCCAGGTTCGACCGAACTTTAATCCAAAGTTCAGTTTGGGTACCAGAACTTTACATGAACTGTAACCAAAACCCGAACCCTATAGAAATCAATGGAAATCCACATTTTGGAGTTGTAAAATGGTGCCTCTCTCTTCCCAGAACTTCGAACACTGAAGTTTGGAGTTCAACACCGGACATCGGTGCGAACCTTAAATTTTACAGTGTGGGTTCTCTCATCTCTAGGTACAACCCCTTTAAGATTAGGTAACCCATTTTTATTGAGAGAGACCCAGGATTATTTTGTCCTGTGCACAAAAATGTCTAAGACATCTATTAGGAGCAAAAAAGTGTAAAAGTATGATACTTATGATGAAATATATATTTTTTTAAAAGTTTAGGACACAACTAAACAGTAATAGGAAATGAAATCTATTTTTTGTATTATTCAAACAATCTTTCCACTGTGGTATATGAAATGCCAGCATTACATAATATAATAAAGCTAGGAAAATAAAAAATAAGCCACTGCTTATATTATGTTTCATTGGAGTCAAAGCCCAGAAAATGAAGAATGCCAAATTATACTACTGGACACTAAAATGCTATTATTTTAATTTAAATATTGCTGGAAGAAAATCATAAATGCGTTGATGAAAACCAGACTGTCACAGAAATTACACTCAAGCATCGTTATATAATGTGGGTTTATTGGGCTTACAGGGCAACTCAATGGACAGTCACAGTCTTTTCTATTTCATCCATTTAAAGAAAAAATTCAAAAAGTTATTAAAAAATGGTTGTCACTTACAGAACTTAATCTGTCACACAATGTACCAGTGATTGGTATGTACCAGTATTAGTGAGAAACGGGGAGTGAGATGCCCCCAAATGATGGGGCCGGTTGCACAACTTTATAAGGCTGCATTTACAAGAAGCGGTCGTTCCCTGTGCCTTTTTTCATTGTCTCCTGCACAATCTATGTCATCAATGTCTTTATCAATACTCACTAATGAGCTATCAGACTCTTATAATAGTTGCTGTATTTATGACTATGAATGATATTTTATGATTATTACAGATGTTGAACATCATGTCTCTTATCCCACCCCACCCACATAGACGAACCATTTTGTAAGTCATGTGATTTTTCTGTCATTTGACATAAACTCTTTATTATTTTTTTTTTTACTTGCGTGGTTAATATTATGTGTGAATCAATACCATTTTTCTTATTATACTTATGGAGTATATTATGTAAACCTCGGCAATAAAATCAAGACAATCTTGTACAATTCCGTGTGAAATATCTGTCTTCTCTTAGTTCCAATTCTGTTACTTTATAAATGAAACATTTCTTCCATCTTCTTATCAACTTATTCAAGAATATATCCGTGGGCGTGAATGGCCAAATACAGAAACCTATTTTAGAATCTGGATCATGTGGGTGTGTTAACCCAGTTTAAGATGATGTCAAGGAGAAACAATTATACAGGAAAGTAGAGCTTAGATAAAGAAAATATTGGATTTTGAATATTTGAATATTTGATTCAGATAAAATAATACTTTACCGCATCAGCGATCTTTAAAAAAGAATTCACATAATTTCTAATCCTCCCCTCTTCATTACTTTTAAAATGTTGGTGTATTCACGCAATGATGCTACAATCAACAATCAGTCCTGCTGACACCAGTAGTTCTACAAGCCATCACCGCCAACAATACTATCCCAAGTTTCTGTTAAAGAACAAAAAGACTTAGAGCAGCGGTGCCATACAATATGCTTCCGTTTATTATTTTTATTCCTCTCACATAAGTAAAATATTAAAAAAACACTTAGAGAGTTCATCAAACACAGCATCATGTCAGCTTCAACTTGACCCTAGGTTTCGCCTGTCGGCTTCTTCCTGAGCAAGCAGCTTTTCTTTAAGGGAAACTCAAACTGACAGTAAATTGATGGCTTGTGAATCTATTGGTCTTATTAAAACTGATGATAATATCATTGAATTAGTACGTTGATGCTGAAAGTATGACAAAGAGTAAGAATTCCACATGATGTTGATTCTGCTCTAACGATCATTGATGCAGTAAAGTTGTATTTTACCTGATTACTGTGAATCATGTTCGATCAAATCACTGACCTGGACCTTGCTCCAGTTTTACTGATGTCTTCGCGATTAGTAGAGAGCCTGGTTTAATAATTATAGTGATATTTCATGTCTGATTCTGTTTCCATTTGTATATATTATAAGATATAGAACTGATGCCTCCAGTAAGGTGTCTTCTAATTTTCTGATTATCTTTTTCATATATTTATATATCTTATATATAGAGTGTACCAATGGTCTAAATGTTTCATATTTTTTATATAAATCTTTAGTTATGACAAATGGAACCCAAATGTGTATCATGAGTTATCCTAGCTTAGGATTATTAAATTGTGATGTTCCATGGTCATTCCATCCTTCACTAGTCTAGGAAAACTATGTTCTGCCTTTCAATTAATATATCAGTCAACTACGTCAACTACATAAAAAGAACAAAATGGGGAAACGCACTAGCTTAGCGAATAATATTGTTTTCCTTGTATCCTGAAGGTTCTAGCTATTAATCTAAGCATTAGCATTAAATAATTAGTATGTTCACCTTTTGATTAACTATGTCTGCTTATGATTCCCTTGTTTCCTTCAAATTCCAAAAATATATCTGTATATGTATAATTTTCCTATGAAACTACTCTTAATGTTAGTCCTTAAGATATTATTGCAAGTAAATTTCCTCACTGGAAAGAGTATCTGATATTAATGATGATGCAAATCTGTGTATGAGCTGGTTTCAGCCTACATTACAGATGTAAATGATTACTGACCACAATATTATAAATTACCTCTCCCAACCCATCGTGGCTCCACAGCAAATCAAGTACATTGCATTGCCATGGAAACACGCGAGGGCCTATGATGTTTTTAGCCCTAGCATTCATTTGCCATGATCACTCGACATTTAGTTATAACCAGGACCTTTGTGAAGCAGGAAAAGGCCTCTTGACCCTTTCTTAAGTATCAGTTTCCCTTTGTGGATTTTACTCCTAGCTTGAATAAATCTAACGCTTAACTATGTTTGATCCAGTCTTGATAGCCTGGGCTTTGACATATGTTTTGACAGTTAGATCTAGTTGATCCCTTTCTTTTTTTAACAGTTGGCCAGCACTTCTGATGTGACTGCTTTGGACTTGTAGAGATCCCTGCTGAGGTACATGATCATCACTAAGGCTAGTTTCACACTAGCGTTCGGCAGGGCTGTGGATGAAAGCCTTCTCCCTCCGTGAAGCCCCACCCACTGCCGTGCCTCTTCCTTCAGCTCCACCTACGTCTGCATGCATCCTGCGTACCCTATCTTTAACATTGGGTACACAGGTCATGCGGATGCCTCCGCATGCATCGTTTTGAAGCTGCACCTACTGCAATAAAATGCAACATGTTGCATTTGAAGCAGGTTAGTGCAGTGTCAAGACGGCAAAAGCATCCGCACACATCCGCATGGCCTGTGTACCCAATGTTAAAGATAGGGTACGCAGGATGCATGCAGACATAGGTGGAGCTGAAGGAAGAGGCACGGCAGTGGGCGGGGCTTCACGAAGGGAGAAGGCTTTCATCCACAGCCCTGCCGAACGCTAGTGTGAAACTAGCCTTAGAATCCACACCTGACTTTAATTAGCACCATAAAAAATGCAAGGTTTCACTGTATTAAGATACATTTGCCCAACAAATATGCTTATTACAGTGACACTAATATTACCTGTGCATGGTCCATTTAGACCATTTTCTGCTGGCTAATGGTACCTCTTCATACTGGTCTGAGGCAGATATTTGCAGGAAATGTTCATCAGCTATTTTGGATTTGCTCAATTGTTGGTAGAGATTATGAAGAACTTAGTTGCTTTAGAGGAACAGTATTCATAGACCAAGTGTAAACCACCAGTTGTTCAGAAAATGGCCATCTCAAGTCTCAAGACTATGACCATACCAGCTGTATGGTAGCTAGTCTTTCTTCTGGTTTCCATGGTGATTCACGTATAGTTTAAGCTAGCCAAACTTACTTGTTAATGGGGGATTAGCTATTTCCATTTCCAGTTGAAAAATCAATTGACAATATCTTAGTGTACTGCTCAGTCCATACACCACCACTTTTATACACCAAATCTACTGATCTGAAATTGCACACACACATGTATGTTGTGGATTTCAGCTTTCAGCAGTATCACTAGCAATCAGATATTGTAGAGGAATTAACTGTTTTACTTAGGACATACAGCACTCATTATCTTCTTCCCGTAATCCTCCATGTTGTAGTTGTTGACAATGAAGTTGATGGTTTCTATATATATCCCAAATATAACAGTTCCTCCTCTCACAATGTGGCAATAATTCCGCTAAAAGCTGAAATCTGCAACATCACAGCTTGGTTAACAAACTGAAAAACAATATCATGGCACCAATATTGCAGTAGCAATCAAAATAAGAACAAAACAAGTCAGAATCCCATCTTAGAAATGATATCATTGGCTGATTCTCCCCAGGCTTATTGGTAAACACTGACCTTTATTTAATGCACTTCACATTTGGTCTATTGAGTAGCAGATGTTGCGTTAGTGAAATAAGGAATATTCCTGCATTTATACAAAGACTTTCCATAGTTCCTGTGAGGCATTTGCTTTCCTAGGGATTTGAGTAGAGAACCTGCCATGCAGAAAATGAGAGCACAGAATATAGTGGTTTAGACTCCTCTGCAAATTACCAAAGGAGCTACTTGTGTACATTGTCTATTCCATACTTGGCTGAGCTCAGGAAACACTTGGGCTTTAACTGGAAGTCTTGGACATAAGCACACGCTTTTACCATAATTCTAATTGTTTGCTGAATGGAGTTTCATTGCAGACTTTGAATGGAATACAGGAAATTACATTATATAGACATTGCATATGTAACTATTTTACTAGCAGAAAATGCTAATGCAACTCAAAACTCATCTATTCTAATGAAGTGTTAAGTATATGGGGTTTGGTGTCAACATTTTTTACATAGATTTTCAAAATAAGTATACCATTCTCATCAGGTCTAGTAATGTATACAGTTTATATTGTGAAAACTGGCGATACATGAGAAGCCTGCTACTATAGATGTTTGATGCCACCAAGAATATTTCATTTTTATTGCAAAATATTTAGATAATTATGAAATTGCCTAAAGTAATAAGCCCCAGGCATATACTGTGTATACCTTCAGACGTCTCTGATAGAATGGCAGGTTTTTGTCATGTAAAAAAAAAACATACAAAAGAAGAATGATTTTAGGAGTTTTTCCACCTTTAACCCCTTCACCACTGGACCATTTAAATTTTTCTTTTTCCTCCCCTTCTTCCCAGAGCCATAACTGTTTTATGTATTATTTTTCCATCAATATGGCTATATGAGGGCTTGATTATTGTGGGACAAGTTGTACTTTTGAATAACACCATTGACGACTTACAATATAGTGCACGTCGAAACGGGAAAACCGTCCAAGCTAAATGACAATGCAAAAAAAGTGCAATTTCACAATTGTTTTTTTTTGGGGGGGAGGGTTTATTTACCATATGCACTACACGGTAAAACTGACAATATGATTCTCCTGGTAAGAGAAGAATAAAAAGGATATGGGGCTGGGTGAGGGCTCATTTTTTGTGCTTTTACTGTTACCATTTTGGGGTGGATACGATGTTTTGATTACCTCTTATTGCATGGCCAAAAAAACATAATTCTCGAGTTTCGAATATTGTTTTTGTGATGTTGTTTACTGACTGGATTAATTTATTTTATATTCTGGTAGTTTGGACATTTCTGAATGCGATATCAAATATGTGTATTTTTCATTTTTTAAATTGTTTTTAATAGACCAAGGATCGTAATAATATCACAGTGGGAAAAGATTCAGGTGATCATATAAATAGTGCCAATGATGAGGTAGATATATGTGCTAGGCTAATTTAAAATGCAAGACCTGAATGGTAGCAGAGACACCAAAGACAATGCACCCACCCCATTAGTATGTATTATACTGTATAATATATACTGAATACACTATACATTTTTTGAACTCTTTGGAATTCTTTTATATCACATTTGGAGTAAAGTTTTTAGGGGTATTCCGATCTCAAAGATCCTATCAAAATATGAAGTAGGTATAATATTAATATTAGCAAATGCCTCCAATTAGAAATGTAGTATAGTTTTTCTGATTTGCTATGTCTCTTTCTTCATGTGCAGGCATTGGAGGACCTTATGTATCCATGGTTACGACCACTGATATAGCGACAGTTAGCTAGTTGCTAGTGGTCGTAACCATGGATACCTAAGGTCCTGCAATGCATACTCATGAGGATAAAGGCACAGAGAATCAAAAAAACGATACTACATTTCTAATTGGAGATATTTGCTAATATTATTATTATTATTACACCTTCATCATATTGGGATAGGATCTTTGAGATGGGAACACCCCTATGATTTTTACTGCAAATGTGATGCAGAACACTGGCATTTAGCTTTGTGGTGTTAATCTTTATACAGCTTGCAAGTTACAGTTATGAAATACAGCTTAAAGGTCACTGTCTCTTCAATACATATATTGTAAATTATAAAACAGCTACAACTGGTAACTACAACAGCAAATCAGCTTACAAATGCTGAGCGCTGCATGGGCTTGGGCATGTCTCCAGCCATGCTTTCCGGTGTGGATGATAAGGTTTCTTCCTGCCACCAATATAGCTGGACAGCATGTCTGTTTCCATTGGGAAACAATTAGTATGGTCATCATTGCAGCCTTCACATGATTTCAACTTTCCTAGACTCTGGCATAGCAAATCAAAGTATCCCCCTTCCCATAATTCATGAATAGGCATATTGCCGTTCAGAAATCAGGAAAGCTTTTGATTTCTTCCTTTGGCAATATCCACTTCATTCCTGACCAGCATTCAAACTCAAATCAATAGCTTTGTTTGGGGAGATAAAAAAGCAAGAATAGCTACCAATGTTCTCTCTAAATGCAAACTTCACGGGGGAATTGGCCTCCCTAATATTACTGCGTATTATTACGCTAACTTAATAAAGCAGAACATGTATTGGTGGCCTCAGGAATACAAAAATGCTTGGTATGACCTTGAATTTTCCTTTAGCAAAGGTTTTCCTCCAATCTTGTCTATTCTCAACGAACTCACTCACAAAAAAGTTATCTCTAACTCCCATCCCATTTTTTCAAGCCTCACTTGAGGCGTGGAAGAAACTGTCAAAGCCCAAGAAAGGTTCATCCAAAATAGATCTGATGAAAAAATTACCCCTTTCATTGATTTCTTACATAAACAATTTCAATATTGATCCCTCATGGAAAGAGTTAGGGATCACAAAGTTAAAAGACATCTATGATGGTAAATCCTTTTACCCTTTTTCTCACATCAGGAATCACTTTAATGTACCCGCCTCTTCCTTTTTATAATACATCATCCTAAAAAATTAAGTTAAAGAATTCCTTCTTAAAAAGTTGATCTTTTCAGAACCTTCCATAAACCTGTTATGTATAGTGTTGAGCATTCCGATACCACAAGTATCGGGTATCGGCCGATATTTGCAGTATCGGAATTCCGATACCGAGTTCCGATATTTTTGTGATATCGGAAATCGGAATCGGAAGTTCCCAGTGTATGGTTCCTGTTATGACCCCAATGGCGAGGGTCTCAGAGATATCAGCAAGTCTGCAAAATACAAAAATCCAGCTCATAGGGCAGTGGTAACTGGGTTGACCATATATCTACTCCTAACGCCAACCCTAGAAGTAGCCGGGGAACATGCCTACGTTGGTCGCTAGATGTCTCGCGCCAGCCGGAGAGCTAACTACCCCTAGAAGAGGAAAACAAAGACCTCTCTTGCCTCCAGAGAAAGGACCCCAAAAGTAGGATACAAGCCCCCCACAAATAATAACGGTGAGGTAAGAGGAAATGACAAACACAGAGATGAACTAGGTTTAGCACAGAGAGGCCCACTTACTAATAGCAGAATATAGTAAGATAACTTATATGGTCAACAAAAACCCTATCAAAAATCCACGCTGGAGATTCAAGAACCCCCGAACCGTCTAACGGCCCGGGGGAGAACACCAGCCGCCCTAGAGCTTCCAGCAAGGTCAGGATACAGATAATATACAAGCTGGACAAAAAATGCAAACAATAACGAATTGCAAAAAGCAGAAAAGCAGACTTAGCTTAATCAAGCAGGAACCAGGATCAGTAGACAAGAGCACTACAGATTAGCTCTGATATCAACGTTGCCAGGCATTGAACTGAAGGTCCAGGGAGCTTATATAGCAACACCCCTGACCTAACGACCCTGGTGAGCATAAAAGGAATGACTGACAAACCCAGAGTCAAATCACTAGTAGCCACTAGAGGGAGCCAAAAAGTAAATTCACAACAGTACCCCCCCCTTAGTGAGGGGTCACCGAACCCTCACCAAGACCACCAGGGCGATCAGGATGAGCGGCGTGAAAGGCACAAACTAAATCGGCCGCATGCACATCAGAGGCGACCACCCAGGAATTATCCTCCTGACCATAGCCCTTCCACTTGACCAGGTACTGAAGCCTCCGCCTGGAGAGACGAGAATCTAAGATCTTCTCCACCACGTACTCCAACTCGCCCTCAACCAACACCGGAGCAGGAAGCTCAGCAGAAGGAACCACAGGCACAACGTACCGCCGCAACAAGGACCTATGAAATACGTTGTGAATGGCAAACGACACCGGAAGATCCAGGCGAAAGGATACAGGATTAAGGATCTCCAATATCTTGTAAGGACCAATGAATCGAGGCTTAAATTTGGGAGAGGAGACCTTCATAGGAACAAATCGAGAAGACAGCCATACCAAATCCCCAACACGAAGTCGGGGACCCACACCGCGGCGGCGGTTGGCAAAACGCTGAGCCTTCTCCTGTGACAACTTCAAGTTGTCCACCACATGATTCCAGATCCGCTGCAACCTATCCACCACAGAATCCACCCCAGGACAGTCAGAAGGCTCCACATGTCCCGAGGAAAAATGAGGGTGGAAACCAGAGTTGCAGAAAAATGGCGAAACCAAGGTGGCAGAACTAGCCCAATTATTAAGGGCAAATTCAGCCAACGGCAAGAAGGTCACCCAATCATCCTGATCAGAAGAGACAAAACACCTCAAATACGCCTCCAGAGTCTGATTAGTTTGTTCCGTTTGTCCGTTAGTCTGTGGATGAAAAGCGGACGAAAACGACAAATCTATGCCCATCCTACCACAAAAGGATCGCCAGAACCTGGAAACAAACTGGGATCCTCTGTCCGACACAATATTCTCAGGAATGCCGTGCAAACGAACCACGTTCTGGAAGAACACAGGAACCAGATCAGAAGAGGAAGGCAGTTTGGGCAAAGGAACCAGATGGACCATCTTGGAGAAACGATCACATATCGCCCAGATGACAGACATGCCCCGAGACACCGGAAGATCCGAAATGAAATCCATAGAGATGTGTGTCCAAGGTCTCTTCGGGACAGGCAAGGGCAAGAGCAACCCGCTGGCACGAGAACAGCAAGGCTTAGCTCGAGCACAAGTACCACAGGACTGCACAAATGACCGCACATCTCTTGACAAGGAAGGCCACCAAAAGGACCTGGCCACCAGATCTCTGGTGCCAAAAATTCCCGGGTGCCCTGCCAACACTGAGGAATGAACCTCGGAAATGACTCTGCTGGTCCATTTAGCAGGCACAAACAATCTGTCAGGTGGACAAGAGTCAGGCCTACCAGCCTGAAATCTCTGCAACACACGTCGCAGATCTGGAGAAATAGCTGACAGGATAACTCCTTCCTTAAGAATACCCACAGGTTCAGCGACTCCAGGAGCATCAGGCACAAAGCTCCTAGACAGAGCATCGGCCTTCACATTCTTAGAACCTGGTAAATACGAAACCACAAAGTCAAAACGGGAGAAAAACAATGACCAGCGGGCCTGTCTAGGATTCAGGCGTTTAGCAGACTCGAGGTACATCAGATTTTTGTGATCAGTCAAGACCACCACACGATGCTTAGCACCCTCGAGCCAATGACGCCACTCCTCAAATGCCCACTTCATGGCCAACAACTCCCGATTGCCCACATCATAATTTCGCTCTGCCGGCGAAAACTTCCTAGAGAAAAAGGCACAAGGTCTCATAGTAGAGCAACCAGGGCCTCTCTGCGACAAAACGGCCCCTGCCCCAATCTCCGAAGCATCCACTTCAACCTGAAAGGGAAGTGAGACATCAGGCTGGCACAAAACAGGCGCTGAAGTAAACCGGCGCTTCAACTCCTGGAAAGCCTCCACGGCAGCAGGAGCCCAGTTAGCCACATCAGAGCCTTTCTTGGTCATATCCGTCAACGGTTTAACAACGCTAGAAAAATTAGCGATAAAACGACGGTAGAAGTTAGCAAAACCCAAGAACTTCTGAAGACTCTTAACTGACGAGGGTTGAGTCCAATCATGAATAGCTCGAACCTTGACTGGGTCCATCTCCACAGCAGAAGGGGAAAAAAATGAACCCTAAAAAGGGAACCTTCTGTACACCAGAGAGACACTTTGAGCCTTTAACAAACAAAGAATTTTCACGCAAAATCTTGAAAACCATCCTGACCTGTTCCACATGCGAGTCCCAATCATCAGAAAAAAACAGAATATCATCCAGATAAACGATCAAAAATTTATCCAGATACTTCCGGAAAATGTCATGCATAAAGGACTGAAAAACTGAAGGTGCATTAGAGAGCCCAAATGGCATCACCAAGTACTCAAAATGACCTTCGGGCGTATTGAATGCGGTTTTCCATTCATCTCCTTGCTTAATGCGCACAAGGTTGTACGCACCACGAAGGTCTATCTTGGTGAACCACTTGGCACCTTTAATCCGGGCAAACAAGTCTGACAACAACGGCAAAGGATACTGAAATTTGACAGTGATCTTATTCAAAAGCCGATAGTCAATACAAGGCCTCAAAGATCCGTCCTTTTTAGCCACAAAAAAGAATCCCGCACCAAGAGGGGAAGAAGAAGGACGGATATGCCCCTTCTCCAGAGACTCCTTGATATATGAACGCATCGCGGTATGTTCAGGTACCGACAGATTAAACAGTCTTCCCTTAGGAAACTTACTGCCTGGAATCAAATCTATTGCACAGTCACATTCCCTATGAGGAGGCAATGCACTTGACCTAGACTCGCTGAAGACATCCTGATAATCAGACAAATACGCCGGAACTTCTGAAGGCGTAGAAGTAGCAATAGACACGGGCAGGGAATCTCCATGAATTCCATGACAGCCCCAACTTGACACTGACATTGCCTTCCAGTCCAAGACTGGATTATGGGTCTGTAACCATGGCAACCCCAAAACAACCAAATCATGCATCTTATGCAGAACAAGAAAACGTATCACCTCCCGATGTTCAGGAGTCATGCACATGGTAACCTGTGTCCAAAACTGCGGCTTATTTTCTGCCAATGGCGTAGCGTCAATACCCCTAAGAGGGATAGGATTTTCTAATGGCTCAAGAACAAAACCGCAACGCTTGGCAAATGACAGATCCATAAGACTCAGGGCAGCACCTGAATCTACAAACGCCACGACAGGATACGATGACAGTGAGCAAATCAAAGTTACAGATAGAATGAACTTAGTTTGCAAATTACCAATGGCGACAGGACTAACAACCTTAGTAAGACGCTTAGAGCATGCTGAGATAACATGTGCAGAATCACCACAGTAGTAACACAAGCCATTCTGGCGTCTATGAATTTTCCGCCCATTTCTAGTCAGGATTCTATCACATTGCATTAAATCAGGTGCCTGTTCAGATAACACCATGAGGGAATTTGCGGTTTTGCGCTCCCGCAACCGCCGGTCAATTTGAATCGCCAGGGCCATGGAATCATTCAGACCTGTGGGAATGGGAAAACCCACCATCACATTCTTAATGGCCTTAGAAAGGCCATTTCTAAAATTTGCAGCCAATGCACACTCGTTCCACTGGGTCAGCACGGACCATTTCCGAAATTTTTGGCAATACACCTCAGCCTCGTCCTGGCCCTGAGACATAGCCAGCAAGGCTTTTTCTGCCTGAATCTCAAGATTGGGTTCCTCATAAAGCAAACCGAGCGCCAGAAAAAACGCATCAATATCAGCCAATGCCGGATCTCCTGGCGCCAGCGAGAAAGCCCAATCCTGAGGGTCGCCCCGTAAAAAAGAAATAACAATTTTCACTTGCTGAGCGGAGTCTCCAGAGGAACAGGGTCTCAGGGACAAAAACAATTTACAATTATTCCTGAAATTTCTAAACTTAAATCGGTCTCCGGAAAACAGTTCAGGAATCGGTATCTTAGGTTCTGACATAGGATTTCTGGTAACATAATCTTGTATGCCCTGCACACGAGCAGCAAGCTGGTCCACACTTGTAATCAAGGTCTGGACATTCATGTCTGCAGCAATCACAAGCCACTCAAAGGTAAAGGGGAAAAGAAAAAAAAAAAAAAAATGAGAAAGAGCAAAAAAAAACTCAGAACTTTCTTTCTTATAATCCCACTTCTGCAATGCATTTAACATTTAGTACTGGCCTGGCAAACTGTTATGACCCCAATGGCGAGGGTCTCAGAGATATCAGCAAGTCTGCAAAATACAAAAATCCAGCTCATAGGGCAGTGGTAACTGGGTTGACCATATATCTATTCCTAACGCCAACCCTAGAAGTAGCCGGGGAACATGCCTACGTTGGTCGCTAGATGTCTCGTGCCAGCCGGAGAGCTAACTACCCCTAGAAGAGGAAAACAAAGACCTCTCTTGCCTCCAGAGAAAGGACCCCAAAAGTAGGATACAAGCCCCCCACAAATAATAACGGTGAGGTAAGAGGAAATGACAAACACAGAGATGAACTAGGTTTAGCACAGAGAGGCCCACTTACTAATAGCAGAATATAGTAAGATAACTTATATGGTCAACAAAAACCCTATCAAAAATCCACGCTGGAGATTCAAGAACCCCCGAACCGTCTAACGGCCCGGGGGAGAACACCAGCCGCCCTAGAGCTTCCAGCAAGGTCAGGATACAGATAATATACAAGCTGGACAAAAAATGCAAACAATAACGAATTGCAAAAAGCAGAAAAGCAGACTTAGCTTAATCAAGCAGGAACCAGGATCAGTAGACAAGAGCACTACAGATTAGCTCTGATATCAACGTTGCCAGGCATTGAACTGAAGGTCCAGGGAGCTTATATAGCAACACCCCTGACCTAACGACCCAGGTGAGCATAAAAGGAATGACTGACAAACCCAGAGTCAAATCACTAGTAGCCACTAGAAGGAGCCAAAAAGTAAATTCACAACAGGTTCCCAGGGTCTGGAGGAGAGGAGACTCTCCTTCAGGCCCTGGGATCCATATTCATGTAAAAAATAAAGAATAAAAATAAAAAATATGGATATACTCACCCCTCCGACGGAGCCTGGACCTCAGACGTGCAACCGGCAGCCTCCGTTCCTAAGAATGAGCGAGTGAAGGACCTGCGATGACGTCACGGCTTGTGATTGGTCGCATGAGCGGTCACATGAGCGGTCACGCGACCAATCACAAGCCGCGACGTCATCGCAGGTCTTTCACTCGCTCATTCTTAGGAACGGAGGCTGCCGGTTACAGCGGTTACTACCAGGGCGCGTCAGAGGGTGAGTATATCCCTATTTTTTATTTTTATTCTTTATTTTACACATGAATATGGATCCCAGGGCCTGAAGGAGAGTTTCCTCTCCTTCAGACCCTGGGAACCATCCAGGATACCTTCCGATATTTGTGTCCCATTGACTTGTATTGGTATCGGGTATCGGAATCGGCGATATCTGATATTTTTCGGATATCGGCCGATACCATCCGATACTGATACTTTCAAATATCGGAAGGTATCGCTCAACACTAGTTATGTAATATTGGCCATAAAATTTTTTGAAGCTTCTACAATATATACAAATGGTTCAGTGATGGCAGTGATATATCAAAATCTGCATATATGCTAAAATGGGAATCTGACCTACACTTAATTGTCGACTTAGAAGACTGGGAAAAGGCTATAACACCTACTCGTCAACTATTTCAATGGCTTTGCAGGAATCATTTTACAAACTTATGACGAGATGGTACTATACCCCGACGAGACTGGCCATCATCAATCCAGAAAACTCTTCGAGTTCCTGGAGAGAAAGCAGTCAGAAAGGGAACCTATTACATATATTCTAGTTTTGCCCCAAAATTAAGCCTCTTTGGGCAAACATCTCTTTTCTTATTGACCAAATTGCAAACAAAAATCTTCATATTATCTCCCCAATTAGCTCTTCTCTCTCTGGAGTCAGACTGTATAGAACCTGCCTTGAAACAATTAATAATCTGTATTTTGTTAGTAACCAAATCCAGTACTGCTTACTATTGGAAATCTCCAGATATTCCTTCCATTCAAGATTTAACAGAAAAAATGTCATTCCATAAATCCTTTGAACACAAAATCGTATTAGTAATTGTTTTGATAAATTCTCGAAAAAATTGTTCTGTTGGTTGGAAGTTTTACCATAAGGCCTTGCAATTGTTTTATATATAAATCAATATTTGTTTTGCTTTTATATATATGTATGTTTGTTTTTGTTTTTTTATTTGACATATCTTCTGGAATAAGTCCTTTACTGTTCCCTTTCCCGATTTGTTTCCCTTCCCACATACCCTGGTTATCCCTCTTATTTTCCCTTCATTCTCCCCTTCCCTGATGTTAATTACAAAACCCAATAAACTCCTTGGAAAAAGAAATCAGGAAAGCATGATGGAAGGGGACAGCTAAAAGACTTGATTGATTTAAACCAAGCTTGATATTTATCCAACTTTCAACCTCGTTTTAGGTTTTCTTAACAATATTCTTGGGTATAAATGTTATTTTAAGATTAAGTTTGCTGCTTATTTTATGATTTTGGTTAGGACACTAATACTTTTCCTCAAAGTGTCTAGCTCAGCACAATTCTTCTAACACAGGCAGTCATTAAGTTTTATTTTAATCATTAACTTCATAAAAGAGTTCACCCATCACAGTGGGAGCATTTTTTCTTTCGAATAACGAAGTCCATTTTCTAGTTCACAGTTCTTTTTATTGCAATTAGTTGTAATTGACTACGAACATTTTAATGGGTTTTGTTTATGTACCTTGACTTTACAGCAGTTTTACATCCATATCCCCAGGAGGCCTCTCTAATAGAAGAGATGTTACTATTAATTAGACTTTAAAGTTAAATGAAACTTTTGTCACAGTGCTGTTCTTCATGAAATAACGATTTATCAACATTTATATTAAGAAGAATATATAGAAGATACAAAGCTTAAAGGGATTCTATGATTGTATTTAAACATGGTATCTCAATAGAGTATATGTAGCGCTTACCTTCATAGTAGACTATCTCCTATAATTTCGTCCTGATCACGGGGGGGATGTTTTTTTTTCATGAATGAGAAATACTTCTATCAGTAGTAATGTATATATGCAATCCACTAAGGCTTATCTGTAGCAGAGTAATTGATGTCATAGTTCCACATGTGCTAACCAAGGTACTTGTCACAATCCCACCACTCACTGTATCCTAGGAATGCAGTGAGTGATAGCTCAGCCCTCCTATAGGTTGCGTGCTGGGTTGTCAGTATCGCAAATGACAGCTTGGCCATCCTATAGTTTCACTGAAGAGGTGTTTTAAGTTGTCAGATTTGTGTATGGGATTTCCCTGCTGCCCATTTAGGCCAGGCCTGATGGAAGTCCTCCAGGTGTCGACCTTTAAGAGTAATTGTTTGACCATTTAACTGGCTGTCTATGCTAGGACTATTGCCAGTAGTAGCTTTCAGCTCAGTGGTTTGTTTGTTCTGAGCTCAGTGCTCTTTGCTCTTTTATTCTGACCTTTTTGCCGGGCCTTGGATTTGCCTTTTGTACTGCCCCTTTTGCCTTGACACACTCTGCCCTTGGTTTCCTGACCCCAGACTTTGCCCCTTTGTCTATGACGTACTCTCCTGGCTTTTGACCTCAGACTCCTTCACTTTCCCATCTCACGGCTTGCCCATGTGAAGTGACTCAGTGTCAAAGTACTTATTAGCTTTGTATTTCAGAAACTGAGTTGTATTCAGGCTCCTGTAATCCAATATATTTGACTGAACTAAAGTTTCTGGGAATGCTTGTGTAAATGCTTTCATGTCAGTCAATGAAAGCGCGAGCATTAGTTTGCCAGTTGATCACATCTTTTATGTAGCTTAAAAAATTATCGTACCATTTGTCAACAGCAGCACATCACCCCATATAAACGGGATGGACTGCTGATAATATGCAAACTGTATGTAAAAGGGCATACTTTCAGAAATGTTGTGGAAATGTCATATATACCTGTTTGTTCAGACTAAAAAAAATCATACATTTTTGTGATCTTGTTTTGCTGACCTATGGGATTGAAAGGATTAGCCAGACTTTTTTTTCTTCCATAGGTCTAAGCACTTATCGGTAGGTAGTTTAATTATTTTATTTTATTTAACTCACTTACATAGCGCCATTAATTCCAAAGTGTGTTACAGACATTATCATCACTGTCCCCATTGGGGTTCACACACTAGATTCCCTATCAGTATGTCTTTGGAGTGTGGGGGGAAACCGGTGAACCCAGAAGAAACGAAATCACGGAGAGAACATACAACCTCCTTGCAGATGTTGTCCTTGGTGGGATTTGAATCCAGGACTCCCATGCTGCAAGGCTACCTACTACGTGCTTATTCTGCCATGTGCTCATCTTTCTTAGCTCAGTATAGTCACAAAACCACTCCTGGTTGCAATTTCCCCATTTTCTGTCATATCACATTGACAGAGAAACTCTCCGCGCTGTTGACGGGTAGTCACTGTCAACATCATGTTGATTGACAGCAATTTCCTCGCTACCTTACTCAGCCCAGGCACACTCAGTTAATGTTATTTACACTGCATTAGTAGTGTAGTGATATAAGTCTGCAACTGACACTGATACCCTGTATAGGTGCTCAAAATCAGTCACTTGCAGAGATTTTTGTACTGCTCATGCTCCAACTCAGGCAAAGCAAATCACACTGCGCTGAGCTAGCTTTTTTCTCTTTCAAGAACTCTGTCATTGGCACAACACAGCTGTCGGGTAACCAGGGACCAGGAGCTCCTTCCCTGTCCCTAACACTAGGGAGTGCCCTAGCTTGACCTGCTCCCCTGGATACTTCAGATGGCGAAGATTATGAGACCTCTGCTCTTGCCTTATCTCTTGAGTTAGCCCTCCGTCTGTTCTCTTTCCCTCCAAGGGAAGAGGGGGCGCTACTGTACATCATAGTACACCAACCTGACAAACAGGGCAACACAAGCAAGAGTTAACAGAAAACTCCAGGCATACAAAATGTTCACTCACATATAAGTGAGAAATGCACTAGGGTGTGAAGGTAGGGAATAAACCAAAACAGAGAAGGATAAGGAATTACCACACATACAAACCAAGCAACAGACACTAATAACTCCATCAACTCTCCTTCTCATACGAAATCCTCTCCCTCAGTTAGTCATGCAGCAATAAAGCTAGCTCTGACAAGGATTTGTATCAGAGCCCAGATTATAAAGGGAAAAGGAGTGGAAGAGATAGACCTGCTTTGTCAACATGAGTATCATATCCCTATACCTTTCAGCATGATGGCCCCACTCAGCATGATGCCCCACAGCCATCACTCAGTATGATACCAACACAAAGTATTATTGTCCCCATAACCCCCGCATAGTCCACTCAGTATGATATTCTCATAGCCCCTCAGTATGATGCTCCAACAGCCACTCACTCAGTATGATCACCCCGCTCAGTATGATACCCCACAGCACACCATCGTACATAGTATCATAGTCCCCACAGTACTCTACAGAATATGATTACTCTTGAGTGTGATGGTCCTACAGCCCCTTACTCGGTCTGGCTCCAAATACTAGCCCACCACTCTGTATGATGGCCCACATGCACCCAATCAGTATGATGCCTACACATCCTTCCACTTGGTAAGATGTCCCCATACCCCACTACTCAACACAATGTCCCCCACTGTTTGAAATCCCCACAGGAAACCCCCACTCAGAATGCAGGCCCAACCCCACTCAGTATGATGTCCCCAATAGCCCACCCCTCAACTCAATATGATTGCCCCACAGGACCCCACTCAGTATGCTGTCCCTCACACACCCCCACTAATTAAGAAGTCCCCACAGCCTCCACTCAACATGATTTCTCTCACAGTAAACCCCCACTATAATGTCCCCAACAAAATCCACTCAATAGGAGGCTATGGGGGTCACCACAGCTACTGACTTTAGTAAAATAGCTAACTAAACACTAGTCACATTCCCCATTCCTCCAGGGTGCTGCTGTAGTTTGTGCAATCCTGAGGCTCCGCATTGCAGGTACACAATAGTGACATGACCGTGTCTGCCGTTCACCGAATCTCAAACTCACAGCCACTGCCTTCGGCTCCCTAATCCACCATTCTGTTCAATGGTATCCATGTCCTGAGGATGCGGAGGATGCTGCTGATATCGTGATAAAGGATGTTGGAGGGGCAGGTGTCAAGCAGTGCCGGGCCTCCCTGGCTTACAGGCCCCATAGTCGTCGCTTTGTCTGCCGCTGTATAGGCAGTATGCACAAATGGGAAAAAAAACAAACTCTGAGTCTTGGGACTCGGCTGAGGGTAAATCTTATTGTGACTCATTAATAATCAATATTATTGTCTGATATTAGTTAAAAAATATATTTATTGATGTTTGCTCTCTAATCTAATTTTTAAAATAGTAATTTATCTGACTTCTTTAACCGAAAACGACAATTTTTTTTATAGAAAATGGAACAACAAATGATGAACACTTACAGCTATCTAAAAAAAGTGATAAACAAATGGCTTGCATTTTCTTGGGAGAGCATACAGCTCTTAAGAACGTAGTGGTTATTGAGGCTGAGGTGACAGGACACTTAACTTGATGGATTGCTCAAGTTTAGTTCATTGCAATAGTTTTAGAGAATCTATGAACGGTTCAGTTCAGCTGACTCCCTGGCGATTTTTTTTTTTACTGCAACAGAAAAAGACATAGTAGTCATTATCAAGTTAGATAAGATGTAATATTTGTCACCATAAAAGATAAAATTAGAAATGATTTGTATTATTTGTATTACATGTGTAAATCACACTTGTATAATCATCACATGCTCATCGCAGGACTCACCAATTATATAGACATGGAAATGAAATCTGTTCATCAGTGTTTCTCATGTCACCTGCTTACCAGTGAAGTATGGTACATAGCTTTCTGCACCGCTGACAGGTCCCAAAGTGACTTTCTATACTCCCTTTACGATTAGTCACCGTTACCTCCCAGGTCGCTCCTTTACTCCTTACTAGTTTAACCATTTCCTGCCCCAATAATTTAACTGTAGACCCCCCAGCTGTGTAAATTACTAATGGATTTACATATAGCACCTACGCTTTATAAAAATCTTCTGCTGCAGCTGGGCATTTAAAAGGAACCTGTTACCAGGTTTTCGCCTCCTAATCTGAGAACAGGATAATTTAGGGGTTGAGAAGTCTAATTCCATCAATAGGTCACTTACTAAGCTGATTGCTGCATTTTTTATAAAATCATTGTATTTACAGCGGAGATTGTCACTAGAGAAAGAGTAAACCTACCCCCATGTAATCCTCCATATTCATGAGCTCTATATAACCCTGCCTCCACCACTTATTGGCAGCTTTCTGCCTATGCACAGTGCACACAGAAAACAGTTAAACAGCAGTGTGGGTGGGGTTATACAAAGCTCAGCATTCAGAGAACTTGTAGATCTGCAGCAGATAAAATAGTGATTTTATGAAAACTTCAGCAAGCAGCTCAATAGGTGACACATTTCTGGAATCAGGGCATCCGCACCTACATCATGCTGTTCTCAGATGGGCTAGCAAAAATTTGATGACAGATTCTCTTTAAAATATTGTATTTGTAATTATGGAAGAATTCGTAATACACAACCTCAACTGTTAATTTGTTAGAAATTTTGGACAGAATAAGACATGTGTTATAAACTTATGCATTTATTCAGCCACCAAAGTCTCTCGGGACTTCAAATCCTACAAAAAAAAATTGATACAAAATAATTTGCTATCAATACTCCAGTGCCTCAAAGGGTATACAAATATGCAAAATGATTGCTTTATTATTTTCAGTGTTCATCATCGAAATTTGGATCTTCATCAAGTATCTAATGAATCCCAACTACAATCTGAGAGAAATCGTCATTTTATGAGAATATTGATTTCAATACCTTAAAGATTCACAGGAGCTACTGGCAGGGCTGCTATCAGGGTATTGCTGCCCTTAATGCTGTATGGGGCTCAGTACGCAGAAGTACAGAAGTGGGCCCAGACTGGGTTCAGCCACATTGGAGGGTTTCCAAGCATGATCAGCCTTTTTAATGTCCTACCACAGCATCTCAATCAGATTAAGGTCAGGACTTTGACTAGGCCAAAGTCTTAATTTTCTTTTTCTTAAGCCATTCAGAGGTGGACTTGCTGGTGTGTTTTGGATCATTGTCCTGCTGCATAACCCAAGTACGCTTGAGCTTGAGGTCACGAACAGATGGCCAGACATTCATCAGGATTTTTTTGTTGACAGCAGAATTCATTGTTCCATTTACCACAGTAAGCCTTCCAGGTAACGAAGCAGCAAAACAGCCCCTGACCATCACACTACCACCACCATATTTTACTGTTGGCATGATGTTCCTTTTCTGAAATGGTGTGTTACTTCTATACCAGATGTAATGCACCTTCCAAAAAGATCAATTTTTGTCTCGTCACTCAGTCCACAGAATATTCTCCCAAAAGTCTTGGGGACCATCAAGATGTTTTCTGACAAAACCAAGACGAGCCATTATGTTCTTATTGCTCAGAAGTGGTTTTTGTCTTGGAACTCTGCTATGCAGGCCATTTTTGCCAAGTCTCTTTCTTATGATGGAGTCATGAATACTGACTTTAACTGAGGCAAGTGAGGCCTGCAGTTCTTTGGATGTTGTTCTGGGGTCTTTGGCTACCTTTTGGATGAGTCGTCACTGCGCTCTTGGGGTAATTTAGGTTGGCCGGCCACTCCTGGTAAGGTTCACCACTGATCCATGTTCTCGCCATTTGTGGATAATGGCTCTTACTGTGGTTCGCTGGAGTCCCAAAGCTTTACAAATTGGTTTATAACATTTTCTTTACTTTGTTTCTCATTTGTTCCAGAATTTGTTTTGATCGCTGTATGATGTCTAGCTTTTGAGGTTCTTTTGGTATACTTCACTTTGTCAGCAGATCCTATTTAAGTAATTACCTGATTGAAAACAGGAGTGGCAGTAATCAGGCCTGGATGTGGCTAGGGAACTTGAACTCAGCTTCCCAAAGATGTAACAAACCATAACTAATTTATTTTTTAAGGTAGGGGAGGCAATCACATTTTCTCACTGGGCCCTGTAGGTTTGGATTTCGTTTCCCCTTAATAATAAAGACCTTCATTTAAAAACATTATTTTGTGTTTACTTATTTGTCTAATATTTACATTTTTTTGGTTATCTGAAACATTTAAGTGTGACAAACATGCAAAACAATCGGAAATCAGGAAAAGGGCAAACACTTTTTCACACAACTGTACTTACATTAAAAATTCCCTACTGTTCCTTAACTACACTACTTAACGGCTTTTCTATTTTTTTTCCCAATTTCCTTTCTGATGATGCATCGTTTGATAATTACAATGCATTCTGGGATAATCAAACCAAGTGTCGTCAGGGGGCAGAGGCTACTGTCACTGCCGCAGACCCTGCCTCCTCCCTGAAAAGAAGTGTCATCAGTGGCACTTGTTCCAGGGACCCGGACAGTCCCTGCGCTGTACACTGTGAGATATGCACAATGACAGCATACGCTATTTGGTCGGCTCAGATCAGCAGTGATGAGGTGGCAATGGAAAAATTACATATTTTTAACATACATTTTGCATCTAATTTTTTTTAATCTTGGCAAAGTTTTTTCTTACAAATCACAATTTTTATTAAAAAAAAATTAAAAAGTCTTGCAATTTTCACACTGGCCAGCAGGACTGCTGTTTCAGGAAACCTAGATGGACCTTAGCAACAATTAACCACTACAGAGAGTGTGCAAAGGTCATTATGAAGTGCAGGGAAAAATCAGTGCTGTGATATCGCCAATTGTGATTTGTGGATTCTGTGGCATCAGCTGTCTATAGAACATATTAATATATTTGTTTTATTGTTGGTTTCCCCTGTAACTGGGTGGCATATGAGCCCCAGTTACAGGGGAAAATCAGCCTCTTCTTTTCACAGCAGAGCTACCTGGGTTTGCTCTGGTGCCGGAGGAGGAAGCACAGTAAACAATTCTTCAGTGCTGTGTATGTATACAGAGAAGGAAGGAGAGGGTAGAAATGATAATAAATCATGCCTGCCTTCTCTGTAGCAAGTCTGGCTCAGTATGACAGCTGGCTACTTTCCCCTGCATCTGCACAATGTCCTGCAGCTGCTCTACATGGCGGTGATGTTTTAGAATGTGACTGCAGAGTAGAATGAGGACCACCTGGACATTTAAAGTCCATGGGGCATCCTGAAGTTGTTAAAGGGAATCTGTCAACTGGATTTCACCCCCAAACTATGTATATGCACCTGTAGATCTTGCAAAGACAAGACTAGTTCTAGTTTTAGCTAGACAGTTCCTCTGTTACTGAGAAGTCTGCTTTTTTGTATTTAGACTCCAATTGAGATTCATTAATGGATGACATAACTCAAGACCATCTGGTAGGATCCGTTTCGGGTAGGATTCAATGTTACAAAAATTGAATTCAGAAAACATTTTAGGACATTTCCACCGCTATTCAAATGAATGGATGCTGTATTGGAACACTTTGTTTTAATTTTTGTCATTCCAAAACAGATAAAAAAATGAAATAACTGATGGGCATGTAAACATAAGATAAGCCATAGACAGGGGTCCTGCATTTGTTTTTCTTCTGCATCACTTGTATAAATGAAGAACAATGTGACCCTCCTTTTGGGTTCCCCTGTCTTTTTAATTAATGTTGTGGAAAGCCTTTTTACTTAGTACTTGCAATATACAGAGCTACTCTCACACATGAAAATTGTCAATTTCCCCTCACCTGCAGGAGCCCGAAAGAGGGCCCTTCTGGACTCTTCCGAGCCACAATATCTATTTTACTATGTGGAATAGCACTATAGACTGCTCCACTGCAAATGCATGCTGTATGGTTAAAAAAAGTGGTATACGGTACTTGGTTTTTTTTGCAGTGACATAAGTCAGAGAGAGGCATATGTTGTGAAATCCACTTAATGTATACCTCCACCAAGCATGGCATAGCACACTATGAAAAATTGTTCTGCAATTCTTATTATTTCTTGAAAGACTTCTTATTATCACAAAATATGGAAAAAATATCGTATTATCAACTATGGTTTATAATTGTCAATATTTCTCATCTGTTGTTGCTGTATTTTTTTATTTTTATATTTTTCTTCTTACTACATAGAATACACAATGCCCAGAGTTAGAAAAGTATGGCTGCTTTGTTTCAGAAATAGCACCAGCTCCGACTATGGGTTGTGACTGGTATTGCAATTCACAGCCTTCGAAGTGAGTGGTCTTGAGCCACACAACCCATGGTCAGAGGTGGCGCTGGTTTTGAAAGAAAGCGAACAACCCTCACAGTACTTATGTGAATGTCCTCTATATTTTTCTATGCCCATGTGCTACTTCAGGTATTAACAAAGTTCCTTTTGGCGCAATTTGCAGTGAATCCAATTAAGCAGCTATCGGTTGAAAAAGAAGCCAATCCCAAAGTTCCAAATTCAAAGATAATAACACACAGAGGATTATTGATCTTTCTATATGGGGTTTATTCCTCCAATAAAAGGTGGTGAGGGAAGTAATTCCAAACAAATGGCATGGGCTTGTATTCCGAGGAAGGGATTTATTAATGTGTTTGTACCTTCATTCATGCGTAGTGAGACCAGACATTGGTAGAAGGAAAAACAACGTACAGTATCAGAAGATGTGTTAATGACAGTTTGACACTTTGTTGTCTGTTTCCAGGTAGCAAATGTCACAGTTCAAATCCGTTTAAAGAATTAGAAATCCTGATGATTTGACCGAGATCTTTACATGGACATGGTAAACACCAGAATGATGTAATATGGCTATAATCATTTTTTATGTAATTAAATCCAATGTAATATAGATATTACAATATATTCCGATTTTATGTTGATATTATAAACCTTAACAATTTATTTTAAAGATATCTAATATATTCAAAGCTATAATACTTTATACCCATGTGTTATGCTTTCTAAATCCCATCCCAGAACCATACTAATTTGTATCTTCAATAATTGTACACTATTATGTTCTTAATTATATTTATTGCCCCTTTCCTCTGGAGAGAGATATTTTTATTTAATTAGATGTTTGAATAATTATAGTAGTTTTTAAATCTTTGTGAAATCCAGAGACAGCTCATTGTTTAATCCTTCTTATAAACATGCATCTCAACAGGAAATAAAAGTAATAATAGTAAAAAGAAATGATTTCTATTTTATAAAGGGCAATCGGTGTTACACTGTATACATACCGTATATACTTTTTAATTGTAATCTTACATAATATATACAGTATATAATTTCATTATGTATCTATCTATCTATTAAAATATACACTGTTTACACTAAGTAATGATTACAATTTTTTTAAAATATTCTTACAAAGTATTTTTTCAAGGGCCAATTAATCATTTTTACAAAATGCCATACCTGTACATCACTTAGGCTAGGTTCACATTGCGTTAGGGCAATCCGTTTAGCGCTAGCGGATTGCGCTAACACAATGTATTTGTAGGGGTCGCGTTTAGGGGTCGCGTTAACGTCCCTGCTTTCGCAGATAACCTATCTGCGAGAGCGGGGAATGGACCTCGGGCGCACCGCGGACTCTGCAAGCAGCATCCGAGGTGCGCCACAAAAGAACGGCACATCGCTAGCGCGAACCGAAAAAGGCACATGCTAGCGATGCGCTTCAGACAGAAACAACATTGCTGTCAATGGGTGCGCTAAAGGACCCGTTGCACGGCGTTAATTGCGACATTTTCGCTGTGCAACGCTGTCCATTAGCGATCACCCACTAACGCAATGTGAACCTAGCCTTAGAGATAACCACATCGATGTGTCACTGCAGTTACCAGCAAGTACGGTATGTATGAAAAGTTACCACATTTATTCCCAAAAATAAGAGATTGTATGAATCAACTTACAGAACCCAGTCCAATGGCCACGTCAGTAACCTGTGGCTGCCTGATGGGAGCTCAGTGAACTCAGTGAACCAGCTTATCCAAAAAAGATCTGCTGGCAGGTAGGAGGAGGTTCGCTTAGCGATGACTCATCGATTTTCACCATCTGTACTAATAACATATGATATCTACTGCAGATAACATTACTATTATTATTATTTATTATTATAGCGCCATTTATTCCATGGCTTCAAATAGCTACAAAGCTTTAAAAATAGAAATGTTGGTCCTGTAAAGAGAATATGATGTTAGAATACAACATAGTATTTAAATCAGGTTTTATTAGGAACATATCTCTATTGGTGTTTTTGACTTTCATTAAACATTCCACTTTTTATACCTAATATAATTAATATAACTAAAGTTTAAAACATGAGGCAAAACTACCTTATTTATAAAGCTAGCACTACATGGTGACAGAGAGTCGAATTTCGACATTGTATCTAATTATTTTCTATTGCGTTATGCTGCAACCTGCAACCTCCTGCAACTACGACATACAGTGGGTACGCAAAGTATTCAGACCCCTTTAAATTTTTCACTCTTTGTTTCATTGCAGCCATTTGGTAAATTCATAAAAGTTCATTTTCATTTTTTTCTCATGAACCCCTTAACCCCTGGAGCTTTTTTCGGTTTTGCGTTTTCGTTTTTCACTCCCCTCCTTCCCAGAGCCATAACTTTTTTTTATTTTTCCATCAATAATTTGACCTTTATGTGTGTTTTGTTATCAGGACTTTACTCATGGTTATTCAGAGGTGTATGGAGACAATTATTTGTGTCCTGAGAGCCAGTATTTTTTTAAATAAAAAAAAAATATTATGTGACACCAAAGAAAATAACCCAAAATATATGCCCAAAGAAAAGGGGATATGTGTCCTCATATGGAGCGTGAAATATGTTTGTGTGAACCTGGCCTAACTCTTGCTACTCTCAATAGTATTTCAATGTTGTCATCAATAATATTTTTAATGGTTAATATAAATCTTACTTGTAGGAATATACAGAAAACTAATGTAGTATCTGATTATGGGTATGGAATAATGCAATGCATTTATAGAATGATCAATTTTACTGGGGATATAATAATAATAGTAATAATACTAATTAATAGTAATAATAATAATAATAATAATAATAATAATAACTTTATTTTATTATATTAAAACTCAGTAATGGCAGTTTTCATTTTTATTATAATACTTTATTTTCCTAATGGAAATGTTATTTATTTTAAAATTAAATGATTTTTATAAAAGAAAGAAAACAGTGGGTACAGAAAGTATTCAGACCCCTTTAAATTTTCCACTCTTTGTTTCATTGCAGCCATTTGGTAAATTCAAAAAAGTTCATTTTTTTCTCATTAATGTACACTCTGCACACCATCTTGATTGAAAAAAAGCAGAAATGTAGAAATTTTTGCAAATTTATTAAAAAAGAAAAACTGAAATATCACATGGTCATAAGTATTCAGACCATTTGCTCAGACACTCATATTTAAGTCACATGCTGTCCATTTCCTTGTGATCCTCCTTGGATGGTTCTACTCCTTCATTGGAGTCCAGCTGTGTTTAATTAAATTGATAGGACTTGATTTGGAAAGGCACACACCTGTCTATATAAGACCTCACAGCTCACAGTGCATGTCAAACTAAATGACAATCATGAGGTCAAAGGAATTGGTCAAGGAGCTCAGAGACAGAATTGTGGCAAGGCACAGATCTGGCCAAGGTTACAACAGATTTTCTGCAGTACTCAAGGTTCCTAAGAGCACAGTGGCCTCCATAATCCTTAAATGGAAGATGTTTGGGATCATTAGAAGCCTTCCTAGACCTGGCCGTCCAGCCAAACTGAGCAATCATGGGAGAAGAGCCTTGGTGAGAGAGGTAAAGAAGAATCCCAAGATCAATGTGGCTGAGCTCCAGAGATGCAGTAGGGAGATGGGAGAAAGTTCCACAAAGTCAACTATCACTGCAGCCCTCCACCAGTCGGGCCTTTATGGCAGAGTGGCCCAACGGAAGTCTCTCCTCAGTGCAATACATATGAAAGACCGCATAGAGTTTGCTAAAAAACACATGAAGGACTCCCAGACTATGAGAAATAAGATTCTCTGGTCTGATGAGACAGAGATAGACCTTTTTGGTGATAATTCTAAGTGGTATGTGGGGAGAAAACCAGTCATTGCTCATCACCTGCCCAATACAATCTCAACAGTGAAAATGGTGGTGGCAGCATCATGCTAGATGAAAACCTCTTCCAGAGTACTCTGGACCTCAGACTTGGCTGAAGGTTCACCTTCCAACAAGATAATGACCCTAAGCACACATCTAAAATAACAAGGGAGAGGCTTCAGAACAATTCTGTGACTATTCTTGACTGGCCCAGCCAGAGCCCTGACCTAAACCCAATTGAGCATCTCTGGAGAGACCTGAAAATGGCTGTCCACTTGCGTTCAGCATCCAACCTGACAGAACTGGAGAGGATCTGCAAGGAACAATGGCAGAGGATCCCCAAACCTAGGTGTGAAAAAAGACTCATGGCTGTACTAGCTCAAAAGAGTACTTTTACTCAATGCTAAGCAAAGGGTCTAAATACTTATGACCATGTGATATTTCAGTTTTTCTTTTTTAATACATCTGCAAAAATTACTACATTTCTGTTTTTTCAGTCAAGATGGGGGGGAGAGTGTACGTTAATGAGAAAAAATGAACGTTTTTGAATTTATCAAATGGCTGCAATGAAATAAAGAGTGAAAAATTTAACGGGGTATGAATGCTTTCCATATCCACTGTAGAGTCGCAATTGTTTCCAAATAAGTTGAGTTTTCTGTCACTGGTTGACAGTCGCACACGAATCATTTGCCGTAGACTTCAATACAAGTCACATATGACTGCAACTTGCATGTGACTTGCCTGTGATTTGGCCACTTTTTTTTTTTACAACAAAACCATAAACATATAGTCATGAAGCAGCAAATTACATCTAAGTTGAACCAGATGCTTTTTGTGGTGCGACTTGACGCCATGTAGCCCTCACATATATGGGTCAAATGATAAATCCTTATTTGTAATCCTATTCTAATAATTTCATTGCTTATTATTTAAAAAAAAAAGTAAATCTAGGGTGTTGTAGCTACATTAGGAATGGGGTATATTGTTTGCCAACTGCTCTCGCCAAATCGTCACACTTGGCACAGTGTAAATGTGTTCTACATGGGAAGAGTAAAGCAAGTGCTGCATAACAAATCTAGTTTTGGATTGGTCTTTAATTTTATTATAAATCAAAATCAGATTGGCATTCGTAGCTTTCGGTGTTGGTGCCCTGTGATAGAGATTGACCCTCAAGTTACTAGAGTAGAAGAATCACAGTACTGAAATAAACACGAAGTTAAAGTTTGAGTCTTTATTGATGAGTCAGCGTACAATAAAAGTAACCCAGCCAGTGTTTTAGTCTGTCCCAGACTTTGGCCATGGCCTATGCCGTGCGCACAATCAGAAGACTGACTGCATCATTTGGACTATTTGCATATACATATGACATGAGCGACGATCAAGCTTTTGGTTAGCATGAAAAGTTGTAATTGCTTACATTTATTGTATGGTGGCTTAAAGTGAACCTGTCACCAGGTTTGGCTGATACGAGTTACGACCACCCCCTTTTAAGGCTTATATACAGCATTCTATAATGCTGTATATAAGCCCCGGATCCGACCTGTAAGAGAAGAAAAATAACTTTTATTATACTCACCTGGGGAGGCAGTCCGGTCCGATGAGCATCGCTGGTCTTGGTCCAGCACCTCCGATCTTCTTGCGATGCCATCCTCCTGCTTGCTTCATGTGGATGACGCATCTCTGCATCATCCACACATGCTCCCTTGAATCGCACTCCTGCGCAGGCATACTTATCTGCCCTTTTGAGGGCAGAGCAAAGTCCTGCAGTGCACAGGTGCAGCTCCTCTCTGACCTTTCCCAGCATTTTCGCATTGCAGCACTTTGCTCTGTCCTAAACAGGGCAGATAAGTACACCTGCGCAGGAGCACAATTCCAGGGAGCCCGTGTGGATGACGCAGGGACGCGTCATCCACATGAAGCAAGCAGGAGGACGGCATCAAAAGAAGATAGGAGGCGCCGGACCAAGAAGAGCGACACCAATTGGACAGGATCGCCCCGCAGGTGAGAATAATAAGAGTAATTTTTCTTCTCTTACAGGTCGGATTGGGGGCTTATATACAGCATTATAGAATGCTGTATATAAGCCTTAAAAGGGTGTGGCCGTAACTCGTATCGGCCAAACCTGGTGAATGTTGAATATAAGGCCTGATAGGGGATGGCTGTAATTCATATCAGCCAAACCTGGTCACAAGTTCCCTTTAAAGAAGTTATCTTCTACTAACTAACCCCTGCATAATCACTTCAGGGCCCTGTTTAAAGTGAACTCATTGAGTACTTACCTCCAGCAGTGTCCTCAGTCCTGCCACTCAGCAACGGCTGATCATTTGCAGCCTTCACTATTTCAAGAGAGTGGATATCTGCTCTGATGGAATATTGATGATCTACAGTCTATCAGCAGCGGGAATTGTGGTACAGGCTTTGCGGGAACCACTCCACTGCAGGAGGTGAGTATACATTGTTCTTACCTTAAACTCATTGAGTAGGAGTTATCCAGTAGTGGACAACCCTTTTAACTCTATGATGATAACATAGAGGGATGTCATAGCATAGGAATAATGTACCCAAAAATGTAATCATTACAGAAAAGCTGGAATATGCATAATGATTACAAAGTGGAGATCTAGTGCAGAGGGATGTCACCACACAAGATAAATGCAAGAGCTGCTCCATTACTGGAATAGAGCGCCCTGCATAAGGCACAAAAAATAATCGTGCAGCTATGTACTTAGAATGGAGTTACTGTTTACTTATTTTCATCACTATAATCATTACCAACTGTATCTTACCTCTATGTGAAGAGGGGTTCACTTATTTTTTGAGTGCCATATCAGTTGTTAATATGCTTTAATATGCAGCAATATTTTGAGACATAGAAAGACTAATCACAAGTGTTCAAAATCTCCTAAAATCCCAGAGGCTGTTTATGTACGGGTGTGGTTCAGCGCTTCAGAAAATGTTATATTTTTCAATAGTAAGAGGCGTGAATTTAAATTTCTTGGATGTGCTACAAATAGCTTTCAATGGAAGCTGCATAACTAGCTACCAAAAACTTCCTGCAAATTTAAATACATCAACATTGCCTGGAAAATTCATATGTCGATTTAATTCCTTCTTGGCAGGCAAAGAATGTTACTCTTGGCTATTGAATGAATACATTTTGCAGTGGACTTAAGAATTCACCAGCTTCTAAGTTATTTGAATACTATTAATTTGCATTTGAGGGTTTATAAAAATGTGTAAAGTTGAACAACATATTATTCTACTGGTTGACTACTTATTACATGTAAAAAGAAATCTTCTTTCTATACATGACATACCACCATATTAATATATCATGATCATCATATGGAAATTGAACACTTCCTTCCAAATATGCTTCTAGATGATAAAAATGTTTCCTTACAGTGTTAATTTAACTCTTAACTTTAGAACGGGCTGATACCAATAGACAATATGTTGGACTGTGAAAAGTAATAGGAACAGTAAACGGTCACATTGAGTGCCATTGAGGAAGGTGCAATTTATGGGTTAAGAAAATGTCAATGTTGTGATGGTTGAAGGCTTCATGAAGCTTCTACTTACATAACATTAAACATTAAACTACTGAAAGGTGAAGTGAGTCCCATTAATTATTTTGTGAAAACGACACCTGCCAAGTGGTGAGATATGTCAGGCATATTCTGAAATCGACCTGTTGATTGAAGGAAAAATGGGCAAAATTGCCAAGGGCCAAATTGTGATGGCGAAACAACTGGATGAGAGCTTCTCCAAAACATCAAATCAAGTTTGCAGTGTTTTATCCAAGAAAGGACAATTGAAGACAGGGTCATGGGTACCCAAGGATTTTTAGTATGTGTGGGCAGTGAAAGCAAGACACTTTGGTAAAGTTAAAAAGTTAATGCTAGCTATGATTGAAATGTATCAAAATAAACCGGTGTCTGGCAGCTTGATGCATTCATGCTCATTTCTGTCCATTGCTAAAAAGGCCTATATTAGGAACTCGAAAATCAGATCTAAACCATGTAGCCAGGTTTAATGATGTATGTTAGGGTTGAGCGACTTTCATTTTTTTAAGATCGAGTCGGGTTTTGTGAAACCCGACTTAGTCCAGAGTCGAGTCGAGTGCAGTCGGCCGATTATCGCTAAAAGTCGGGGATCGACCGAAACACGAAACCCAATGCAAGTCAATGGGGAAGCATAGTCGACAGTGAGTGGAGGCCAGGAAAACACCTACAGTGCCCATTTTAATGCCAAAAACATCCATTCTTGTTTCTGAAGCTTGTCAATCTTAATTAACTTTATAATAATAGTTGGGCATTGGAAATTGGGGGTCATTTGGCAAATTTGTGGGGGGTAGGGCTGGTTCAAGGTTTTAGTGGGCCCAGAAATCGTGGACTACGTCACGGCGGTGGAGCAGGGAGAGGAAAGTATTTCAACGTTGCAAGTGCTGTGATCCTGAGCAAGCAGGGGGGCACACTTGTTCGCATTGGCACTGGCACAGGGCCCCTCAAAGTACAGCGGTGTGTTTGCACGGCGGGGGCGCCTCCCACCAGCAGCGACACTTTTGCGTACTCTCAGGGGCCCTGTGCCAGTGACGTCGCCGAGTATGCCCCCCCCCCACCTGATGAAGGAACCTGCACTTTCATCTGCACCTTCCTCTTTGTCCCTGTGTAAGGTGGTATAACATGCGGGAAGGGGAACCTTACTTTCAGCAGGGTCAGATTCTGGCTGTGTAGAGTGCAAGGGGAATGTAGTGGTCTAGGTCAATGTACCAGCAGACTCATCTAGCAGTGGCTGGGCAATGGGCAGGATGAGGAGGAAACAGATATAGGGCCAAAGAATAAAGTAGGCTAAATGCAGTTCAAAATTGGTAACAGGACAGGACTAAACAGGCGGCATTGCTTTGTTCAGTGGAGTAGCAAACCCAGGAGCAGCAGACACTGTTTTAAGGGCCCAACCACACTAGTAGGCCAAATGCAGTTTAATTTCTGATACTATAGGCCCAAAGCCAGAAGGTTGAAGCTCAGCTTTATTCAGTTGAGGCCAAACACCAGGGAGGGGCAGACACCGTTAGTAGGCCCTAACCACCAATTTTTAAAAACACAGCACTTAATGAGAGCCAGAAGGTTGAAGCTCAGCTTTATTCAGTTGAGGACAAACACCAGGGAGGGGAAGACACCGTTAGTAGGCCCTAACCACCAATTTTTGAAAACACAGCACTTAATGAGAGCCAGAAGGTTGAAGCTCAGCTTTATTCAGTTGAGGGCAAACACCAGGGAGGGGCAGACACAGTTAGTAGGCCCTAACCACCAATTTTTAAAATAACAGCACTTAATGAGAGCCAGAAGGTTGAAGCTCAGCTTTATTCAGTTGAGGAAAAACACCAGGCAGGGGCTGACACCGTTAGTAGGCCGTAACCAAAGTTGAAGGCCAAATGCAGTTTAATATCTGATACTAGAGGCCCAAAGCCAGAAGGTTGAAGCTCAGCTTTATTCAGTTGAGGGCAAACACCAGGTAGGGGCAAACACCGTTAGTAGGCCCTAACCACCAATTTTTAAAATAACAGCACTTAATGAGAGCCAGAAGGTTGAAGCTCAGCTTTATTCAGTTGAGGAAAAACACCAGGCAGGGGCTGACACCGTTAGTAGGCCGTAACCAAAGTTGAAGGCCAAATGCAGTTTAATATCTGATACTAGAGGCCAAAAGCCAGAAGGTTGAAGCTCAGCTTTATTCAGTTGAGGGCAAACACCAGGTAGGGGCAGACACAGTTAGTAGGCCCTAACCACCAATTTTTAAAATAACAGCACTTAATGAGAGCCAGAAGGTTGAAGCTCAGCTTTATTCAGTTGAGGAAAAACACCAGGCAGGGGCAGACACCGTTAGTAGGCCGTAACCAAAGTTGAAGGCCAAATGCAGTTTAATATCTGATACTAGAGGCCCAAAGCCAGAAGGTTGAAGCTCAGCTTTATTCAGTTGAGGAAAAACACCAGGCAGGGGCAGACACCGTTAGTAGGCCGTAACCAAAGTTGAAGGCCAAATGCAGTTTAATATCTGATACTATAGGCCCAAAGGCAGAAGGTTGAAGCTCAGCTTTATTCAGTTGAGGGCAAACACCAGGGAGGGGCAGACACCGTTAGTAGGCCCTAACCACCAATTTTTGAAAACAGCACTTAATGAGAGCCAGAAGGTTGAAGCTCAGCTTTATTCAGTTGAGGAAAAACACCAGGGAGGGGCAGACACCGTTAGTAGGCCGTAACCAAAGTTGAAGGCCAAATGCAGTTTAATTTCTGATACTATAGGCCGAAAGCCAGAAGGTGGAAGCTCCGATTTAGACAGTGGAGGACAATTTGAATTAGGGACTGCAGACAGACTTAGTAGGCTGTCCCCTGTGGACCATGCATCCAACACATTAACCCATTGCGCCGTAATGGACACGTAATCTTCCGTGGCCATGCCCACAGGTCCATGCGTCTGTTGTCAGGTGCACTTTTGTACTCACAGATTGCCAGAGTGCATGGACAATGCGGTCTTTTACATGCTGGTGGAGGGTTGGGATGGCTTTTTTCGCAAAAGAAGTGTCGACTGGTTAGCTTGTAGCGTGGTACAGCGTAGTCCATCATGGCCTTATTAATAGTAAATAAAATACATAACTAGGCTCTATGAACGTTTAAATAGGTTCCAGGGGTACACGGGCAGCATTGGTGTGGTCAGTGGAGGAGTATTGCAAGTAGGTCCGCAGACAGGCTCACAAAGGCCTAAAATAACAAACAGTAGGCAGTCATGGCAGTTTTACATCGGTTACATGGATACACAGGCAGGCAGCATTGTGGTCAGTGGAGGAGTAATGCAAGTAGGGACCGCAGACAGGCTCACAAAGGCCTAAAATAACAAACAGTAGGCAGTCATGGCAGTTTTACATCGGTTACATGGATACACAGGCAGGCACTCCAGGCAGCATTGTGGTCAGTGGAGGAGTATTGCAAGTAGGGGCCGCAGACAGGCTATCAAAGGCCTAAAATAACAAACAATAGGCTCATGGCAGTTTTATATCGGTTACATGGATGCACAGGCAGGCAGCATTGTGGTCAGTGGAGGAGTAATGCAAGTAGGGGCCGCAGACAGGCTCACAAAGGCCTAAAATAACAAACAGTAGGCAGTCATGGCAGTTTTATATCGGTTACATGGATGCACAGGCAGGCAGCATTGTGGTCAGTGGAGGAGTAATGCAAGTAGGGGCCGCAGACAGGCTCACAAAGGCCTAAAATAACAAACAGTAGGCAGTCATGGCAGTTTGAAATCGGTTACATGGATACACAGGCAGGCACTCCAGGCAGCATTGTGGTCAGTGGAGGAGTATTGCAAGTAGGGGGCGCAGACAGGCTCACAAAGGCCTAAAATAACAAACAGTAGGCAGTCATGGCAGTTTTACATCGATTACATGGATACACAGGCAGGCACTCCAGGCAGCATTGTGGTCAGTGGAGGAGTATTGCAAGTAGGGGCCGCAGACAGGCTATCAAAGGCCTAAAATAACAAACAATAGGCTCATGGCAGTTTTATATCGGTTACATGGATGCACAGGCAGGCAGCTTTGTGGTCAGTGGAGGAGTAATGCAAGTAGGGGCCGCAGACAGGCTATCAAAGGCCTAAAATAACAAACAATAGGCTCATGGCAGTTTTATATCGGTTACATGGATGCACAGGCAGGCAGCATTGTGGTCATTGGAGGAGTAATGCAAGTAGGGGCCGCAGACAGGCTCACAAAGGCCTAAAATAACAAACAGTAGGCAGTCATGGCAGTTTGAAATCGGTTACATGGATGCACAGGCAGGCAGCATTGTGGTTAGTGGAGGAGTAATGCAAGTAGGGACCGCAGACAGGCTATCAAAGGCCTAAAATAACAAACAATAGGCTCATGGCAGTTTTACATCGGTTACATGGATACACAGGCAGGCAGCATTGTGGTCAGTGTAGGAGTAATGCAAGTAGGGACCGCAGACAGGCTATCAAAGGCCTAAAATAACAAACAATAGGCTCATGGCAGTTTTATATCGGTTACATGGATGCACAGGCAGGCAGCATTGTGGTCAGTGGAGGAGTAATGCAAGTAGGGACGGCAGACAGGCTATCAAAGGCCTAAAATAACAAACAATAGGCTCATGGCAGTTTTATATCGGTTACATGGATGCACAGGCAGGCAGCATTGTGGTCAGTGGAGGAGTATTGCAAGGAGTGTCTAACACAGTTAGTACTCCAAAAAAATAAATAGATGTTAATGTCTCGCAAAACAACTATAAGTAAAAAAAGGGTGGCATGCTTAGGTACAGGGGTGGGCTCATCTGAAGAGTTTATGACAAAGTAATTTGGCAGTAAATTAGTATTTACTGGTGTCAATATAGGACACTGACCCAGACTACTTTAACTAGCATCATAGATGCAAACAAATTGGTATTGTTTGTCAGTGCCAGGCATTGAATTATGTCAGTGCATAGACTAAACATTGGTGGAGCTGTGCGAGATAATTTTGCACGTGGTAGAGCACAGTTTGAGCTGGGGGGGGGAAACTCTCTTGGGCCGGCGGTACCGCCCCAGGGCCCCTCATGTTACAACAGTGTGTCTGACGTTGGGTGCGCACCACCACTGCCAGAGACACTACATTGTACTATGAGGGACCCAGTGGCAATGCCAGCGACCAAAAGCAGGCACACCCGCCTCTTCAGACAATCAGCACTGTAACGGGTGCTTGCGCCAAGTGGCGAGACAACGGCCCCGTGGGGGGATTTTTCCCATTGGGGGAGGTGTAAACATGTCGTATGCTGGACAAACAGCTGCTGCAAATTAACAGATTGGAACACTCAGTAAGACCAGTCCACAAGGAAGACCTTTTTAAAGGAAAGCTAGGTGTCAGCCGGGAAAGGTGGGGCAAAATAATTTGAAATCCAGGAGTGGTTCATTTTAATGAAGGTGAGATCATCCACATTTTGGGTAGCCAGACGAGTCCTTTTTTCGGTTAATATTGAACCAGCAGCACTGAATACTCTTTCTGATAGCACACTAGCTGCTGGGCAAGCAAGCTCCTGCAACGCATATTCTGCCAATTCAGGCCAGGTGTCTAATTTTGATGCCCAGTAATCAAATGGGAATGACGGTTGAGGGAGAACATCGATAAGGGAAGAAAAATAGTTAGTAACCATAATGGACAAATGTTGTCTCCTGTCACTTTGAATAGATGCTGCAGTACCTGTCCTGTCCTGTCATTGCGAAATCACTCCACAACCTGGTCAGAAAACCCCTCTGTCCAACGCCACTTCTGATCTGTGCACCTCTAACACCTCTGCCATGTAGCCCCCTGCAGCTTGTGTGAGAACCATCACCGGCGCTGTGTGCTGGGAATGCCTGAATCAAACGGTCTACAAGAGTGGCTTGTTTGGTTGCTAAGATTTGTTCGAGGTTCTCATGTGGCATAATATTTTGCAATTTGCCTTTATATCGAGGGTCAAGGATGCAGGCCAACCAGTAATCGTCATCGCTCATCATTTTAGTAATGCGTGGGTCCTTTTTGAGGATACGTAAGGCATAATCCGCCATGTGGGCCAAAGTTCCTGTTGGCAACTCTGTGGTTGTGCTGGTTTGTGGGGCAGTTACAGGCAAATCTACGTCACTTGTCTCCCTTAAAAAAACAGAACCCGGCCTTGCAACGCCAGTAATTTCTGTTGGCCCAGGAGAAGCTTCCTCATTAAAAAAGTACTCATCCCCATCATCCTCCTCCTCCTCCTCTTCGCCCGCTACCGCGTCCTCTACACGGCCCTGACCAGACAATGGCTGACTGTCATCAAGGCTTTCCTCTTCCTCGGCTGCAGACGCCTGCTCCTTTATGTGCGTCAAACTTTGCATCAGCAGACGCATTAGGGGGATGCTCATGCTTATTATGGCGTTGTCTGCACTAACCAGCCATGTGCATTCCTCAAAACACTGAAGGACTTGACACAGGTCTTGTAGCTTCGACCACTGCACACCTGACAACTCTATGTCTGCCATCCAACTGCCTGCCCGTGTATGTGTATCCTCCCACAAAAACATAACAGCACGCCTCTGTTCGCACAGTCTCTGAAGCATGTGCAGTGTGGAGTTCCACCTTGTTGAAATGTCGATGATTAGGCGATGCTGGGGAAGGTTCAAAGACCGCTGATAGTTCTGCATACGGCTGGAGTGTACGGGCGAACGGTGGATATGCGAGCAAAGTCTGCGCACTTTGAGGAGCAGGTCGGGTAACCCCGGGTAACTTTTCAGGAAGCACTGCACCACCAGGTTTAAGGTGGGAGCCAGGCAAGGAATGTGTTTCAGTTGGGAAAGGGCTATGGCAGCCATGAAATTCCTTCCGTTATCACTCACAACCTTGCCTGCCTCAAGATGTACAGTGCACAGCCATGACTGAGTTTCATTCTGCAAGAACTCTGACAGAACTTCCGCGGTGTGTCTGTTGTCGCCCAAACACTTCATTGCCAATACAGCCTGCTGACGCTTGCCACTAGCTGTCCCATAATGGCTCACCTGGTGTGCAACAGTGGCAGCTGCGGATGGAGTGGATGTGCGACTGCGGTGTGTGGACGAGCTCTCGCTTCTGCATGAGGAGGAGGAAGAGGAGGAGGGGGGGCGAACACCTACAGCCAACTCTTTCCTTGACCGTGGACTAGGCAAAACTGTCCCAATATTGCTGTCCCCTGTGGACCCTGCATCCACCACATTCACCCAGTGTGCCGTGATGGACACGTAACGTCCCTGGCCATGCCTACTGGTCCAGGCATCTGTTGTCAGGTGCACCTTTGTAGTCACAGACTGCCTGAGTGCATGGACGATGCGGTCTTTAACATGCTGTTGGAGGGCTGGGATGGCTTTTCTAGAAAAGAAGTGCCGACTGGGTAGTTCGTAGCATGGTACAGCGTAGTCCATCAGCGCTTTGAAAGCTTCGCTTTCAACTAACCAGTAGGGCATCATCTCTAATGAGATTAGTCTAGCAATGTGGGCGTTCAAACCCTGTGTACGCGGATGCGAGGATGAGTACTTCCTTTTCCTAACAAGAGTCTCATGTAGGGTGAGCTGGACTGGAGAGCTGGAGATCGTGGAACTAGCGGTGGTGCCGGTGGACATGGGTGACTGAGAGAGGGTTGGAGATGGTGTTCTTGCCGGTACCCTACATGCAGTGCTTTGGCCTGGCGACGAAAGCTGCACAGATACTGCAGGTGGTGTGGGAAATGGTCGGCTTACAGGGAGGGAAGGGATGTAGCGTTGCTGACTAGCTTCATTGGCCGAGGGTGCTGTAACCTTTAGGGACGTTTGGTAGTTAGTCCAGGCTTGCAAATGCATGGTGGATAAATGTCTATGCATGCAACTTGTATTTAGACTTTTAAGATTCTGACCTCTGCTTAAGGTTGTTGAACATTTTGGACAGATGACTTTGCGCTGATCATTTGGATGTTGTTTAAAAAAATGCCAGACTGCACTCTTTCTACTATCGGATACCTTTTCAGGCATTGCAGACTGAGCTTCTTTAACCGGATGGCCACGCTGTCCTCCAACTGGTTTTGGTTTTGCCACGCGTTTTTGGCCAGATATGGGCCCGGTAGATGGAACCTGTTGTGATGTTGATGCCTGCTGCGGCTCCTCCTCCTCCGCTTCAGAACTACTGCCGCCTGCACCCTGTTCCCCCAATGGCTGCCAATCGGGGTCCACAACTGGGTCATCTATGACCTCCTCTTCTATGTCGTGTGCGATTTCGTCTGTGTCACCGTGTAAGCCGGTGGTATAGCGTCCGTGACGGGGCACCATAGTCTCCGCTGGGTTTGATTCTGCCTCAGTACACTGCGAGGGCAATGTTCTGGTCTGAGTCAAAGGAACAGCATAGTAATCTGGCTGTGGCTGTGCATCTGTGCACTCCATGTCCGATTCAACTTCTAATGGACATGGCCTGTTAACTGTTTCACTGTCTAACCCAGGAACGGTATGTGTAAAGAGCTCCATGGAGTAACCCGTTGTGTCTCCTGACGCATCCTTCTCTCTTGTTCTGGGTGAAGAAGACAAGGAAGCGACTTGTCCCTGACCGGGAGCATCCACTGACGATGCACTGCTCTGACATTTGGCACTTTCCGAGGAGGAGGCAAAAGAGCTAGAGGCAGAGTCAGCAATGAAAGCCAACACTTGTTCCTGCTGCTCCGGCTTCAAAAGTGTTTTTCCTACTCCCAGAAAAGAGAGCGTTTGAGGCCTTGTGTAGCCAGACAACGAACCTGGCTCAACAACTCGAGACTTAGGTGCTGTACTGCTTTTACCACGACCACCTGATGCTCCACCACCACTACCATCATTACCAGCTGACAATGACCGCCCACGGCCACGACCTCTTCCACTAGACTTCCTCATTGCTTGCAAAACGTAACCAAAGTAACACTATTTGTTACTGTAAAACAACTTATAAGGTGAACTCAAGCTTCTGTAGAATTTATATATACCTTTATAGGTGCCTGACACTGAAAGGAAAATCAGGCCCAATGTTACACACTAGGTTTTCTGTGGCCCAATAATTTGAGACAGATGGCACACACAGGCCCAGCACTCAAGCAGAAATGCCAATCTTAATCTCCCACTATTTTTTTTTTTTTCTGGGAGAATTTACCCTAAAAAAAAAAAAAAAAAAAAGGCCCAGTATTACACAATGAGAGAGATGCCACACACAGCAATGGCACGGAGGCAGACTTGCCAATATTTATCTCCCACTAATTTTTTTTTTGGAAAAGGGAGAATTTAGAAAGAAAAAAAAAAAAAGGCCAAGTATTACACAGTGTTTTCAGTGCCACACAATGAGAGAGAGATGCCACACACAGCAATGGCACGGAGGCAGACTTGACAATATTTATCTCCCACTAATTTTTTTTGGGGAAAAGGGAGAATTTAGAAAAAAAAAAAAAGGCCAAGTATTACACAGTGTTTTTGGTGCCACACAATGAGAGAGAGATGCCACACACAGCAATGGCACGGAGGCAGACTTGCCAATATTTATCTCCCTCTAATTTTTTTGGGGAAAAGGGAGAATTTAGAAAAAAAAAAAAAAAGGCCAAGTATTACACAGTGTTTTTGGTGCCACACAATGAGAGAGAGATGCCACACACAGCAATGGCACGGAGGCAGACTTGCCAATATTTATCTCCCTCTAATTTTTTGGGGGGAAAAGGGAGAATTTAGAAAAAAAAAAAAAAAAAAGGCCAAGTATTACACAGTGTTTTCAGTGCCACACAATGAGAGAGAGATGCCACACACAGCAGTGGCACGGAGGCAGACTTGACAATATTTATCTCCCACTAATTTTTTTTTTGGAAAAGGGAGAATTTAGAAAAAAAAAAAAAAGGCCAAGTATTACACAGTGTTTTCGGTGCCACACAATGAGAGAGAGATGCCACACACAGCAATGGCACGGAGGCAGACTTGCCAATATTTATCTCCCTGCAGTTATCTCAGAAAAGTATGGCAGGCAGCTGTAAAAAGGACTGCTGCACACAAAAGTGTGGACAAACACACAAGATAGCTGTGCAGAAAGGAAGGAAAAACAGGATTTGTGCTTTGAAAAAAGCAGTTGGTTTGCACAGCGGCGTACACACAAAGCATCGCAGCTATCAGGGTCAGGGAGCCTTCTAGGGCAGCCCAATGAGCGACAGCGCTGAGGAAAAAAAAATGTAGCTTCCACTGTCCTGCAAACAAAAGGTGGTATTGGACAGTGGAAATCGCTACAGCACAAGCGGTTTGTGGCTTTATGTACTCTGCCTAACGCTATCCCTGCTTCTGACAAAGCGGCAGCAACCTCTCCCTACGCTCAGATCAGCAGCAGTAAGATGGCGGTCGGCGGGAACGCCCCTTTATAGCCCCTGTGATGCCGCAGAAAGCAAGCCAATCACTGCAATGCCCTTCTCTAAGATGGTGGGGACTGAGATCTATGTCATCACGCTGCCCACACTCTGCGTCCACCTTCATTGGCTGAGAAATGGCGCTTTTAGCGTCATTGAAACGCGACTTTGGCGCGAAAGTTGCGTACCGCATGGCCGACCCCACACAGGGATCGGCTCGGTTTCATGAGACGCCGACTTTGCCAAAAGTCGGCGACTTATGAAAATTAACGATCCGTTTCGCTCAACCCTAATGTATGTTTCCTTTGAGATTATGTGAATGACCATATTTATAGTATGTCTGTGTAATACATTTTTTGAAGAGATAGCAACAGTATACAACAAAGCAATCTGGTGGAGGCAGTATCATACTTTCGGTTCTGCTGGAAAACTTTTGGTCCTGGCATTCATGTACATCTAAATATAGTTGTAGACAAAAAAGCAGTTATCAGAGTTAATAGCAGTGGCCTGTTTCAGCAGAATCGTTCACTTGCCACACTGTAAAACTGTTTAGGAATGGTTTAAAGGTGACAATAATTTCAATTATTTTCCAAAATTTCAGGCTCTAAATTTGATTTAGCATTAATGTGAGCATTTAAGCCATGGAGGCCCTACATTGCAACTACTGTTAAATGTCTTGGCACCAGATCAGAGAATACCGCCATAGGTGTCCATGCCTCTTGGAATCAAAACTGTTTTGGTGACACAAGGGAGATCTATATACCATTAGGCAGATGGTTTTAAAGTTATGACAGATTGGAGACTATACATATCTGGGTGGACCATAGAAGTTAAACATATTACTTTGTTTTTCGGTCAGCTGGGCTTAGTACAATGCCACAGGGGTTGTAGTTTACTGTCATTTCAAGGAGACACTAGTGCCATCAATTCATTTGCTCTGTAGAGATCATAACTGTCCATTCCTGTTGAGAGCTGCTAGCTTAAGGGGAACCTGTCACCATGAAAATGCAGCCCATTCTGAGGCACCATATTACAGAGCAGAGGGAGTTGAGCAGATTGATACAGTTGTGCTCAAAAGTTTACATACCCCAGCAGAATAATTGCTTTCTGGGCCTTTTTTCAGAAAATATGAATGATAACACCAAAACTTTTTCTCCACTCATGGTTAGTGATGGGGTGAAGCCATATATTGTCAAACTACTGTGTTTTTTCTTTTTAAATCATAATGACAACCCAAAACATCTGAATGACCCTGAGCAAAAGTTCACATACCCCATTTCTTAATGCTGTGTATTACCCCTCTAACATCAATGACAGCTTGAAGTCTTTGGTGGTAGTTGTGGATGAAGTTCTTTATTTCTCAGATGGTAAAGCTGCCCACTCTTCTTGGCAAAAAGCCTCCAGTTCCTGTAAATTCCTGGGCTGTCTAGCATGAACTGCGCGCTTGAGATCTGTAAAGAGTGGCTCAATGATAGTGATGTCAGGAGACTGAGATGGCCACTCCAGATCCTTCATTTTATTCTGCTATATCCAATGACATGTCAACTTGGCCTCGTGTTTTGGATCGTTGTCATGTTGGAAAGTTCAAGTAAGTCTCATTCGCCTTCGGTGTTTGCTGATAACGTGCTGCATTCATCTTTCCTAAGAAAACGCAGTAGTTTGACAGTAAATGGCTTCACCCCAGTTTTGGTGGTATCATTCATATGCTCTGAAAAACGGTCAAGAAAGCAAAAATTCTGCAGGGGTATGTACATTTTCGACCACAACTGTATATAGTTTTGTGAGAAAACAATCAGTATAACCTGTGATCTTATCATTTAAATATTTGCACTTTCTGGGCCTTTGGTCCAGTGGGCGGTCCTATCACAGACTGACAGCTTTCTATGTATAAGTGTGTATACAGAGATAGATGTTAATCACTGATAGGACCGCCTACTGGACTGAAAACTCCAGAAAGTGCAGAGGTTTAAGTGATAAAATCGCTGGTTATACTGCATATTTTTTCACAAAAAACTACATATCATTCTACTCAGCACTCCCTGCTCTACAACATGCTGCCTGCAGATTAGATTTCGCTTTCATCGCGAGATGTTCTCCTTAAAACATAACTGTCCTTTTAATATTTATTTCATAAATCAATAGTACACAAGAACATTAGAAACTAAAGGTACCGTCACATTAAGCGACGCTGCAGCGATAGCGACAACGATGCCGATCGCTGCAGCGTCGCTGTTTGATCGCTGGGGAGCTGTCACACAGACCGCTCTCCAGCGACCAACGATGCCGAGGTCCCCGGGTAACCAGGGTAAACATCGGGTTGCTAAGCGCAGGGCCGCGCTTAGTAACCCGATGTTTACCCTGGTTACCAGCGTAAAAGTAAAAAAAACAAACAGTACATGCTCACCTGCGCGTCCCCCCAGCGTCTGCTTCCTGACACTGACTGAGCTCCGGCCCTACCAGCACAGCGGTGACGTCACCGCTGTGCTTTCACTTTCACTTTAGGGCCGGATCTCAGAGCAGGAAGCAGACGCTGGGGGGACGCGCAGGTGAGCATGTACTGTTTGTTTTTTTTACTTTTACGCTGGTAACCAGGGTAAACATCGGGTTACTAAGCGCGGCCCTGCGCTTAGTAACCCGATGTTTACCCTGGTTACCAGAGTAAAACATCGCTGGTATCGTTGCTTTTGGTGTCAAACACAACGATACACGGCGATCGGACGACCAAATAAAGTTCTGGACTTTATTCAGCGACCAGCGACATCACAGCAGGATCCTGATCGCTGCTGCGTGTCAAACTAAACGATATCGCTAGCGAGGACGCTGCAACGTCACGGATCGCTAGCGATATCGTTTAGTGTGACGGTACCTTTAGTAATATACCCTATCTTTCATCACCAGGACAAGATTATTCATTTTCAAAATTCCCAATTCCCAGGTAAAATTTGTATTCTGATGCAGGCGATGACAGTTCCTACTGATAAGATTTTATTTATTAATTTATAGAAAGTGGAGTAGGAGCTTTGCATTTTGCTCCCCCATCCTCCTCCTCCTCCCTTCCCTTTATATAAGAGGTGATAGTTTTACTGATTATTCAGTCTCAGTAATGTAGAAGTTTCCTCACTGAATATACAGTATATTTTACCAGTGAATTAAGAATTTTGAAAATTATTGATCAGTCCTGGCAGGGAAGAAAGCAGAGTTCTCTGATAATGTATTAATAAGTTTTTAATTTTCAAATGTTCTGTTTATGTGTTAACAAGAAAAACGATGGTTACTCTTTAAAAGATATATAATGCATATAAATATGTATGCATATTATACATTTGTGCGTTTCTATTAAAAAAATCATGTTGATATTTCACTGAAAAATAATATGATTATTCTAAGAAAAGGTGAATTTACTGTATATTAATCAAAAAGAGGAATATCTCTGGTAAAATAACAGCTTTTACGAATAAATGGAAGTTAGATACTGCAGTTTAGACTGACCTACATAAATGTAGGTCAGTTCAGAAACTGTGAAATTAGTGATCATGTAACTGTAAGAAAACCAAAGCATATATATATTTAAATAGGTTTAAAACTGCAGAAAGAAATTATATATGTTTTCATTTTGCCCTTTTCAATAGTTTTACTTTGTCTGCCACATATTATGACATGTAAAATTTTTGTTCACACAGTTTTATCATAAAGAATGAATGAAACATTATATATATATATATGTACTATATATATATATATATATATATATATATATATATATATATATATATATATATATATATTGTGATGCAGTGACCCATATGTTACAGCCAGGGGGCACTGTATATGCTCCTCAGGATACGCATGGAGGCGTATCTGTAATGGCGATAATGAAACAGTGTCCGACATGATTGTAAATGGCCGGTATGTGTCGCAGAGGGAGTCTGCGCTGTAAGCCTGTAGTATTGTTCTGGGACCTGTTTGTCCCACAATTATTTGTATAGTTAAAAGGGAGGCTTGCAGGGTTAGTTGGAGAGCTGGGAGGGACTGGCTAACCACACACACACCTCCCACCTATGGGGGTGGTTACAGTTACATAATGTGACCAGGGTTTGGTCACATGGTTCAGAGTGTATGGACCAGAATGGTCAGAGTGTGTAAAGTCCTGGATGGTCTGTGTTGGAATGTCCTGGAGTGGACTGGATTTCTGGAAGCATATGGTGAGGACATGGACTGAGGTCCTGTGTGTTGGAAGTGCTTGGGACTGGACTTCCTGAATAGCACACGGAGAGTCTGTATCTGCAGAACCTGTGATGGTTACTGTGTTAGGGAAGCTACAGTTCCGTCTGCGGGTCTGGATTATCTAAAGTGCCCTGGTCACAAGGATGGTGATCCCAGTTCAGCAGTTTCCCTGGGAACCAGGACTGACAGGAGTCAGTGTGCGCGCAGGAGCTCCTGTATGGTAACTCCAGATAAAAGGGGTTATGGGCAGAGAAGTATCTGTCATTGGAACAGACTGTCGGTGGTTAATGTGTTCTGTTGATGTATATAATGAACTGTTTGTGATGTGGTTTATGAGTCTAAATTAACTGGAAAAGACTGTTTTTGTGAGAAACCGTGCATGAGTGCTTTAATCCCATTGACAAGCGAGTGGCCCCCAACCCACTCAGGTAGCGCTATCTCACAATATACAGTGTATACTGTATATATATATATATATATATATATATATATATATATATATATATATATATAAAACTTCCTGATGCCACAAGCACATGGCACATTTAGGAGGAGCATGGTGGGACTTATTGAGCTGTAACATTTTGGCCCATCAGTTGTGTATGTTGTGTATGATATTGCCCCTCTACAATGTAATGTGTGACTTTGCATTCAACAATTTTTCAGAAATATGGAGGAGCAGTATGGCCCAGAGGGTTTCTACAGTTCTATACAATAATCCCTATCATGCATACTAAAACTCTGACAGTGGTTTGTCTTCAAGAACAGCAAAGGATCTGGAATGTTCAAATTCAGTATGCCTAATACCTGCAGTCAGAGTAGAGTTAGGACAAAACCAAAACAACTCTGTTTTTTTCCCTCAAAATTTCCAGTATGGGGAATGTTGAGAGACCCCCATACACTCTATAGATTCTTCTTGTACTTAATTTGTAATTTATTAAGACCATTCCATATAGCTCATTTTTTCTTTAAAATCCATTTCCACTCCCAGCATTGACACATTTATAACTTATCCTTTGTCCTTTTTGGGAAACCCCTTCAACCTTTTTTTATACCCTTTTTGAGGGCAGTGCTACACATGGCACAGTAATTACTAATTTTCACTTTTTTTGTAACTGTTGTGTTAACAGAATTATAAATGATGGAAAATTGTCAGATTACAAATCTGCTGCATTATAAAGAGTAATGATAAATCATGTTCCACGACCTTGTAATGATTGCAGAGTAAAACTGTGTTTGGCATTGAAATTGCAAAATGGCTTCCGCTATTTTCTTTTACTGCCAACAGTTTACACTTTAAATAAATGACATTGAGTAAAGTTAAAATATGCTGATCTGCAGTGAGGCATTACAAATATTAATGTATGAAATACATTCTGTCTGTACTATTGGGAAGTTTTCTCAAGCCTGCTGGTAGTAATTGAGATGGATATTAGGAATCACTTAGCTGTGGCTGACACTTATAGTTTGCCTTTTACTGAAACAATCTTTAAGAATGTCTGCGAAAAGCGATGACGTTGATCTCAGCTAATATTATATATTTAGTCAGTCATCATTTCAAATAATTCACTAATTATGCAGGTAACATAGGTAAAAGGGGTTTTCTACTTTGAAAAATATATTTTTCTTAAAGGCATCTTCCCATTACATCACATGGCCTTAATAGAAGTACCATTAAAAAAATAATTAAAGAATACCCTTCAAAATTGTTATCGTCTTAATTTATTGCAGTCATCATATTATATAGAACGGTGTACTTACAATTGCTCATTTTGCCTTTCTAACCAGCTAATTATTCTCTTTTCTCTGCTCTATGTAGTAACAGGAAGTCTCTTGTCCTGCATGAGTTATCCCCCTCACCCCCCCTTCAACTCCTGACCCAGCTGCTCCTTCCTCTCCCCCAGCCAGGGACTATACATTGATGCTAGAAAGTGGCTTCCTGTTTCTATACAGACCTTCGAAAGATTCAGCTAGTCAGTTTTTTATCATGTGATGTCATAATACACCTAACGGGAAAACAGAAGAATTAGCTACGTAGAAGGGCAAAATGAGCAATTGTAAGTACACAGTGCTATATAATGTGATGACTGCAATATATTAAGAGTATAACAACTTTGATGGGATAAGTGCTTCTTTAGTAAAATCGATCTGCAATCAATTAAACATATTTTACCATTTATAAGATACATAATTGTAAATTATATAAATTAAAAAATAATTACCTTTAGCTCATGGAGAACATTCAGAACATGTATTATAACCAGGATTCTAAAATGCCATTGGTTGTGTCTGCAAATTATTTTGTTTGCTTTGCACAATTTGTGTATGCCCATACAACTGCTTGTTAGTGTGAGTGCTTGATTTCTAAGGGTATGTTTCCATTGTCAGGAAATGCTGCTGCAGCATCCAATCCGCAGCATCCAGATGTTACAGCATAGTGGAGGGGATTTTATGAAATCCAATCTCCACTATGCGTTCAAACACGCAGGTGGCAGACCTGCGTATACACACATGCGGCGCATCTTTATAAACCGCAGCAAGTCTATTTATCTTGCAGAGACACTTAGTCTCCGCCCGAAAAATGACACAGTCTATGTATAGGATGCAGTGATTCCGCATGTGTTCAAGGAACACATGCGGAATCACTGTGCGTACAAAAGCTGGCAGCGCTTTGGACGGAGCTGGTATCTGCTGCATATCCGGACCGTGGAAACATAGCCTTATACATATCTATAGATTTATGTATGTAGTCTTTGCCTGATGAACAGACGTATGTAGTCTCGAAAGCTTGCAATTTGTTACCATCTTTTCAGTTAGCCATTAAAAGGTATCAACCACTGAGGACTCTCAATTCTAAATATTTTTCTATAGATTTATGCTCTTTCTTTGACTCCATTAAGCTCAACTTAACTAAAGGGAACTCATAGAAGACTAATAGAAGCCCAACATGTGCAGTAACATGTAGTGCCATTCTAAGCATTTTAAGTCCATTATTAACTCATTATTCTCTAATAGGTCAATGGAAATGTGTTTTCTAACTCAAGCCTGTTTTCATCTTTATGACCAGGCCAAATTTAGCAATTCTGACTAGTGACAATTTATGTGGTAATAGCTCTGGAACACTTCAATGGATCCCACTGATTCTGAGACTGATTTTTCATGACATATATTTCAGTAGTAACTACACAGTATATGATAGTGGTAAAATTTGTTCGATATAACTTGCGTTTATTTGTGAAAAAAAAATGGCAATTTGGCAAAAATTTCGCAAATTTCAAACTTATAATTTCGATGCCCTTAAACCAGAGAGTTGTGTCACACAAAATAGTTAAAAAATAACATTTTTATCATATGTCTACTTTATATCAGCACAATTTTTGAAACATAATTTTTTTTATTATAAGTTAGAAGAGTTAAAAGTTGACCAGTGATTTCTCATTTTTCCAACAAAATTTACAACACAATTTTTTAGGGACCACATCACATTTGAAGTGACTTTGACGACCCTACATGAAAAGAAATACCAAAAAGTGACACCACTCTAAAAACTGTACCACTCAAGGTGCTCAAATACACATTCAATAGGTTTATTAATTCTTCAGGTGCTTCACAGGAACTGAAGCAATGTGGAAAGAAGAAAATAATTTTTAATGCCGATACCCCATATGTGGGGGAAACTACTGTTTGGGAGCACGGCAGGGCTCAGAAGGGAAGAAGCACTGATTGATTTTTTGACACAAAATTGGCTGGAATCAAGAGCTGACGCCATGTCATGTTTGGAGAGCCCCTGATGTGCCTAAACAGTGGAAACCCCCCACGACTGACCCCATTTTGTAAACTAGACCCCTCGAGGAACTTATCTACATCTGTGGTGAGCACCTTGAACTCCCAGGTGTTTCATAGAAATATATAATGTTGACCTGTGAAAATAAAAAAAAAACTAATTTTTTCCACAAAAATGTTCTGTTAGCCCCAAATGTTTTATTTTCACAAAGGTAACAGTAAAAAAATGAACACCAAAAATGATAGTGTCATTTCTCCTGAGTACTCTGATGGCATGGCAGGGCTTGGAATGGAAGGATGGCCGTTTGACATTTTTAAAAACAAATTTAGCTGGAATTAAGAGCGAATGCTATTTTGCTTTTGAAGAGCCCCTGATATGCCTAAATAGAAACCTTCCAAAAGAGACCCTATTTTGGAAATAAGACCCCTCAAGGAATGTATCTAGTCATATGGTGAGCATCTTGATACCTAGGTACTTCACATAAATTTATAACATAGAGCCATGAAAATGTAAAAAAATCACATTTTCCCCATAAAAATGTTCTTTTAGCCACATTTTTTTTATTTTCACCAAGGTAGCAGGAGAAAATGGACCCTAAAATATGTTGTGCAATTTCTCATGAGTACGCTGATACCCCATATGTGGGGGAAAACTACCGTTTGGTGCATGGCAGAGCTCAGAAAGTAAAGAGCACTATTTGACTTTTGGAGTGCTTCACAGAATTCTACAACATTGATCTGTGAAAATAAAAAAAAAATTGTTATTCCCACAAAAAAATTTTTTAGCCCCAACATTTTTTATTTTCACAAGGATAGCAGGAGAAGATGGACCACAAAATTTGTTCTGCAATTTCTCCAGTACAACGATTCCCCATATGTGGTCGAAATTTACTTTTGAGTCACCGTGCAAAGCTTGGAAGAGAAGACTCGCCATACTGGAGTTCAGATTTTGCTGAAATAGTTTGAGGATGCCATGTCACATTCGCAGAGGTCCCAGAACAGCAGAAACCCCCAAAGTGACTTCACTTTACAAACTACACTCCCCAATTAGTTCATCTAGGGATGCAGTGATCATATTGACACCACAAGTGTGTCACAGAATTTTATACCATTGGGCAGGGAACAAAAATTAATTTTTAATACAAAAATGTTGTTTTAGCACAAGATTTTACATTTTCACACAGGGAAATGAGTAAAAATGGCACCAAAGTTATCCCACAATTTCTGCTGAATGTAGAAATACCCCATATGTGGCTGTACAGTACTGCTTAGCCATACGGTGAAATTCAGAAGGGACAGAGTGTGATTTGCCTCATGGAGCGCAGATTTTCCTGGTCTAGTTTGCGGACTCCATATACAGATCCCCAGGTGGTAGAAGAGTAGAATCTCCCCTCAAGTGTTTCCACAATCAGTGATGATTTGGGGAGCTATGTCATCTGCTGGTCTAGGTCCACTGTTTTTTATCAAGACCAAAGTCAGCGCAGCCGTCTACCAGGAAATTTTATAGCACTTCATGCTTCCCTCTGCCGACAAGCTTTTTGTAGATGAAAATTCCATTCTCCATTAGAACTTGGCACCTGTCAACACTGCCAAAAGTACCAATTCCTGGTTTAAAAACAACAGTATCACTGTGCTTGATTGGGCAGCAAACTTGTTTGACCTTAACCCCATAGAGCAGGGGTGGGGAACCTCTGGCAGCTTATTGCCTATGCACAGTCTACCAGAAAGCTGTCAATCAGAGAACTGGTAGACCTGTAGCAGATAAAACAGTTTTTCATCAAAACTGCAGCACCTAGTAAAATAAGTGATACTTCACATCGCAGGGAGCAAAATTGTGGTGACAGATTCACTTTTTCCTTGACAATTCAAGCAACCTTTGACCTTGACTTTATGGGCCTAGGTAATTTGCGAAGGTGATTCCTCATTTAGCCTGTTTGAAGAGCACTATAAAAAAAATAAGGGGTGAGATATTTACACAGACTAGCGTGACAGTGGAGCATATTTCACTTGCTACATCTGTTTTTAGCATTATTATTATTATTGATTTTTATAGCGCCATTTATTCCATGGTGCTTTACATGTGAAAAAGGGGTATACATAGACAAATACAATAATCATCAGCAATACAAGGCACACACAAGTACAGAAGGAAAGAGGACCCTGCCCATGAGGGCTCACAGTCTACAAGGGATGGGTGAGAATACACTAGGAGAGGGTAGAGCTGGTCGTGCGGTGGTTCAGTAGACTGAGGATCATTGAAGGTTGTAGGATTGTTGGAAGAGATGGGTCTTAAGGTTCCTTTTGAAGGTTTCCGTGGTAGGTGAAAGTCTGATGTGTTGGGGTAGAGAGTTCCAGAGTATGGGGGAAGCAAGGGAGAAGTCTTGTATGCGGTTGTGGGAAGAAGAGATAAGAGGGAAGTAGAGAAGGAGATCTTGAGAGGATCAAAGGTTGCATGTAAGTACCGGGAGACCATTGCACAGATGTATGGAGGAGACAGGTTGTGGATGGCTTTGTATGTCATAGTTAGGGTTTTGAACTGGAGCCTCTGGACAATGGGAAGCCAGTGTAGGGCTTGGCAGAGAGCAGAGGCTGGGGAATAACGGGGAGATAGGTGGATTAGTCAGGCAGCAGAGTTTAGGATAGATTGGAGTGGTGCAAGAGTGCTAGAGGGAGTCCAGAAAGTAGGAGGTTGCAAAGTCAAGGCGGGAGATGATGAGGACGTGCACAAGCATTTTTGCAGTTTCTTGGTCAAGGAATGTACGGATCTGGGAAATGTTTTTGAGTTGGAGTTGGCAGGAGGAGGCAAGGGCTTGGATATTTGGCCTGAAAGAGAGGGCAGAGTCGAAAATCACCCTGAGGCACTGAGCATGCGGTACTGGGGAAAGTGAGCAGCCATTGACATTAATAGATAGGTCTGGTAGAGGGGTAGAGTGAGATGGGGAAAGATGATGAATTCTGTTTTATCCATGTTCAGTTTTAGAAAGCGAGCAGAAAAGAAAGATGAAATAGCTGACAGACATTGTGGGATTTTGGTCAGTAAGGAAGTGATGTCAGGTCCAGATAATAGAGCTGCGTGTCATCTGCGTAGAGATGATACTGCAAACCGTGGGATTCGATGAGCTGTCCCAGGCTGAAGGTGTAGATGGAGAAGAGTAGGGGTCCTAGAACTGAGTATACGAAAGAAAGGTTTTGTCTTCCAAAATTCAGGAGAACAATATAGTAGAAGTCTGACTGTTCTTTATACCTCTTGGTTTGTAGGCACTTCATTTTTAATTTCATGAGCAAATCTGTGGAATGTGCATCCAGATGGGATAATGGGGTCAAGGAGCTGAGATACATGTAAGGGAAACCAAGATTTGTGCTTCTGGACAGTGCATCTCGTTAGGTTCTGCAGCAGATGACATTTCATTTTATAGAACTGCATTTCTTCTATTTGTTTAATACATCTACAACTTACACCACATTCATTTATTTGAAGGATACTATAATAATAAAAATGGGGGTTTTTTTACATTTTTTTCTATAGCGCCAACATATTCTTTAGAGCTTCAGTTTTTAGAAGGGACTTGTACAGACTAGTGATGAGCGAATATACTCGTTACTCGAGATTTCCCGAGCACGCTCGGGTGTCCTCCGAGTATTTTTTAGTGCTCGGAAATTTAGTTTTTATTGCCGCAGATGAATGATTTACATCTGTTGGCCAGCATAAGTACATGTGGGGATTCCCTAGCAACCAGGCAACCCCCACATGTACTTATGCTGGCTAACAGATGTAAATCATTCAGCTGTGGCAATAAAAACTAAATTTCCGAGCACTAAAAAATACTTGGAGGACACCCGAGCGTGCTCGAGAAATCTCGAGTAACGAGTATATTCGCTCATCACTAGTACAGACAAAAGACATTACAGAATAACAATAATCATATAAATCAACAGATACCAAGAGGAGTGAGGGCCCTGCTCGCAAGCTCACAATCTATGAGGAAATAGGAGAGACACAAAAGAAACATATTGCATGGATTTAGCCTTTAAGTTGCCAGCATATACAACATGTTTTGTGGGTACAAATGGAAATTTTCCTAGAATGGTGATAAGTTTTACTACTGTGCAAAATATATATATTTGCTCTGTTTAAGAACAAAATAAAACCTTTAGGTTAGGTTCCCACGGTGAGCTTTTGATGAATTTTGATGTTACTCATAATATATCAATATGGCACTAATACCTGCACAAATCCCAAGCTGCAAATAAATATTCAGAATTCCACCATCCTGCCAGGGATTAAACAGTATTGTATTTAATATATATTTGCGCTAAAATGAAGTACAATCACTAGCAATTAATATTCAAGGGCTATAGCATCTGTACACAGAGTACTCTACCCCGCTATAGTAGCTGATGTCTCTGGTTTCACCGTACGTATATATAAAAAATTGCGGTACAATGTAGTTAGAATCCTAATTGTTCATTGTCAAATCCATAGATGTAGTGGCCTTGACTGATAGAGTCAATTGAGCGATGCCTGGCCGGTAGCATGCGCTGTAAGAAGAATGCTTCCGGAGGTTCGTCTATGTTCTTTTGGTAAGTATCCAGAATGAAAGGTTGTAGCATGGCGCCACGTAGCTAGGCTGGTTTGGTTCCTGGTGTGGACCAATGCGTTTCGGAAACAACAGTTTCCTTCCTTGGGGATGATCCGGAATGGTAAGATAACCCATTAATAGTCCAGTCTAATAGCATCTGATGACAATATACTGTATAAATATATTCAAAACATTAATAAAATGCAAACGGCTCGATGTCGCTGTCCAAACCTTTTCTTTTCAAGGAGTCCAATTCAAAGGTCCACTGGCTCTCAATACAGGAGATTTGCTTAATATACCGTAATTCCCTCCTCACAAGTCTTTGCTAACCTTTTGTATGCCCCATATTAGTGTGCCGTTAAGGGAGCACCTATGTTTCACATCGTAATGTTTTGATAGGGGATGACCAAGAAAATAGTTTGACCAAGAAAATTGTTTTTAATATTTTGCATATGTTCTCAGAACATCTGGTTTGTCCAATACATCTTTTTTTTTTACAAGGACACTCAATACAATCTACGACACCCTTTGTAGTACATGCAGTACAGTTTTGAATAGGGAATTTAGTTTCTCCTTTGTAAAAATACACTTGCTTTTTGAGTTGTAACCTGCAGCATAATTTTCACTTCTTTCATGAATAAAACAATTGTAACTGCAACAATTTTCTGGGAGATATACTGAATTTTATGGAATAATTTCAAGGGTGCCAACACTTCTGGCCATTACTGTAGGTGTAGGTAACAATGGAGAGACAGCTTTTTTTCTCCTGGAGGATAGCTACCTGTAAGAAGACCCTGGGCAGACATTAAACACTCCAGAGATGCTAGGAGAATGTAGCTCTCAAGCCTGCATAACTTCATATGTCAGGTCCCCCTTTGATGACCCTGCATCATTGCCAGCAGATAATGCCTATCATACATAGCCATCATCTGCCTCTGAGAGCAGCGGGTAGAGCTGATTTCAGTGGCTGGTTTGTTAACCGATCTCCGAAAATGCCATTTAAAACATGTGATGATGAGTTGGCATGACATCCCTATCTGATGAAGGACCCCATGACTGTCATGATGGTGATGTTACGAAAACCAACCTGTGTCTGATGTTCATAGGAGACTGTTATTTTTACCATATAGTATACAGTGAGGAAAATAAGTGCCGTATTTTTTGGATTATAAGACGCACTTTTGTTCCCCAAAATTTTTGGGGAAAGTGGGGGGTGCGTCTTATAATCCGAATCTGTGTGATGTGCTGTGCTGTAAAGGAGGGGGGGCAGCTCTGAAGTGGTGTCAGGGGGCTGGCTGCGGGCTGCAGAGACAGCAGGAGGTCCTGTGCTCCCACTCATTAGCCTCATGTAATATTCACTGCACCCGCTGTCCATCACCTCGGTGCTGAAGTTGCGCCAAGTTGGATGACAGGGGAGCAGTGCATATTACATGTGCCTGCACTCCCCCTCCTCCCATCATGAATATTCCCCCCTGCAGGCACACACATGGCCCCCCCAGTCACTACATGCCCACCTGCAGGCAGACACATGATAAAATAACAAACACTCAACTCACCTTCTGATGATGACTCCCTGCTCCCAGTTCTCCCGTGGCTCTTCCTGTGTCTGTGCTGACATTCGATCATATGATCGGCACAGTGATGTCATCACTGTGTGCCCAGGTCACATGATCTGATGCCTGGGAAACAGGAAGTGCAACCGAGGAGCTGGGAGCTCAGAGCTATCATCAGAAGGTGAGTTAAGTGTTTGTTATTTTATCATGTGCCTGCCAGCAGGGGGGCATGTAGTGACCAGGGGGGGCTATGTGTGTGCCTGCAGGGGGGCATGTAGGGACTGGAGTGGCCATGTGTGTGACTGCAGGGGGGCATGTAGTGACTGGGGGGCCATGTGCATTCTTGCAGGGGGGCATGTAGTGACTGGGGGCTATGTGTGTGCCTGCAGGGGGGCATGTAGTGACTGGGGGGCCATGTGCATGCCATATAGAGAGGGGGGCCATGTGCATGCCTGCAGGGGGGCATATAGAGAGGGGGCCATGTGCATGCCAGCAGGGGGGCTTATAGTGACAGGGGGCCATATCCAGGATGAGATGGGGCAGTGAGCCAGCAGCACAGGGGGACAATGTGCCAGTCACTACATGCCCCCCTGCAGGCAGACACATGATAAAATAACAAACACTTAACTCACCTTCTGATGATGACTCCCTGCTCCCTGTTCTCCCGTGGCTCTTCCTGTGTCTGTGCTGACATCCAATCATGTGATCGGCACAGTGATGTCATCACTGTGTGTGTATGCCTGGGAAACAGGAAGTGCAACCGAGGAGCTGGGAGCACAGAGCCATCATCAGAAGGTGAGTTAAGTGTTTGTTATTTTATCACGTGCCTGCCAGCAGGGGGGCATGTAGTGACTGGAGGGGCCATGTGTGTGCCTGCAGGGGGGCATGTAGTGACTGGGGGGGCCATGTGTGTTCGTGCAGGGGGGTATGTAGTGACTGAGGGGCCATGTGCATGCCTGCAGGGGGGCATATAGTGACTGGGGGGGCCATGTGCATGCCATATAGAGAGAAGGGGGCCATGTGTGTGCCAGCAGGGGGGCATATAGAGAGGGGGCCATGTGCATGACAGCAGGGGGCTTATAGTGACAGGGGCCATATCCAGGATGAGATGGGGCAGTGTACCAGCAGCACAGGGGGGCAGTGTGCCAGCAGCACAGGGGGGCAATGTGCCAGCACAAGGGGGGCCATGTGCCAGGATGGGGGTTATATAGATACCAGGATAAGGGACATATATATGATTTGTAAGACAGACACTGGCATTTTAAGACAGACCCCCATTTAACATAAAATTATTTTTTTTCTCTTTTTCTTCACCAAATTTGGGGGGGGTGTCTTATAATCAGGTGCGTCTTATAAAGCGAAAAATACGGTATTTGATACACTGCATATTTAGCAAGTTTTCCTACCTACAAATAATGTAGAGGTCTGTAATATTTATCGTAGGTACACTTCAACTGTGAGACACTGAATTAAAAAAAAAAAAACAGAAGATAACATTGTTTGATTTTTAAATAATTAAATTGCATTTTATTGCATGAAATAAGTATTTGATTACCTACCAAACAGCTAGAATTCTGGCTCTCACAGACTTGTTAGATTTTCTTTAAGAAGCCATCCTTTTCTTCACTCATTAACTGTATGAATTACACCTCTTTGAGCTCCTTACATGTATAAAAGACACCTGTCCACACACTGAATGAATCCCACTCAATTTCTCCACCATGGCCATGAACAAAGATTTGTCTAAGGACACCAGGGACAAAATTGTTGACCTGCACAAGGCTGGGATGAGCTACAGAACAATAAGCAAGCCGCTTAGTGAGAAGACAACTGTTGGCACAATTATTAGAAAATGAAAGAAACACAAGATGACTGTCAGTCTTTCTTGATCTAGAGCTCCATGCAAGATCTTGCCTTGTGTGGTAAGGATGATTCTAAGAAAGGTCAGGAATCAGCCCATAACTACATGGGAGGACATGGTCAATGACCTGAAGACAGCTGGGACCACGCTTTTGAATATTTCAGTTAGTAATACATTACGCCTTCATGAATTAAAATCCTGCATGGCATGGAAGGTCCCCCTGATTACGTCGGCACATATCCAGGTCCGTTTGAAGTTCACCAATGACCATCTGCATGATCCACAGAATGCATGGGAGAAGGTCATGTGGTCAGATGAGACTAAAACACAACTTTTTGGTATCAGCTCCACTCTGCAAGGAAGAATAAGAAGAAGAAGGATGAGTACAACTGCAAGAACACCGTCCCAACAGTGAATCATGGTGAGTGAGACATCATACTTTGGGGGTACTTTTCTGCAAATGGGACAGGACAACTGCACAGTATTGAAGGGAGGATGGATGGGGTCAGGTATCATGAGATTTTTGGCCAGAAACCTCCTTCCCTCAGTAAGAGCATTGAAGATGGGTTGTGGGTGGGTCTTCCAACATGACAATGACCAGAAAAACACACAGCCAGGGTAATTAAGGAGTGGCTCTGTAAGAAGCATTTCAAGGTCCTGGAGTGGCCTAGCCTGTCTCCAGACCTGGAGCCAATTCAAAATCTTAGGAGGGAGCTGAAACACATTGTTGCCCAGTGACAGCCCCGAAACCTGAAAGATCTGGAGAAGATCTGTATGGAGGAGTGGGCCAAATCCCTGCTGCAATGTGTGAAAACTTGGTCAAGAACTGCAGGAAACGTCTGACCTCTGTTATTGCAAACAAAGGTTTATGTACCAAATACTAAGTTCTGCTTTTCTATTGTGTCAAATATTTATTTAATGCAATAAAATGCAAACTAATTATGTAAAAATCATACAATGTGACTTTCTGAATTTTGTTTAGATTCTGTCTCTCACAGTTGAAGTGTACCTACGATAAAAATTATAAACCTCTATTTTTTGTAGGTGGGAAAACTTGCAAAATCGGCTTTACGGATTTGTTTTTCATTTGAATTGTACAGATTATACTTGACACTAAAAGTGGAAAAAATTTTGAAATGATTTTTCTTGGTATGTTTTTTTACATCACAAAAACCTGGCAATATAACATGGGTATTCAGACTTTTTACTGTATATCCATTGCAAGTTCAAGTCACCTAAAGGGACTAATAAAATAAAAAGTAAGACAAAATTACTTTTAAAAATATTAAAAAAGCAATAAAAATATTGTACTTAAAAATTGAAGCAATAAAATCATAAGTTTGCCATCTAAAAAGCAAGCCCTCACATAGCTCCATTAGTCCAAAAATGAAATCATGGGTAGTGTTGAGCGATACCGTCCGATACTTGAAAGTATCGGTATCGGAAAGTATCGGCCGATACCGGCAAAATATCGGATCCAATCCGATACCGATACCCGATACCAATACAAGTCAATGGGACTCATGTATCGGACGGTATTCCTGATGGTTCCCAGGGTCTGAAGGAGAGGAAACTCTCCTTCAGGCCCTGGGAACCATATAAATGTGTAAAAGAAAGAATTAAAATAAAAAATATCGCTATACTCACCTCTCCGACGCAGCCGGGACTTCAGCGAGGGAACCGGCAGCGTTGTTTGTTTAAAATTCGCGCTATTACTTGGTTACGTGAATTCCCGGCTTGTGATTGGTCAGGTCGGCCATGTTGCCGGGACGCGGACCAATCACAGCAAGCCGTGACGAAATTACGTCACGGCTTGCTGTGATTGGTCCGCGTCCCGGCAATATGGCCGCCCTGACCAATCACAAGCCGTGACGTCACGGGAGGCTGGACACGCGCTCATTTTAAAATGGGCGCGTGTCCAGCCTCCCGTGACGTCACGGCTTGTGATTGGTTGCGCCGCGGTCAACCAATCACAAGCCGGGAGGCTGGACGCGCTCATTTTAAAATGGGCGCGTGTCCAGCCTCCCGTGACGTCACGGCTTGTGATTGGTTGCGCCGCGGTCAACCAATCACAAGCCGGGAGGCTGGACGCGCTCATTTTAAAATGGGCGCGTGTCCAGCCTCCCGTGACGTCACGGCTTGTGATTGGTTGCGCCGCGGTCAACCAATCACAAGCCGGGAGGCTGGACGCGCTCATTTTAAAATGGGCGCGTGTCCAGCCTCCCGTGACGTCACGGCTTGTGATTGGTCAGGGCGGCCATATTGCCGGGACGCGGACCAATCACAGCAAGCCGTGACGTAATTTCGTCACGGCTTGCTGTGATTGGTCCGCGTCCCGGCAACATGGCCGACCTGACCAATCACAAGCCGGGAATTCACGTAACCAAGTAATAGCGCGAATTTTAAACAAACAACGCTGCCGGTTCCCTCGCTGAAGTCCCGGCTGCGTCGGACAGGTGAGTATAGCGATATTTTTTATTTTAATTCTCTCTTTTACACATTTTAACATTAATGTTGTTGCGATACCCGATACCCGATACCACAAGAGTATCGGAATCCCGGTATCGGAATTCCGATACAGCAAGTATCGGCCGATACCCGATACTTGCAGCATCGGAATGCTCAACACTAATCATGGGTCATTCATTTATGAGTTTCCATTTTTTTTCATCACTCAAAAAAATGATACAAGTTTGCTCATGGATTGTAAGCTTGCGAGCAGGGCCCTCATTCCTCTTGGTATCTGTTGAATTAGGTGTATTTATGTTATGTGTTTATTGTCTGTACAAGTCCCACTCTGTAATATAAAGTACTGAGGAATATGTTGGCGCTATAGAGATAAAATTATTATTATTATTATTGCTCTAAATATTCTGACCTATAGAATCATGTTTACAAGTCATTTTTACTATATAATGAATACCATATAATCAAAACCCCCAAAATGTGTAATGGCGCCATTTTTTTTGCAATTTCACTGTACCGAGAATTTATTTTCCATTTTCCAGTAGGTTGAATGGTAAAATGAATGGTCGCATTCAAAACTACAACTTGACCCGCAAAAAATAAGCCTTCTTACGTCTATGTCAACAATTACAGTAGTGTGAAAACGTGTTTGCCCCTTTCCTGATTACCTATTCTTTTGCATGTTTGTCACACTTGAATGTTTCAGATTGCCAAACAAATGTAAACATTAGCCAAGATAACACAAGTAAACACAAAATGCAGTTTTTAAATTAAGGTCTTTATTGTTAAGGGAAAATATACAGTTAGGTCCATATATATTTGGACAGAGACAACATTTTTCTAATTTTGGTTATAGACATTACCACAATGAATTTTAAACAAAACAATTCAGATGCAGTTGAAGTTCAGACTTTCAGCTTTCATTTGAGGGTATCCACATTAAAATTGGATGAAGGCTTTAGGAGTTTCAGCTCTTTAACATGTGCCACCCTGTTTTTAAAGGGACCAAAAGTAATTGGACAATTGACTCAAAGGCTATTTCATGGACAGGTGTGGGCAATTCCTTCGTTATGTCATTCTCAATTAAGCAGATAAAAGGCCTAGAGTTGATTTGACGTGTGGTGCTTGCATTTGGAAGGCTTTGCTGTGAAGTAAACATGTGGTCAAAGGAGCTCTCCATGCAGGTGAAACAAGCCTTCCTTAAGCTGCGAAAACAGGAAAAAACCCATCCGAGAAATTGCTACAATATTAGGAGTGGCAAAATCTACAGTTTGGTCCATCGTAAGAAAGAAAGAAAGCACTGGTGAGCTCATCAATGCAAAAAGACCTGGGCACCCACGGAAGACAACAGTGGTGGATGATCGCAGAATAATCTCCATGGTGAAGAGAAACCCCTTCACAACAGCCAACCAAGTGACCAACACTCTCCAGGAGGTAGGCGTATCAATATCCAAATCTACCATAAAGAGAAGACTGCATGAAAGTAAATACAGAGGGTTCACTGCATGGTGCAAGCCACTCATAAGCATCAAGAATAAGAAGGCGAGACTGGACTTTGCTAAAAAACATCTAAAAAAGCCAGCACAGTTCTGGAAGAACATTCTTTGGACAGATGAAACCAAGATCAACCTCTACCAGAATGACGGAAAGAGAAAAGTATGGGAAAGGTGTGGTACAGCTCATGATCCAAAGCACACCACATCATTTGTATAACACGGCGGAGGCAGTGTGATGGCTTGGGCATGCATGGCTGCCAGTGGCACTGGGTCACTAGTGTTTATTGATGATGTGACACAGGACAGAAGCAGCCGAAAGAATTCTGAGGTATTCAGAGCCATACTGTGTGCTCAGATCCAGCCAAATGCAGCCAAACTGATTGGTCATCGTTTCATACTACAGATGGGCAATGATCCAAAACCTAAGGCCAAAGCAACCCAGGAGTTTATTAAAGCAAAGAAGTGGAATATTCTTGAATGGCCAAGTCAGTCACCTGATCTCAACTCAATTGAGCATGCATTTCACTTGTTAAAGACGAAACTTCAGACAGAAAGGCCCACAAACAAACAGCAACCGAAAACCACCGCAGTGAAGGCCTGGCAGAGCATCAAAAAGGAGGAAACACAGCGTCTGGTGATGTCCATGAGTTCAAGACTTCAGGCAGTCATTGCCAACAAAGGGTTTTCAGCCAAGTACTGAAAATGAACATTTTATTTAAAATTATTGAATCTGTCCAATTACTTTTGATCCCTTTAAAAACAGGGTCGCACATGTTAAGGAGCTGAAACTCCTAAACCCTTTATCCAATTTTAATGTGGATACCCTCAAATGAAAGCTGAAAGTCTGAACTTCAACTGCATCTGAATTGTTTTGTTTAAAATTCATTGTGGTAATGTCTATAACCAAAATTAGAAAAATGTTGTCTCTGTCCAAATATATATGGACCTAACTGTACCTAAACTTACAGGGCCCTGTGTGAAAAAATGATCGCCCCCTAAACCTAATAACTGGTTGAGTCAAGCTTATAGCAACCACTGCAATCAAGTGTTTGTGATAACTGGCATTGAGTACTTTACAATACTATGGAGAAATTTTAGCCCTCTCATCTTTGTAGAATTGCAAGTCAGCCACATTGGAGGGTTTCCAAGCATGAACCACCTTTTTAAGGTCATGCCACAGCATCTCAATCAGATTAAGTTCAGACCTATGATTAGGCCGCGCCAAATTCTTAGTTTTGATTAGCTTAGGCCATTCAGAGGTGGACTTGTTGGTGTGTTTTGGATCATTGTCCTGCTGCATAACCCAAGTGTGCTTCAGCTTGAGGTCATGAACAGATGGCCAGACATTCATTCTCCTTCAGATTTGTTTGGTAGATAGCATAATTCATGGTTCCTTTCATCACAGCAGTCTTCCAAGTCATGAAGCAGCAAAACAGCCCCAGACCATCACACTACCACCACATTTTACTGTTGGCATGATGTTCCTTTTCTGAAATGCTGGGTTACTCCTACGCCAGGTATAATGGCACATACATGTTCCGATTAGTTCAAATTTTGTCTCATCATTCCACAGAGTATTCTCCCAAAAGTCTTGGGGATTATCAAGTTTTTTTCTGGCAAAATTAAGATGAGCCATTATGTTCTTATTCCTCAGCACTGATTTTCACCTTGGAACTCTGACATGTAGGTAATTTTTGGCCAGTCTTTTTTTATGGTGGAGTCATAAACACTGATCTTAACTGGGGCAAGTGAAGCCTGCATTTCTTGGATGTTGTTGTTGGGTCTTTTGTGACCTATTGGATGAGTTGTCGCTGCGCTCTTGGTGTAATTTTGGTCAGCCGGCCACTCCTGCGAAAGTTCACCTTGTTTTCACAATTTGTGGATAATGGCTCTCAATGTGGTTCGCTGACGTCCCAAAGCTTTAGAAGTGGCCTAAAACCTTTTCCAGACTGATAGATCTCAACTACTTGTTTCTCATTTGTATTTGAATTTGTTTGTATCAGAGCAAGTTGTCCATCTTGATTGAGAACAGGTGTGGTAGTAATCAGGCCTGTGTGCGACTAGGGAATTTTAACTGAGCTTCCCAAAGATGTGATATACCACAAATAATTTATGTTTTAAGGTGTGCAATTACTTTTTTCACACAGGGGTCTGTAGGTTTGGATTTCTTTTACCCTTGATAATAAAGATTTTCATTTAAAAATCACAATTTGAGTTTATTTGTAGTTTTTTGTCTAATATTTAAATTTGTTTGGTGAGCTGAAACATTTAAGTGTGACAAACATGAAAACAATAGGAAATCAGTAAGCGGGCAAACACTTTTTCACACCACGGTATATGAAAAAGTTATTGGTTTTGAAAAAAAAGTAAGGAAAAAACGAAAGAACAAAAATGAAAATCACCCGGTTGGGAAGGTCCCACATAAGTTAACACAATGACTAGTCATCAAGTAAGCCCCTATTGTCTTCTCCCTGCCCAGCTCTATATGATTTACAGTCTCCCAAATAGAAGAGACCTGTGAATGAAGCAGATCTGAGTGGGGAAAATCCTGCAGGGGTCCGACTTGGTGACTTGTCCTCTTGCTCACTCCGTTTTTGTGGTATTGTTGAAAGTGTATTTTCCTATAAAACACTGCAGAGTTTTTGAATAAACATGGGTAATTTATGATAAGGGAGCCAGGCCTGGATTCATTATAGCCATGGTTTTCAGGACTCCAAAGTTGGATGACTATTCTAACTGCATGCATCTGAAAGGTCATGCACATTTATGGACCATAATGTTACCATTTGTTTGGGATATTAACAAATTTAACACCTTCCCTACGTTTTTTTCTCTCCTTGTTTTTTGTGGGACGTATTGTAGTTTTGAATGATACTATTCACTTATAATTTAAAGAAAAACAGGAAAAAATAAGGGAGGTGAAATGGCAGCAGAAAACCATAATTCTACAATATTTTCTTTTTTTCACTTTAAACCTTGCAACATGACTATTCAGATTAGTATGACTATGGAGATACCAAACTTATATCTATTTTTTATTCTGTTAGTGAGCTTAAAAAAATTCAGATCTTTTGATTTTACTTTGTTTCGCCATCTTTCAAGACCCATATCTTGTTACTTTAAAAAGAAAAGAAATGACCTGAATGATAGATTATTTTCTGTGAGTCAATCTATTTCATTTTTCTCGTCACAACAAATCACATATATTTGCGTCATATGTCATGTCCTTGACTTTAATGTGCGCTCACATGCTAAGCCCACTTTTTTCCCTACACATGACAGCTGATTTATTCAGCCATCATATGCCTTTAACATCTGCGCAGCAGTTAACCAGGCAGTGAATCTCTTAAAGTCTGCTGTTAATATCTGACAGAGGGATTTAACACATATTGAGAGGGGCGGTGTCATTTCACGATCCCATCGGCATGCCTGTGACGTGAACATAGGGTGCCGATGTTTGTCATAACCCCTCTGTCTGTCATTATGATACTCCTCTGAATGCCGACTTGTGGCTGATGTTCATAGGAAATCGTGATTTTTTTCTATACATAGCAGCACAAGTATACATGTATAGCACAAGCTATTGAACGAGTGCCGCTTCAAGTCACCTAAAGGGAATATTAAAGTGAAAAAAAAAAAGTTTTAAAAATATGAAAAAAAAAACGCAAAAGTTCAAATTACTCCTCTTTTGCCACATTAAAAATAAAACACTTAAAAAAATAAAACATACACATATTTGGTATTGCTGTATTGTGATCTATCAAAATATAAAATAAGTTAATCAAATTGGTAAACAGCATAACAAGAAAAAAATCAAAACAACAGAATCATAGAATTTTGGCTGTCGCAACATTGCAATAACATGCAATAAGAGGTGATTAAGACATCATATCAACCCCAAAATTGTATCAGTAAAAATGTCAGCTCAGGGTTAAAAAAAAATAAGCCTTCACCCAGCCCCAGATCACAAAAGATAAAAACACTACTGGTCTCGGAAAATAGCAACAAAGCAAACAATTTTTTTCATACAAAGTTCAGAAAACATTTTTACCACTTAAATGAAAAAAATGTATATTTGTTTTGTTTCTTTGTACTCGTACTGACCTGAAGAATCATATTGGCAGGTCAGTTTTACCATATAGGGAACATAATAAGTTAAAAAGATTAAAAAAAAAAAAAATAATAATAATAATAATAATAATTGTGGAATTGCACTTTTTTTGCAATTTCACTGCACTTGGAATTTTTTTTAAATTTTGCAGTATACTATATGCTAACATTTATGGTCTATTCACAAGTACAACTCATCAGAAAACAAACCTTTATATTGGTGGAAATATAAAAAAGGTATGGCTCTCGAAAGAAGTGAAGGAAAAAACAAAAATGAAAAAAAAAAAGACAGACAATGTCCCGGAGGCGAAGGGGTTAAAGAGTAGCATTTTGGGTTGCATTCACCATGTCCTATGCACCACCATGTGGAGCCTCCAAAACTCATAGTACTTTCCCCTAGAATAATTGCTTGATTATATAGGGCTCATTAAAGGGTCGACATTGACTGTTAGGATTGCTACCTTCCAATAGGTGGCACTAGAGTTCTAGTTCTCTTCCTCTCTGAAGAGACAATTTGCATAATTAGCAGAGGAGCATTGCGGCTTTAAGTCTCCTCATCTCGGCATGCTTAGCATGTCAATCTCCGCAAGGAGAAACGATACTTCTTGGATATTGGTTATATAGTACACATTAGAATACGTCACTATAATTCTTGTATGATTCTAGCACAAAAATTTAGAGACATACTGAGGTGCACAAAATATACTGTAAATGCGTGACATACTCAGAACACGGTATTATAATTATTCTTGCATAGTCATACACAGCTCTTTATGTTCTTTTCAGACTGAAACAATATAGAAGAGTTTTAATGTACTGACAATGTCACCTTGACACGACTGCTCTAATAATCTATTACAGAGACATTTCCTAGAAGTCGCATGAACAGCATAACTCCTTTGTTTAAACGTCTTTGATATCTCAAGTGAATAGCAGCCTTTATAATGCAATGCACTCGTTAATTATCCAGCATGCTGGACATTATGTTCTACTAGCTACAGTTTCTTTCCATTATGCACGGAGATATCCACTGGCAGGTTCATATAAAATTATACTTAATATGCTGATTTCATTAATTAGTCACACACCGGAAAAATAACACTTTGCTTAGGCAGCATTATTAGTTTACAAGAAAACGACCTTTTGTTCTGTAGACATGAACACTCGGCTCAATTTCATTGGCAATCTGCTGCATTTTAAATTATTGTTTCTTGCACTCACTATTCATCTGCCCAAACGGGAGCTTTACAACAACAAATTGTGCTATTCCTTAAAGGTCAGACATAGGCCACCTGAAAATGGAATTTTTGTTAAGACACGATCTCATTTTATTATTGAATTGAATTACTCGTTCTGAAGTAATTTCTCATTCAATATGTTTTTTACTTTTTTGTATGCATTAATATTCTATTAATAATGTTGTACAATTCCATATTGTGGCAGTAATTTATATTCCCAGGAACATTTTTTCTACATCAATTCAAAGTTTGCAGGCAGTGATGGGTTCCACTATGTTCATTGATTAGATGATGAGGGACCAGTGGGTATGCTCTTAAATCTAGTGACGCTCCATAATTCATTCTGACTTTCCGGACTTTTCCCATGTAGACATATGTTTCACATCTCTTCTTTCCCTTGACCTAAGACTGATGTGTTAACTAATCAATTTGACTGCTTGATCACTCGGGTTTGAGGTGGTGACTCATTTTAGGTTCTGAAGATATTACAATTTTAAATGTCCTTACCTAGTTAGTGTTTTTGTATTATACGTATCCTTTTATGTTACTAACATGTACATTAACGTTTATTTTCAAGTTGCCTTTTGATCAGCTCACAACTCTGCAGTCTCCTAACTCCCTGGTTTCTGGTGGTGGGTGGACACCTCTCCTTGAGTGACAGTTCTGGTGAGAAGCAAAAAGCTGTAGTATTAGCAGAGCTATGAAGCTCAGCACAAGTTCTGATGTAATACATTCAGTGATGAGTGGCTCTGGAGTGTATGCTAGTATCACTATATTTACATATGGAGATAACAGAGTATTTGAGCAAGCACATAGCTCAGGAAAGTGAGAGCTAATGCTGAAGACCACAAATTGTGATTACACAGGAATGTAAAGAGCAGCTCCTCAGAAACTGAGAGGGAGAGGCATGAAGGTGAGCAGATAACTGCTGGATAGAAATCAATTGGCTGGGATTTTAGGAGTTAACTCGTCTCCTAGAATGTAGCATTTGTGCAAGTTCTGGGCAAGCTCTGGTGGTCAAGCTCCTTGGAAACAAGCTGTACACTATGTCAGATATAAACTCTTACAGCAGGAGAATGAAAGCACATAGAAAAAGCAAGTCAAACTTGCAAACTTGCTTATTTCCATGCTGTCTAACTAAAGAAGTTGAATAACTTGAGAAAACACTTTTAATTGGTGTCTGATTTTAGTGTTTTATGGCATTATAGCTAGTGAATAGCTATTATTTAATGAAAATTATTAAATCTATTGTATTTGTTTCATATATTATTTGGAAATTTCTTATACACCGTGGGCCCAATGCATCAAAGCTTTCACCCTAGAATTCTGTAGTAATGGCTTTGAAAAGTCGCAAAATGTATGCCCAACTCAGATTTGCACCAAAATTTGCAACTTCTGCCATTCTCTCTCCAGTTTCTCCCAGCTCCGACAAAATAGGCAGAGATGGGATGGACTGCGGCTCGTCAAATTCATGGTGCACAACACTCATCCATTACTCCTGATTCATAAAGAGATGTAAGCCTCTACATGAATTAGGAGCAGCTGACTCCAGCGCATTACTCTCCAGCACACGTTGTTCATGCCTGTCTTGATGAATTGTGCACTGTGTTTTCATTAAGCACTATTTTAATCAATCTTTTCCCACTTAACCTATCTTGCTCTGTACCTGTTGGAAGAAATGGAAGTAATTTGTGAACCATAAGGTTACTTTTGTTTGGGATATCAACACCTTCTCTACTTTTTTTGTTCATGAGCTTTAGTTTTTAGATACCCTTATTTTTTGCTGGATGAGTTGTAATTTTGAATTATACCTTTCACTTTACTGTATAATGTACTGAAAAACCTGGAAAAAAATCCAAGTGAGGTAAAATGGTGAAAGACAACCATAATTCTGCAATTTCTTTTCTTTGTTTCGCTTTCAACCTGGCAACATGATTCTCCAGGTCAGTATGATTATGGCAATACCATACTTTTATATGTTGTTTTTATTATTATTATTATTATTATTATTATTATTATTATTATTATTATTTTAATTTGCTTAAAAAATTCTGACTTTGAACTCTGGTGTTTGTCATTATTTTCTGAGTCCTATGCCTATAATTTTGGCGATTGAGCTGTATGAGAGATTTTTTTTCTACATCACTTTTTATTCAATTATTTATGGGCAGAAAGGCATCCCCACAAAACAGGTTTGTGTTTGTGTTTTGATTTTTTTTCCCTTTACATAGCTTAATTAGATTTAAATTTTCATAGACAGTACTTTTATGGACACAGCAATTTTGAATATACTTGTTAAAGGGAACCTGTCACCTGAATTTGGTGGGACCAGTTTTGGGTCATATGGGTGGGGTTTTGGGGTGTTTGATTCACCCTTTCCTTACCCGCTGGCTGAATGCTGGCTGCAATATTGGATTGAAGTTCATTCTCTGTCCTCCGGAGTACATGCCAGCGCAAGGCAATATTGCCTTAAGCAGGCGTGTACTCCGGAGGACAGAGAATGAACTTCAATCCAATATTGCGGCCAGCATGCAGCCAGCGGGTAAGGAAAGGGTGAATCAAACACCCAAAAACCCCGCCCATATGACCCAAAACTGGTCCCGCCAAATTCAGGTGACAGGTTCCCTTTAAAATGAAGGTAGTTTTTGTTTAAGGGCTCATACTCACTTGCGCGAAACTCGGATGAGTCTTGCACGTCAATACCCGGCACTGCACCCGGCACAGAGGAGCGGAGCGTGTGGCTGCATGTATTCCTATGCGGCCGCATGCTCCGATCTGAGTGCCGGGTGCAGTGCCGGGTATTGATGTGCGAGACTCATCCGAGTTTCGCGCAAGTGAGTATGAGCCCGTGAGGTTGCTTTTCTACTTTTAATTTTTATTTTTACTTTATGCTGTGTTTTTAGTCCTAATAACGAACTTAAACCTGTGATAATTTCGGCTCTTGAACTATATATTGCAATAATTCAATATTGCAGTATCCTGTATAGGGAAAATTACCATCACATATGAAGTCCAGCATGGGCTTTTCAGAAGTGCCAATATGGTGGTGATGTGGGTCTTCAACAGGACCAACTGCCATGTCAACCCTTTACCATTCAACAATCAAGGCTTGCATTTAGGGGGCCGATGGGCACCTGGCACGGATGAGCTTCCAGGTTTAAACAAATTAAATACCACTGTCAAAGATTTGTAGTGGCATTTAATTGGTTAAACAGCAGTGATTGGAGCTAATTACAATCTCTGCTGTTGGAGGCAGGTGCTGGCTGTATAACACAGCCTTTTGCGTAGCAGGCTCAGCTCCTTAGCCTTCTTCTTATAATTGCAGCTGCTACATAATTTAGTAGTACATCATGTAGTAGGAAGTGGTGAAAGGGGTTGCATAAGATTATAAAACATGGCTGTTTTCCTCCAGAATCAAAAACCCACCACTCACCCTTGGGATGTGCCTGGCATTGCAGCTCACCACTATTTAAGTTAATGCTGCCGAGTTGCACTTCCATATGCAACCTGTTTATGGATCACAGTAGATAGTTGTTAATTACTCTACCCTTAATCCTGTACAATCCCTCTAAATTATTGGATAAATCCATGTACGTTTATACTCACCCATGATGATGGTAACAAGTTTATGTAAAAACCACAAAGAACTGGCATTCCAAGAACGGTGTATAAAGTCATGTAAGAGCCAGGAAATACAAAGTATAATAAGAATTGTGCACGGTCTTGGCACATTATGCAACTATTCAGAGAAGTTGGAAAGCACAGTTTTTGAAGGGGTGTACAAGACATAATGAAAGTATTTAGTCTTGGTCTTTTTTCCATCCCATGAAGTAAATAAACATTGTGGCCGGATACTTTATTTTCTTCAGACCATTTTATATAGAAGCATTGGTGGCTGGTTTGTAATATAAAATATACCGAACAAAAATATAAGTGCAACACTTTCGTTTTTTCCCATTCCCAAGAATAAAAGTAGGTGCTGGGACATTAGAATAAAAGCACCACTCCAGTGCGGAAAAATCATATGCTGGAGTGATGCTTTTAGAGAAGAAAAGGACTGGAACTCTAGCACCAAGTATAGGATCTAGGAAGGCTAAATATCAATATCAACCCTTTAATGAGCCTTATAACGTCCCTTAGGATAGGAAGCCAAATCAGACAACCTCAGTTTATATTGTCTATAAGTCTCCTTACGTCGGTTTGGCGCTGCCCACAAGGAGAAAATGTTCCCTTTTAGATCCACTTTTATTAAGAAACTGTAATATTAATTCTTTCTTAAGGTTTCATCTGATTTTACTGCTTGATGATTTACTGTCATTCTGTCACATATTAAAATCTAAAATAAATCTAGATTTATTGGATTGTGTATCAGGGAGAAATGCTGCCATCGGTAAAATAACGTCTGCAGCAGAAAGATGTTGGAGCCTTTGCTTCACATTTCTGTCATTCCTGTTTCCTGTCAAAGCACTGGAGGAAGAAGTGTGTTTCCTAAATTAGATCTGTATGGTCGCAAAGAAAGTTCCTTGTACTCTCAGAGATGGGGGAGGTAATATGAGGGAACAGCTCTCTAGGTTGCATGCAATGTGATTTTGTAGTCATAGTTATAAATATTGTCCTCTAATAGGGTGGAAATGCTTAGCACATAATTGATAATTAAATGGCAGTATATTATTTATAGTTTGGTATAATACCAGTAAATATCATTCTTAGGCCGGGGTCACACTTAGAGTATGTGCACACGTCAGGATTTCTTCCGGATTTTTTGCATTTTTTTCGCTATAAAAAAGCTATAAAAATGCTTAAAATCCGCATACATATGCATCCTATCATTTAGAGTGCATTCCGCAATTTTTGTCCATATGTTGCGCTTTTTTCCTCGAAAAAAACGCATCGCGGAAAAAACACAGCATGCTCATTATTTTGCGGATTTTTTGCGGATTTCCCACTATATTATTGCATCCCAGAACCTCCAGAAAAATCCGCAAAAAAAAGTGCAAAAAACGCATAAAATACGTGAAAAATCCGCATGCGGATTTCTTGCAGAAAATGTCCGGTTTTGTTCAGGAAATTTCTGCAAGAAATCTGGATGTGTGCACATACCTTAACGTATGGAAAAGTGGTCCGAGTCTTCCTGCCAAGAGTTGCACAAGTGTTCTCCATATGGTCATCTGTGTGTAATGTGTCTGATTTTCTCGCACCTATGTATCCGTATGGCATCTGTATGGCTTTACATTTCTCACTGCTTTTCACCATTGAATTAAATTGCTCAATGGACTGAAATAAGGAAAACGTGTGCGTATTTCTCGCAAGCTAGACGGATGGTCCGTGTGGTGTCCGAGTTTTTATCACACCCATAGGCTTGCATTGCCAAGACTCGGACGATATACACGTAAAATCACAGCATGCTGCGACTTTACATGCACGTCGATTTTGCCTGAGAAAAAATACAGTGATGTGAGCTGCCCCATTGGCTGGGGTCAAATCTAACGTAAGAAAAATCAATCCCAGTCTCTCTGTGGAGAGTCGCACAAGTGTTCTCCGTATGGTCAACCGTGTGTAATGCGTTTGCAATGCGATGATGCGATTTTCTCCCACCTATGTATCCATATGACATCCATATGGCTTTACATTTCTCACTGCTTTTCCCCATTGAATTTAATGGCTAAATGGGCTGAAATGAGGAAATTGTGCGCATATTTGTCGCAAGCTAGACGGATGGTCCGTGTGGTGTCCGAGTTTTTCTCTCACCCATAGGCTTGCAGCTTGCATTGGAGAGTCTCGGACAATATACGCGTAAAATCGCAGCATGCTGCGATTTCACATGCACAGCAAATACGCCTGAGAAAAAAATATGGTGCTGCCCCATAGATTCACAGTGCTCCGAGTGTTATGTGATGTTTTCTTGCATAGCACTTGTCCATATTCCACACTAGTGTGACCCCAGCCATAGATTAACAGTGGTCTGAGTGCTATGTGATTTTTTTGTCGCATAGCACTAGTTCAAATTTTACGCTAGTGTGACCCGGGCCTTAAGGGCCCCCTATAATGATATATAGGAATAATATAGCACAGACCAAAGACTGCATAAAAAAGAAAACACATCGCTGGATAGGTTAAGCCTTTAACGCCCAATGACAAATATAGGCTCCAGCCCTGAGCCCGCATCTTTTCCAGCACATGTCAGCTGATTTCAGCAGCTGACATGTGCCCCTAACAGCCGCTGGTGGAATTGCGATCCACCCGCAGCTGTTAACCTGTTAAATGCCGCTGTAAAACTCCAGCAATGGCATTTAAACATGGCCACGCTGGAAGCACGTCTTAGCTCTGCCCATTGGCTCCCATGTCACATGACCGCAGGTCGCCGATGGGTTTGCATGACAACCATGGGTCTGCAGGAGACCCCTGTGGTTGTCATTTCTAGATCGTTATGAGCAATGCTCGGTAGTCGTCACTCATAGCAGTTGAGCATTTTTGTTACACGTAACACAAGCAATCAGATGATCGCAGCTTCTAGTCTCCCATGGAGACTACTGAAGCAAGTAAAAAGTAGAAAAAAGTTTTAAAAAAATAATGAAAGTTTAAATCACCTCCCTTTTGCCCCATTCAAAATAAACAAAAAAATTAATTTGGTATTGTCACATTCAGAAATGCCTGAACTATCAAAATATAAAAATAATGAATCTGATTGGTAAATGGCCTAGCTAGAAAAAAATCAAAACACCAGAATGAGGTTTTTTGGTTGCTGCAACATTGCAATAAAATGCAATAACGGGTTATAAAAACTTCGTATCTACCCCAAAATGGTATCAATAAAAACATCAGCTCAGCACACAAATAAAAGCCAGCCCCAGATCCCGAAAAATGGAGACGCTACGGGTCTTGGAAAAAAAGCATTTGTTTTTTTTACAAACTTTGGATTTTTTTTTTACCACTTAAATAAAAAAGAACCTATACATGAATGGTATCTACAAACTCATAATGACCTCTACAAACTCATAATGACCTGGAGAATCATAATGTCTGGTCAGTTTTAGCATTTAGTTAACATGGTTATGGCTCTGGGAAGAAGCGGAGCAGAAAATGTAAGCGCAAAAAAGGATATGCCCCTGATCTTTAAGGGCAAAGTATCTGGGAGTAACAGGTTTTTTCTCTTTCTTGTTACTGTTATTTTTGTTGTAGTGTTTGTGTTTTTGAAGGTTTCTCTGACTGGACTACTTTGGATTGGGTGGACCATGTGGGATCCACTACTTTAAAGCACCACTTCAGTGGCGTTTTTTTTTTTTTTATAAATGCAGCACATCTTAAGTCATTCTAGTCTAAGTTTGTAGTATGAGGAAATTTGAGAGTATTGGGAAATCTGCCACAATGTTATGTCTACTGGAGAACCTTAGGGGTGGTGTGTAACTGATTCAAATAACACAAAATAGAAAACCCCTGTCTCAGGGAGCACCTCTGTCACCTTCTGTGTTCAACAGAAAACTGGCATAGAACACTTTTGTAAAAACACATTGTAAAGTTACAAATTTGCAACTTTTGGCCTTTTTTTCGACACTTTGAAGCAGCTCCACTGAAATGGGCAGAACGGGAAAGAAGCTATGGTGGGACTGGGCATGGCTGCACTCACCTGTGAACTTCAACAAAAGTTCTGGCCTATCCGAGGCCAAAAATGCTACACCATGAGTGTAGACTGGAGTAGCATTTCTGGAGAAGCACGCAGAACTCGGGTTCATTAAGTGGCATGCACGTCTTAATGAATTTAACAAATCATAATCCAGCAAGCCCCTCATTAAGACTGGCGCATGCATCGCCCCCAATGAGCCTAATTTCTGAAAACTTGATCAGAGTCTAGTTTTTAATTTCTGAGTAGTGTTGAGCGATACCGTCCGATACTTGAAAGTATCGGTATCGGATAGTATCGGCCGATACCCGAAAAGTATCGGATATCGCCGATACCGATACCCGATACCAATACAAGTCAATGGGACACCAAGTATCGGAAGGTATCCTGTATGGTTCCCAGGGTCTGAAGGAGAGGAAACTCTCCTTCAGGCCCTGGGATCCATATTAATGTGTAAAGTAAAGAATAAAAATAAAAAATATTGATATACTCACCTCTCCGACGCAGCCTGGACCTTACCGATGTAACCGGCAGCTTCCGTTCCTAAGAATGAGCGCTTGAAAGACCTTAGATGACGTCACGGCTTGTGATTGGTCGCGTGGCGGTTACATCGGTAAGGTCCAGGCTGCGTCGGAGAGGTGAGTATATCAATATTTTTTTTTTTATTCTTTATTTTACACATTAATATCGATCCCGATACCGATTCCCGATATCACAAAAGTATCGGATCTTGGTATTGGAATTCCGATACCGCAAATATCGGCCGATACCCGATACTTGCAGTATCGGAATGCTCAACACTATTTCTTAGTGTTATAGTATGTGACATTTAAGTGAAACTTCTGGAATCAGTGGTGTTTTCATCCAAGCAGCATTTATGGCCTATTATAAGATTTTTTTTCCCCAGGAATTTCTTAATAGAACTTTACCGGGAACTAGAAAGCTGATACTTGCTGCCTGGTCCACTGGCATCATCAATCAGACACTGGCCGCATGTTTTCAACCATGGATATTTGACTCTGAAATGCTGCGGCCCTTCAGATACAGACATACTTTACAAGCTGCCGGGGACTGAGCTACATAGGACATGTGGATTCCTTGTTGCTTCTCCCATAGATGGACAGATCTCATCTACACACAGTGGAACATTTCAGGTAAAAAATGTACATGCAAGGCAATATTTTTTACACCTGCAGCATGTCAATTGATTTAGTAAATTTACATCATGGATTTCACCATCTTCACGGGAGGGGTTTCAAATCTATACTTAAATCTGTGACAAATCTGCAGCAAACCCACATATCTTTTCTGAAATGTTTATGTAGTCAATTTAACAACATATATAAAGAATTACTTAAAGCTTCTGGGCTCCAATGCCAAATCTATAACAGGAAATCCCAGAACCGCTGTGCCATTATTAATGCCACTGTTTTCTTCTATTTACAAAGGGGCTTTTGAACACCAAGGTCTCAGTTTCCACCTCAGTACCTGCTAAACCTATGCCTTCATTGTAATGTAATGCACCTATTGTGGTAGATCTGCTCACCCGGCTGCACACAGAGGTAGACACGGGTATACAGAGGCTTTAAGAACTTCCTTTGGTTTATTATAGGCAGCATAAACCAAGGTGTAGTAAAGCAAATACAGCCCAAAAACAGGAAAACAAAACAAAATGGTGGCAGAAAACACAGTCCTTCTGAGAGCCGGGTTCCTCTCACCCACGGCTAGCAGAACACACATGGTTCAGGTTTTTAGCATACATTTTCCAGGAGTGCTTCCTTACCAGGCACACACTGAACACTAAAAGCTTTGGCAGCCAGCCATTTAGGCCCCAGACCATGTGACTGATCACATGATTGTGGCATCACCAAGGTTCTGTCAGCACACCACAGTGCTTGGCTCTGTAGGTGGAGATAAGGTGGACATTCTCCTACCCGCACTATGAATGTCCACCTAAAAACCAGCCCATCATATAACTTTAATTTAACCCTGACAACACGTAGAATGCTGGAGGAAACTACTCTGGTTTCACATCACTGACACCATTTTGCGCAGTGACACATATATCCCCTCCATCACGTCACCAGTGACTCTGGCACAATATATAGGATCAATGAAGTTATTTAGGATGTGATAGTAGACCCTAAACATTTTTGTATAAGTGAATACTTCTATCAAAACCTTTTTATTTTGCATTTCAGTATTTTTGGATTTCTAGTTGAACTATTATGAGATCTCTAAACTCTTACTGTACATTTTTCACTCCTCCCACACCCAACCACGGCCTGATTGTATTCCATTTCCTTCCTCTATCTGAAAAATCATTGCGAAACTTGACCTTATGTGCTCTTCTGTTCATGTCCTGCTGTGTCCATTTGCAAAAGACAAACACTCTATAGTTCTCTGATTTGTATTTCCAACCATTGTATAATTCTTTCTCTAGGTGTTCTTCAACTACTGTGTGTAATCACAGATGGATGCCCTGGAAGGCGAAAAAAATTGAATAAATATTTAAAGGGAGAAAGCAGCTGAATTGAATATGTTATTTAGAGTTCATATGTATTATTAGGGAAAGTGAAACACTAGAATGCAGATCATTTTAACTGGATCATATTTGTAATAGTCATAACATTTTTCATAGTCAGAAAGTAACATGATGCATTTCATTTAAGTTTTGAAGCCATTATAAGTCAAATGTTTCTTATATTTTCTTTTATTCTGATAAGGCTGGAGTCACACACAATGTATAAAAAACCTATCCGATTTTGTCTGCTGAGAATCGCACAAATGTTCTCCGTACGGTGATCCGTATCTCATCCGTGTGCAATAGCGGGATACATTTTTTTCTCAAAAAAGTATCCATGTGTTATCAGTATCTCATCCGTATGGTGAGATTTTCTCACTTGCGAAATGAGCAAATAACGGCTGAGCCTTTCCTGTCACCTGCCCAATGCCTGAGAATTTCTCGCAAGTCACACTGATGGTCCGTGTGCTGTGCTATTTTTTCTCACACCCATAGACTTGCATTGGCGTTTCTCAGCTGAGATACGCGGACAATTGCAGCATGCTGTGATTTCACTTGAAAGTATAATACGGACGAGAAAAAAACAGATGATGGGAGCTGCCCCATAGATTAACATTGGTCCAAGTGCTATGCGATTTTTTATCGCATAGCACTCGTCCGTATTACAGACTAGTGTGACTCCGGCCTAAAAGATACATATATAATTAATGTATAATTAAACACACTCCTCAACATTGAACTTCCAACAAGAAGAAGGAACAATCATGGAATTATGGGAATCACATTATACATGGACATGTTAATCATATGCAATGATGAAAAAATGGAAGCAGAATTCACAAAACATCTCAATTTATTAATTATCGAGTATGAGCGTTGTAACGCGCAGAATTACACACACTTAGGCCGTGGTCACACAAGCGATGATTCTCTTTGAGAGAGAGTCAGGTCAATTATACTAATGACCCTCTGCTCAAATGCTGTTTCAGCAGAGTGTCAGCTTAGGCTACTTTCACACTAGCGTCGGTACGGGCCCATCGCAGTGCGTCGGCCCGACGTACCGACGCATGCTGTGAAATAAAAGCACAACGGGGGCAGCGGATGCAGTTTTTGAACGCATCCGCTGCCCCATTGTAAGGTCCGGGGAGAAAGGGGCGGAGTTCCGGCCGCGCATGCGCGGTCGGAAATGGCGGATACGACGCACAAAAAAACGTTACATGTAACTTTTTTTGTGCCAACGGTCCTCCAAAACACGACGCATCCGTCACACGTGACCGTACATCGCAATGCGTCGCTAATGCAAGCCTATGGAGAAAAAACGCATCCTGCGGGCAACTTTGCGACGTACAGCAAGCCACGCTAGTGTGAAAGTAGCCTTACTGTGATCCGATTCTCTCTCTTGATAGAATCGCAGCACAGGTGCGGAGAAGATGGAGAACTTAATTTTTCCATCCTCTCCATTGTCTGAGTCCTCGGATCTTGGACCGCACTCGGATGATATCCGAATGTAGTCTAATATCTCACACGTAACTATAGAGTTAAATGAATGTGCATGATCTGAATTATGAAGCTGCTCAGCATGAAAAAAAATTGTAGATCTGCACTGCCCCATAGTATAACATTGGGCCGAGTGCTATACAATAATAAAACATCCAATAGCACTCTACCATGTTATGCGCTCATATAAGCGCAACCCATCTTGTCTGCTATCTATGGGGTTATTAATGATTGAGGAATATTCCACTAAGCCGACCGCACTTTGGCACACAAATCATCAAGATCCTCTGCTAGCAGGACCCTTTACAATTGCTAGACTTTTTTTGCATGGTATGTTTTCAGTACTATACTTTTTCAATTTTCCAACATGACAATTTTTCATTTTTGCATCTTTGTTTTCTTTCCATGATCGTGATAAAAAAAATAAGAGCTGGCAGCAGTTAATGAAAAAACACGTAACACAAAAACCTGCTTTAAAAGAATGGATTGTTTTCTGGTGGTAGCTTCCATTTAAAACAATAAAAACATCTGTTACCTTCCCTCCCCAGGTCCAGCCCTGCTTCACCACGACTGCAGCACATAAAACTGCTGCAGCCAATACCCTTTAAACATTTTTTGTCAATCTGCTGCCTTCTTCCTGCCCTCTTAGGTCCTTCCATTAACCAACTTACAGTGTGAAAAATATTTTACGCCGGTCAATGGACCCCTGTGAGGGCTTGTGCAAGGCATGCTGATATTTTTACTGATGCCATTTTGCTTTAGATGCAATGTTCTATTTACTTCTTAGTGCATTTTTTCCTGAGCTGCAACTACCCAAAAAATAACAATTCTGGCATTGCAATTTTTTTGTTACACCGTTTACCAATTAGGTGAATTAATTTTATATATTGATAGATCAGAATTTAATGGATGCAGCTATAACAAATGTGTCTTATTTTTGTCATTACTATTATTTATATATTTATTTATTCTTAATGAGAGAAAAGGTCACAACTGCAAACCTTATTATTAAAAAAAAGCATGGATTCTGATGTGCATAGCTCTCAAAAATCATGTTGAATTTTTCCGTCTCCAAAAACTCTGTGAAAGGCTACAGGTATGTGTGTAACATAGCGGTAGCCATGGAAGAGGCACTCGTCTCTTGCACCCCGGCATGTTACATGAAGGTGGGGGTTCTGGCTGGGTGTGTGGAGTTGTACTATAGGGGTGCTACGCCTTTGCAGGTCGCATGTGACCGATGACTTTGGTTGGCCAGGATCAGATGTTGAGGACTTCAATTAGGGAGACCACTAGTCATAAATAAACTTTTTACTTAACGATAACCTGGGGGGGATTATATACAGTAGATAGCAGGTTCACAACTTTATGAACATTTCCTTTACAAAACGGAGCATTTTTCACACATAGTTCCAATTCCTTCCTCTTTACTCACTTGTTCTTTATCTTTATCACTCCTTTCTGCTTCACCACAAACAAGCTCAGTACTACAGTCCAGTTGGAAAGAGTCCTATTCTCAACACGAGGTTCCATGTATTCTTTCCCATCTATGTTGCCAGTATGTATGTGTATGTGGCCGGTACTTAGCTTCTCTGCTACTGACGCTCTAGAGCTCCCAACAGGGGCACTCTCTCTCTCTTTCTTCATCTTGCTTTTTCTGTCTGTGTGCCATCCTGACCCATTAACTCTCTGACTTGTAAACTCGGGGCTGTACTGCTAGGTATCCTCTCCTGGGGCACATCTTTGGTTAAACATTCTGGGTTTTCGTCAGTTTTCTGTTTCTCTTTTCTCCAGTCCACGCTAACCATTGCGTTGTTCTTCCCTCAGTTCAGGTCACCCATGTCATGCGGCACTGCTTACTGTCTAGACCTTAGGTTTACTTCAGATGCACCCTGGGGTCTATCTGATTTTATGACAGGAAACTATCTTTGTCTCTTCAGTTAGCCCCTCCCACTCTGGGCTAGTCTCAATCATTAACTCTAACTTTCCCTACCGTTGGACAATACACAATATGACACAATTAACTCATGCCACAGTTCACGTTAAACAATTAAATAATACACTTGTTCTTCAAGGTGGAACGTGGGTAGTATGTCCATCTCCTCACATGTGCATCTTAGACATCAGTGTAGCAGACAAGTTTTCCCAGGTGAAATCCAATCAGGAAATGTCCAGTGGAAGTCTTTTGAGAAGAAGCAGCCCAAAGAATGAACATGGAACATGTTAAAACAACATTGCTGTGCACTATGTTCTTTTTTTGAGGCATTTTTGCGGTGCTGACCCTAACTGTGTGTACATATCTTCTAATCCAGTTGGCTGGAGCTATGATGTTCTATACTGCTATATCGCAAAATGAACGTTCCAATTCCCAAGCTCAAAGCTTGAAAAGAATACTAACACTAATGTTTCCTCTTCTGATTTGGTTCAGGTATACTGTTGTTGTGGGTATAGAAATACATGGATGTTTCCTAATTTTGACCAATATTTTGCTACTATTTAAACCATAAGCTTATTGTCATTGTTCATTTTTAATGTAGACTAAAATGGCCCACAGGCTCTATTCACACATTAGTATTTTACTATTTAAAATTTATCCTGCCAGTGGCATAAAACGTCCATCTCCTTAAAAGCAGGACTTTTACATTTTTTTCTTATAGAGCTAAGAACTTACAGGCTTGAATTGAGCTGAGCTACAGTGCCAGACACATCTACACGGACATCACTATGTCTAGTTCTGTTCTAATGAAAAACACATTTTTAAATGCTAACAAGCTGAAGTAAAATTAAAAAAGAAATCATACTCAACTCCCAGACTGGTGCTGTTCCAGCAATGTCCATGTTATGTCTCCCGGCAGTCACATGACACTATATCATGAGAACGCTGCAGTCTATCAGCAACAACCTAAGTCCTATTAATTAGTGTTAGGCTTAGGAGTAGGACCTAAAAGGGTTGTTCACTACCTGGACAAGCCCTTATCATTCCTCATGTTTGGCCCAGTAAAATAAAAACACCAATAGTCCACTCATACATGAGCTCCAGGATTGTGAATGTCAACACAGCTGGAATGGCGCTGGTGCGGGAGGTTAGTATAGGTGTTTTTATTTTAATGGGGCCAAACATGAGGAATAAGAACGAGTTGTCCTAGTAGTGGGCAACCCCTTTAACAATAGAGATAAGCAAATTAATTCACAGGACCCTAATCCATTGGCCACGTCAGTACTATGTGTGTCATGGTTCCCAATGGCAAGGGAACGTAAGAAACATATAAGTAACAAACGAGCTCTCGGGTGATGGAAACTCGAGTTGACCGTGAGCTAAATCTACCACACAACTAACAGTAGCCAGGGAGCATACCTACGGCTTCCTATATGCCACGCGCCAGCCGGAGGACTAACTACGCCTGGTAGAGGAAGAAACAGACCTGGCTTACCTCTAGGGAAATACCCCAAAAGATGATAGCAGCCCCCCACATGTAATAACGGTGAATTAAGAGGAAAAGACATACACAGTATGAAAGTAGATTTAGCAAAGAGAGGTCCACTTACTAGATAGCAGAAGGATACAAAAGAGGACTTCACGGTCAACTGAAAACCCTTTCAAAAACCATCCTGAAATTACTTTAAGACTCCTGTGTCAACTCATGACACAGGAGTGGCAATTTCAGCCCGCAAGAGCTTCCAGCTACAGAGAATTACAAAAACTGCAAACTGGACAAAAGGTACAAAACAAAAGGACAAAGTCCACTTAGCTGATCAGCAGACTAGTAGCAGGAACATGCAACCGAAGGCTCTGGTTACAATGATGACCGGCAAGGAAATGACTGGAGAGCAAGGCTAAATAGGAAACTCCCAAACACTGATGGAAGCAGGTGAACAGAAGAAGCAAAGTGCAAACAAGTCACCAGTACCACCAGCAACCACCAGGGGAGCCCAAAAAGCGGATACAAAACAGTACCCTCCCCTTAAGGAGGGGGCACCGAACCCTCACAAGAACCGCCAGGGCGATCTGGATGAGCCCTATGAAAGGCACGAACCAAATCCGAGGCATGAACATCAGAGGCAGTTACCCAAGAATTATCTTCCTGACCATAGCCTTTCCATTTAACCAGATATTGAAGTCTCCGTCTGGAAATACGGGAGTCCAAGATCTTCTCTACGACGTACTCCAATTCACCCTCCACCAGCACAGGAGCAGGAGGTTCAGTAGAAGGAACCACCGGTACCTCATATCTCCGCAACAACGACCGATGGAACACATTATGGATAGCGAAAGATGCCGGGAGCTCCAAACGAAAGGAAACAGGGTTAAGAATCTCCAAAATCCTATAAGGACCGATGATCCGAGGCTTAAATTTGGGAGAAGAAACCCTCATAGGGACAAAACGGGAAGACAACCACACCAAGTCCCCAATGCGAAGGTGGGGACCAACACGACGACGACGGTTAGCAAACTGCTGAGTCCTCTCCTGGGACAATTCCAAATTATCCACCACTTGTCCCCAAATCCGATGCAACCGATCCACCACCGCATCCACTCCAGGACAATCCGAAGATTCAACCTGACCAGATGAAAAACGCGGATGAAACCCTGAATTGCAAAAGAAAGGAGAAACCAAAGTGGCAGAACTAGCCCGATTATTAAGAGCAAACTCCGCCAACGGCAGAAAGGCAACCCAATCATCCTGATCCGCAGACACAAAACACCTCAAATAAGTCTCCAAAGTTTGATTAGTTCGCTCCGTCTGGCCATTGGTCTGAGAATGGAATGCAGACGAAAAGGACAAATCAATGCCCAACCTGGCACAGACTGCCCGCCAAAATCTAGACACGAACTGGGTACCCCTGTCAGAAACGATGTTTTCCGGAATACCATGCAAGCGAACCACATTTTGAAAAAACAGAGGGACCAACTCAGATGAGGAAGGCAACTTAGGCAATGGCACCAAATGAACCATTTTAGAAAAACGGTCACACACCACCCAGATGACAGACATCTTCTGAGAAACAGGGAGATCCGAGATAAAGTCCATAGAGATGTGCGTCCAAGGCCTCTTCGGAATAGGCAAGGGCAACAACAACCCACTAGCCCTAGAACAACAAGGCTTGGCCCGAGCACACACATCGCAAGACTGCACAAAAACACGCACATCTCGAGACAGGGAAGGCCACCAGAAGGATCTAGCCACCAAATCTCTGGTGCCAAAAATTCCCGGATGACCTGCCAGAGTAGAAGAATGAACTTCCAAGATGACTCTAGTGGTCCACTCGTCAGGAACAAACAGTCTACCAGACGGACAACGATCAGGTCTATCCGCCTGAAATTCTTGCAAAGCACGTCGCAAATCTGGAGAGACAGCAGACAAAACCACTCCATCCTTAAGGACACCAGCAGGTTCAGAATTCCCAGGAGAGTCAGGCTCAAAACTCCTAGAAAGAGCATCTGCTTTCACATTCCTAGAACCCGATAAGTACGAGACCACAAAATTAAACCGGGAAAAGAACAACGACCAACGTGCCTGTCTAGGATTCAGGCGCCTGGCAGACTCCAAATAAATTAAATTCTTGTGATCAGTCAAAACTACCACCTGATGTCTGGCACCCTCAAGCCAATGACGCCACTCCTCAAATGCCCACTTCATGGCCAAAAGCTCCCGATTACCAACATCATAGTTTCGCTTGGCGGCCGAAAATTTTCGCGAAAAGAACGCACAAGGTCTCATCACTGAGCAGTCGGAACTTTTCTGCGACAAAACCGCCCCCGCTCCGATCTCGGAAGCATCGACCTCAACCTGAAAGGGAAGAGAAACATCAGGCTGGCGCAACACAGGGGCAGACAAAAAGCGGCGCTTAAGCTCCCGAAAGGCCTCCACGGCAGCAGGGGACCAATTGGCAACATCAGCACCCTTTTTAGTCAAATCCGTCAGAGGTTTAGCAACGCCAGAAAAACCAGCTATAAATCGACGATAAAAATTAGCAAAGCCCAAGAATTTCTGGAGACTCTTCAGAGAAGTAGGCTGCGTCCAGTAGTAAATAGCCCGAACCTTGACAGGGTCCATCTCAATAGAAGAAGGGGAAAAAATATACCCCAAAAATGAAATTTTTTGAACCCCAAAAACACACTTTGAACCCTTTACACACAAAGAATTCTCCCGCAAAACCTGAAAAACCCTCCTGACCTGCTGAACATGAGACTCCCAGTCATCAGAAAAAATCAAAATATCATCCAAGTACACAATCATAAATTTATCCAAATATTCACGGAAAATATCATGCATTAAGGACTGAAAGACAGAAGGTGCATTAGAAAGGCCGAAAGGCATTACCAAATACTCAAAATGGCCCTCAGGCGTATTAAATGCGGTCTTCCACTCATCCCCCTGCTTAATTCGCACCAAATTATACGCCCCACGAAGATCAATCTTAGAGAACCACTTAGCCCCCCTTATGCGAGCAAACAAATCAGTCAGCAAAGGCAACGGATACTGATATTTGACTGTAATTTTATTCAGGAGACGATAATCAATACAAGGCCTCAGAGAGCCATCCTTTTTAGAGACAAAGAAAAAACCGGCTCCTAAAGGTGATGAAGAAGGACGAATATGTCCCTTTTCCAGGGACTCCTTAATATACTCGCGCATAGCAGCATGTTCAGGTACAGATAGGTTAAACAAACGACCCTTTGGAAATTTACTGCCAGGAATCAGATCTATGGCGCAATCACAATCCCTGTGAGAAGGGAGTGAACCAATCTTAGGCTCTTCAAAAATATCACGATAATCAGACAAAAATGCCGGAATCTCAGATGGAATAGATGACGAAATGGACACCATAGGAGTGTCCCCATGAGCCCCCCGACATCCCCAGCTTAACACAGACATAGCCTTCCAGTCAAGGACTGGGTTATGAGACTGTAACCATGGTAATCCAAGCACCAAAACATCATGTAAATTGTACAACACAAGGAAGCGAATCACCTCCTGATGGTCTGGAGTCATACGCATAGTCACTTGCGTCCAGAACTGTGGTTTATTACAAGCCAAAGGTGTAGAATCAATACCCTTCAGAGGTATAGGGACTTCCAGAGGCTCTAAATCAAACCCACAGCGCCTGGCAAAGGACCAGTCCATAAGACTCAGAGCGGCGCCAGAGTCCACATAGGCATCCACGGTAATAACTGATAATGAACAAATCAAGGTTACAGACAAAATAAATTTGGACTGTAAAGTGCCAATTGAAATGGACTTGTCAACCTTCCTAGTACGCTTAGAGCATGCCGATATAACATGAGCAGAATCACCACAATAGAAGCATAACCCATTTTTACGCCTATAATTCTGCCGCTCGCTTCTGGACATAACTCTGTCACATTGCATTTTCTCTGGCGTCTCTTCAGAAGATACCGCCAAATGGTGCACGGGTTTGCGCTCCCGCAAACGCCGATCAATCTGAATTGCCATTGTCATGGACTCATTCAGACCTGTAGGCGCAGGGAACCCGACCATAACATCTTTAACGGCATCAGAAAGGCCCTCTCTGAAATTTGCCGCTAAGACGCACTCATTCCACTGAGTAAGCACAGACCACCTACGAAATTTTTGGCAGTATATCTCCGCTTCATCTTGCCCTTGAGATAGGGCTATCAAAGCTTTTTCAGCTTGAATCTCCAAATTAGGTTCCTCATAAAGCAACCCTAACGCCAGGAAAAACGCATCCACATTGAGCAACGCAGGATCCCCTGGTGCCAATGAAAATGCCCAATTTTGAGGGTCACCTCGCAGCAAAGAGATTACAATCTTAACCTGCTGGACAGGATCTCCTGAGGAGTGAGGTCTGAGAGAAAGGAATAATTTACAATTATATTTGAAATTCAAAAACCGAGATCTATCTCCGGAAAACACCTCTGGTGTAGGGATTTTAGGTTCAAAAATAGGAGCATGTATAACAAAATCTTGTAAATTTTGAACCTTCGTAGCAAGATTATTTAAACCTGCAGCCAAACTCTGAGGATCCATCTTTAACCCCTTTCTGTCATTAGACGTACTATTCCGTCCATGTGGGGTGGGCCCTACTTCCCAAGGACGGAATAGTACGTCATACGCGATCGACCGCGCTCACGGGGGGAGCGCGGCCGATCGCGGCCGGGTGTCAGCTGCCTATCGCAGCTGACATCCGGCACTATGTGCCAGGAGCGGTCACGGACCGCCCCCGGCACATTAACCCCCGGCACACCGCGATCAAACATGATCGCGATGTGCCGGCGGTGCAGGGAAGCATCGCGCAGGGAGGGGGCTCCCTGCGGGCTTCCCTGAGCCCCCCGCAGCAACGCGATGTGATCGCGTTGCTGCGAGGGTCTTACCTCCCTCCCTGCCTGCTCCAGACCCGGATCCAAGATGGCCGCGGATCCGGGTCCTGCAGGGAGGGAGGTGGCTTCACAGAAGCCTGCTCAGAGCAGGCACTGTGAAGCAGCCTGCACTTCTCGCAGATCGGTGATCTGTCAGAGTGCTATGCAAACTGACAGATCACCGATCTGTATTGTACCCCCCTGGGGCAAAGTAAAAAAGTTAAAAAAAAATTTTCCAAATGTGTAAAAAAAATAAATAAATAAATATTCCAAAATAATGAAAAAAAAATATATATTATTCCCATAAATACATTTCTTTATCTAAATAAAATAAAAAAAACAATAAAAGTACACATATTTAGTATCGCCGCGTCCGTAACGACCCGACCTATAAAACTGGCCCACTAGTTAACCCCTTCAGTAAACACCGTAAGAAAAAAAAAAAAAACGAGGCAAAAAACAACGCTTTATTATCATACCGCCGAACAAAAAGTGGAATAACACGCGATCAAAAAGACTAATATAAATAACCATGGTACCGCTGAAAACGTCATCTTGTCCCGCAAAAAACGAGCCACCATACAGCATTATCAGCAAAAAAATAAAAAAGTTATAGTCCTGAGAATAAAGCGATACCAAAATAATTATTTTTTCTATAAAATAGTTTTTATCGTATAAAAGCGCCAAAACATAAAAAAAAGATATAAATGAGATATCGCTGTAATCGTACTGACCCGACGAATAAAACTGCTTTATCAATTTTACCAAACGCGGAATGGTATAAACGCCTCCCCAAAAAGAAATTCATGAATAGCTGGTTTTTGATCACTCTGCCTCACAAAAATCGGAATAAAAAGCGATCAAAAAATGTCACGTGTCCGAAAATGTTACCAATAAAAACGTCAACGCATCCAGCAAAAAACAAGATCTCACATGACTCTGTGGACTCAAATATGGAAAAATTACAGCTCTCAAAATGTGGTAACGCAAAAAATATTTTTTGCAATGAAAAGCGTCTTTCAGTGTGTGACGGCTGCCAATCATAAAAATCCGCTAAAAAAAACGCTATAAAAGTAAATCAAACCCCACTTCATCACCCCCTTAGTTAGGGAAAAATAAAAAAATTAAAAAATGTATTTATTTCCATTTTCCCATTAGGGTTAGGGTTAGGGCTAGAGTTAGGACTAGAGTTAGGGCTAGGGTTATTGCTAGGGTTAGGGCAAGGGTTGGGGCTAGGGTTGGGGCTACAGTTAGGGTTGGGGCTAAAGATAGGGTTAGGGTTTGGATTACATTTACGGTTGGGAATAGGGTTGGGTGTGTCTGGGTTAGAGGAGTGGTTAGGGTTACTGTTGGGATTAGGGTAAGGGGTGTGTTTGGATTACGGTTTCAGTTATAATTGGGGGGTTTCCACTGTTCAGGCACATCAGGGGCTTTCCAAACGGGATATGGCATCCGATCTGAATTCCAGCCAATTCTGCGTTGAAAAAGGAAAACAGTGCTCCTTCCCTTCCGAGCTCTCCCGTGTGCCCAAACAGGGGTTTACCCCAACATATGGGGTATCAGCGTACTCAGGACAAATTGGACATCATCTTTTGGGGTCCAATTTCTCCTGCTACCCTTGGGAAAATACAAAACTGGGGGCCAAAAAATAAGTTTTGTGGGAAAAAAAAGATTTTTTATTTTCACGGCTCTGCGTTATAAACTGTAGTGAAACACTTGGGGGTTCAAAGTTCTCACAACACATCTAGATAAGTTCCTTGGGGGGTCTAGTTATCAATATGGGGTCACTTGTGGGGGTTTTGTACTGTTTGGGTACATCAGGGGCTCTGCAAATGCAACGTGACGCCTGCAGACCAATCCATTTAAGTCTGCATTCCAAATGGCGCTCCTTCCCTTCCGAGCTCTGTCATGCACCCAAACAGTGGTTCCCCCCCACATATCGGGTATCAGCATACTCAGGACAAATTGGACAACAAATTTTGGGGTCCAATTTATCCTGTTACCCTTGTGAAAATACAAAACTGGGGGCTAAAAAATCATTTTTGTGAAAAAAAAATAGAATTTATTTTCACGGCTCTGCGTTATAAACTGTAGTGAAACACTTGGGGGTTCAAAGCTCTAAAAACACATCTAGATAAGTTCCTTAGGGGGTCTACTTTCCAAAATGGTGTCACTTGTGGGGGTTTTTAATGTTTAGGCACATCAGGGGCTCTGCAAACGCAACATGGCATCCCATCTTAATTCCAGTCAATTTTGCATTGAAAAGTAAAATAGCGCTCCTTCCCTTCCGAGCTCTGCTATGCGCCCAAACAGTGGTTTACCCCCACATATGGGGTATCGTCGTACTCAGGACAAATTGCACAACAACTTTTGTGCTCTAATTTCTTCTCTTACCCTTGGGGAAATAAAAAAAATGGGGGCGAAAAGATCATTTTTGTGAAAAAATATGATTTTTTATTTTTACGGCTCTGCGTTATAAACTTCTGTGAAGCACTTGTTGGGTCAAAGTGCTCACCACACATCTAGATAAGTTCCTTAGGGGTCTACTTTCCAAAATGGTGTCACTTGTGGGGGGTTTCAATGTTTAGGCACATCAGGAGCTCTCCAAACGCAACATGACGTCCCATCTCAATTCCAGTCAATTTTGCATTGAAAAGTCAAATGGCGCTCCTTCCCTTCCGAGCTCTGCCCTGCGCCCAAACAATGGTTTACACCCACATATGGGGTATCAGCGTACTCAGGACAAATTGCACAACAATTTTTGGGGTCCAATTTCTTCTCTTACCCTTGGGAAAATAAAAAATTGGGGGCGAAAAGATCATTTTTGTGAAAAAATATGATTTTTTATTTTTACCGCTCTGCATTATAAACTTCTGTGAAGCACTTGTTGGGTCAAAGTGCTCACCACACATCTAGATAAGTTCCTTAGGGGGTCTACTTTCCAAAATGGTGTCACTTGTGGGGGGTTTCAATGTTTAGGCACATCAGGGGCTCTCCAAATGCAACATGGCGTCCCATCTCAATTCCAGTCAATTTTGCATTGAAAAGTCAAATGGCGCTCCTTTCCTTCCGAGCTCTGCCATGCGCCCAAACAGTGGATTACCCCCACATATGGGGTATCAGCATACTCAGGACAAATTGTACAACAAATTTTGGGGTCTATTTTCTCCTGTTACCCTTGGTAAAATAAAACAAATTGGATCTGAAATAAATTTTGTGTGAAAAAAAGTTAAATGTTCATTTTTATTTAAACATTCCAAAAATTCCTGTGAAACACCTGAAGGGTTAATAAACTTCTTGAAAGTGGTTTTGAGTACCTTGAGGGGTGCAGTTTTTAGAATGGTGTCACACTTGGGTATTTTCTATCATATAGACCCCTCAAAATGACTTCAAATGAGATGTGGTCCCTAAAAAAAAAATGGTGTTGTAAAAATGAGAAATTGCTGGTCAACCTTTAACCCTTATAACTCCGTCACCAAAAAAAATTTTGGTTCCAAAATTGTGCTGATGTAAAGTAGACATGTGGGAAATGTTACTTATTAAGTATTTTGCGTGACATATGTCTGTGATTTAAGGGCATAAAAATTAAAAGTTGGAAAATTGCGAAATTTTAAAAATTTTCGCCAAATATTCGTTTTTTTCACAAATAAACGCAACTTATATCGAAGAAATTTTACCACTATCATGAAGTACAATATGTCACGAGAAAACAATGTCAGAATCGCCAAGATCCGTTGAAGCGTTCCAGAGTTATAACCTCATAAAGGGACAGTGGTCAGAATTGTAAAAATTGGCCCGGTCATTAACGTGCAAACCACCCTTGGGGGTGAAGGGGTTAAACAGGTGAGCTCAGAGCCATTCAAGGATTATAAGGAGAGAAAGGCAAAGGCTGTAATTAAAGCTGAAATACAACAGATCCAACTATGGAGCAAGCATAGAGAAAAAAGGGAAAAAAAAAAAAAAAAAATTACAGACTTCTTTTTTCTCTCCTTTCTCCTGCCAATAAGTTTAACACATGGCCGGTCATACTGTCATGGTTCCCAATGGCAAGGGAAAACCGACGTTTCAGCTCCTGAAAGGCCTCCACGGCCGCAGGAGACCAATTCGTCACATCAGAACCCTTCTTGGTCAAATCCGTCAAAGGCTTAACCACGCTAGAAAAATTAGTGATGAAGCGACGGTAAAAATTAGCAAAACCCAAGAACTTCTGAAGACTCTTCACAGATGTAGGTTGAGTCCAATCATGAATAGCCTGGACTGTCATGGTTCCCAATGGCAAGGGAACGTAAGAAACATATAAGTAACGAACGAGCTCTCGGGTGATGGAAACTCGAGTTGACCGTGAGCTAAATCTACCACACAACTAACAGTAGCCAGGGAGCATACCTACGGCTTCCTATATGCCACGCGCCAGCCGGAGGACTAACTACGCCTGGTAGAGGAAGAAACAGACCTGGCTTACCTCTAGGGAAATACCCCAAAAGATGATAGCAGCCCCCCACATGTAATAACGGTGAATTAAGAGGAAAAGACATACACAGTATGAAAGTAGATTTAGCAAAGAGAGGTCCACTTACTAGATAGCAGAAGGATACAAAAGAGGACTTCACGGTCAACTGAAAACCCTTTCAAAAACCATCCTGAAATTACTTTAAGACTCCTGTGTCAACTCATGACACAGGAGTGGCAAATTCAGCCCGCAAGAGCTTCCAGCTACAGAGAATTACAAAAACTGCAAACTGGACAAAAGGTACAAAACAAAAGGACAAAGTCCACTTAGCTGATCAGCAGACTAGTAGCAGGAACATGCAACCGAAGGCTCTGGTTACAATGATGACCGGCAAGGAAATGACTGGAGAGCAAGGCTAAATAGGAAACTCCCAAACACTGATGGAAGCAGGTGAACAGAAGAAGCAAAGTGCAAACAAGTCACCAGTACCACCAGCAACCACCAGGGGAGCCCAAAAAGTGGATACACAACATATGTGGCTGCCTCTTTTGGTTAGTCAAACTGGCACAGTGTAATCTCTGCATCATTCTACAAGCATTGAATTTATGTTAGGCCAGCTAATTAAAACAGAGGAGCTGTGGATGTTGGCAGGTAGGAGGTGATTCTCAGGACTTGAATACTTATATGGCCATTGGATTGGGATCCTACAAATTTGTTCACTCACCTTTATACATGGAGAAGTCATCAATGTAAAATCCTGGATAACCCTATTAAATCTCTTTTGTTATATAACATGACTGACAGTAGAGAGGAACTAAATTGCAACTAGAAGTGAAACTTTAAAAAAACTGCAGGCAAATATATGCCTATAAATATATATTTATATTAGAATATACAATTATCTTGCCTTGCTATACTTGGAAGGACAACCATAATTATTCACTGGTCAACACCAAAAAGTCATCAGCAAAGGTAATATTCCTGTTTTATGGAGTTTGATGTGCTGATTCCAAAAATATGCTTAGGTTTGCTCTATAATATAAAGTTTCTGAGATAGAAGTATTTGTGTTATTGCATTATTTCTGCATTTTAAATATATGTGGTTTTTCCTATGTTATTCCCATTTCTTTGTCTTACTTAATTGTGAATTTTCTTACACGAACAACATCAGTAAAGGTTTTAGTGAGTTTTATGGGAAGGAGTATTGACATTTCAGTCAACCAATGACTGCTTCTCGGAAAGTCACATGTTATGGGGAGGAGCTAACTGTTATGAGGCGGTAAGATTTGAGTCAGTCAGAAAAGGATGGTGACCAGTTCCACATAATGGTACCTTGCCAGTTCCTGTACCACCGTTGTCTGGATTGGATGAAAATAAAGTAGCATATGAAGACTATGGAGTTGAAGCTACTGGAGAAGACATGGAGACCTCAAGTCAAGATGCGTATGTACCTGATGGAGCAGCCAAGCAGCCAGAACGCTTTACTCAACGTGAATTAAATGATCAGAGACCTTTCATTGTCAAAAGATAAAGCTGAACTTCTTGCATCTAGGTTGAAACATAAGAATCTTCTTCATGATGATGTCAAAGTGTGTTATTACAGAAACAGAAGTAACACTTTAACACAATTTTTCACAGTTGATGGACCAATGGTGTAACAATGTGAATGGCCTCTTTGAAGAACTGAATCAAGAATATTTTGTTGCAGATTGGCAATAGATTGTTAACTCATCCCAGAGAAGTTTGAAAGCAGTGTTGCTTCACAATGGAAATATGAAACCATCAATCCCTATCGCTCACTCATGTCATCTAAAGGAAAGTTATGAAAATCTGTCAGTTGTTTTGGATACTATACAATATAAGCATTATCAATTGAATATCTGTGGAGATTTGAAAGTGATTGGTCTGCTAATGGGAATGCAAGGAGGTTTCACAAAATACTGTTGCTTCTTGTGTTTATGGGACAGTAGAAATACAGTCGAGCATTATGTCCGTCGTGATTGGGGACAGAGAAACATCTATGCTCCAGGTAGAGGCAATGTTCAGCATAATCCTTTAGTTGCTCCAACAAAAATCTTTCTTCCTCCACAACATATAAAGTTGGGATTGATTAAAAACTTTGGCAAAGACAAATTTACAAGGGTTCCAGTATATTTCACAGAAATTCTCCAGCATTTCATCAGCAAAACTGAAGAAAGGGGTATTTGTTGGTCCTCAGATCAGAGAGCTTATGAGAGATGATGTGTTTAAAGGAACTCTAAATGATAAGGAATTGAGATCTTGGAAAAGCTTCATGCTAAAAACATACAACTCTGCCCTTCACCTCTCCAAACAAACCTATTTCAACACCCTCATCACCTCACTGTCCAATAACCCTAAACGTCTCTTCGACACTTTCCAGTCCCTACTCAACCCAAGAGAGCAGGCCCCAACCACAGATCTCCGCGCTGAAGATCTGGCCAATTACTTCAAAGAAAAAATTGACCACATTCGCCAGGAAATCATCTCCCAATCTCTTCATACCAGGCACTGTCCTCCCTCCCCCACTGCATCTAGTTCACTCTCTGACTTTGAACCAGTTACTGAAGAAGAAGTAAGCAGGCTCCTTGCATCTTCTCGCCCGACCACTTGCACCAGTGACCCCATTCCATCACATCTCCTCCAGTCCCTTTCCCCGGCTGTCACCTCTCACATAACAAAAATATTCAACCTTTCCCTCACTTCCGGTATTTTTCCCTCCTCATTTAAGCATGCCATCATACATCCATTACTTAAAAAACCCTCCCTCGACCAAAACTGTGCCGCTAATTATAGACCTGTCGCTAATCTTCCCTTCATCTCTAAACTCCTGGAACGCCTGGTCCACTCCCGTCTTACCCGCTATCTCTCAGATAACTCTCTTCTTGACCCTCTTCAATCTGGCTTCCGCTCTTTACACTCTACTGAAACTGCCCTCACTAAAGTCTCTAATGACCTACTAACAGCTAAATCTAATGGTCACTACTCCATGCTAATTCTATTGGATCTTTCCGCAGCATTCGACACTGTGGATCATCAGCTCCTCCTCACTATGCTCCGCTCCATCGGCATCAAGGACACCGTTCTCTCTTGGTTCTCCTCCTATCTCTCTGACCGATCCTTCACTGTATGTTTTGCTGGTTCCTCCTCCTCTCACCTTACCCTTACTGTTGGGGTTCCTCAAGGATCAGTCCTAGGCCCCCTCCTCTTCTCTTTGTATACTGCCCCTATTGGACAAACAATCAGTAGATTTGGTTTCCAGTACCATCTCTATGCTGACGACACCCATATATACACCTCTTCTCCTGCTTTCACTCCGACCTTCTTAGAAAACACCAGTGATTGTCTTACCGCTGTCTCTAACATCATGTCCTCCCTCTATCTGAAACTGAACCTGTCAAAAACTGAACTCCTCGTGTTCTCTCCCTCTACTAACCTACCTTTGCCTGACATTGCCATCTCCGTGTGTGGTTCCACCATTACTCCAAAGCAACATGCCCACTGCCTTGGGGTTATCCTTGATTCCGAGCTTTCATTCACCCCCCACATCCGATCACTGGCTCGCTCTTCTTATTTGCATCTCAAAAACATTTCTAGAATTCGCCCTTTTCTTACTTTCGACTCTGCAAAAACTCTTACTGTTTCTCTTATTCATTCCCGTCTGGACTATTGTAATTCTCTACTAATCGGCCTCCCTCTTACCAAACTCTCCCCGCTCCAATCTGTCCTGAATGCTGCTGCCAGGATCATATTTCTCACCAACCGTTACACCGATGCCTCTACCTTGTGCCAGTCATTACACTGGCTACCCATCCACTCCAGAATCCAGTACAAAACTACTACCCTCATCCACAAAGCACTCCATGGCTCAGCACCACCCTACATCTCCTCTCTGGTCTCAGTCTACCACCCTACCCGTGCCCTCCGCTCCGCTAATGACCTCAGGTTAGCATCCTCAATAATCAGAACCTCCCACTCCCGTCTCCAAGACTTTACACGTGCTGCGCCGATTCTTTGGAATGCACTACCTAGGTTAATACGATTAATCCCCAATCCCAACAGTTTTAAGCGTGCCCTAAAAACGCATTTGTTCAGACTGGCCTACCACCTCAACGCATTAACCTAACTATCCCTGTGTGGCCTATTAAAAATAGAAAAAAAAAAAAAAAAAACACATAATCAGGTTCCTTGCATCGTGTTCTCATACACTTTATGCAGTTAATAGCACTCTGTGTCTGTACTGCTACATACTTAGGCAGTTAACTGGTTCATGCAGCTTTACATGAACACCCGAGCCTTACACTATGGCTGGTCCAAATAACAAAAGCAATTGTTACCAACCACCTCTCGTGTCTCCCCTTTTCCTCATAGTTTGTAAGCTTGCGAGCAGGGCCCTCATTCCTCCTGGTATCTATTTTGAACTGTGATTTCTGTTATGCTGTAATGTCTATTGTCTGTACAAGTCCCCTCTATAAGTTGTAAAGCGCTGCGGAATATGTTGGCGCTATATAAATAAAAATTATTATTATTATTATTATTATTATTATAAAAGCTTCAAGTGGATCTGTGAAAACATCTTAGGAAAATAGAAATCTCCAGAATATGTTGAAGGTGTTGAGGAACTGCTAAATGCATAGCAGTGTCTTGGATGTTGCATATCTCTGAAAATGCACTTTTTGCATTCACATTTAGATTTCTTCCCTCAAAATCTTGGGGATGTAAGCGATGAACAAGGTGAGTGGTTTCACCAGGACATTAAAGTAATGGAACACCGCTACCAGGGTTTTTGGAATGACTCAATGATGGCAGATTACTGTTGGATGTTATATAGGGACAATCCTGAAAAATCGTATCAACGACAGTCTAAGGTCAAGCCCTTTAAATTTCTGCTCATATTTTTTCTATTTTGCATGTGAAATTATTTTGGTTCAATAAAAACTGTTTTGTAAGGTGAACCATTTTTTCTGATATGTAGATTACTGTTTTCTTAATGTCGCCAGTATATTTCCTATACCTTATAATAATGATGCTGCTCCATGGAAACTATACGTGCACAGAAAAACTATATACATTTTTGAAACAGGACAAAAAGATGATTCAGAAAAGTACAAAGTCACCTGCGATGATTACAAAAAATATTTTTTGTAGGCCTTGGTATTATCTACTTTGAACAGTGTTTATGCTGGTTAAATTAGTCCAGGAGAACAATGAAAGAATTTGTGGTATGATGGGTTTCGGTAGCAGGTGGAAAAAAGGTTTTCACTCAGTTCTGTTGCTTCTGTTGCTTCTGTTGCTTTGGTCTCAAATTATTCTACATATATGGTATATTATATAATTAACAATGTCAACTAAACACATGTGACACATGTAGAATAGCTGCTCATATGAGACAAATTAGAATCATAGAATCATAGAATGTTTGAGTTGGAAGGGACCTCCTGGGTCATCTGGTCCAACCCCCTGCTCAAAGCAGGATTCACTAAATCATCCCAGACAGGTGTCTGTCCAGCCTCTGTTTGAAGACTTCCATTGAAGGAGAACTCACCACCTTTCATGGCAGCCTGTTCCACTCATTGACCTCCCTAACTGTCAAAAAGTTTTTTCTAATATCTAATCTGTGTCTCCTCCCATTCAGTTTCATCCCATTGCTTCTAGTATTTCCTTGTGCAAATGAGAATAAAGATGATCCTTCTACAAAGTGACAGCCCTTGAGATATTTGTAGACAGCTATTAAGTCTCCTCTCAGTCTTCTTTTTTGCAAGCTAAACATTCCTAAATCCTTTAAATGTTCCTCATAGGACAAGGTTTGCAGACCAGTCACCATTCTGGTTTCTCTTCTCTGAACTTGCTCATTTGTTGATGTCTTTTTTAAAATGTAGTGCCCGAAACTGGACACAGTATTCCAGATGAGGTCTGACCAAAGAGGAGAAGAGGACAATAATGACTTTGCGTGATCTAGACTGTATGCTTCTGTCAATACATCCCAGAATTGTAGTTCCCTGGGTCCACCTTCTTCTTCACCTTTTTGAAAATAGAAACAGCATTTGCTCTTCTCCAGTCTTCTGGGATGTCTCCTGTTCTCCAACAATTATGGAGAGTGGTTCAAAAATTTCTTCTGCTATCTCCTTCAGTACTCTAGGGTGTAATTCATCTGGACCCAGAGACTTGAATTCATTTATGTCAGCTAAGTGTTTCCTCACTATCTTTCTGTTTATAGATATCCTGGATTCTTCTATTCCCTTAATAGGACAGTGAAAATCAGTTGATGTTACATTTTCTTTCTGAGAGAAAACAGATGCAAAATAGGAATTTAAAAGTTCAGCCTTCTCAACATCCTTTCTTACCATTTCATCATTTTCATCCTGTAAAAATCCTATAGCATCTTTGACTTTTCTTTTACTTTTGACATATCCCCAAAATCCTTTTTTATTGCTTTTGACATCTCTTGCAAGCCTTGATTCATTGTCAGCTTTAGATAATCTGATTTGTGCCCTGCAGGTTCTGCAGACAACATTATAGTCTTCTTTAGATATGTCTCCATCTTTCCATTTGGTAAACATTTCTTACTTCCTTTTTAGCATGTGTTTAAGTTCTGTGTTCACACATCCTGGTTTCCTTAAATGCTCCCTATTCTTCCCTCTTTTCGGAATTGTTAACGATTGTGCTTTGAGAATCTCATTTTTCAAGGTTTCCCATTCTACCTGGAGATTTTTGTCTTTAATGATATCCAGCCATTGGATCCCTCCAATTCTCTTTCTGAGTCCCTTAAAATCTGCCTTTCCGAAATCTAACCATGACGTCTGTGTCTTCACAGGTCTTCCTCCTCTAGTTATACAAAATTCTAAAATAGCATGGTTGCTACCTCCTAGGGTCCCAGCCACTCTTACCTCCTCAACCATTTCCTCCCAGTTTATTAGGATTAGATCCAAAGTAGCAGAACCCCTTGTTTTCTCTCCTACCTTTTGGAAGATAAAATTGTCAGCAAGAAAGGATAAGAATTTGTTTGACCTGTTAGTTTTGCCTGAGAGATATTCCCAACAAATGTCTGGATAGTTGAAATCTCCCATGACCACTATGTCATATTTTTTGGAGAACTTGGCCATTTGATGGATAAAGAGTTCATCCATATCTTCAGCTTGCACAGGCGGCCTGTAGTAAATGCCTACAATGGTGTCCTTTCCGTTGTTCTCTCCTTGTATTCTTACCCAAACAATTTCCACAGAACTCCCAGTCTCTGAAGCTTCAATCTCTGTGCAGATATATGCTTTTCTAACATACAATGCAACACCTCCTCCTCGTTTATCAAGTCTGTTAATTACCGTACCTTGAAAATCAAATGTATATAAAGGATCAATATATGCTTTCTTTTATAAAAATCAATTAATTTTAAAATAAATAACATTTACATTAGGAAAATAAAGTATTATAATAAAAATGAAAACTGCAATTTCTGTCATATACCCCATCCCTGACATAGTAACATTGAAGAGTTTTAATATTATAAAATAAAGTTGTTATTATTATTAATAATTTCCCACTAAAATTTACCATTCTATAAATGCATTGCATCATTCCTCACCCATAATCAGATACTATATTAGTTTTCTGTATATTCCTACAAGTAAGATTTATATTAACCATGAAAAATGCATTATTGATGACACCATTGACATTCTACTGAGAATAGCAAGAGTTAGGCCCGATTCACACAAACATAGTACACGCTCCATATGCGGATATATCCCCTTTTCTTTGGGCTTATATTTTGGGATATAGGTTTTCTCTGGTGTCACATATTTTTTTTATTTAAAAAATGCTGGCTCTCGGGACGCAAATAATTGCAGCTATACAACACTAAATAACCATGAGTAAAGTCCTGATAATAATACACACATAAAGGTCAAATTCAGCTTTCAAATGCACCAAATTAAATCAGATGACTACAAAGCAAGGAAACAAACCAATATACAACAGTTCAATAATTATATCTCAGGCCCTTTGCATGTTTGCCACTTTGTCAGGGATTTTGTTGTGCCCCCCACAGAGCTGTTTACTATAAACCAGCATACTTAGCAGCTTTGTCCTCCATCTGGTCTCTTTTCTCGTGTTACTTTTCAGGTGGACACAATCATGTGGTAGTCTTTGATTGGAATAGAGGCCAGAAGGAGTACTAAGTGATTCATTAGTCTCATTATCTATCAGAGCCATGTCTGAATCCCATTTTTCAGGGGTTCCAACTGAACTCCCAAAGGAGTCACAAACAAGTTGATCAAACAAAGTATGAGTGGTTGCAACTATGGATACCTACGCTTCTGCAATGCCCTGCACATGGGGTAAAGGACATAGCGAATCAGGAGAACTACACTACATTTTTATTATTTTGCATTATTCTTTTTTCCTTACACGCTAATCTTCTTCACAACTGTGCTGTCATACACTATGTGTTCAATTTGTTCAGTGTTTTATGGCTTTCTCTCCCTATCCCTACAGCTAGACTGTGAGTGGTGGTGTTGCTGTCACTAACCAGATTAATTGATATGGCTGCATTTCCTGCTTTTTGTATATAGACTTTGATAATTGGCTGTGTTATACCATGTGATGCGATATCTTCTAGGCATTATGGGGAAGCCGCCCTTGAGGTCATGTCATCCTTCTGTGGTTGATGCATCTTTCTGCAAAGTGTAAATTAGTGGCCGTCATTTTAGCTGATTTGCACAACATGAATCACAAATTGGTCAAATTTGCCGAGTTCTGCAAATTACAAAAATTTTACACAAATTCATTTTGCATTGAATCTATTTGCTTATCTCTACTGATAGTATATAAGATCAATGTGTAATCATTGCAGTCAAAATGCTGATATCCTCCATGATCGTCAAAATGAAGGAACCAGGGGGTATTGAAGAGCTTATCTAGTGATCACTTTACTGTTTTTGCTCTGCACTGTGTGAGAGCACTTGGTTGTAGAAGATGATGGGACATGAACCACATGTTGGACCTACTTGGTGCTCAGAGGGTTCTGGACTGCTACATCTGGGCTCTAGAATCACATAGACGGTATGAAATGAATGATGTACTTTAAGCATACCTATCTTTCTTATGTCCATACTTCGTTACACACACCTAGCACCCCACAGATTGCACAAAAATCCACTCTGTATGAACCCGTTCATGAGGCAGAAGCGCTTTTCTCCAACATGAGTGCACACGGAGCAATGTAGAGGGCTCAATGGAAAGTCTATGAACTCTCTGTACATAGCCAACACTTCTCTCTACCAATCACCACGATGCAGAGTGGTTTATTGAGTAATTGGTGAGGGGTATCAGAACCTAGACCCCCGCTGAGCTGCCGTAAGTGTAACAGGATGAACATAATCATTAAATAAAAAGGTGCACATTAAACTCTACAAATAAACAGAAGTGGACTTTAGCATGAAAGTCAAAATGTATGCAGAATTTTCAAAAGAGCAGAGTACAGAATCACAATGAATCCACTGTCCAATATTAACTATGTTGGCTTAAGACTGAAAGTTGTAAATGAAGGTTACGTTAGGGCATTTAAGGAGGAAACGAAGACTATTGCGTGATGTTTACTGTTCTGATTATCTTCTTCCCATCTACGTTCGCACATGGAAGAAACTACAGTTAATTGAATGCAATTGAGCAAAGCATATTTATCACGGAATGTATGCATCCCACCTTATCTCACATCCTCTGTAGCAAAAGCCAGTAAAATCCGTAATCTAGCTGGTGATAACAGACGTACCATGCTGCCAAAACCAAACTACGTGCAGTGTATTTGTTCATAAAAAATATATAGTAATCTAAAATTATCACCTTACAGGATTTAAGTACAGACTTGAAAAATGCACTTTTCTGTAAGAAAATGACTATAATATAAGATATAAAAGAGTTTCCATAGTAATGAGTAAGATGCAGTAAATTCATTTTCACTTTTCAGTAGATATTACACTCGCTTGGAACATTTCTCATTTAAAATCACTTGTTTGAACTTGGATATTAATAGGAACGTAATTAATAGAAAAATATTGTCATGCCTGACCAAGGTTTACTTACCGTACTTTATTGCAGCTTAAGGGACTGAGCTACAATACTATCCACAACTTGTGAGCAAGAATAATACTGCTTTTAGAAAAGAAAGCAGCTATTATTATTATTTTTTTTTTTTTTTACTCTGGTTAATCCTTTCTACATAAGTCAGTAAGAACACTGGTGCAAAAAGTTTGATTACATTAAAAATGACTGAAGGGTAGTCGGTAAAGGCAAGTTTTCACCTATCTAGGGAAAGGGTCATAACTTACTAATCAATGAAGTCGCGACCCGCACAGAAAAGGGAATGTTTAACTACATGAGGTTATTTCAACCCAAGTACAAAATGGAGCAAGCGTCCCTCAATTAATTCTATGTTTGCCTTCCAGAAAAAGACGAGTGCAGCGCTTGGTGACTCTATAGGGAATGAGTTGTTGAGCATGAGCACCATCGTCCCATTCTAATGGGAATAAAAGTGCTCCCTTTGGCTGATCAGTACAGATTCCAGGATTCAGATCAAAACCAATCAATACATTTTCAGCTATCCCATGGATAGATGATAACTAGAGATTAGCAAACCCGAACTTCGAGATTTGTACCGGATAGTTGGTGTCCAAAGCTAAACGCCGAACACGGACTTCCCGGAAGTCTATTGCAATGTTCGGAGTTCCAGGGGAAGTCCATTGCAGAGAGAAAGATTTTTCCATCCCAAAAGTTCAGAATCTCATTATTTTCAATGGTGTTCTTGTTCAAGTTCGGGTAGAGTTCTGGTACCAGAACTGAACTTTGGAATAAAGTTCGAGTAGTGTTCCAGAACCCATACTTCAACAGGTCTGCTCATCCCTAATGGTGACTTGTTTTCACTGGCTACTGATTTTATTAACTTGACACTGCTACGATGTTGCATTGACCGGTGTCCTCTTCTTCCAGAGCCTAACATTTAACGACTCCATCTTTCATCCTGCATCGTAATATGCTTTCATCTGGACATGAAATTATGTCACATCCAATGTCCTGGATATATTGAAACAATCCTCAAAATTGGACAGATTTATATTTCACTTAATGGGGTTGTGCACTAATCAGACAACATGATGAGCATGTTTGCCCCCAGTAAAATAATAACTCCTCTACTCACCGCCAGTACCAGCAGTGGTCAGCACTCACTTTCTCCAGGGGATCTTGTAACATTGTTATGTCAAGCGATCCCTAAGGCCAGTCAGCACAGGCATCACTCTCCCCGCCTTCAGAAGTATCAGACATCAAGAGGAAGTGAGCGGTTAGTCACAGCTCTGACTTCCTCTTGATGTCTGATTCATCCGAAGGTGGGCAGAGTGAAGCCAGCGCAGATTGGGTGCAGGAAATTGTGGGACAACTCTGATTGAGAAGGAGTCATCCGAGTGGTGGACAACCCCTTTAAGAGCCATCAAAACTTTAAAGATTATTTTACACATTATAAGTTTTAAGTCTAATTAGAAGAAATCAGAACCTTTTTTGTTGGAGAATGCAGAAAAATTGATAAATAATGTTTACCTACTACATGTGAGCAACCTTATGTGGTCACTGTATGGCAATTTTCATTTTATTTAGTAATACTTTACATTGATTAACTATGTCCTGCATAATGGTTTCTGGCAATATATTCTTTATGTATTCATTTGTCGGGTGAACTGAAAATTTATGCTGCATAAGAGTCATTACTACTATCAGCACATGTAAACAGGGGACATGCTGCCTCATTCATAAAGCTGTATGGGGGCATAAAAATCGGATTAGCATTTTTTGCCCTTTAACTACGTATGTAAATTTGCATATATTCAATCAATGCTCAACTAATGGCCCATGTAAATGCAGCATTAGAAGATATCCCTTGTTTCTACAACCTAGTGCTTTTAGTATTTTTTGAGCGAGTCCCATAAAACGCTATCGTTTTTTTCATTGCTCATAAATAATGCAAGAAAGTCGCCCACAGAAAAACAAAAAATGCTTAAAAAACATTTACAGAAGATGCTTTAGGAAAATATGTACATAATATATTTCAGAAAATGTGAACAAAATGTTCATAAAAAAACACTTTAGGGCAAATAGCGCTGAAATAATGACACATTGAGGGAGCAATTTCTGAATCGGTTTCTAATAGAAAAAAAATCTTTTTTTTAACACTTCAAAAAATGTCCATGTGCACATTCCCTTATTGGCTGTGGAGTGGTTAGTAGCTTCCAGTATTCATACAATTTACAAAACATAAGTATGACCTGTATATAAGATCCTGTCTTCTCTGAATAAAACTTGAAATGTTACTTTTGCAGGTACCACCTGTGAAAGCTGGCTGTGGTAAAGGGCCCAGAAAATAAAAGAAAACGTGGATTGGCATCCTGTATCCTCAGTGTAAGTAGAAGGTTTTACAGATTTTGGTGGAATTGTATATTTTATCTGATAACATAATCCAGGGTTGCTCGACACTCATCAGTAAGCAAGACTTTTTGAAAATTAGTCATTGGTCATGTATGTTTGGGGCCCAAATGCAACCGTTTCTGCTTGTGAACACTGTTTAGGGGTGGCCAAATAGTAGGTTTATGCACCACAGCAAGCCTTTGAAGGATCCTACACCTTGAGGTTCGAGGGACTCCAGAGGCACCAGCAGCTTCAAATAACTGTTTGCTGCTTTGCAATGGTATTTTGGCAGCTGCTCTTGTAATCCAACGAATTTGTCTGGCAGAAACCTTCCTCATTATGCCTTTATCTGCATGAACTCTGTCTGTGCTCTGTTTCAGTCACAAATCTCTTAACAGTACAATGATCACTCTTAAGTTTTCGTGAAATATCTAATGTTTTCATACCTTATCCAAGGCATTGCACTTTTTAACGCTTTTCAGCAGCAGAGAGATCCTTTTTATTTCCCATATTGCTTGAAACATGTGGCCTGCTTAATAACGTGGAACATCATTTTTAAGTAGTTTTCCTTTAATTAGAATCACCTCGAAAACTAATTATCACGTGTTTAAGATTGATTTCAGTGATCCATTGAGCCCTGAGACACAATGCCATCCATGAGTTTATTTAAAAAACAAAACAATTAAATCTTTATGACACTTAAATCCAATTTGCATAATAATTTGGAGCACAGGGTAATAATGGTACAGTCAGATACCACTACAATGCATATTATTGAGATTCACAGATTTTAATTGCCTTGTGCTTCAGCTGAAGATTTTACTTGCTTTCAGAATGAGTTTTCCTGTGTATTTAAGGATTCTTCTAACCATAGAACTGTAATTAACAAAAGCAAATGTGCAGAATTAAAGGCAATCTGACAGCAGTTTTTTGCTATCCCACCTGAGTGTGGCATGATGAAGAGAAAGAGACCCTGATGTTTTACTGCTATCTGCAGTCACTCTGGAGAGAGGTCACAACTATTTTGACACTTGGATTCCCTTTTCTTAACTTGTTTCGTTATTAGCCGCCCACAATTTTTGGTTCTACTTGAGCAGTATTTACTTGGCCTTATATAGTGCGGTGGTACAGTGTTTACTTGTGTTGTATATCATTTTGTGATTACTTTATGCCGGGTTAACATTAGCGTATGTGTGCGCAGCATATACCTGCATACCGATCTGCATCTTGCATACATATATTTAACATTGTGTACACAGGGACAAGTGTTTGCATCAGTTCGCATGCGGATGCATACGCATGCGTTGTTTTGCGGTATGCAGCTAACGCAACATGTTGCATTTTTTGATGCGTCAATTATGCGCAGGCTTGCGCATGCGGATGAGTGCGTCAAAACAACGCATTACTCTCTGTGTGAACGCATTGGTATGTAAGGACACGCGTATGCATGTGTTCGATATGCATGCGTACTTCAGACTGCGCATGTCCAGGAAATTATGTCACCTACTCCACCATGCACATAAACAATGCAAACACATGTCAACGCATTTAAACGCATGCGCACACAGTGTTTTTTTTAGCGTCATGCATAAGATGATGCGGAGTAAAAGCGCGTTTACGTATGCAAATGATACGCTGCGCACAGATACAATAATGTGAACTTAGCCTTACCTATTTGTATTTTCTACCATGCCTTGGGTCACTGCTTTTTGGTTTACTCTGCAGCCATATATCCTAATAAAGTGCATAAAAATGACGAATACATATTGTATTAAACTCCAGGTTTACAATAAGGCCATTTCAGCATCCATAACCGAAAATGCATATGAATACCTAGCTGTCTCTCCTGACCCCCGAACTAGTCAACAGTCTTTTCTGTGAAGTGTTCATTTACTCTGTGTGCGGAGGGGAAAGTAACACAACCGGACTCTTCTGGTCGCGGCTTATCTTGGACAAGAACAAAAGGATTGGGTGGTTTGTACTAAAAATTGCCCGATCTTTCATACCCCAGAAGGTAAAATGGGAGACCCACCTAACATTAGATGACTGTCCAGTCCTCCTGAAATCATCGACTTCTGCACAACTTTAATGTCTATAGGAACCTTTACATCTTAGTAAATTGAAAAATGGCAAAAAACACATAAAGTCCTTTTAAATACTTCTTTTATCCAAAACATTAAATATCCAGACGTACATGAAAGGTTTGAGAAAAGGGGGAGGACCCCCGACATGTCGCCACAGGTGCAAACCTTCGGATCGTCAGCCAGCATCTCTGCTTCTCTCCTCCATACCTTCATTCAGCACCATTGAGTGCATGGACTCTCTACTCCTGAGGGTTTCATGATCACTATGCTGATTATTATGATTATTCAAATAAATCTTTCTAAAACCTTCCATGTAAGGATGGGAATGTAACATTTTGGCTAAAATAACCATTTAAAGGGACTTTATATGTTTTTTGCCGCTCTCAAATTTAACGATCCATATGGCAGTGGGAAGGAACGACTGCGCTCCGGCATTTATCGGACAAGGTGGAAGACAATGATATTGGATTTGATCATATTGCTTTACTATTTATAACCTTTATGGTCTGCATCCTATATAGCAACGGGACATAGTGTCTTACATAACAAAGCAAAAAATAAATAAATAAATAAAGTTGCTCTTCATTCTGTATATCCAATGATAGGTTTTATGTATCCAAGCGATCGCTCCTTTAATACTTACACACAACCTTGCATGTATTGTTCAAAGAACAATTGTTTTCTAAAACTCAAACAGTTTTGCAGGAAAGTGGCTTTCTAGGATTCTGCAGACATAAAAGGCCGTGATTTTTTTCCTTTTTCTTTACATGATAGGTATAAGGGCATGTGCACACGTTGTGGATTTTGCTGCGGATTCACAGCAGTTTTCCCTGAGTTTAGAATACCATTTAAGCCTATGGAAAACAAAATCCACAGTGCACATGCTGTGGAAACGTAGCGTTGTTTATTCCGCAGCATGTCAATTCTTTGTGTGGATTCCGCAGCGGTTTACACCTGCTCCATAATAGGAATCCGCAGGTGTAAAATCGCAGGTGGAATCCGCACAAAATACGCAAAAAAAATCGCTGTAAATCCGCAGGTAATTCCGCAGGTAATCCGCAGTGCGGTTTACCTGCGGATTTACCAAAATCAGTCCGGAAAAATCCGCAAAGTAATCCGCAGCGTGTGCATATACCCTAATACTCTATACATGAAGCCCATCAAATGCAGTAAAGGACCTGCTGAGAGAATCCCTTTAAACACTTTTCTGACAACCAGGATCTGAGTGTTATTCTATGAAGGAGAGGATGGGTATAGCATTATCTTTTTTTATGTACTGCTCTGTTCAGTTTAATTGTATTTTCACTTTAAAAAATGTATTGGATCCTTAAAGGGGAAGTCCAGTCAAAATAATCTGAGAGTCATAGATGCCTAAAGGAGATCACACTTTGACACTTTGTAGGAATACTGTCACTGGTTTATATGGCTATTATTTTCCCTTATGCTACGTTCACATTTGCGTTGTGCAGCGCAGCGTCGGGCGCAGCTGCGGCGACGCACGCATCATGCGCCCCTATATTTAACATGGGGGCACATGGACATGCGTTGTCTTGCATTTTTTGATGCTTGCGTCTTTTTTGACGCAAGTGTCAGGGCGCAGAGGATGCAGCAAGTTGCATTTTTTTGGCATCCAAAATCACAACGCACGCATCGCAAAACGCAGTGTTATGCATGCGTTTTGCATGCGTTGTGTATGCGTTGTGCGTTGCACCGCCGACGCTGCGCTGCACAACGCAAATGTGAACGTAGCATAACTTCTTACTTGCATACTATACAGGTCCTTCTCAAAAAATTAGCATATAGTGTTAAATTTCATTATTTACCATAATGTAATGATTACAATTAAACTTTCATATATTATAGATTCATTATCCACCAACTGAAATTTGCCAGGTCTTTTATTGTTTTAATACTGATGATTTTGGCATACAACTCCTGATAACCCAAAAAACCTGTCTCAATAAATTAGCATATTTCACCCGTCCAATCAAATAAAAGTGTTTTTTAATAACAAACAAAAAAACCATCAAATAATAATGTTCAGTTATGCACTCAATACTTGGTCGGGAATCCTTTGGCAGAAATGACTGCTTCAATGCGGCGTGGCATGGAGGCAATCAGCCTGTGACACTGCTGAGATGTTATGGAGGCCCAGGATGCTTCAATAGCGGCCTTAAGCTCATCCAGAGTGTTGGGTCTTGCGTCTCTCAACTTTCTCTTCACAATATCCCACAGATTCTCTATGGGGTTCAGGTCAGGAGAGTTGGCAGGCCAATTGAGCACAGTAATACCATGGTCAGTAAACCATTTACCAGTGGTTTTGGCACTGTGAGCAGGTGCCAGGTCGTGCTGAAAAATGAAATCTTCATCTCCATAAAGCATTTCAGCCGATGGAAGCATGAAGTGCTCCAAAATCTCCTGATAGCTAGCTGCATTGACCCTGCCCTTGATGAAACACAGTGGACCAACACCAGCAGCTGACATGGCACCCCACACCATCACTGACTGTGGGTACTTGACACTGGACTTCAGGCATTTTGGCATTTCCTTCTCCCCAGTCTTCCTCCAGACTCTGGCACCTTGATTTCCGAATGACATGCAAAATTTGCTTTCATCAGAAAAAAGTACTTGGGACCACTTAGCAACAGTCCAGTGCTGCTTCTCTGTAGCCCAGGTCAGGCGCTTCTGCCGCTGTTTATGGTTCAAAAGTGGCTTTACCTGGGGAATGCGGCACCTGTAGCCCATTTCCTGCACACGCCTGTGCACGGTGGCTCTGGATGTTTCCACACCAGACTCAGTCCACTGCTTCCTCAGGTTCCCCAAGGTCTGGAATCGGTCCTTCTCCACAATCTTCCTCAGGGTCCGGTCACCTCTTCTCGTTGTACAGCGTTTTCTGCCACATTGTTTCCTTCCAACAGACTTACCATTGAGGTGCCTTGATACAGCACTCTGGGAACAGCCTATTTGTTGAGAATTTTCTTTCTGGGTCTTACCCTCTTGCTTGAGGATGTCAATGATGGCCTTCTTGACATCTGTCAGGTCGCTAGTCTTACCCATGATGGGGGTTTTGAGTAATGAACCAGGCAGGGAGTTTTTAAAAGCCTCAGGTATCTTTTGCATGTGTTTAGAGTTAATTAGTTGATTCAGAAGATTAGGGTAATAGGTCATTTAGAGAACCTTTTCTTGATATGCTAATTTATTGAGACAGGTTTTTTGGGTTATCAGGAGTTGTATGCCAAAATCATCAGTATTAAAACAATAAAAGACCTGACAAATTTCAGTTGGTGGATAATGAATCTATAATATATGAAAGTTTAATTGTAATCATTACATTATGGTAAATAATGAAATTTAACACTATATGCTAATTTTTTGAGAAGGACCTGTATGTTAGCAAGAAGTAGGAGAGTGGTCAGACTTCAGGGTTCTGTTACCATAGAAACATATAGGTATGCATAAGAGCTGTTGACATAAAACAATAGTCAAATTTCCATAAAACAACATACATGACCTATCTACAGGATAAGTAACAAATGTGTTATCGCTAAGGGATGCTAGGAACAGCTCCAATCATGAGAACAGGAGTTCCAAACTCCTCTGTGTGAATGGAGCTGTAGTGAGCATGTGCAACCGCTGCTCTATTCACTCTGTATATTATCTCTCCATCCCACGGGGGACTTTGGCTCCCCATTCATAGGATTAGTGGGGATCTCAACTGCCAGACCTCAGAAATCAACATTTATTCTCTAGTCTGCGAATTGGTCATAAATGCTGTTTTTGGGACAACCCTATATGAAAATATGTGAAAACTTGGCTCATTGTAACCTACAGATTAAATATATCAATTTCTACATTCACAAACATGCAATATAGAAAAGCAAAGTACAAATCAAGAGCTAAATAGGATTTACACTTTTTTCTTTATTTTAGTATTAAGTAAAGGAAAGATGCCCTATAAATAAATAATTGGCGTAAGCAAATTTCTCCAGATTTCCTTAGCATAAGTTACTTTAGTGGTAAGAGTCACACCGGTTCCCATGGCTTTTTTCGCATCATGTCGGCTAAAGCTCTACAATTGGACCCCGAATATGAGTTTATGATATTTTTACATTAGAATGTAATTTGGGCCGTGCTGTTTGGAAACTCTGAAAATGACTCAAAAATCCTTGGAAAGTAGAAAGTCAAACAGTCTAGATGTGCATTTAATTCTTTAATTCCGCTTATACCCATTAATATTTTGATTGTGACCTTCCGTTCTTTCATTATATTATTTCATCTTACAAAGCCAGGAAAATCTGAATACTAAGTATTGGAAATGAACCTGGCATTCAGAATAAGTATCCAGTCCCATGTAAATAACATGGGAGTTATCATTAGCTTTGCTGGTTATTGAAATTCCAATCCGGGATTTTCAAAATTATTTAACACTGTCCTACTACATGGAAGAAAGAAGGGAATTCGATGTGTTATGTAGGGCAGCTTTTCTTGGAGAATGTGCCCGTTGCATAACTGCGTTTATGGTGCTTGTATCCACAATAAAGCCCTTATTCCTTAGGGGCCAAATGAAGAACAATCAACATTGAAAGTCAGAGAAGCCACAGTATTGCAAATATGCTAAACAAAATTATTCTATCCAAAAAGTTTTTATCATTTAACTGACATATAGAACATATGTAAGATAATATTTAGAGTTAAAGTGTATTCTCATCTCCAAGATCCTATCCCAATATTTAGTAGGTGTTATAATAATAATATTGGCATATACTTCAAATTAGAAATGTAGTATTGTTCTGCTGATTAGCTATGTTGCTTACCCCATGTGCAGGGCATTTCAGTAGCTTAGGTATCCATGGTTATCACCACTCATATAGTAACAGTTAGTGGGCGTAACCATGGATTCCTAAGCTACCTCAATGCCTGCACATGGGGTAAGTGAATAGCGAATCAGAAGAACTATACTATATTTCTAATTGGAGGAATTTGCTAATATTATTATTATTACACCTCCTACATATTGGGATAGAATCTTGGAAATAGGAATATCCCTTTGAGCAAAAAAATAGTCTGACATCCAGTTTGGTCCTCCGTGGCAGACAAACCAGGTCAGTCTACATTTCTGTGACAGGCATTTCCAGCCTGACATCCTGGATGCCTCTAGAATTTAGAAACTATATACTAGAAATTTAATCTAAAGGAAGCGCGCATTACCGAAATAATGGGGAGAGCACATTGCATAGTAAAACCAATTAAAAAACCTACACAAACAGCACACAACAGAAAACATGCTTTAAAGTCTGCGTTCTTTTTGGAAGCTCCTTTAACTTGGTAAACATATGTCAGAGGACATATGATCAGAACAAATGTCAATATAAAATGGAATTGTCTGATCTGAACACAGTGAATGGAAAAAGTGACTTAGCAATGTGTGCACTGCTGTGATATTTCTCATACATACAATTATTTCATAGTACAGGGTGGGCCATTTATATGGATACACCTGGGTGGGCCATTTATAAAGTTGGATCCAAAATGGCTGACTTCAAAATGGCCACCAAGGTCACTACCCATCTTGAAAAGTTTTCCCCCTCCCATATACTAATGTGCCACAAACAGGAAGTTGATACCACCAACTATTCCCATTTTATTTAGGTGTATCCATATACATGGTCCACCCAGGTCTATCCATATAAATGGCCAACCCTGTACAACAGAGTGGAACCTTTTCACTGATAAGTGATTGTAAGTGGAGCTAGGTGCAAAATGAAGAGGCATGGCATTAGGGCAGTTCTTCAGTCTTATTAGTCATAATCCTTGCATTATAAAAAGCTAACAGTTATTGCTATTTCACCCAAAACAGGAGTAAAAGCATGACCTTGTTACTGTTGTTGCAGCAATGTCCCGAGCAGTGATGTGTCCCAACTTCCACTCCCTCTCAGTGTGATGGCTTCTCTTGGCATTTTTATTGCTCCTTAGCTCCTCTTCCTTAGGAAGCAGAGCCGCTTACCATTAATTAAATAAACTAGCAACTTCTTTGCTTGAGACCTGGTCTTGCCAGGGATTCGAACACACAAGATGTTTCATTACAGGCAGCAGCTAAAGCTATAAGCCACAGTCTCTAATGACCAGGAAATGAGGATTTTCTATACTTGAAGCTGAGTTACAGGCTCTTAGGCAATTCACACTGCTACATAGATATTCATCTGTGCATAGCAGTGTATTTCTATGTCCCTGTATTCCAGAGGGAAAATAAAAGTAAGATTTTTTTTCTTCATATAAAATTGCTAAACAAAAATTACAAACAATTACAAAAATTTAATTTTAATGCCTTTTTTAAGTAAACATTACAAATCAGTAAATAATATGGACATATTTAGCATCCCTGCAATCAAAACAACAAAGTAATCAGATCAGTAAATGGTGTAAAAAGTAATAGAAATCTAACGCTGAGGCTGTGTTCACATGTAGTGTAAATGTTGGGGTTTTTGGCGACATTTCTTTATGAGCTTTCCTTATTTGATGCGATTTTGGTGCAGATGTGAAACAGTGTTTTTAAAGCTTTTTTTTCATAGTACAGAAAAGCTGTGATTCTGCACTTAAAAGTGCAAAGGCATTTTTTTACATGTGCTTTTTTTCAGTCTCCACATAGAAGCCTAAAGGGAAAAAATGCAGCTCAACTGCACCTTTAGATGCTCCGAGGGTATGAGTTTTCACGAAATCACATCAACTTTTCCATGTTCACATTAAGCGTAAATTCTGCATTTTTCTGCTGCTCTTTTGCACAGATATTCTGCTGTGTTAAACCGTCCAAGCAAAATGGATGTGATTTTATGAAAAACACAAAAAACAGATGTCATGTAGTGAAGTTTTCTTAAAAATTAGAAAGTTCTGGTTGTTACAACTGTGAATCAGTGAATGAACAATATAAATCCAAAGGTCCAAGCTAAAGATGAGCATTACGCACAGATGCTGAGCTATAAGGGAGACCGAGATTTACATAATATACTGCAATACTGGAACTAACAAATAAAGTCAAAGTTTAAGTTTCAAAATTCAAATAACCCCTTTTTCCTCCAATTAAAATAGAGAAATAAAAAAATTAAAAACTACATATTCGAGGTATTGCTGCAATTATTAAAGTCCAGTCTATAAAAATATTAAAATCAATAACCTGATCGGTAAAAGCCGTAATGAGAAAGAGAATGAAAACACCAGTGTTCTGGTTACTACTCCTCCTTAAAAAAAATGCAGTAAAATCAGATTAAAACATCATATATGTCCAAAAATGGTATGAAAAAACTGTCAGCTCGTCAAGGAAATAAAACAAGCCCTCGCCCTGATGTATCGACGGAAAAAAAAAAAATGTTGCAGGCTATATACAAACCACACATTTTTTTTTTACAAATTTCTGAATTTATTTTTCTCCACTTAAATAAAAACAAATACACAAGTTTGGTATCGTCATCATTGTGCTGACCTGAACAATCAGGATTAAAAGTAGCTTTTAAACCCTTGACGTCCATTGACAGATATATCCGACATTGGACGCCTCCCCCTGTTTGGTGCGGTCTCGGGATCCACCCGTGGCTGTTAACATGTTAAATGCCTCTGCCTCTGGCATTTAACCTGCATGCGCAGGAAGCGTGTTATTAATCCCACCCATCAACGCCTGTGTCACATGACCGTGGGTTGCCAATGAGTTGGCATGACAGCCCTCTGTGGTTGTCATAGCTGGACAACAAAGAGCGCCACCCAGTGGTCAGAGCTCATAGCAGGTGAAAAAAAATTAAAAAAATATTTAAAAAATATAAAAATATAATAATTCAAATCATCTCCTTTTTGCCCCATTCAAAATTAAACAATACAAAGACAAATATATACATATTTGCTATTGCCACATTCAGAATCAACATTTCTATCAATATTTAAAAAGAATTCTATCAGTAAATGGCGTAGCGGGAAAAAAAATCAAAACACCAGAATTACGTTTTTTGGTTGCTGCAACATTGTAATAAAATGCAATAATGGGCGATAAAAAGATCATATCTAATCCAAAATGGTATCAATAAAAACGTCAGATTGACTCACAAAAAATAAGCCGGCACTCAGCCCCAGGTCCTGAAAACTGGAGACGCTACAGGGTTTTGTTTTTTTTTACAAACATTGGATTTTTTTTTTCACCACATAAATAAAAAAAAAACCTAGACATGTTTGGTGTCTGTGATCCCATAATGACCTGGAGAATCATAATGGCAGGTCAGTTTTAGCATTTAGTGAACATGGCAAAAGTATAATACCAAAAACAATTGTGGAATTGCAGGTTTTTTTTGCAATTTCACCGCACTTGAAATTTTTTTTCCGTTTTCCAGTACACGATATGCTAAAATCAATGGCACCATTCAAAAGTACATCTCGTCCTTCAAAAAACAAGCCCATGGCCATATTGATGGAAAAATAAAAAAAGTTATGGCTGTGGGAAAAAGGGGAGCCAAAAATGGAAACGCAAAAACGGACATACAACTGATCCTTAAGCGGTTAACACAGAATGTACATCATGAAAAACCCACAAAAAACATGGCAGAATTGCCTTTTTTCCCAATTTCACCACACTTGGAATTTTTTCCCATTTTCCAGTATATTAAACGGTGTCATTCAAACCTATAACCTGTCCTGCAAAAAAACAAGCCATCATACAGCTATGTTGATGGAAAAATTCAAAATTTATGACTATTGGAAAAGGGGGAGGGGAAAAAAGTGTTAAAAATGAAAATTGGCTAAAGTTAAAGAAACTCATTTTCAGCGCCATATTTCTTCCAGTTAGTAGTATGTGTTCACCATCTGTCTAGGGCTATGGAACATTTTTGATTCCCTTTTCTACATTTAATTATTTATAGTTGCTTGTCGTGCAGAACCCATCAATATTGGCCAGAATGTGGCTACATAATAGGGCCGTATAGTGCCAAAGTAACGGTAAGATATAGGGCCCTGAGTGAACTTGACTTACAGCAGCTGTGGAGTTGTAAAGAGAAGAAATGCTGAACATCATCCTCGTATTGTAAAGGCGGCTGAGCTATAGTCCTCTCAGTCAGATCCATCTTTGTGAGCCAGATATATTAACGTATTAATGCATACGGATGAAAATATGAATATGCCTGTGCTTCTAAATGAATCTGGTGTTTGATAACGCTGATATTCAGACTATCTCGCACTGTCATCAGATTTTAGAGCTTTCATACATCTGCCATGTGTTTCATTATCATATGCCACTACTTGACTAAGCACTGCGAGGAAGCAAAGGGGTTTGTAGCAGAACCTGCTAGTATCTGGAAAATAAATTACCCTGTTTTTCCGAAAAAAGGAACAGGTTGAATAAAAAAAACCTCTGCCAGAATCTGTTAATCTGTTCCTGATTTTGGCTTATGTCCCTACAGAAACCAATGCACTTTGACTATTGAGGCAGAGATAATGAATGAATGGCTGTCAGTCACCTGATTTAGTTGTGGCCCCTATGGTATGGTAGGCTCCCCTGACCTCTGTATGTTCTAGTAGGGCTCATAGATGCCCCTAAGGCTGTTATCTGCCTCTGTGGGTCCAAAAAGAGAATTATATTTGGTTTTGTCCTGTAATGTTCCTTTTTCCCTGCAGAAGCTGCTATGGGAGAAATCTAAGTTTTAGCACATGAGATGAGCAAATGTTCACTTCTTCTCCAGCGATCCTGGATTAGTAGGCCTCTCGTGACGTTCACCTAGTAGGGGATTGCTGGGCACAGGAGTGAACACTGCCCTGGATGAGCTGACAAGGAAGACCAAACTGGACGCAGAGCCAGGGTACTTTAAATCTATTTTTATGTGAAAAAAAACAACTTTCTAATATATCTAATAAGAGAAATAAGCTTTTTTCTCCTCCAGGACAGATCTTTTATTCTCAAAATTGTCAATCCACAGGTAAAATCTGTCTTCAGTGAATTATTACATTACTGAGATAAGAGATGGCAGCTGCCACCAATGAGATTCTCTTAGTGATGAGCGAGTGTGCTCGTTACTCGGGTTTTCCGAGCATGGTCGGGTGATCTCCGAGTATCTTGGGCGTGCTCGTAGATTATGTTTGAGTCACCGCAGCTGCATGATTTGCAGCAGCTAGACAGCCTGAACACATGGGATTCTCTAACAAACAGGCAATCCCTGCACGTGTTCAGGCTGTCTAACAGCCGGAAATCATGCAGCTGCGGAGACATAATCATAATCTACGAGCATGACCCAAGATACTCAGAGGACACCTGAGCATGCTCGGAAAACCCGAGTAATGAGCACATTCGCTCATCTCTAGTTTCTATGTAAAGTTGAGTGGGGGAAAGTAGAGGAGCTAGAGGCAGAGCTCCTCTCCTCTCTTCCCACCCAGCTCCTGTCTACAAAAAATCTTACCAGTATTACCTGTCATCTCCTATCTCAGTAATGTAACATTCTGTCTTCTCTGAAGACAGATTATCCCCATGAATTGAGAATTTTGAATATAAATTATTAGTCCATTAGGAGAAAGAAGCTTATTTTCAAGTCTATTATTGATTCATGAAATAAAAATAAAGCAACAGTTACTCGTTAAGACACCACCAATCACATCTGATCACCGGGTGGGTAAGTGAAAGTGTTATTATGAAAAACATTATCTATCCTACGTCTAGAGACTCATTGGCAACAAGCAAGTTGAAAAATTGTTCAGTGCGGCAACATTACCGAAGCCTCTGATGATATTTATGCCAGGTGGTATATTTGGCCAATTCTACACCAGCTTACTGTGCGCCTAATGATGGTGGTGGCACAATATATCGTTTCATGTTAGCTTCAATGGAATGTATTATTATTTGTAAATATCCCGTTTTCATATATTTTTGCTTGGATTTTGAATCTTTATTCATTTTTTATTCTACCTAACAGGAATTGATTACAGACTAGAATGACGGCACCATCCAGTTGCCTTTTTCCGTTGTTCATTACTGATGTAATAAGCTGGGTCAGTAGCTACGGATCTCACCATTATTTCATTTCAGTTCCGCTGACAAAGATATCAACAGAGATTTAATCTTGGCTGGAAATGTGACATATTATAAACGCATCTGCAGTTCACTTTCCAAAAACTGTTGCGCATATTGTGCCAAGCAAACAGGTGGAAAATCCCGTTATGCGTAAACTCACCATAATAAGGCAAAGCTTCTATTTATTTTGTAATATAATACATTTACTGTCATCTGTTGTGCTATCGCTATTCTCCAGAGAGGACGCGTCCACGCCAGCCCCAAAGTCTCTGCCATTAGTGGGATACATATGTGTTTTCTAAAACAGTGAAAAATTATTTGGAAATACCCATAATAATAAGTAATAAATGTACAGAATGGCACATAGAATAAACATGACCTGAACGAAATACTACAGTAAAAACCAGCATCATCAGGGTAAAGGGCATAATAGTTGATTTGTCATTATTTTTATGTATATTCAATGTGTTCGTCTCTACATTTCTACTTATTTGGGGGATAATTGTAATTGGTTATTTGGCTGTCACATTATTGTCATTTCTGCTATTAGTGATGTACTATTATACCACCATTTCATTTTACTAGTATTCCATCTCTCTTTTTATTGTTTTTTCATTATAATGGTTCCCTGGCTTGTCTATGGTTTTAATTATTTGTATTATTCTTGAATTTAATGAAGCTTTTTGTGTGATATTATTATGGATGCACTGGCATTCATGTGGATGTTGCCTTGACTCCTTCATGGTAATGGTATTTCCTTAAGGCACTGCCTTAGCTTAGCAGAATAATGCACCCTGACACACTACAGTGTTCAGGAATGGTATAAGGAACATGGCAAAGAGTTCACAGTCCTGGCCTCCAGATTCCCCAGATTTAGATCTATATGACAGAGTATTTGTCGGATGTTCTAGAAAAACAACATTGATCAATGGAGGCCTACAATATACTATTATTATATTACTATAATATATAAGACTTACGGGAAGTATCATCAGAAAGTGACCTATTATAGAAATCATGCTTTTATGTTAAATGTAAATATTTTTCTTTAATTATCAATTTTTTTTTCTTATCACCATTTGTATTAAAAATAAAAAATAGAAATCTTGCAATTTTCACACTGGCCACTTTTTCTAGACCCATATTTCATGTTGTTTCAGGAAGCAACACATGAACATTAGCAGCAATGTACAGACCCTGACCCTATCTTTTGTATTGAAGCATCTTATGAGCATGTGCAAACATCATAGTGAAGGGAGGTGAAGCAGGGTCAGCTGTAGCATTAATTTTGGTGAATGGTGGATTCTGTGCTTTCAGCTGTGCATAGAGGTGTCATCTGTCATTGTAATCCTGCTTTGCTGATAAGGAACCAAGCTGAAAACTATTCCTGAAAGGTCAGAAAGTATGATTCTAAAATAGCCCTTATGTGAAAATTGCAAGATTACTGTGCTGAGATAATCTTATACATGTGCCCCTGCTGTGTACTGTGTAATGGCCGTGTCTGACCGTATAGGAGCATGGTCTGAACATATCAAAGCTAATGGGCAGGGGAGGACGCAAAAAACTATACAGACAGGACAGAATGGGATCACAGCTGATTCTTTCTGTGAGGTAAAACATTTCATTGGCCATTAAAAACAGGCAGGGAAATGTTTTACCTCACAAAAAGAATCAGCTGTGATCCCGTGCTGTCCTGTCTGTATCCTCTTTTGCGTCCTCCCCAGGAGATGTGGTATGATCAGACCATGTTCCTGCACAGTCAGACACAGCCATTACACAGTACATAGCAGAGACACATTTATAAAATTATCTCAGCACAGGAAGATATTTTTTAACACATCCAATTGTGGAATTTATTTTTATTCCAGGATATGTTAATTAAAATTAACTTTATTCATGGCAAAACCCCTTTCAGTTAAAAACAATTAACTTACAGTTTCGATTTCCAATACGGATGTGTATAATCTGTGCTACAGCGTTAACATAGCCTATGCAATTAATGTAGCGAGGACACACATTTACTGTATTGGAGCAGCTGCATTGGCGTACATTGTATGTGAACATTCATCATGGTTAACGAATGTTCATGACACAGCGAGCGTCTGTTTAAACATTAATACATCTGCAAACCCAATGATGGATAAAAGATCATGAAGCTGTCAGCTTAAAGGCTTCAATGTTAGAACATGTTTAACTGGATTGGTACATACAGTACATGGACTTTGACAGTGTTTGATCATTTCTGCATTCCACAAATTGAAAGGAGAATCTAAGCCAATATTGTGGGGTAACCATATTTTCAAATACATTTTCAAAATAATCTGTCATACTTGTATAGTTGAAGAATAACACTACATCTGGCCATTATATGACTTGCATTCTGCATTTTCACTGGATTTTAACTTGGCAAACTCCATATTTTTATTTGTAATTGTCTTCGAACTGGTGTCAGAAGACTAGCTCCTGTGATCTCTCCCATACACAGCACAGCACAGAGAGAGGGATTCCTGCTCTTTATTCCATAGTGATTACACAGACACAAGCAAAAGCAGCATGGAGGAAATTATACAGCATTACTGAGTAATGTAGATGTGAATCCAGCTTTGGAGTGAGGTAAAAGACTTGTTGGAAAGATCTGCATGATCTTTTTATATCTCCCTCTGCCCGTTTTTTCATACTACTCCTCATTCTTCATCACCTGTCCCCTCTCCATAGAGTAAAATAAGAGGAGTAACCTGCTACCCCACTAGGCTGACAGTCTGTCTTGTTTTTTCAGCAAGCTGTAGTTGAGCTGCTTGTTTTCAGAGTAGATGATCCTTAATGGAAGGAAGGGGGAGAAGAAGAATTGGTTCATAAGTGGAAAAATAGGCAAAATTCTCTGATAAGATATATTACAAGGTTTTTCATAATCACATGTACAAATGATTTCTGCAAAGTTTATCTAAATACAGTTTCCATTGAAGCCATGTAAAGCATAACTAGTATTCCATCTTCAGCCCTAATGCACAGACTATCTCTGCAGGATATGGAACATATGTATCACAAATATCCGATTTCCATTTATATTTCAAATGGCTCTATCTACTCAGACTATGCATTTATTTGTATGCCAGTTCTGAGTTTAATGAAATGTATTCATGTGTTCTTGTGGCTCAAGTACATATTGTGAATATTCATGACTTTGTCTGCGGATTGCAGTTTGATTGAAAGAATAATCATTTTATCTTAGTAGTGGGATTGAAACAGAAAATACGAAATTAGAAAGAAAATGACATTTGGTTCTCCTGGTGGGGATAAGCGTAAATCCTCAGTCTAATATTCTGTATATCCTTGTTTCTAGCTTTTCACTAAAGTTGTCAAATAAAACCAATGCAACAAGAAATAATTTAAAATGGTTTATCCCCTATAACTTTAATGTGTTTTCCAAAAGGATATATAATTGAACTTGGCAGCGTATACTTTATGAATTTCCTATTTTATAGGTTCGGTGTATACAGTATATGTGTATATTTTTACATATATCTATATATATATATATATATATATATACACTGTATATATGAGGGTATATGGATATTATTTTTGCATTAATGGCATAAATCTAGATGTAGTTTGATTGTTTGGTCGTCAAGATTGTTAGTCCTTTAGCGTTTCCAAGGGTGCACCACGTGGAGGCGGACTAACGTTGCACCCCATGATATATGATAATACATGCTCATTTATTTATATATTACTTAGATATAATTAGTTATTTGTGTATCTAGCCATATAGCTACAGGTTGGAGTCCTAGGAGCATTGCTGGAGCAGTTCCCTTCAGGGGCCACAAATTTAGACTGTGGTTTCAGTCATGGACTAGTCCGCTTTTGTAAAACTGTAGAAAGATAGAAGGGGTTTGGTTCTGTAGACTCCCAAATGGGACTTGGGGTGATTTGAGGCTGTCGCATGATGGTTGGGAATGATTGAGGTCACAGCAGAAAAATGAGTCTTTGCAACTCAAAATCAAATGCAGTTGTTTTGCAGGTTCCCCCCAGAAGAAGCATGCGTTTCTCAAGGGTGTAAGCTGCAGCAGGAACACAGATGGCAGCAGATTATGCAGAGTGAAACAGAAGCGGATTTGAGACATCCATCCTGTTCAGCTTGTAGGCCCCCGGAAATATATATTGAGAAGCTGAGGAAGATGATTCTTAGATATTAGATTAGATATTAGAAAAAAAAACTTTTTGACAGCTAGGGTGATCAATGAGTGGAACCGGCTGCCACGAGAGGTGGTGAGTTCTCCTTCAATGGAAGTCTTCAAACAGAGGCTGGACAGACTGTCTGGGATGATTTAGTGAATCCTGCTTTCAGCAGGGGATTGGACTAGATGACCCAGAAGGTCCCTTCCAACTCTACCATTCTATAATTCTATGATTCTATGATATGGTCAACATTAGGTTAAAGGAAGAATTGTGAAGGAAATAAGATTACAGTGGAAAAGGTTAGTGAAAAACTGTCTTTTCTGTCCTAAACAACCAATCACAGTTCAGCTTTTATTATACCTAGGGTAAATAAATTGAGAAATGAGAGCTGAACTCTGATTTGTTGCTGCATAGGCAACCAAGACTTTTTTCTATGATGATCTTGTGATGAAGAATCCTTATGTGGTCTGTTTTACCATAATTAAGATGGAACATGAATAAAATGAAGTGAGAGCAATAGTTACATGAAGAGTTATTAGGAATATTTAATACATCAGATCACTGAATGTATTCTATCACCGTCTTTTTCCGCAGAGTGCTCCACGACATGTGGTTGTGATGAAAGAAGAGTGGATTCTTATTTGCTAGCAAACAGCACATAAACACATAAAACATGACTGGCAAATGTGCAAGTAGAGAACCGTCTATGTCAGTCACCCCACTGGAAAAATGATCTGAGTACAAACAGCATAGGCAAGCAACATCACAAGAGGTTTTTCTTCATACGCTTTGCCTTAGGGATATGCTGTAGAAGCTTATTAATAGAATTGCTACACTACATTACTCTTGGTAGAGGAGACAAGAAGCAGAAAATAAGTTATTCCATTTATTCACTGCAGAAAAAGGCCAAGAAATGAAAGATAAATACTAATTGCTAGTTTAAATCAGGGTCATGACTCTGAAATATTAGGGTCACTTTGCAAAGATAATACCAAAGGATGGATCTTCTGCACCATGGCCATCGATAGAGGATAATTATTCCTCCTATCACAATCTATGTACGATCCGAAAAACAAAGCTAAGACAAGAAGGAGTTACAAATCAAAATCATTTTTTTTAATTAAAAATTAAATTTACTTTAATGCATTTATCCTTATTATATTATGTTTAGTAAGGACATTGGATTCCACCAATTTTCAGATGAAATGGGCTGTATTGCCCAATAGCGTGAGATTTCTATGTGGCCTAATGTTCTAACCATCGCATCATTAATTTAAATGATTGAATTTAAGTTAGAATATTCAATTAGTGACATTTTTTAGATTTTTTTTTTAAATGCTTTTTACTCAATTGTATTTTTTATGCTATCCGTGAAAAAAAGTTGACCTCACTTGGACAGCAGTAGAACCAATGTTATTCAATTGAGTGGTTCAGATGACAGAATTTTCATGGACGGACCGCTCCTGCCGGTGATTCTCCTACTTCCTGTAATGTCATGTCAACATAGCAATTCCTTCTTTCCTGCTCTGCACTGTCAATGGGATGTCACTGCCGACATCAAATTAATTGATTGCTTAACGCAGTGGGGAGCCAGCTGTCAATTAACATGACATCGGCAGCGATGCCCATTGACATAGCAAAGCAGAAGAGAAAGATCTGCTCTGTCAAAATGACATCACAGAAAGTGGGAAAATTGCTGGCAGGAGCGGTCCGTAATAGATCTAAGCGGGAGAGATTGTCACATGGCAGAACACGCAGGTCATTAGCAATTACCTGCCAATGAGTGCTTAGCCCCATATGAAAATGAAAAAAGTCCAAGATATCCCCTTTAACCCCTTCATGACCTTGGGATTTTTTGTTTTTACCGTGTTCGTTTTTCACTCCCCTCCTTCCCAGAGCCATAACTTTTTTATTTTTCCGTCAATTTAGCCATATGAGGGCTTATTTTTTGCGGGACGAGTTGTACTTTTGAACGACATCATTGGTTTTACCATGTCATGTACTAGAAAACAGGAAAAAAATTCCATGTGCGGTGAAATTGCAAAAAAAGTGCAATCCCACACTTGTTTTTTGCTTGGCTTTTTTGCTAGGTTCACTAAATGCTAAAACTGACCTGCCATTATGATTCTCCAGGTCACTACAAGTTTATAGACACCTAACATGACTAGGTTATTTTTTACCTAAGTGGTGAAAAAAAATTCCAAACTTTGCTACAAAAAATAAAATAAAAAATTGCGCCATTTTCCGATACTCGTAGCGTCTCCATTTTTCATGATCTGGGGTCGGTTGAGGGCTTATTTTTTGTGTGCTGAGCTGGCGTTTTTTTAATGATTCCAATTCGGTGCAGATACATTCTTTTGATCGCCCGTTATTGCATTTTAATGCAATGTTGTGGTGACCAAAAAAACGCAATTCTGGCATTTCGATTTTTTTCTTGTTACGCCGTTTAGCGATCAGGTTAATGCTTTTCTTATTGATAGATCGGGTGATTAAGAATGCGGCGATATATGTGTAGGTTTGATTTTTTTTAATTGATTTATTTTGATTGGGGCGAAAGGGGGGTGATTTAAACTTTTATATATTTTTTGTTTTTTTCACATTTTTTGTAATTTTTTTTTAAACTTTTGCCATGCTTCAATAGCCTCCATGGGAGGCTAGAAGCAGGCACAGCACGATCAGCTCTGCTACATAGCAGCGATCTGCTGTTTGCTGCTATGTAGCAGAAAATCAGGTGTGCTGTGAGCGCCGACCACAGGGTGGCGCTCACAGCTGCCGGGGATCTGTAACCATAGAGGTCTCAAGGACCTCTATGGTTACAATGGAGAAGCATCGCCGACCTCCGATCATGTGACGGGGTCGGCGATGCGCTCATATCCGGCCGCCCGGCCGGATGCGGTAGTTAAATGCCGCTGTCTGCGTTTGACAGCAGCATTTAACTAGTTAATAGCGGCGGGTGAATCGCGATTTCACCCGCCGCTATTGCGGGCACATGTCAGCTGTTTAAAACAGCTGACATGTCCCGGCTTTGATGCGGGCTCACCGCGGAGCCCTGCATCAAAGCAGGGGAGCTGACGTCGGACGTACTATCCCGTCCGAGGTCAGTAAGGGGTTAAGGACAATGCTTCTAGGTGAATGTACTCAGAACAAATGCATATATTTGAGAATCTAATTTTCTTACTCAACAAACACTGAAATGACAACAATAATTGCTAAAAATGTTAAAACAAAATAAAGCCATAAAACTTAACTTTTAATATAATTTTAAAATTGCAGGGTAAAATAATAAATATTCATTTGGTCCCTAATCCTGCCACTATTACTGTAATTCTAATTATATAAATGGGCAACTGCCTAAGTTATTTGGTGGCATCCAGGGGTGTCAACCCTGTTTTGCAATGTAGGACAAATAGATTTAAAGCACATATCCCCCCAGTTTTTTAAACTTTTAAATAAACTTTTTGCAAACTTTATTTACCTTTTTACTAGTCTCATTGGGGAACTCTTGACCTTTTGATCCTTCACTAATAGATTGCAATATTCCAGTACTGCAGTATATTATGTCTGTTAGGGGAGGAGCTACAGAAGTGTATTTTTTAATAGTCACCCCCAAGTTTCAGTGCCTTCGGAGAGGGCCTGCTGATACCATTATTATAAATGGTGCATAAAAGTTACTCTAATATGCATTTAATATGGTCCCATATGTTTCAAATTTCAAAGACAGGTCCCAATAGGCTCTGGTACATGGATATTTTTAGGCCAATAGTCAGGATTAGACTTAATCATGTCCTAAGTACAGTGACAGTAAAGTTTGGAGTCCGTACCAAACACCTAGTGTTCGGGCATGGATCTTGTTACAATTCAGGTTCGGAACACCAAACATAGTTTTTTTCTATGCTGTGTCAGCATGACAGTGCGTGAAACACAAGCGGCTCTGATCGGCGGTAAGATTATTAAAAGTTTACCGCCGGTCACAGGCATCGTCTGATGAGAGAGTACTACTCCCATCAGTCTACACCTGCTGTCACTGAAAACAGCAAGAGTAGGTGCCGCTGATGGGAGTATTCATCAGCTGGCGCCTGTGCCATTAACAAACTTAAAAAAATGAGGTATATTCTCTACAATTTTTAATAACCAGTGCAAGAAAAACTGACAGCTGCAGTTGCAACCCTCAGCTTTCAGTTTTATCATGGCTGGTTATCAAGAATAAAGGGGTCACCATGCTGTGTTTTATTAATTATTTAAATAAATAATTTTTAAAAATGGCGTAGGGTCCCCCTAATTTTTGACAACCAGCCAAGCTAAAGCAGACAGCTTCAGTGACTAGCGGTGACATCATCAACTAGCAGTTACTGCAGGTTACTGAGGCTGCTTTCCTACCGACGTTAACCGAGATGATCAACTGCAATGACCTCAATGAAATCACTGTGAGTACCATGACCCCACGTAATTTTTTTTATTACTTATTTATTTGTAACACAGGTGCCTGCTCTTGCCTTTTTCAGAGACAGCAGGTGTAGGCTCATGGGAGTAGTACTCTCTTATCAGCTGACACCTCATGCTGTCTTACCACAGATCAGAGCCAGCATTACAAATAAAGGATGTTTGGGCCCCCCTCTCATCTGGGTTTGGGTACCGTTTTTTAGATGTTCGGCTGAACCCCCCACCACACATGAACATCCACAGGTTCGCCTATCACTAATCCCAGGCTTTGTCAGCTGTATGCTACAACTGACAACTCCTGCAGAGAACATGGGTACATCTCTTACACTTGACTATCCCTGATCCCTTCACATTTATAACACTGTGATGAATGAGATTGGCATTATCTACCATATAAAATGATCTATCACTAGAAATCAGAAATGAAAAAGACCAGAATTCCATGAAAACCTAATTTATTCAGAAATATCTACATAGAGACATGAACTGCTTAGAAATGTGCTCAGTGTATCACATATACCGTGTTTTGCATTTTGGTATTAATGAGTTCTTTAGAGTCTGCATTAATCATCATTTTGAAATTTCAACAACAATTTCACGCAAGGCAGAGCATGTTATTTGCAGTGAGAATATATCTGTTTCACTGACCCAATAAAAGCAGATGTGCACATTTTATTTGCATAATATCCCCCACATTAAATTGAGTCAATGTCTGAAGCCATCAAAAGATATTATAGGGGAAATTTTCTGCTGTTGTTTCGAGAAGGCAGAATTCTCAAGCACTGAAATCTGTAAAGACAGTGGTCGCTCTGTCCCATAACTGTGAAAGCAATTTTCGCACATGAAAATTACACTGTTTCATAACTGTAGGCAGAATCTATATAAGGGTGATAGTGGGACCACACTTCTGAATTCCTTGATACATCATTGTTTGTCAAGGGCTCATCAGGGCTTTGTTCTAACAAAACTAAAACCAAGACATTTTTCTATTAAAGGGGTTGTCCAACAAACAAAGCACATTTTAATTAATAGATCTTGTAATAATAATAAGTTTTACAATTTGACATGTTAAAAAATGTTCCTGTGCAGAGATAATGTTATAAATGTAGCTCTGATATGTATTGATATATATTGTGTTATAGCTGTGTCTGGGGTAGCATAAGGATAAGTGAGCATACAGACAAAACAGCATAGACTCACAGCTGCTACTTTCTCATTTAACACATTTACCTGCCTGTTTTATCACAGGAGTCAGTGTTTCTGCCTTATCTACAGCTGTCTGAGCTCATGATTAATCAAGTCAGTGATGTAGGAATGGCCGCTTATAAGTCACTGACTTTTTTATGATGAGCTCACAGGACAGGTGACACTTCAGAAAAACTCACTCCTGTCATAAGACGGCAGAAAAATATGTTATCTCAGAAAGCAGCAGCTGTGAGCTCCTGATATTTCATCTGTTTATTCACTTTCTCAAAAGTGACTTATGCCTATCCCCAGCCAGGAGCTGTGTTATATGGCGATGATGAACTGGAGCAGCTCTGTATGGTTGTACACAGCAAATATCAACATATAGCAAATTTATAAGATTGTCTCAGTACAGGAACATGTTTTAACACATCAAATTGTAGAACTTATTATTATTCCAAGATTAATTAATTAAAATGTACTTGGTTGGAAACCCCCTTTAATGATTAACCACAATATCTCTACTTTACTACTTACAAGTTTAAAATATATTGAGGAATTAACATCAGAAAAAAAGTATATTAAGTGGGTTTTCTGAGAAGTGAATCAGATGACCACCGTGACTAGTAAGGGACAGGACTATCTGGACGAAAAATTTAATTGATGCTTGATCTAACAGAAATGTTATGTTTCATGCTATAAAGTGGTTTAGGGGGGACTGTAAAATTAAAATTGCCTGCCAAATTATTATTATTATTATTATTATTATTTATTGTTATAGCACCATTTATTCCATGGCGCTTTACAAGTGAGGAGGGGTATACATAATAAAAACAAGTACAATAATCTTGAACAATACAAGTCATAACTGGTACAGTAGGAGAGAGGACCCTGCCCGGGAAGGCTCACAATCTACAAGGGATGGGTGAGAATACAGTAGGTGAGGGTAGAGCTGGTCATGCAGCGGTTTGGTCGATCGGTGGTTACTGCAGGTTGTAGGCTTGTCGGAAGAGGTGGGTCAAATGTCAGAGGAATATAGGTGTTTAGATGGGACCAGCCCATACCGAACCAAAACAAGTTCTTTTTCTTGTGAACAATGAAAGACTCTCATCACTATCATTCTGCTGGCAAATAATCAACTGTACCCTGTTTTCTAGTATTCATAATACTGTGTGGTAACTTGATATTTTTGCAATGCTTCATATCTTAGTAAAGAAGCAAATGACTGTCAACTACAGGTCTATTTCTCCTCACTTGGTTGTCACATCAGTGACTATTGACTTCCTAAAATCAAATCCCTTTAAAATATTAGCATTTACCATTTCTTGTTGTGGATAAGTATATACAATTTTTTATTTAGAAGCTACATATCTACTATATAATTGTCTAAGGGGTACTTCCGTCTTTCTGTCTGTCTGTCTTTCTATCTGTCTGTCATGGATATTCATTGGTTGCGGCCTCTGTCATGGAATCCAAGTCGCTGATTGGTCTTGCCAGCTGCCTGTCATGGCTGCCGCGACCAATCAGCGATGGCCACAGTCCGATTAGTCCCTCCCTACTCCCCTGCAGTCAGTGCCCGGCGCCCGCTCCATACTCCCTGCAGTCACCGCTCATACAGGGTTAATGCCAGCGGTAACGGACCGCGTTATGCAGCGGGTAACTCACCCCATTACCACCGCTATTAACCCTGTGTGACCAAGTTTTTACTATTGATGCTGCCTATGCAGCGTCAATAGTAAAAACATCTAATGTTAAAAATAATCAAAAAATAAAAAATCATTATATACTCACCTTCCGCCGCCTTTCCCGCTCTTCGCGATGCTCTGGTGACCGCTCCATGCAAGCGGCAGGTTCCGGTGACAAGGATGGTATGCGAGAAGGACCTGCCATGACGTCACGGTCATGTGACCGCAACGTCATCAGAGGTCCTGCGCGCCTGCGCAAGAAGGACCTGCCATGACGTCACGGTCATGTAACTGCGATGTCATCACACCCTGGGACCGGAAGCTGCCGCCTGAACCGCACACAGGCGACAAAACTACAAGGGGCCCTCGGAAGGTGAGTATATGTTTATTTTTTATTTTTTAACCTGTGACATACGTGGCTGGGCAATATACTACGTGACTGGCCAAGATACTACGTGGCTGGGCAATATACTACGTGGCTCTGTGCTGTATACTACGTCACTGGGCAATATACTACGTAACTGGGCAATAAACTACGTGGCTGGGCAATATACTACGTCACTGGGCAATATATTACGTAACTGGGCAATATACTACGTGGCTGGGCAATATACTACGTCACTGGGCAATATACTACGTGGCTGGGCAATATGCTACGTGGCTGGGCAATATACTACGTGGTTGGGCAATATACTACATGGCTGGGCAATATACTACTTCACTGGGCAATATACTACGTCACTGGGCAATATACTACGTGGCTGGGCAATATACTATGTGGCTGGGCAATATACTACGTGGGCTGTGCGTGGGCTGACCAATCAGTGACAGGCGCAGTTCTGTCAGTCACAGTGCCACGTAGTTCAGTCACGTTTACTGAATAAGTTCTGTCAGTCACAGTGCCACATAGTTCAGTCACATTTACTGAACAGGTTCTGTCAGTCACAGTGCCATGCACAAATATATTATAGTGTCGATGTACTTCTTTCGTCCAATGATTTATTTAAATACAGTTAGATATTCATGTAATGGTTTATATATTTTCATGATCTGTTTAATAATTTCATTCAGTTGTATTAAGTTCTATGAGCAATAAAATGTAATGATAATGTATATATTTTACCCGGAAAATCCTGTGTATTCATTGTATTATTCTTAAATCTTCATAAATAAACTACATACATATTCCAGAATACCCGATGCGTTAGAATCGGGCCATCATCTAGTTTTACTATATTTGTATATTTATTTTCTCCCAATACAGTGAATAAAGTCAATAGAGAAGTGTTTGCAGTTGGTTCAGTTTACCTATGAATTTCTATGTAATTTTGTTGTTTCATAGAGGTCTCATTGTACAGTATATCATTTTCTACAGCATATTCAGGCCAAACCCATTTCTTTTTAGGATGTGTAATGGCAATGTTAATAGGACAACAAGCTAATTCCATAAGCGGTTCCTTAGTAAAAGGTTAAAGGCAACCTGCCATGAGATTCATGTAGCCTGAACCACCGCAGTTGATGGCGTTTTCCTGATCCACTCTAAGGCTTCTTTCACACTTCCATCTTCCAAATCTGCACAGAATCAGTCAAGACGTTGAAATGACGGATCCTGTGCAGATTGTGGAAAACGTGAGCACTGGGCCTGTCTTTCTGACGGACCTGTCGAGGCTATGTGCACCTGTTGTGTATGCGTCTTCGCAGCAGTTTTCTGCTGCGAATACGCATACACAACGCAAACCAGGTTAAATAAAAAATCGCAATATTCTCACCTACCGACGTCCAGCGTCACCTATGCTCCCAGCAGCTAGTGTTCCTAGTAATACATTGTGAAATCTCACGAGAAGTTGCAGTCTCGCGAGATTTCGCAATGTATTACTAGGAACGCTAGCTACCGGGAGCATCGGTGACGCTGCGCGGGACGTCGGTAGGTGAGAATATTGCGATTTTTTATTTTTTTATTATTTTTAACATTATATCTTGTTACTATTGATGCTGCATAGGCAGCATCAATAGTAAAAAGAGAAAGAGAGCAAGCGAGAGAGAATTTTAGCTGACAGGAAATTCTTCCACAAATGCTCAGTTTGAAAAGACGGGACCCGTCGCTGGATTCCTGCTTTTTACAGGCAGCGACGCATCCTGCGCCCATATGCTTCCATTGTAGCCAGTGACTGACAGTGCAGGATGCAGAAAAAACTTTCCTCTGAACGTTTTTTCTGCCCGACAGACCGTTTTTTTACGCAGGATCCAGTGCATGACGGATGAAACAGATGGCCATCCGTCACAATCCGTCGCTAATACAAGTCTATGAGAAAATGCATCATCCTGCAAATTTTTTTTGCAGGATCCTGCATTCTCAAAAATCGACGGATTGTGACGGGAGCTGAAAGACGGAAGTGTGAAAGAGGCCTAACTCTAGATTGATAGGCTTCTCCCTATATGTTCACATATAGAGAGTCAGTCTAAGGCCTCATTCACACGTCCACTTTGTATCTTTTTTTTTTTTTACAGAGCTATTCACATGTTTCTGCTTTATCAATGATTATGTGTCCGTGCAAAACTCAGAGACGTGTCCGTTTTTCTCTGGTGTCATGGATGAAAAATGCTTACACAAGTCTATGGATCAGTAAAGAAACATGTTAAACACATGGAGAACATGCATATGACACATGTGTAATGTCCGTATTGCAAAAGATAAGAGAAGCTTTCTAATTTATTTATCCATCTGTGAAAAACATGGATGATTGATGGGAAACATGGACACACAGAACAAACGCTGATCCAAAACACTGATGACACCAATACCAGTTTTTTTATGCACGTATTTAAACATGGAAATGTGAATGAGACCTAAGGAAGAAGTGTCAGTAGACCTGCAGCCACAGAGTATCAGGAATTCATTCACCACCATTCTTGGAGATCAGTCCTACATGTCATCTGTTGCTTTTTAAAATTATGACCCTGTCCTCTGAATAGGGTTGTCAGCTATTCAGCACTCCTGGCTCACAGGTGGTTGAGTTGTTTGAGTAAAGTTCTACTCAAGGGAAAAGATATAGAATATTAAATATTAGAAAAAACGTTTTGACAGTGAGGGTGATCAATGAGTGGAATAGGCTGCCACGAGAGATGGTGAGTTCTCCTTCAATGGAAGTCTGTGCTAACCGAAATGAAGATCTTTGATTCAATAATCTAAAGGAGAATTTTAATTCCACAACGTGTGTACAGTCGGTTTTTACACTTGAGAACTCTAGTCCGTTGTGGAAATGCGTTGTGGAATAAAAAACGCTTCTACAGTTGAAACCAGAAGTTTACATACACTACATAAAAAGACACAAATGCATGTTTTTCTCAGTATCTGACATGAAACCATACATTGTAATCTCTTTATTTCATAAGTGGTTATACTTTACTTACTGTACATATAGATGATACCGTGCGTATATAAGGTCCTAACTGCCCATAGACCAATAAATCATATAGGTGAAATGGGAAAGAACTATACTCTAGGCTTCAAGATGTAAATTCATATTTATTTAGGACATTTGTGTCTCAAGGTGATTCAGAAGAACCTGACCATGTTAGTGAAATGTTTCAGATCTTAAGACTTTAAATGTTCGGAGAAATACATGACTTATTCAGTTCCATTGCCTAAAGAAGGATCACATTTTAAGTTGTGATTATCATGGTAATGTTATGAATTACTTTGAGACCTTGATGTCCTAAATACATAATTTGGAGTTCATTTCCTTCAAATTTGTTTACACCTTAGAATCTTTGACACATTGCAACTTGGTGATTTCATTAATTTGTCAAACAACCGTATGCTAGTAGATTACATTTAATCAAATATTACAAATACAGTATTACAATTATTGGATATTTATTGCAATGGAAATATAGTGTACATGAAATCTTTTTAAAACAAATGCTTTGGTAATTTGATCAAACATTAGTTTAGTATCTAGCTTTATGCATTATGCAAAAACAGATATCTAATTATTCCTGGAGATTGTTATTATTATATTTAGTACTTTTTTATGTTGTATTATTAGAATGTCCAGATAGAGAATAAGGAAGTCTTTCCAAATATACAATAATTCCATTATGTATAAATATAAAGCCTAGCTATTAAGAGCTAGAGGTATTAAGGTGAAAGGCACTGACCGGAGGCCATAATGCAGCAAAGATGGTCTTGACCGGCGACTCATGATCATCAAGGGCCAGGATAGTAGGATGTGCAGAAAGGCAGACAAACTAGCAGAGCTGGTAGCACCAGATAGAGCTGTGCTAGGTACTCAAATACACACAGGAACAGAAATTGTATAGGAAACTAATTTCTTACAGCAGAGATGCAGTTAATCACAAGAATATAGAGATGTGTATGCAATTGGGTATCTTCAAGGAATGCCATAGTTTCTAGTAGCAATGCATGCAAATTGGCATTTGTAGAAAGAAAATTATAGCAAAGAAGTATAGCCAAACTGGAGATTTGTTTGACGACATGTGTTACATTGATTGCAGAAGCTAGGCGTAATCAACACTGAGAACAGATACAAGAATTTGTTAACTTGCTTGCTGAGTGATGAGTGTAGACAAGTCCTATTAAGTTGGACTGAGCTTTGAAATAACTACAGTTATTGCATGTAAGTTAAGGGTAGATAAAGATAAGATAGACACCTGGCTGCAGGTCAGACAAGTAAGATCAAAACAAACTGACAAGGTAACGCTTGCTTATATAGCAGACAGCGTATTCCACAGCACTTTGATAGACATGATCCTCATTGTTTCATTGGGACCACACAAACTAAATTTGATAGATATGGTACTCACTGTTTCCATTAGGACCACACAATCTAAATTCGACAAATATGGTAGTCACTGTTTCCATTGGGACCGCACAATCTAAATTCTGTCTTTGGAGTGTGGGAGTAAAGCAGACTACTCAGAGGAAAACCATGCACACCATGCAAATATGGAGACTACATACAAACTCCTTGTAGATGTTATCCTTGGTTGGGATTTGGACCCAGGAACCGAGCATTGAAAAGCAACAGTGCTAACTAGAGTGTAGCACTAGCTATTTTGTAAAGATGCCTTTATTCTTTATGAGAATATCAACTTCTGCTCATCATGTTTCATTGCACTGAATAAATACTAAAATCCAAAATAGAAGTGAAATAGCGCAAAAACTAAGTTTTCCTTCTCAATTCTTTTACATGCAATCATATTTTTCCTTAGAATTCATGCTGCATCTAAGTACAAAGATCTGAAACTTTGAGAATCCTGAGTGTCAAATTTGTATTTGTGAATATAATATTATATACCGTATCTCTATTAAATGATGTATTCTTATAACTTATTAGCGGTTTGGTGGTGGTCCTTTGCATAATCTTTGCACCCGTTTGTTTTGTATTGACCAACCTACTGTGAATTTACTACCTTACTTATATCAGGAAGCTTGGAGCATAACACATAAACCGATCAATAGACTATTGATTTGCCTGATATCACAAAGGACCAGTGATTCATTCATGTTAATCCCATTTGTGAACTTTGATAATCATTCATGCTAGTCCTGCCATGTAACTCCAATCGATCATAATTGGACATGCTTGGAGATTGTTGGTTCCCAACATTAAAGGGGTTGTATGAAATGAAGTTGTTTATTGGATATATTCCATTTTACACAAATTATAATAATTTGCAAATATTTTTCTCCCTACTTGTCCATCACTTTCCCACCCTTTCCACCAACTGGCAACTTATGGCAAAAAAACCTGCTGCTGGGTTCCCTATAAAGGATTTTATTTATTTATATAACTCACTTATAAAGCACCACTAATTTCATAGCGCTTTACAGACATCATCATGACAGACACTGTCCCCATTGGGGCTCACTATCTAAGATACCAGAGTACTCAGAGGAAGCCTACACAAACACAGGGAAAACATGCAAAATTCCTGCAGATCTGTTCCTTGGTGAGATTTAAACCCAGGATTCCAGCACAGCAAAGCAACAGTGCTACCCACTGAGCCATCGTGCTGTCCGTCACTGGTCTCTGCCGTGTATTCTGACACCGCTCTGTCCCCGACTTATTACTATTCATCGAAGGAAACAGAGTACACACAAAGGAGGCAGCGCGCTCATTGCACAGGGGAGATGGCGCACAGAAGAGACAACGCATGGGGGACACAGCGCAGGGACTGCACAGCCCCTGAACCGAGCACCACTGATGACGCTTCATTTCAGGGAGTTGGCAGATCCTGCAGCAGTGAGCACTGGGATACTTAAACGAGTCGTCATCGCACGGGAATTAGAGAAAAAAGTACAATAGTAGTTAGACAGGGTAGTTAGGGAACAGTAGGCAATTTTTAAAGCAAGTATATTAGAAAAAACTTAGATTATAGCATCAAATAGGTACAAATTTAGGAGCAAAATGACTTTGCCTTCAGACCACCCCTTTAAGCTGTAAACGCCAATCTCTACTAATATTGTGAAATATTTTCCCATTAGCTTGCAAGAAATGGCAGTGGTTTATTTACTACTCCCTTTAAATCAACATTATTAATTATTGTATTTAGTCAAACTCAGATTCATGTCTCATTATGTTAGAGCAAAATAACTGCAGGGTAAAGACGTGTAATACGGTATCAAAAGTGACCCAGCTGTTGTCTGGAAAGAAAGAAAATTGTCACAGATGTAAAGGAGGATTGGTTGAGATACCTGTCATTGAAGGAGAATCAATAATGCGCCCTGTGCCCCTGTAGAGAAAATATTACTCATCATTTTATTCTGGTGACAGGTTCCCTTTAAGCCTGCATTGATTATATAACAGATGCAGCATGAAATAGATTGTTTTTCACAAGCTGAAGGCTGAAGTTATGTAAAACCTGCTCCAGGAAAACCATACCAGGAGCCAAAGATTACAGTGAAGGAACACAACCTCAAAGCAGTCGACAACTTCACCTACCTGGTTGGCAAACTTTCTCGCAGAGTGACCATTGACGCTGAGGTCAACAACAGAACTGCCAAAACCAGCGCCACCTTTGGGAGACTCTCTAAGAACATCTGGGAACGAAGGGGACTCAGCCTTACCACCAAACTGCAAGTCTACATCGCCGTACCAAACTTTTCTATGCCAGCGTGACTTGAACTGTCTACAGCTAGCATGCCAAAGAGCTCAATCACTTTCACCTGAGTTGCCTTGGCAGAATTCTCCACATCAGGTGGCAAGACAATGTCACCGACACTGTAATGCGGGAGCAAACTGTGCTCTGTATTGTTTATACTCTCCTGCTGAAAGTCCAAACCAGGTGGGCTGAATACGTGGTCAGAATGCCAGACAGCCGATTGCCTAAACAACTCCTGTACGGAGAACTGTGTTAGGGAAAGTGAACAGTCAGGGGGCAGAAGAAATGTTACAAAGACTGCCTTAAAGTGTCCCTCAAAAAACCTGGGTGACTACATCAACAAATGGGAGAAGCTCTTGCCCTGGAACGTCCAGGTTGGAGAGGCAGGATAACCTCAGGAGCACGTGCAGCTGAAGACAGGATAATTTTTTAAGGAGAAAGAAAGCAAGCTGTGCCCAAGGCACTATCGGTATCTACTGTCATAACTACATCTAGTTACTTACATCACGTATGTGGGTGAGCCTTCAGAGACCCGATTGGCCCCATCAGTCACCTCCAGACCCACAGCCACTGATCTTACTATAAACCCTGAAGTCATGGTCATCTTCAACTACGAAGGATGAACAGTAGATTAGCTGATTTGACCCTTCCTCTAATGTGAAGTGGTTATTACAGCTACAGAACCCATTTTTGGACAGGTATATAAACATTTATCATATATTACATTATATTATTAATGTTTTAATAGTAAAACATTAGTGCACGATAGTTTCCACATATACAGTAGCACTCTAGGAAGGTAATCTCAGCAATCATGTCCAGCAGTGCTCCCAACCATACACAATATGGATATTGTGTAAAAACGTGAATTGCTTCTATTAAAAATAACTTTAGTAGTATTGTTTTGCAAACATAAGAATGCTCCCACTTAGTTCAATTTATGCATGCCCTAACCTTTGTCTTCAATTACAGTTTCTATCTACTTCCCACACATAAGACGTAAACAAGATCCCACTCACCTTGCATTACTCAGCTTTAAACCGCGGCATGATGCATAGCAACACTGCAAAGAATATAGTTCTACCTTTTAGGAACCATATTATGTATGTCTAATTTTATTTTTGCCATTTTCTGAACTAATTATATGTTATATTTATTTAATACTTTTTTAAAAAAAATATTTTGCCTTGATTATTAAAGGGAAGTTGCCAACTATGATATGGATGTTTAAACTCAATGAGTTACACCTTTTTTGCCTTACTATACCTCTTTTTACACAATAACTCAACCGACATCCCCATAACTCTGATGTCACATTATGAAAACTACATGAAACTGATTTAATTTCTTGTCTGCCTCTTGATACTAATATAATATATAAATGGTCCATTAGCAAGAAGCAGGAAAGGTAGCACAATTGCCAGTTCAAACTACAAAGAGTTTTTAAATAGTAACCATGGAAATACATAGTTATATATATATTGCTCAAAAAATAAAGGGAACACTAAGATACCACATCCTAGATATCTCTGAATGAAATATTCCAGTTGCAAATTTTTATTCATTGCATAGTGGAAAGTGTTCAGAACAATAAAACATAACAATTATCAATGTAAATCAAAATGAATATCCCATGGAGGTCAGGATTTGGAATGATACTCAAAATCAAAGTGGAAAATCAAATTACAGGCTGATCCAACTTCAGTGGAAATGCCTCCTGACAAAGAAATGATGATTAGTAGTGTGTGTGGCCTCCACGTGCCTGTATGATCTCCCTACAATGCCTGGGATGGTCTCCTGAGGGATCTCCTCCCAGACCTGCACTAAAGCATCTGCCAACTCCTGGATAATCTGTGGTGCAACATGATTTTGGTGGATAGTGCGAGACATGATGTCCCAGATGTGTTTAATTGGATTCAGGACTGGGGAACGGGCGGGCCAGTCCATAGCTTCAATGCCTTCATCTTGCAGGAACTGCTGACACACTCCAGCCACATGAGGTCTGGCATTGTCCTGCATTAGGAGGAACCCAGGGCCAACTGCACCAGCATATGGTCTCACAAGGGGTCTGAGGATCTCATCTCGGTATCTAATTGCAGTCAGACTACCTCTAGCGAGCATATGGAGGGCTGTGTGGCTCTCCAAAGAAATGCCACCCGACACCATTACTGACCCACTGCCAAACCGGTCATGCTGAAGGATGTTGCAGGCAGCAGATAGCTCTCCACGGCTTCTCCAGACTGTTACATCTGTCACATGTGCTCAGTGTGAACCTGCTTTCATCTGTAAAGAGTACAGGGCGCCAATGGCGAAATTGCCAATCCTGGTGTTCTGTGGCAAATGCCAAGCATCCTGCACGGTGTTGGGCTGTGAGCACAACCCCCATCTGTGGACGTCGGGCACTCAGACCATCCTCAAGGAGTCGGTTTCTAACCATTTATGCAGACACATGCACATTTGTGGCCTGCTGGTGGTCATTTTGCAGGGCTCTGACAGTCCTCCTCCTGTTCCTCCTTGCACAAAGGCTGAGGTAGCGGTCCTGCTGCTGGGTTGTTGCCCTCCTACAGCCCCTCCACGTCTCCTGGTGTACTGGCCTGTCTACTGGTAGTGCCTCCAGCCTCTGGTCACTACGCTGACAGACATAGCAAACCTTCTTGCCACAGCTCGCATTGATGTGCCATCCTGGATGAGCTGCTCTACCTGAGCCACTTGTGTGGGTTGTAGAGGCCGTCTCATGCTACCATGAATGTGAAAGCACAACCAACATTCAAAAGTGACCAAAACATCAGCCAGAAAGCATTGGCACTTAGATGTAGTCTGTGGTCCCCACCTGCAGAACCATTCCTTTATTGAGTGTGTCTTGATAATTGCCAATAATTTCCATCTGTTGCCTATTCCATTTGCACAACAGCATGTGAAATTGATTGTCAAACAGTGTTGCTTCCTGACTGGACAGTTTATTTTCACAGAACTTTGATTTACTTGGAGTTAGATTCTGTTGTTTAGGTGTTCCCTTTATTTTTTTGAGCAGTGTATATATATACAGCTCTGGCAAAAAAGAGACAACTGTAAAATGTTCAGTTTGTCTGATTTTTCTCTTTATAGGTATATTTTTGAGTAAAATGTAAATTGTTCTTTAATTCTATAGACTTCTGACAACATGTCTCCGAATTTCCAAGCAATAAATTTTATATTTTTTTTCTGAAAAGGAGAAATGGTCAAAATGTAAAAAAAACCAGTGCTTTCAGACCTCAAATAATGCAAAGAAAACAAGTTCATAATCATTTAGAAACAACAATACTAATATTTTAACTCAGGAAGAGTTCTGAAATCAATATTTTGTGGAATAACCATGATTTTTAATCACAGCTTTCATGTGTCTTGACATGCTTTCCACCAGTCTGTCACACTGCTTCTGGCTCAAAAATGTAAGCAGTTCTTCTTTGTTTGATGGCTTGTGACTATCCATCATCCTCTTGATTACATTCCAGAGGTTTTCAATGGGGTTCAGGTCTGTAGATTGGGCTGCCCATGATAGGGTTTTGTTGCAGTGGTCTCTTAATTTTTGCCAGAGCTGTATATACACAATATGCCTTACCAGTCAGAATAATTAGAAGCAAGAGAGGAGAGGTTATAAAGCTTAAATTTGATTAACATTGAGTTGGCAATCCTGCATTCCCTTTAAAAGAAATATATAGTTCTCAATGAAGGTTTAATTCCTTCAATGTATCTAAAACAAACAATGATGCGACTTTACGAGTCGTCAAATACCTTGTTTTGTAGCTATAGTATATATGCATGAAAAACTGTGTTTCCATGGTTACAAATGACAAACTCATGTATATACTCTTATATATTGCTAATATTTTGCAGACTATAAGATGCACCTGCCATAAGACGCACCCCACATTTTGAGGAGGAAAATAGGAAGAAAATTATTTAATTTGTCAAATGGAGGTCTATCTTATAGTCCGAATTCGGCTTACCAGAGGGCAGTGTTGGTGGAGAGGGGTCAATGGAGGCAGGGTTGCCACTGCAGGAATGAAGTGATGCTGAGATTGAGCCGAGATCTCAATCTGTACATGCACTGCCTCCGACTGCCATTTTACTGAAGCCCACTACTTGGGAGAGCAGGTGGGGATTCTGCTCCTGCCTGCACCATTGACATTTTCATGAAGCTCGCCACTGAGACACCCTCTCCTCCCAGCCCAGGTCCTGCAGCATCACACCACTCCTGCCTCCTCTGGCTCCCTGCAACGGTGGTTCTGCCTCCTGTGCCCTGCTCCACCTCCCGGTAAGCTACATTCGGACTATAAGATGCACTCCAACATGTATATATAAATATTTATTTAACCATGTTCATGCTATATTATATTTATCCTGAACTAATCATCTGAGGGTAGACATTGGTTCCATTGTTGTAGTTGACCTTCTGAAAATAAATGCTGAAATCTTGTACATGCATTGAAGATTTTCAAATAGTGTGATTTTAGCAGGGACTGCTTGAGTTTTTGGGTCTACGGCTCCACCCATATGACTACTTCAGAATGCATATAACATAGGTATGATTAAAAACTACTTTTATATTTTATAACTTATCAAGCAAAAAAATGCAAGGAAAGGTAATAAAGAGCGACATAGCATGTTGGGCGGGTGTAGCGCCGATAATTCAGAAGACAAGTTCCCTTTAAGAATTTTTGTCCATTGTCCACAGTTCTTCACCAAAGAGTAAGGTTTTTGTCATAAAACTAATTTTATTAACTCACTTCATGAAGGAGAAAGGACTACATAGGTTTCAGTCTTCGATTGCTGAATCCAAACCCGCCTCCCACACGCTCAATTGATTTAATTGAGTTAGGCTCATCTGAAGCTCTGTATTGATTTTCTGTCAAGAATTTCATTTTACATTTACACCTTCTATGTGATCCATTTATTTGACAGAATATTTCACTAAACTGCAAGAGCAGCTTGTACTGTGTCTTCTGTGCGCCAAATAGCATCAGACAATAACTCTGATTAAAAAAAACAACAAATAAAAGCTGAACCTTACTTTTCAGCATCGGTTATTTTTTCTTTTAAGCTATAAAATAAAACAAATAAAGCTCTAAACAATTTAAATAACAAAAAGAGAAGGAATATGAATACAATAATGAATAAATGATAGGTTCATCATTCTACATTTACATGGGGCTTTTAATATTATGGCCAAACTGGAACAGTAATTGCTAAGTATAAGTAGGCATACATTGATAAGAGAAGTAGAAATACTCCCTGTCAATGATTACTACTAATTTAAAAGGGGTACAATATCCAGCTTGGAGGCACAAATAAAAAAAATAATATATGACTTCATAAGCTACAAGTCTGCAGTCACTGTGTGTGACTGCAGACTTGTACATCACATGCACTGCGCTCTGTGAAGATTCTCTAGTGCTGGCAGCGGTGGTCCCGTCACCACAAGTGTGCAGTGTGCTTACTTCTGGTCTCATTTCGACTAGATGGACACTGTCTTGCTCAATGCAAGTGAATTGAAAGGTCAGAAACAGTCTAGACGGTATGTGGCTAGGAGTATGCATATCGCACACATACTTGTGATCACATGACCTCCCACTCCCGGCGCCAGCATAATATAATTTACAAGCCTGCAGTCACATATAGTGACTGCAGACTGGTAGCTTAAGCCTGGACAACCCCTTTAAGCCTCAGGGATACTATTCCATCTTGAGAAGTTCATCAACTGTAGGTCTCTGCAAGAAAGAGCACTACTATTCAAAAAAATCACTCATGTAACCATCCAGTGCCCTGCTCTTTACTGACAAGAATCCCTAAACATCTGCCTACAGATAGATATCCTTTTACAGGTGATTCTGATTTGGCAAATATGCTAAGTCATGTTTCAAGGCTTGAAGGGAATCAAGGGGGAAGCCAGTTTTTGCTATGTAATCTGAAAGCACCATAATGTAGGGGATGAGACCCTGATTCCAGCAATGGGTCCCTTACTATACTGCATACTGCTGTTTCAATGCAATCAGTGTTTTAGCAGCAGAAAAGTATCACTTTAAGACCAGCTGCCCTCATGCTTCCTAGTCCATCCACACCCCCAGCACTGATTGGCAGTTTTCTGCTGTCATGCTGCAGCTCTGCAGGTAAATGCAGACTCCATTAGGTGGCAGCAGAGTGGAGAGAGGACAGAAATCCTGTTCAGAGCAGACCAGCAGAATTGCAGGTGGCAGCAGAATAGTCAAACAATCCGGGTAGATACCAGAGAGTAGCGTAACACCAAGGGGAAAATCACACACGGAGTCAGAGGAGCGCCAAGAGGTCAGTACCAGTCCGAAGCAGAAGTACAAGAAGGAAGAGACAGAGTCAGGTCAGAGCCAAAACCGAGTCGAGTACCGGGGAATCCAGACATGAAGGGAAAACACAGAGCCAGGGTGGGAAGGACGGAATGAACACACATGGGGAAAGTCAGTTAAACGCAGCAGGACAAATTAGGGTTTCACCCGCCATAGGCAGGAATTATAACTGACACTGCCTGCAGAATGTAGCGCAGAGAAATAACTGACCTGAAACCAAAACGAGGCTGAAAGTTAACCCCTGACATGACCAGACCTGGGAGAGGAGAGACACCTGGGAAAGGAGAGACAAAACCCCAAACCTGATCCCGATCATGACAATAGCAATATACATTGTACACAGAAAGCTGCTAATCAGTGGTGTGGGCGGAGTTACACATGGCTCAACATTCTGAGCTCTGATAGAACTGCACAATTGTTGGACTACTATAAACTAAGTGATACATCATTGGCATCAGGGTTTCTGTCACTATATTATGCTGCTGTCAGATTACTTAGCAAAAGCCTGCTGACCGATTCACTTTACAGGAAAGGACATTAGCTTAGGCTGACACTTGAGAAGTCATTTTGATTTCTTCGGAAGGAGATCTAATTTGCATATCATGTTTTAATATTACAGCTCACACATCTGCATTGTATTAGTGGAGACTTGTCTGAATTTTGGGCTGAGTAATGTTATGTCTTTGAATTTTCACATCCTGAGCAAATCACTATTTTGTGTCCTCCAGCCCTGTTATTTTGAATGTTGTTTATAGAGCCTCTTGTTTCCCTGCAATAAAGGGCTAGGTCACCGCATCTGCTACAAAATAAATGAAATTGGAATTTGTCAAGGATAAAGGCCAGCATGTCATGTTTTTCCATTTGCAAAGCCCTGCAGTGTAACTCAAAGGGTTTGCTTTTTGTAGTCCTATTTATTGAGACTTCTCTCTGTGATTCATCCATTCAATAGGATTTCTGTCTCTTATTTCTATCAAGATTAACTGAACGTCTTGCTATTACCCAGTAAAGTTATTGTTTCGCCTGTGAAGACGTCTGCCTGCACCTAACGGTTAGAACAGCAAATGTCTATATACACATGAAGTTATGGAAATATTCACGTGTAAGTGAAAAAAATTGTCAACAGTTAACAATATTTCAATATGATATTATTAGTGATGAGCGAGTGTACTCAACAATATTTCAATATGATATTATTAGTGATGAGCGAGTGTACTCGTTGCTCGGGTTTTCCTGAGCACGCTCGGGTGGTCTCCGAGTATTTGTGACTGCTCGGAGATTTCGTTTTTGTTGACTCAGCTGCATGATTTACAGCTACTAGCCTGCCTGAGTACATGTGGGGGTTGCCTGGTTGCTAGGGAATCCCCACATGTAATCAAGCTGTCTGGTAGCTGCAAATCATGCAGCTGCGGCAAGGAAAACTAAATCTCCGAGCAGTTACAAATACTCGGAGACAACCCGAGCAACGAGTATACTCGCTCATCACTAATCATTATTGATTATTGATCACATAAGATGCTGTTCAGAGCCTCCAACTTTATCTCTGTTATCCACAATGGCAAAATAGCAATGCATTGTATACAGTGCTGAAATAACTAAGACCATGAAGGGGTTCTCCAGTACTTTTACATAGGTAATCAATATAAGATTGTGGGGGCTGAGACCCAGTCCTCCCATTGATCAGCTGATATCAGGATGCACACAGTGCATGAAGTGGGACACCACAGCTCCGTATATTATGTAGTGACCGCTGCCGGGTACTGCAGATCAGATCCTATTATTTTCAATAGAGTGAAGCAGAAAACATCAGCTACATACTGTTTATACTTTTCTATTGGGTACTGAAGATCAGCTACTATTCGTTTAAAAATGTAGATAGCTGTAGTTTTCCACTCCATACATTGTTTATTTCCAGTCACTGAACATCGAGGGAGGCCAGATGTCAGAAACCCACCGATCTCATACTGATGACTTATCTGATTGATAGATATTCAATATAGAAGTATTGGAAAGACGTGACAGACCTTGCTGTACGTTAGTGGGTCTGTTTGACATCATCATGTGACGGATCCGGCATTGTGTCATTGCTTTAGTTTTCGTTATGAAAAAAAGCCACAATGTAGAAGGGTGTTGAAGAGTCAGACTCTCTGCTCTATCACTATCATGACAACTCTGCGAGACTTGAAACTGAAAGGGAGATGATACAGATTAGATATTAGAAAAAAAAATTGACAGTAAGAGTGATTAATGAGTGGAGCAGGCTGCCACGAGAGATGGTGAGTTCTCCTTCAATGGAAGTTTGCGCTAACCGAAATGAAGATCTTTGATTCAATAATCTAAAGGAGCATTTTTATTCCACAGCATGTGTACCATTGGTTTTTGCTCTTGAGAAAGACGCTAGTCCGTTGTGGAAATGCGTTGTGGAATAAAAAACGCTTCTATATATTATGGGATCAAAGATCTTAATTTCAGTTATCACAGCCCCAAACTGTGAATTGTCTTTTTCTTCAATATTCTTTATGAATAGTGGGAGGAAAAGTAATTTGTCGCCTGTTTTTTTTGTTTTTTTCTGATTCATTGTTCATTGGCATGCATTGGTAAAATAATATACCTTGTTTGTTATTATATTTTGTTGAATTTATGACAAAAAATAGGTAAATTGATTGTCCAATTATATCCACTGATGAGTGCCATGTTCGGACACTGGCTAAAGCCCCATCCGCCCCTTCCTTACACACCTAGGCTGGTTATTGCAATCTTTTGGCCTAGTGCAGACATGGCACATCAGGGACACATGCTTCAGCTAGTTGTGTTAGAGCGGCACTGGACTGAAAGAAGGAAACAAATACTAAGACACAGAAGATTTATTTCTATATTTCTCAATTTTAACGATAAGACAAAATAGGACACAAAGGGAGAAAATTAAGGTTGCAATTTCTGGGAGATATTTTGTAATTTTTTTTACATGTATTTTCTATTTTACCTTTAACATGGTGAACGGAATAGTAATATGTACAGATTCCGATGATAAATGCTTTGTATAAATTGTTCTCCATTCAATGGCCTGTAGCTTGGATTTTCCATTACTTCCTGATCATCAATGTCAAACTGTCAGGACCCCCACTGATATTTTAGAAAAGAAGGGATTCACTACACCAATTAATCACTGCAACGTCTACATTTTTACTGCCCTTGAAAAAAAAGCTCTATTATAGACTCCTGTACATCAGGTGCAGAAAAAGCCAGAAAGACGTCAGTCCCTTTATTTCTCGTAAGACACCAATATCAGAAATGTTTTAACATGACTGTAGCCTGAATTTCTAGCCTTCAAGAGAAAAAACATCGAGCCCTTCAGTCTCAGGATCAGAAGGGGTCCTAGAATTTGACCCCCTAATTGATGATAATGTTGCGGTATAATGTACCTAACATTATAAGATGGGAACACCATGATTACCATGCTTACCGCACCGGTGAATGGGGAAGAAGAATAATGGTGGGGTTTTTATGCTAATGATTCATCTGTGCAGCCGCTGCAGATACATCATCTTACTAACTTTAAATCTGTGCAGATTGTTCATTACTACAAGGAATGGCTTTAAATGTTAAATGTCAAAACAAAGTTGTTTCCTCATTTTCTCCTGCACGGTCATATCCCAAAAGGCCTGGAAAATAAGGCAGCCATTTTCTGTTAAGCTGCTATACTCAGCAAACTAGATTGAAGTGTTTGATAAGCCTCTCTATTCTTCCGTGCCTGAAGCTATCAGAAGGGGAAAGCAACCAATCAACCATAAACAGATAGAAACCGTTGCCATTTTATGTCTATCTGCATTATGAGTCATCATCATAGTGAGAACGGCATAGGAACAAAATTACATTTGTATCATAGACACATAAACAGGGGCATTAACATGAAAAATACACCAAACCAGTATATGCAAGGCAATATTCTAATTTAGGGCATTATTAGTATATTAAGTCAACCGATAAATATGACATAATTTTATGATAAACAATAGTATCATACCATCAAACATGTCAAAACTGATTAAAGAGCAAATGCATTGAAAAAAAATGAATTGAAAACTTTTTATTCAATTTAAGAAGCCCTCCTCCCATCAAAGTTTTTATCCTTTTAATATATTGCAATTGTCATATTACATAGTACTGTTTACTTACAATTGCTCATTTTGCTTTTCTACCCAATTCATTATTCTCTTTTCTCTGCTCTATGTAGAAACAGGAAATCTCTTTTCCCTGCATGAGTCATCAACTCCTGACACAGCTGCTCGTCTCCTCCCTTCTGCCTGGGAATTTGCACTGATGACTCATGGAGTGAACAGAGACTTCCAGTTTCCCTATAGAGTGTAGAAGGATTTAGCTAGTCTGTTTTAAAGGGAACCTGTCACCCCCAAAATCATGGGTGAGGTGAGCCCACCGGCATTAGGGGCTTATCTAGAGCATTCTATAAAGCTGTAGATAAGCCCCCGATGTATCCTAAAAGATGAGAAAAAGATGTTAAATTATACTCACCCAGGGGCGGTCCCGCTGCTGGTCCGGGCCTGGCACCTCCCATCTTCATCAGATCATGTTCTCTTCTGGTCTTCACACTTAAGCTCCGGCACAGGCGTACTTTGCCCTGTTGAGGGCAGAGCAAAGTACTGCAGTGCGCAGGCGCCGGGAAAGGTCAGAGAGGCCCGATGCCTGCGCACTACAGTACTTTGCTCTGCCCTCAACAGGGCAGACAAAGTACGCCTGCGCAGGAGCCACAGTGTGAAGACCAGAAGAGGACGTCATCTGATGAAGATGGGAGGCGCCGGACCCAGACCAGCAGCGGGAACGCCCCTGGGTGAGTATAATCTAATGTCTTTTTCTAATTTTTTAGGATACATCGGGGGCTTATCTACAGCAGTCCAGAATGTAGATAAGCCCCTGATGCCGGTGGGCTTACCTCACCTGCAATTTTGAGGGTGTCAGGTTCCCTTTAAATCACAACATTTCATAGACCTTAAAAAGAGAATATTTATCTAGGCAGAATGGCAAAATGAGCAGTTAAGCTGAGTATGCAGTGCTATATAATATGGTGATTGCAATATATTAAGAGGATAAAAGTATTGATGGGAGGAGGAGTGGGTCTTTAAGATAAGACTATAGATTTACCATTACAAATTGTGATAATATTACAAATTATCTTTTACTTACCATCAAATATGGTGGTGGATGACCGTGTCATCATCACCATGAAAAGTATGACTTTTTGATATGAATGAATAATATATGCTCATAAACATCTAGCCTAAAGGTAGTAACATGTCGAAAATGAATATCAGCAACCATCTAATGAGTAAGGCCATACCCCACTCTCTCTCAATGACAAATGTCAGAAGGAAAATTTGGACTTCTGGGTGGAGTAGTGTGTGTTCGGGGGACGGCTCAAGTGAAGTTGCGCTGGGTATAAATTTTGTAGGGGTGCAAGAGTGAAAAAAAATAAGAAGTAGGAGTAGCCCAGGCCCCAGACTTCTGGGCAGGTGCACTAGATCTTTGGGTGAGTAGCACTTTGAACTATATGGAAGTTACATGATGCCGATACATTTGTATCTTGTAGCTGGCCCAACCACACATCATCTTATAGGTCAAAGGCTGAGGCAGGCCTACGGCCTACAAGACATCAATGTATTGGGGCTGACAGCGCAAAGAGGCTGTGCTAGCCAACTCTGTGTGTTTAATCATATTATTACTGGGATAGGGTTGCAGTACTTGCCTTCCCTCGGGTGCTGCCTATCCATTCTACGCCACTGTGCTATCCCTAGCGATATAGTTTATGAGTTATACTTTACGATTCTTTGATCTGCCTGTTAGCAAATATCATGTTAAAAATATCTCACATCACTCTTTCTAAGAATGAAAATTGGATTTATTTCCCCTTGATAATTCCTTTGTTGATTTATTGACACCAGATTTATACTTAAATCCTAAGTGTAACCAAGTGTTTATGGAAACCAGCTGCATATGCTCTCAAAACTTACAGAATATAGAGAGTGACTGCCATTCTGCCATAAAAACAAATATGGCTTTATTCCAGAATCTCTTTAAGGTTATACTTTGACATGATTTAGTGAAACCCAACTTAAGGCCATAATATGAACATATGATCACTAATGAATGGGGAAAAGTTTTACTACTTCAGTCATTGTTTAATCGGGGTTATATAATATATTTAGCCATACCCCCTACTGTCACAGACAGGGCCTATTTGTGTACATACTTTCTAAACCCTGTCTAGACCATATGTACATTCCGCAGTCTCTGTTTTTCTTTAGTAAAAGGCCTATGGCTCATCTGAAAGTCAAAGCATGTAAAACAATTTAACAACGCTGCTGTGATTTTCTGATCCTATTCAACTTGTATTACATCATGTGCAGGTGGCATGAATTAAAATCAAATAAAAGGGGGAAGGAGACAAACATTTGTTTTTATAAAGTGTAACATGGTGATTGGTCTGTAGCCAAGTGTAGATTAAGAATGCAGAAGATGTTCAATGTGCCAGAACATGCAAACTCTTTCGATCTGAATGCTTTATTCTTCTAGGAAAGAATAAAGGGTAGATTTAATATATGCTGACAATATAATCACCAATATATAGGTTATTGAGGGACGTGCTGTATATTGGTATGATATGTTACCAAAGTATCCATCATACTCATATTCCAATCACACATAGTCAACAAATAGCCGTAACAAATGCAAAATATTATTTTAGACATATAGGGGAATGGACAGACAGATGTATAATACATAATATAGAGGAATAATGGCCAATATCTCTAGACCGCAAAGGCTGTCCTGTTATGAACCGGTGACCCTGGAGCCGCATGAGACTATCTCTGGAGTAGGTGGTACCTGTACTGACCGCAATCCTAATACTGACACCGCAACTAGAAGTAGCCGTGGGATGTACCTAACCAGGCCTAGACACCTCGACACAGCCGGAGGATTAAATACCCCTAAAGATGGAAATGGGAAATCCTATCTTGCCTCAGAGCAGAGCCCCAAAGGATAGGCAGCCCCCCACGAATAATGACTGTGAGTTTAAGAGGAAATACGTACACAGGCAGAAAAGACAGAGTTTAGCTAAAGAGGCCCTTCTAGCTAGATAGAAAGGATAGGACAGAGTTCTAAGCGGTCAGTATTAAAACACTAGAAAAATCCACAGCAGAAGATACTATATCCTACATCTAACTAAAGACATAGGATGTATATCTGCATCTCCAGAGAAACCAGCATGACAGAAAAATCCAAACAAGTCTAAGCTGGACAAAAAATACAATAGATTGCACTGCACATAAAAGCACACTGCATGCGTGCTACAGAGAACCAAAACAGGACACTTATCTTAGCTGAAATGACAGCAGGGCAAATGGAGCCAGACAGAGATGCTATCTCTCCAAGATACAATGGACAACTGGCAGGGATTGATGGATCCTACAAACCTAAATACCTAATAGAGCTGCAATAAGCAGAAACACCTGCCCTGGCCTATAATCCAGAGACCATTGCACTACCACTAACAACCACCGGAGGGAGCCCAAGAGCAGAATTCACAACAGTGTCCAGTCAGAGACACTAGTGAAACCCTGCAAAACAGAATGGGTGTGCGTTGTCCAGCAGCTCAGTAGGTGATATACGCTATATAAACTCCCAGAATACCGCTAGGAGCTGCCAGTTATTGTGCCTGGTTTATTTCCTGCGCTATTTTTCTGTTGTAATCATATTTTCTTGACTGGGCTTATGACCATGATTTTGCCTCTCTGGGATCCCCATTTTAGTGACTCAACTTCTTTGATTATTATCATGGCATTCTCATCTAGTCAGCAGCTACTCCATAGATGCAACCCAGGGAGTACCTTTGTTAGTCACGATCATTATATAGGAGTAATAGGGTGAACGCTAGGGATCCTCTGGGACCTTCTCAATGGAGTTGCTATCACCAAGTACTGTATACCTGAGATAGTCTTGTTCCGCTGACGACCTCAGACAGACGTAACTTGTAGTCGGTTCATAGATGGATATGAGTAGTTAATATGAAGAGATAGGTAAAGTTATTTCAATATACTCATGTCTACTTCCTTACCCTTCCTCTAGATTCAAGAGATTTTCTGAGTTGAATGGTGACAGTTTTCCAGCTTTGCCAAAAAATATGAGATTTTGTGATACTCTGTCTAGGAAATTTAAGCTATTTATGTTTGCTTATGGCCACCAAGTGACATGCAGGCAGTTTATTTTACTCACTTATATAGCGCTATTAATTCCAAAGCATTTTTCAGACATTACTGCCACTGTCTCTATTGGGGATCACAATCTAGATTCCCTATCAGGATATCTGTGGAGTGTGGGAGGAAACCAGAGGAAACCCACACAAACATGTGGAGAACATTCAAAGTTATTGCAGGTGTTGTCCTTGGTGGGATTTGAACCCACGACCCAGCGTTGCATCGTTAACCACTGAGCCACCATGCTGCCCACTGTATTGAATTTAAATTGTGTGGAATTGGAGCCTTTAACACAATTTGTGAATAGAAAACTATGAAATCATCTGTGGATTGATAGATAAAGAGATAAATGTAGATGTCAGTCAGAAGTAAAACAGTTTGAAATTTCACATTTTCATTTATCCTTTTTCATCAAAGTGCATTTCTCTGAAATGCATTCAGCAAATAAACCACAAGGCCACATTTACAATCATGACTAATACAATTTTTGTAATTTAAGTAATGACTTTCTAGAAATGCTATTACCCTAACAATTGGGATCAACATAAAAATACCGTACATTTTATGTAAAAGCTTCTGTGTATTTCTGAAAAAATCCTGACTCAGGCTTATGAAGAAAATATCATTTCCAGTTTTTGCAGCTTTTAATATGGATTGATTTATAAATAATGTAATCATTGATACAGTGACGCATTCACAGGTCTGTGATTTGTTCTACTGTATATTATGTTATTCACATTGTGAATATGGAATATGATCAATATTCCTGCACCTTCAATTTTTTTCTTCATTAACCCTATATCGACATATGCTAGCTCCTTGACTTTGATATGGGCTCAGAAGCTGAGCCTGCATCTTTTCTAGCAGATGATAGCAGTCATCCTCTCCCTATAATAGCCACACATGGAGCTTAGCTCTACCTATGGCTGTTAAACATTTAAATGTTGCTGTCCATCTGTGACAGTGGCATTTACAGCGCACATACCCCTGGCACACTGTTGTGATCTCACTTCGGCACACTAGCAACATGATTTCAGGGAGCCAAAGGGTTCGTGTGACACCCAGGGATCTGCTAGAGATCCATGTGCCTGTCATGACAGTCCTCCTGTGTATTTTTTTGCTATAAATAGCAATACTGTGAAATTGCCATACATAGTGTAACGCGCCCAGGGTGCTAGTTGTGGCAGCGAGCTGTAGAGTTCCCACACCGTGACACCCCACACATGAAATACAATGTCCTTTCTGCTGCATGTGCAGCGTGTACAGTAGTACACTCACATTCACTGTCAGAGTGTCCTCGGCTTCTTTCACTCCAACTCCGCATCCTCAAGCTCCACAAACCATCTCAGAGACAATGTCCTTTTTAAACAGTTCAACTTTACTTAACTGTAGGTTTTCTATCACAAATGCAGCACAATGTACACAGAGTGGCATCTCTCACGCTTTTCCTGCCTTCCCGGCAACCTCTATTCTTCCCGGCAGTGCCTGCCTTGCTTCTGGCAATCCCTGCCTCGCTTCTAGACAATCTATGTCCCGCTCCTGGACAATCTCTGTCCCGTCCGTGCATTCAGGCCCACCTGCTTCCTACCATCCACTGGTCCGGCTTCAAAAGGAAAAGGGGCCAGGCTCACTGTCTCAGCTTCACCTGCCCCGTTCATAGACCCTGGATCCTCTTTGGGTTGGTTTCTATTCACGCTGATGACCGCCTGCATGATACTCAGCCTGGGGCCCCTTCCTACCTTAGCAGCCTTATCCCCACAGCTAGCAGACTGTCACTTTTCACTGCTGCATCCTGACTAACTCCCAACCAGGAAGTGCCTGCCTATATCCCCCTGCTCTATGTTGCACTACTCTATAGCCCCTCCCAACTGGAAAAGCCCTATGCTAACTAAACCTAAACTAATACTCCTATTCTCTATCTCTAATGTGCCCACACTAATCTAAACCCACTATTGCCCTATGCTGTCTTCTATTCTATCCCTACTTCTATACATAACACACATCGAATACATCACATTACAGTATATAAACAATACAGCAACATTACACTAACATTAGTGAACGACAAGGTGCTTCACGTAATCATGGGAACAGTGTCCAAAGAAGGGGAGGCAGGTGACGTCCCTAGTCGCCCCCTTACAACAGCACAAGCGATCAGGCAATTGCAGGTTGAAGCACCCTGGAGGAACAACAAAATATAGTAAAAATATATATATATATATTGCAAAAAAATAAAAAAGTTTGAATCACCCTCCTATTTTCCATTAAAAATCAAGAAGTAAAAAAAGTCACACATGCGGTATCGATACATTCATAAAAGTCCAAGCCATCAAAATATAAAATTCATTAACTCGATTAGTAAGACAATAATGACAAAAAAATTAAAACTCCAGATTTGCATTTTTTCTACAGTTGCAACAGCTCAAAAAATGCAATAAGAAGCAAACAAAACATTGTATCATCCCCAAGTTTCCATGGAAAGCACCCAATCGCCACGAGTCAAGCAGCTGATATTCCCAAGAGACTTGGGACTCATCTGTTACCATAATATGCCCCCTTATTTAACCAATTTCTGACATTGGATCGAACTACTGAAACACCTTATTTTGTATGGAGTTCCTTCAAATGGACATACTGCTACAGTAAGTCCAAAGGTGATCGTCCATTTAGAAGGTTGTGAGTGAAAGGGGTCTTCCTCTCTCACACCTTTGGCCCACCACAATTCAATCACAGGGAGCTAATAGTTTCCACGGCACCCAAACAAGGGTTATAACATGTGCCCTCTCAGTTTGGTAATGACAGGTCTAATAACCTGCAATACAAAAGTGTTGTAGGGTATTAGATAAGCAATCAGATGAATGAAAGATGTTGTACAATAAAGTGAAGATAAGAAACAAATTTCAAGTATATTGAAAAATGCAAAAACAAAATACAAAAGAGAGAGCAAAAAAATCCTGAAAAAAATGATTCAGCAAGAAATGTTTATTTTTATGTAAAAACAAAAACAAATTAAAAAATGTAGATATACATATTTGGTAGCGCTGCATCTTGAATGACCAATCTATAAAACCTTCCTACATTTTAACCTCCAGAATGAAAACCATAAAAACTCAAACAATATTAAAAACTCAGATATTTTTTTTTCTATAAAATTTACCTAAGAAGGCAAATGTAGCAAAGCATAAAAATTATATAAATGTGACATCATTATGATGATAATACTAACCTGTGGAGTAAAACTGTCTCACTACTCATACCATACAGTGAACGCGGTAAAAAAATGACAATGGTCGACAATGACAGATTGAAAAATTCTAAAGACCAGAACAGGCCACATCTACGAGTTCATTTTTTTAAAAAGTTTACTTCTAAACAAATAGATATAATGAAATTCCAGCATTTTGGATTGAAGTTTGCTTTTCTAATTGAGTGGTACTGCAAACAATGGCCAGGAAATTTAGGTTCACTTGTAATGCAGAGAGCTTGGATGTGGGGATAAGAGCTTTCTATTCATGCTGAATAAAACTGATGTTTTTTCCTTAGTAAAAAAGTTCTCATGCTGCGCAAGTGCAAAGACTATTATTGGCAAGAGCTTTGGATTGAATTGTATATTATGTGCATTTCTGGGAATAGGCAAATTAAGTTCATTTTTGCTGCGCACAAAACGTGCTTACATTTTATTACTCAGTGACCCACATTTATTAAGCAGTTTTTAGTGTAAATTGGGACCAAAAAATGTCAAAATATATACTTAATCTTGCAAAAAGATGTCAATTGCACATAATGTAAATGTAACAATGCTCACCAAAAGTTGAAACGTGAACTTAGAGTACCAGGAGGAGCGTGGTGAAATGTTTATATCGATTTAAGAAACATTATGCTATAATGTGTTTCAAAGCTTGGGCTCAAATATGTACCTGCTCTTAGGACGGGTTATCTGAGGCCTTGTTTTTTTTACAATGTGCCTTAGCACTAACAGGCAGGTAGTTGCTAAATACCTGCACGGGCGCCAATCTCTGCTGGCACAGAATAGTCACAGACTGCTCCGGCCAGCGATTTAGTGGTATCCATTGACCCCACCTCGACAGAGCAGTGGCTTCCTTTCCTCTGTGCTCTGTTGATGGAGCGTGACTGCCGACATCACACTGAAACCAACTGTTAATCAGCATGATGTCAGCAATCACTCCCCATTGACAGAGCAGCCGAGACAAAGAATAGCTACTCTGTTGACATGCAGCAGCTGAATTGCCAGCAGACCACTATAGTTGTCACTGCCAGATTGCTATGAGTACCGCCCAGTGGTCAGCAATTCTGCTACATGCAAGCAATCTGATCATCGCCAGTATGTCAATAAAAGGTTAGAAGGAAATTAAAAGAGCAATAGGGTCTTATCTGGATATAAAGAGATAAATTCTATTCAAATTTACTCACCAGATCGAGCCCTAACACAGGCTCATAAAGACTTAAGCTGCTGCAGATCCACCGAACTCCTCGTGACCAACAAAACATAAAAAAAATGGGATACAGAGGTAGATTCTTCTCTGCACCGCTTATAAAATTAGAAGTCCAATTAAGTAATCCAATGGAAAAATGGCTTTATTCAACGTGTTTCGGAGCACCACAGCTACTTCACATGTGTTATCCTGATGAAGGAGCCATGGTGCTCCAAAACACGTTGAATAAAGCCACTTTTTCATTGGATTACTTAATTGGGCTTCTAATTTTATAAGCAGCACAGAGAAGAATCTACCTCTATATCCCATTTTTTTTATCATCGCCAGTATGTAGCAGAGCCTATCGGGTTGTGGCAGCTTCTAAATGCCTCTGTGAAACTCTGAAAGCGACATTTAACAAGTGCTTCTGGCAATCGTGCTGGAAATACGCCCACTGGTGACCCACGTCACTTGATCACGAGTCACTGGTGTGTTGGCGAGACAACCGGAAGTCTCCTGGAGACCTCTATGGTTGTCAGTGCTGGATTGCTGCGAGCACCACCCAGTGGTCGGCACACATAGCAAGTGAGCAATTCTGATATATAGAGGCGATCTGACAGCAGAGCCAATCGGGTTGTGGCAGCTTCTAGTCTCTCATGGAGACTATTGAAGCATGCCAAAAGTAAAAAAAAAAATGCTTTCAAAAATATAAAGAAAAATGAAAGTTCAAATCACCCCCCTTTCGTCCATTCAAAATAAAACAATAAAAAAATCAATCATACACATATTTGGTATCGCCGTGTTCAGAATCTCCCGATCTATGAATAAAAAATGATTAACCTGATCGCTAAGTGGCGTAGGAAGAAAAAAGTTAAAACACCAGAAAGACTTTTTTTTAGTCGCCATGAAATTGCATTAAAATGCAATAACGGGCTATCAAAAAATCATATCTGCACCAAATTGGTATCATTAAAAACATCAGCTCGGCATGCAAAAAATAAACCCTCACCCAACCCAAGATTACGAAAAATGCAGTCGCTATGGGCATCACAAAATTGCACAATTTGGAATTTTTTTTCCAGTTTTCTAGTACACGACATGGTAAAACCAATAGTTTCGTTCAAAAGTACAACTCGTCCTGCAAAAACAAGCCTTCACATGGCCATATTGACATAAAAATAAAAAAAGTTAGTCTGAGAAGAAGGGGAGCAAAAAGCACAAAACCATAAAAAGCTCTGGGGGTTAAAGGGTTAAAAAACTTTGGAATTTTTTTTCACCACCATTTAGGTAAAAAAGAACCTATACATGCTTGGTGTATATGAACTCGTAATGACCTGGAGAATCATAACGGCAGGTCAGTTTTAGCATTTAGTGAACATGGTAAAAAAAATAAATAAATAACTGTGAGATTGCACTTTTTTTGCAATTTCACCTCACTTGGATTTTTTTTCCCGTTTTCCAGTACGCGATGTGTTAAAACCAATGGTGCAGTTCAAAAGTACAACTCGTCCCTCAAAAAAAAAGCATCCACTTGGCCATATTGATGGAAAAATAAAAAAAGTTATGGCTATGGAAAGAAGGGGAGCAAAAAACGAAAATGCAAAAACGGAAATGCTTCCGGGGATTAAGGGGTTAAACAGTTGCTAAAAAAAGATGCAAAGTAAGAATGCGGTAAATAAAAAATAGAAGTGTTAATAGTTTATTTTTATTAATTAACAAGATGCAAAGTGAATGAACAAGAGAGAAATCTAAATCACCCTTTGCCTTCAAAGCATCATCAAAGGATTATTAAGCGACTTAATATGCTCGAAATCATGGGAACTGGGGTGCAAAACATTTTAGCAGGTGCTCTGGATTATTTAGAAAAAAAAACGTAAAATAGTTGGCCCTAACAGATTGCAGCTTGTTCGTCGAAGAATGAATGACTGAAAGCAACAGTGATGCATGGTAGAGGCTCCCTGTAAGTTTAGGCCTGCATTTCAGCAAGTGGAGATGCAGATTTGGGCAGAAATAATGGTGTCATCAGTGGTGAAAAATACAGGCAGAAACTTATCCTTCATGTCATCTGACAGTTGTCCTAATTCCCCCCCTCACTCCTTACTTTCCTCTTTCTTCCCCCTAATTTATTTTATCATTTTGATTTTTTCATTTTAAATGTTATCATTAAAAGTCATGTTTTAATCTCAACATCAAGAGGATGCTGGAATCCCCTTTTTCTCTTTGACTTGTACGGAGATGGTTGTCATGTAGTTGTTGAATAATCAAAAAACTTAAGAAGGCATTAAAAGTTCCATACCTGTTGAACTTGGAGAAACCATTTGCTATAGTAGCTGTGTTGAGTTACATTGTTGGTTTTTGATTGATTTATTGCAAATAGCATAAAGCTTGTAAATTTTGCTTATCAACCTAATTTTCCATAGGGATTAAATAATTTTGATTACAACTGTATATGTGGCCTGTCTAGACTTGCTTGGAAAATTCCCTTAGTTAGTATTATCAACTGAGGCTCGAAATCCCTGGAGCATGGTCTGTTTTTGGTAAATATTGGTTGATTGGAATTGTGCCCACCTCATTTTAAACTTCAGCCTAACATTTTGAATTCATCTTGTATCATAAATTCAATCGTACGCATCAGATGATCCATACAACACTCTTATCTGACATAAAGAAATATCTGTCAGCCTCCAAAATTAGCAAATATCGACTGTATCATTAGCGACCAATTACCGTGGCTGCAGACAACCCTGGTAACCAGCTAAACAGACTTGGTCATTATCTTTTAATGTGAAGAAGAGAATCCCCTTTGAGACCTTGTTACTAATTGCTTCTTTTTGCCTCTTCTTGCACAAGCTGGTTGTTAAAAATAAGATAAAGATAGCTATATACTGGAATATAAATAGATCCGCTATGAACAGATGCAAACGTCTCATACAGAAAGAATACTGGTTGCGTATCCCCTTTTAGCAATAAAAACGGCTTCCTAGGCCTATTGAGATGAGTAGCTGTCAGCAGCATAGACCTCATCCAATGTAAAGCTGTACATTATCACATGGAAATACAGTTGATTTTTTATTCTTTGGGGTGATATGAAAATTAGACATCCGATGGCCATCTGCTGGGCAGCTTCTCGGCTGCATCCATTGCTCGTACTCCATTACTATAAATAACAAGATGAATGATTATGAGGGTTATCCACTGCCTAAGCAGCCCTGTCATATTTAGTGCATGATGCAATGCAAACTATGGCCTTCATGCTATCACGGATATTGGATGCTTGCTGAGTTGCTGGATGGAGAACGTCGTGCAATGAATATCATCAAGGAATATGTGCACTGAAGCAAAGCTCAACCTCCAAACCCTGCAGCTGAGACAGAATCTGTTGAATATCATTACTGACTAATCTTTAGTATAAGGTGTTACGTGGTACTTGCAGCTTAACATACAAAGAAGGTAGCAAGATAAGGGAGCAGGAGAAATTTAGATGAAAACTGAGAACGTATAAAATGAGGATTTTAGGATCCAATGTCAAAATATGTGCTCAAGGCTAATTAAAAGACCACACTGTCTTCTGCAAAGTGTCATCTATCCAAAAGGGATAGCAAGTCTGGGATACACAAAGGCATCTTTTGGAACAGGGCTACGCAACTAGGATTAGTAACAGTCCGCTTAACTGAGTCTGAAGCAAGAACTATGAAAAAGCAAGGGAGATGTGTTGGTAAAATTTAACTTTTAATAATTCAAAAATAAAATAATGGAGCCCTTATGGTTCCCTAGAAGTAGGACACTACATACAACACACATAGAAGTCATATAAAGAACATCGCTTCACCATAGGGATGGAAGTATATAAACATGGGTAAGGGAATGATAATGCAACATGATGTAAAGATTTCAACCATGAAACTCTAAAACAAACAGGAGGCAAGATCTCATTTGAAGAATTATATATAACCATTCAATCAATGCCCTGGTGAGTACTAAAAAGTGACATATGTAAAGAAAAGAACAATCTCACCCAATGTTGCTCCTCGTTCAACCAGATTTCGTTTAGAAAAAACAATGCTTGTAAAGTCCTATTTGTCCAAATCGCAATGTGAGTTGGAGTTGAACCTTGGGGAAACATTGCGATAGGTTCTATGGTATGTCCTTGTGGTGGGGTAATGTATGGACACATGTGAGAGCCTTCCCCATCAAATTTGGACAAATAGGACCTTACAAGCATTGTTTGTTAGAAATGAAATCTGGTTGAACGAGGAGCAACATTGGGTGACATTGTTCCTTTCTGTATACATGTCACTTTATAATACTCACCAGGGTATTGATTGAATGGTTATATATAATTATTCAAATAAGATCTTGCCTGCTGGTTGTTTTAGGGTTTCAGGGTTGAAATATATCCATATATCCATCCTGATCCCTTGTCCTGCCCCCCACTCCCCCCATAAATCCATCCAGGCTCCCACATATATCCATCCTGGACCCACATATACAAGTGCTTCTCACAAAATTAGAATATTATCAAAAAGTTAATTTATTTCAGTTCTTTAATTCAAAAAATGAAACATATATTATATAGAGTCATTACAAACAGAGTGATCTACTGTATTTCAAGTGTTTATTGCTGTTTATGTTGATGATTATGGCTTACCGCCAATGAAAACCCAAAAGTCATTATCTCAGTAAATTAGAATAAAATAACAAAAAACACCTGCAAAGGCTTCCTAGGCATTTAAAAGGTCCCTTACTCTGTTTCAGTAGGCTCCACAAACATGGGGAAGACAGCTGACTTGACAGAAGTCCAGAAGGCTGTTATTGACACACTCCACAAAGAGGGTAAGCCACAAAAGGTCATTGCTAAAGAAGCTGGCTGTTAACAGAGTGCTGTATCCAAGAATATTAATGAAAAGTTGAACGGAAGGAAAAAATGTGGTGGAAAAAGGTGCAAAAGCAACCAAGATAACCGCAGCCTTCAAAGGATTGTTAAGAAAAGGCAGTTCGAAAATTTGGGGGAGATTCACAAGGCGTGGACTGCTGCTGGAGTAATTGCTTCAAGAGCCACTAGACACAGAGGTATCCAGGACATGGGCATTCCTTGTGTCAAGCCACTCATGATCAAAAGACAATGCCAGAAGCGTCTTACCTGGGCCAAGGAGAAAAAGAACTGGACTGTTGCTCAGTGGTCCAAGGTGTTGCTTTCAGATGAAAGTAAATTCTGCATTTCATTGGGAAATCAAGGTCCCAGAGTCTTAAGGAAAAGTGGAGAGGCACACAATCCATGCTTCTTGAGGTCTAGTGTGAAGTTTCCACAATCAGTGATCGTTTGGGGAGCCATGTCATCTGCTGGTGTAGGTCCACTGTGTTTTATCAAGACCAAAGTCAGCACAGCCATCTACCAGGAAATTTTAGAGCACTTCATGCTTCCCTCTGCCGACAAGCTTTTTGGAGATGGAAATTTCATTCTCTAGCAGGACTTTGCACCTGTCCGCACTGCCAAAAGTACCAATACCTGGTTTAAAAACAACAGTATTGCTGTGCTTGATTGGTCAGCAAACTTGCCTGACCTTAACCCACAGAGAATTTATGGGGTGTTGTCAAGAGGAAGATGAGAGATGCTAAACCCAACAGTGCAGACAAGCTGAAGGCTGCTATCAAAGCAACCTGGGCTTCCATAGCACCTCAGCAGAGCCACAGGCTGATTGCCTCCATGCCATGCCACATTGATGCAGTAATTGATGCAAAAGGAGCCCTGACCAAGTACTGAGTGCATTTACTGAACATACATTTCAGTAGGCCAAGATTTTGGATTTGAAAATCATTTTTTAAGCTGGTGTTATAAAGTATTCTAATTTACTGAGATAATGACTTTTGGGTTTTCATTGGCTGTAAGCCATAATCATCAACATTAACAGAAATAAACACTTGAAAAAGATCACTCTGTTTGCAATGACTCTGTATAATATATGAGTTTCACTTTTTGTATTGAAGAACTGAAATAAATTAACTTTGTGATGATATTCTAATTTTGTGAGCAGCACCTGTATATGCATCCTGGCTCCCCCATATATCCATCCTGGCCTCCCATATATATGCATCCTGGCCTCCCCATATGTATCCATCCTGGCTCCCCCATATATCTGCATCCTGGCCCCCCATATATACATCGTGGCCCCCCATATATATGTATCCATCCTGGCCCCTCATATATATCCATTCTGCCCCCCATATCCTGGCCCCTCATATTTATCCATACCTGCCCCCCATATATATCCATCCTGGTCCTTTGTTGTGGCCCTCATATATCAATTCTGCCCTCATATATCTATCCTGGCCCCCTGGGCACCATATGTATCCATCATGGCCCCTCATGTGTATCCATCCTGGCCCCCCATATGTATCCATCCTCCCTCCTCAGATGTATCCTTCCTGACCTCCATATATTCATCCTGGCCCCTTGTCCTGCCTTCATGCACACAGTGAGAGAGAGAAAAAAAGATTCCTCTTACCTTCCTGCGCTCCCAGTGCCAGGCAGCGTCCTCCTCCTCTGCGGGTTCGGCACGCACATAGTAAAATGGCCGTCGACATAGCAGAGGCTGGAGATGAATATGTGCGCCTGTCACATGTGACACATGACACTGACATTATACGCCGGTGATGATGGATGCACACTTGACAGTATCGATCGGGGCATGCGATGCAGCGGTTCAGATAATGAACGCTGCGTGTGCATACCCCTGCATATACGCTGCCTACGCTTTTAAAGGGCCTGTGCCCCTAAAAACTGCAGACTTTTTTTTCTTTCTTTCTTCTTTTTCTCCTCCTCTCCTTCTTCCCAAAGCCAAGGACCCACCGGGGATTTCATTTTGATGGAAAGCATTAATTTTCATGTTATTTATGGGGCCATACACATTTCCAACTTTTTTCTCAGACAGAGTCTGTCAGAGGAAAAAATTGCCGCATATCCAAGTTTGATCTGATTCAGATCGCACTGGGCCATGCAAGTGAAGGAGACTGTGGAAACCATAGGACTGCAGTGGGATGACAGCTGAGTGTAGTCTGATTTCCACAGATTGAAATAATGGAGAAGATGGAGTAATTTTTTTTCTCCATCTTCTCAGCCAAGAGAATCGGATCATGCTATGATTATACTCTCTGATCAAACCCTGATCAGCATTTGATCAGAGTATGATTTCCATAATCGACCCGATTTTCTTGAATGAGACAATACATGCTCGTCTGCACCTATCCTTACATAGTTACATTGCAATTCTGCAATTAACAACTGCTACAGTAAAAAAACAGATTGCACGCGGAGTTTTCTGGATGAAAATTGGACCAATTTTTTTATCATGTAACCCCAGCCTTGGGTTAAGTTCCTACTATGAGGTTTTGTTGAGTTCCAACAAAGTGAATGGGATTTATAGAAATTTCATGCCCATTGGGTATTTTTTTAAATGGCTTAAACTGACGTGTGGTGCATGTGACAAATCTGCAACATGTCAATTTCTTTTGTGGGTATGTTGAGTTTTAGGTACTGATTTTGTCCATATAATTAGATGTTATAAATACCCAGGAAAAAATGAAGCATTTTTAGTGCTTTGCACAAATGCACTAAAAATGCGTGTAATCCATACATGACGATGTTAACCTGCAGAAGATTGACCAGGGCGGCACAAATTAAAGACAAAGACAGCGGCCAGTAAGTATGAGACTAGCGGCAGGGAATTTAGATCAGTAACACAACTCTAGGGGTAAAATAAGAAAAAATGCTGGTGTGGTGATTTAAGGACACTAGAGATAATAGGTAAAACATTAAAAAGATATTCGTAAATGATTCAAAATCAAAGCATCATTGCATAATCTAAGCTTGTTGTGTTCCTTATATCCTTTGTCTTTGAACACTTGCTTGATCCACTGGACAACATGGCTGAACACTGCGCAATACACAACTCCTCCTTTCTGTACAAAGATATATATCTTGGTACCGTGTTAGCCAGTAGATAGAAAAATATTCAGACTTGAGAGTCCTCAGTGGTTGATACCTTTTAATGGGTACCTAAAAAGATGGTAACGAATTGCAAGCTCTCGAGACTACACAGGTCCCTTCATCAGGCAAGGACTAATAGAAATCCTGAAGAATCTCATACTTTTATACAACACAGCACAGAGAGAACTAGACCTATTCAGAAGACCATAAAACATTAAGACTTCCTTATCTATGAACTGTTCCAATATCTATGTCTATCCCTCTCACATAATGAGAATTCTGCTTCACGTCACTTGTCTTATCTATTGCCTACTTTCTCTCTGCGCTGTGTTGTATATAAGTATGAGATTCTTCAGAATTCGTATTAGTCTTTACCTGATGAAGGGACATGCGTAGTCTCTAAAGCTTGCAATTTGTTACCATCTTTTCAGTTAGCCATTAAAAGGTATCAACCACTGAGGACTCTCGCGTCTGAATATTCTCCTTTCTGTAGTCATGCACTTGGTGGTTCAGCAATCAGTTGGGGTCTCATCAGCTAGAATATGTTCACTTGAAGTTTTTTGAATCTGACAAATCTGATGAGCTTTAGAAGTTGAATCTGCTTTAGGAAATTCTTTATTTTTTGGGAGGATTTTGAGGCATTTTTCTTTTCCTGAACCTTTTTTAAATAGTTTGTGTATAGTTTTTGAAGAGTTTTTTTTCTGAAGTCTTTTGATTTGACTGTTTTTAGTTTGGAGAAATTTTCTTCAGGATTTCAAATGATACCCATTTTTTTTCTTGCCTGGTGTTTTTCAAAGCCTCATGAGGATATATGCACATGGCATCCTTTTCAGGTAGATTCTGCCCAGTATCTGCCATATAAGATGGAGTGAAAGAGCCCCATAAAATGAACATAATACAGCAATGTCAAAACGACATTGCTGTGCACATGTTCCATCGTATGTCACATCTTTTAACCTTTTCAGGGTTCTGAAAGTCTAAAGTGGTTAAGAAAGTGACATGCTCATCCTACAGGTGTCTTTTGTCAGGAAGCTGTCTCTATACTTAACGGTATAGGATGAAAGCAGCCAGTAAAGCCGCTGACAATGGCATCCTAGGAAAAAGACAGCGGCTTCACCTGGGAATGCTGGTGGTTGTGTTGGTGGCTAAATGACAACAAGTGCCCATACCCTGAGGAAAAAAGATCGTAAAAACCCTCCTAAGAACAAAGTGGATTTCCCGTAGAAATGATTAGGGTCCGAGGTTTTTTTGAAGCAGTATTTTAGGAGGATTTTGAAATTGATCTGCTCCAAAAAAATCTTTAATAAAACTTTGTGTAAACATAGACCCCCACTGATCTATGATTTAGCATCTGTCCAGTAGATAGGTAATTAATATTTGTGGATAGAATACCCCTTTAAAGAGAATCTGATACAAGCTGCCCAATCCATGGGTGGCATGAATCAGGCACTGGCTGTATGAACCCAGTCAGGTATGTTTCACTCTGAAACGCTGCAGCATTTCAGAAAAAACATACTTTTAAAGCTGCCGTGGACTGAGCTATGCGGCAGACGATGAACAGGGGAGTCCCCTGCAGTTCCTCCACACTGACAGTGTCTGATAGGTCTCTATCCTATATGCACAAGTAGGCCGAAACCTGTCAGTCACGGCCAGTGGGTGCGGAGAAGCTGCCGGAGACCTGCCTCTGCCTGTCCAGCTAGTATGCCGCATGACTCGGTGCCCAGCGGTTCTTAGAAGTATGCATTGTTTCAGAATGAGATCATACAACCAGTGCCTGGTACATGCCACCCATGGATTAGGCTGCATGTATTAGATGCCGGACTGACTTTAATATATAAGGCATGCCCTCGTCTTGACAGTTAACAGTTTCTTATCTAATTCTAAAACCATAAATTGACAAACCGTATGGCTGGGATCATTGTAAATTACATTCATTTTCTGTGATTATAGCAATATAATTGATGGATGATTGTACTAGTTTATTTGTTGCATGCAGATAATGACAATTATAATCGTGTATGTATGAAAAGATATTAATAGCTTTTTATTTATAGTTCACTTTTTATTCCAGTAAGTAGTGAAATATGAATTGATTGTTCTTTGCACTCTCGGTGCAAACCCCAGCAAAATGCTAAATGGGGGTATTGAAGTTAAAAAAATAAATTGTTATGCAAATGCAATTAAGTATTTACTGTTCACGGGGAGGAAAATAATCAGAATCTGAAGACGACTGTGCTGTATTATATACCAGACTGTGGGCTTTCTCTAAGACATTTAGCAAAATAATAGCATTAACATCAGTCAGTTAAATATCCAATAGTCAAGAAATAAATTTAGCTACAGATTAAACCTTCATGGAACTATAAGCATAGTGGATCTCAGCGGTTCTCAGCCTTAATATTTGGTTGCCTAGCAACAAATGTTGGTTTTTAAATGTGCATGGCAAAGGAACACACTTCAGCCTCACAAAGTACTATAGTAGAAAAAAATCCCAAGAATGTAGGTTATGCCACCAGAATACTTAAATCACTTTAATGTTCCAAAGTGTTCCCAGTGTGTTGGCATGGATCTGGTTCTGGATCTCTGACAAGATTCTTTTGACTGGGGGATAAGGAAATATGTAAAAAAATCTATAGAAAAGCATACATAGTAATGATTTAAAAACAGGTGCCTTGGGACTCACAATTCCTGAATATAATTTTATATGTCAAAATAGTGCCCTCTACAGGTGGGAGCACTAGAAGAAGCATCATGCCAATTTGAAATGCTACAACATATTTATTTTGTATGCTTGCTAATATAGGGCCATTAATTGCACAGCGCTTTATCATCACTGTCTCTATTGGGGCTCACATTCTAGATTCCCTATCAGTATGTCTTTGGAGTGTGGGAGGAAACCGGAGTACCCGGAGGAAACCCACGCAAACACGGGGAGAACATACAAACTCCTTGCAGATGTTGTCTTTTGACAGGTTTTCAACCCAGGAACCCAACGTAGCAAATCAGCAGTGCTAACCATTGAGCTTATAAATACTATCCATATAATACAGCATTCTTACCAACTCTCCAGGAACGTTTGGGAGAACTGTCCAAAGGATTGGTGATAACATTCAAATAGCTGGTGGTCCGGCCATTGGGATCCCCGTCAATCCCGAGGATGGAACTTTATGAATCCCCCATCATAAGGAAGCAGCAACCAAACATCTCTGTGGGACTGATGGAAACATCTCAGTACTGTACTTGACTATCCCCTGCAGTCGCATAGACAACAATGTGCATGCACAGCCATCACTGCATTTTATTGAGGTATTTCAGAGCCCTATTTAGCGGATGGTAATAACTGTTAAAAAGCCTATAAATCATAGTTTTGGGACCGCCAAAACCATTTACGATAATAATTTGGAGCAAAAAAGTATGAAGAAAAAATAAATAATTGCAATAAAATTAATTGTTACTTCTATAGCGCCAACATATTCCGCAGCAGGTTACATTTCAGAGGGGACTTGTACAGACAATAAAGACATAACCGAGTAACACATAATTCAGCAGATGCCAAGAGGAGTGAGGGTCCTGCTCGCAAGTGTACAATCTATGAGAAAATAGGGGGGACACGAAAGGTAAATGGTAAAACGTGCTTGTCATGTACAGTGCAGCCATCAATATAATAAATAGCGCATGCAAATAACGCTGCATGAACCGGTCACCAGTCAGTATCTGTATAAGTACTGATACAGAGGGATATTAAGGCCATGTGCACACGTTCAGGATTTTTAGCGTTTTTTTCGCGTTTTTTCGCTATAAAAACGTGATAAAAACGCGAAAAAAACGCTAACATATGCCTCCTATTATTTACAGTGTATTCCGCATTTTTTGTGCAAATGTTGCAATTTTTTCCGCGAAAAAATCGCATCGCGGAAAAAAAAGCAACATGTTCATTAAAAATGCGGAATTGCAGGGGATTCCGCACACCTAGGAGTCCATTGATCTGCTTACTTCCCGCACGGGGCTGTGCCCACCATGCGGGAAGTAAGCAGATTATGTGCGGTTGGTACCCAGGGTGGAGGAGAGGAGACTCTCCTCCACGCACTGGGCACCATATAATTGGTCAAAAATAAAAGAATTAAAATTAAAAATAGTCCTATACTCACCCGCGATGTCCCCCGCAGTGTTCCCGCCTCACCGCTGCACGCTGCCGTTCGGTTCCTGTAGCTGGTGTGCGGTGAAGGACCCTGCCGATGATGTCACGGTCCTGTGATTGGTCGAGACCGGTCATGTGACCGCTCACGTGACCGTGACGTCATGGAAGGTCCTGCGCGCACACCATCTATACGGAACGGACGCCGGTGAGGAGATCAGCTGTCTGCGGGTGAGTATAAGCATTTTTTTAATTTTTTTTATTATTTTTAAACATTCTATCTTTTACTATAGATGCTGCAAAAGCAGTATCTATAGTAAAAAGTTGGTCACACTTGTCAAACAGTATGTTTGACAAGTGTGACCAACCTGTCAGTCAGTTTTCCAAGCGATGCTACAGATCGCTTGGAAAACTTTAGCATTCTGCAAGCTAATTACACTTGCAGAATGCTAAAAAAACGCGAAAAAAACGGAAAAAAAACGCAAAAAAAAAATGCGGATTTCTTGCAGAAAATTTCCGGTTTTCTTCAGGAAATTTCTGCAAGAAATCCGGACGTGTGCACATACCCTAAGTGCATGGAGGCAGTGTAAACAGATTATATGAGGGACCAGATTTGGAAGAAAAGTTTTGAAGAGTAAAACTGGAATAGTTACATAAGTGAGATGAGGCGTTGTGTGTGTCCAGGAGTAATTGGGGTCATGGCAAGACTGATCAGTGGACAGCATATGGATAAAAAGGTAAGAACCATGTACCCTAATTTTCTGGGAAGTAAATTTAATTAATGAAGCATGCTAAGAACACTAAGTGTATGAGGGCGGAAAGCTTGACAGTTATTGCTACCACAAAACGTGCAACAACAAAACCGTAAGTTAATAAATATGCCTAGAACTATTTCTACAGAAAAAAACACAGCACAAAAATAAAAGATACAGGGTTTGACGTAATCATAACTTCTTAAAAGGAATTATGGTAAACCTAATTCCATATGTCTAGCTTCTCAAAATGCTAGTAATTATTATGGCCCTGATTCAAATAAATGGGTGCCCATTTACTGTATGAGTTACCATCCATTGGCTTTTCTTTCTAGTCAGTATATGGGGGTGTTAGTAGAAGCAACCAGTTATGCCATTTATAGGGTATGCAGTATACAATAAAGACTATTTAGCGCTGTGCCTCTTCACTATTGTGCTGTGCCAGCTGAATGCGGCTGTGCTGTGTGTCCCTGTACAACAATAGCCAGCTAGGGTGCAGCTACGCACTAAGAAGGAACACAGCACTACACCATCATCATGGCCTATTCACCTACAGTATTGGTGAGGGTTACTTAACCCTTTCACCCCAAAGCCTGTTTTCACCTTCCTGACCAGGCCAAATTTCTCAATTCCGACCAGTGTCACTTTCTATGGTAATACCTCTGGAACGCTGCAACAGATCCCACTGATACTGAGGTTTTTTTCTCGTGACATATTGTACTTCATGATATTGTAAAATTTGTTCTATATGACTTGCATTTATTTGCAAAAATATCAGAAATGTGACGAAAATTTGGAAAATGTTGCAATTTTCAAACTTTTAATTTTTATGTATTTAAATCAGACAGTTATGTCACACAAAATAGTTAATAAATAACATTTCCCACATGTTTACTTTACATCAGTACATTTTTTGAAACATTTTTTGTAAGGAAGTTATAAGGGTTAAAACTGGCGATTTCTCATTTTTCCAGCAACATTTACAAAACCATGTTTTTAGGGATCACATTTGAAGTGACTTTGAAAATACCCAAAAGTGACACCATTCTAGAAACTGTACCCCTCAAGGTGTTCAAAACCACATTCAAGTAGTTTATTAACCCTTCAGGTGCTTCGCAGGAATTAATGGAATTTCGAAGGAAAAAATTTACATTTAACTCTTTTCACAAGAATTTTAATTTAGTCCCCAATTTTTTTTTTCGAAATGGTAACAGGAAAAAATGGACCATACGATTTGTTGTGCAATTTCTCCTGAGTACACTGATACCCCTTATGTGGGGGAAAGCCACTGTTTAGGCCCACGGCAGAGCTCGGAAAGGGAAGGAGCGCCATTGGACTTTTGAAATGTAAAATTTGCTGGAATAATTAGCGGATGCCTTGTCACAATTGGAGAGCCCCTAATGTGCCTAAACAGTGGAAACCCCCCACAAATAACCCCAACTTGGAAACTAGACCCCTCAAGGAACTTAACTAGATGTGTGGTGAGTACCTTAAACCCCCAGATGCTTCGAAGAAATTTATAACGTTAACGTGAAAATAAGAAAAATCTAAATTTCTCCTCAAAAATGTTTTTTAGCTCCAAATGTATTATTTTCAAAAGGTTAGCAGGAAAAAATGGACCCAAAATTTGTTGTGCAAATTCTTCTGACTGCACAGATACCCCATATATGGGCAGGACTCAGAAAGGATGAAATGTCTTGGAACACAGATTATGATGGAATATTCTGTAGGTGTCATGTCATGTTTGTAGAACCCCTGATGTGCCTAAACAGTGGAACTCCCAGGTGCTTCACAAAAGTTAATATTGTTGAGCCATGAAAATAAAACAACATTTTTTCCCACAGAAATGTTCTTTTAGCCCCAATTTTTTATTTTCACAAGGTTAACAGGAGAAAATGGGAAATGGACCCCAAAATTTGTTGTGCAATTATCCCATATCCCATATATGGCAGAAAACTATTTTGGAGGCACAGTAGAAAGCTCAGAAGGGAAGAAGCGCCATATTAGAGTTCAGATTTTGCTAGATTGGTTTGATGGTGCCATGTCACACTGGTAGAGTCCCTGAGGTGCGAGAATAGCATAATAAGTGACCCCCTAAATAAGTGACCCCATTTTACAAACTACATCTCTCAATGAATTCTTCTATGGGTGCAGTGATCACACTGACACCACAGGTGTGTCACAGAATTTTATACCATTGGGCAGGGAAAAATAAAAATAATTACATCTTTAAAACAAAAATTTTGTTTTAGCCCCAGATTTTACATTTTCACACTGGAAAATGGGTAAAAATTGCACCAAATTTTTTCTCACAATTTTTGCTGAATGTGGAAATACCCCAAGTGTGGCTGTACAGTACAGCTTAGCCATACGGTGAGACTCAGGAGGGACAGAGCGCTATTTTCCTCCTATAGCACACATTTTGCTAGGATACTTTACAGACTCCACATATAGAGCCACTAAGTGCTAGAAGAGTAAAATCCCCCATCAAGTGACCCCATTTTGGAAATTATACCCCTTTTGGGAACTTATCTAAAGGTGTAGTGACAATTTTGACTCCATGTGTGTTTTCCCAGCAGCAGTGGATGTTGCTGAGTGAAAATTGCAAACTGCCATTGTAGTGCCCAGTACATTGTAGCCCCCTGTACGTTGTAGTGACCAGAACGTTGTAGTCACCAGTATGTGTTAGTCCCCAGTACATGGTAGTGCCCAGCTCATGCTTTTGAAGACAAGAACCCATAAATTAGGTGGAATGTTATCGATACACTAATGCCAAATATGTGGATGCTAAATGTGGTTTATACACACTGTGGTAATCAGAAGAGAGGTGGCATTTTTATTTGGGAGTGAGAATTTGCTGAATTTCTTTTGGGGGGTGAGGCATTATAGTGCTTTACCAGAGACTTTGTACTACCAGTAATGTGGAAGTCCCCTATATTTCAGTTAACAGATGATGGACCTGAGTGGGGACTTTCTATTTTGAGGATTAATTTGATGCTTTTGAAGGGAACATTTTACATAACATTTCAGATCTCATTTATCCAATGCTCTACTCTGTGCATTTACATCAAGGTTTCCATCTAAATCTCAGAGTGACGTGATTCAGATGAATTCCCCGAGGGGTCCATTCACTATAATACAGCAGTAGAGTTACTCTGTACTCCATCTGGCCTCTGTTCAGCGATGTCCTTCTTTTCAGAGGTGCACAAAACTGTGGTCGACTGCACTTTTATGCACCCCTAAAAAGACGTACACCACCAGATCGTAGGTGGCCAGACGTCTCCCACACTGCCTCCATCTGCCTCATTTTAGGGAATTTTCCACCAGGAGTTCGGTCTGAATCATGTTTTTCAGAGATTTACACGGAAACCCCGATGTAAGCGCTCAGCATAGAGCGCAGGATAAATTTGAGCAGAGACATAATGCGATCTTTGACAGGCAGAATGAAAACATCAACAGCAGGTGAAGAATTGGTTTTATTTATTTTTTATGCTTTTCCTTGTGTGGTATAAGTGTTTAGACTACTTTATTCTTCGGGTTGGTGCGATTACAGCTATATAAGATTTATATTTTTTATGCTTGGCAAAAACTAGTTTCTGCATTGCCACATTTTGATAGCTATAATGTTTCCATATTTTTGCTCACATAGTCATGTGAGGGCTTGTTTTTTGCAGGACAGGTTGACGTTTATATTTTTTAATCATTTTTTATTCCAATTTTAAGGAGGCAGACTGAACAAAGTCCAGAAATTCAGGAATTATTATTATTATTTTTTTATGCCGTTCCGCGTGTTGTAAAATCGATAAAGCAGCTTTATTCTTTGGGCCAGTATGATAACAGCGATACCTCATTTATATTTTTTTTGTTTTGCCGCTTTTCCACAATAAAAACTATTTTATGGAAAAAAAAAATTACGTCCTTTTATTATGAAAGCTATAACTTTTTTATTTTTCTGCTGATGGAAGCTTGCTTTTTGGGAGACAAGATGACATTTTTAGCGCACCATTTTTTTGTAGATTGTACTTTTAGACCACGTTTTATTTCACTTTTTGTTCGGCAGTATGATGATAAAGCATTGTTTTTTGCCTCTTTTTTACGGTGTTCACTGAAGGGGTAAACTAGTGGGACAGTTTTATAGGTTGGGTCATTCCGGACGTGGTGATACCAAATGTATGTACTTTTTTTTTAACATAAATAAATGTTTTTATTGGATAACTTTTTTCCAAAAAAACACCCACACTCGATCACGGCGACACTCAGCGTGAGCCTGCACGATTACGGTGCCATATATGTATGCGATTTGCGGGAACGAAGATCCCGCAGCGCATGTCAGGAAGGGGTTAAAGGACGGAGCTCAACTGTCGTTGGTGCCTTATACTACAAAATATCTGTCATGAGTGCTTATTAATTAGCATTCGATGAGGGATAAATGTATTTATAAAAAAGACGAATATAATGTTTAACACATATAGTGAATACTGTAAAAAAAAATGACAGAATTGCTCTTCTTTAGCCTTCATTGTCCAAAAAAATGAAGTGTAAACAAAAAAAATGGGTTTCCAAATGGTTCCAATAAAAATTTAACTTGTATTGTAAAAAAACCAAGTCCTCATGCAGCTCCTTCAACCAAAAAATGAAAAAGTTATAGCTCACAAAAGAGTAAAGATTTTCCCTCAAAAAATATATTTTATTAGACAAAAGGAGCAAAACATTAAAAACATATACAGCATATTTGATATATCTACAATCGTACTAACCCATTGATTAAAGTTCCCATATCACATGTATCTTACGTACCCTAACATGCTACTAGTAGAAAATATAACTCATCCCACAAAAAAAGCCTTTAAACCGCTCCTTCAACTGAAAAATTAAAAAAAAAGTTATGTCTCTCAGAATGAGGAGACACAGTAAGAAATTATTTTATTACAAAAATATATTGTATGGAAAAATACAAAATACAATTTCCCTTGCAAGAAAAAAAAAAGTTCTCATATGGCTACATTGATTGCAAAATGAAATGGCTATGGCTTTTTGAAGTCAATGGAGTAAATTTGATATAAGCAGGTAAGGCATAAAAATTGCTCTGTGCGTTCAAAGTTATAGGACTGAAAATCTCAATGTATAAAATGGTTCCTTTAAGAAACATTTTTCTGTGATATATTTCTATCGCTATGGATTTTATTATTCAAAAAGCATAGTGAAAAAACCCTCAAATAATAACCTACATGATTAAAGTCAAATCTTGCACCAGACTTATTAGAATATAGAATGGAGTTTAAAATAAATCTCTGCAATTATTCTATAAAATTCCTCAGACATTCTGTGCTGTGGTATTTATGCCTAATTAAGTTAATTTCAAGACTCGCTGGTCACAAAGTGCAGAGTATGGACACAAAATTACTGCAATCTGATGAACCTAACCGTAAAAAAACTACTATTAAATTGCATAAAGGAATTCTATGACACTCGTATTCTTTTGTGGTTTTCTTTACCATACTTTTTCATCTCTTTGATTACATCAGGATAAGGTTTTTTTGCCGTCTAGGTAGCTATCTAATAATTTGCTTCATTAAGAAAAAATTGTGTTTTGAAGTTACACATTGACCGGTATTCTGTGAAAGTGATTTCAGTTTTTGTTTTTTTTCAATCCAAAATTTAGCCGAATACAATGAAGTTGGTAAAATTGTGTACTGGTTCTTGGATCTCATAAACAAGTAGGTTATTAATCGTCAAAATTCAACACTTTTTTAATGGCAGAATAGATCCTAAATTCTATCACATGTGTGCAGGGATTGTATAGAGCTGTCTCAGAAGCTCCATTTTAGGTGGATGCCCATTTTGTTCAGATTTGACTTTTTATTTGTACAGGAAAAGTAGCATGATTATTTAAACTGTCACTACGCCTTCCTTGGGGTTCAATTTTGCCCAAAATTAACAAAATGTTATAAGTTTAAAGTCATAAATTTGCCAAAAAAAAAAAAAACAACGCTGTTAACTGGTCAGCAAAAAGACAAGACATCTGTTTTGTGATCAAAATAACCCATAAAATTCTACAGATCTGTGAAAAATGACAGCATACATTGTCATCCGTGTGCCATATGCTGTCCATATTTAACATTGCAATGGGTAGCGAAAGGCTTTGAAATGTAGGTGTTTTGTTTTTTCATACAAGAAAATCACTCGTGGTAAAAACTTAAAATAATGATGAAAATTGTAGCTTTTTTAGCACACAGGATCACTGTCCGAATCAGACAGACCACTTTTATAGAGATCATGTATATAAAAAAATCATAGTATTGTGCTTCAGCTGGAGTGATGGCGCACCTCGCAGCCTGATCTTGCAAAAAAGTACCACACAGTAACAGCAGCAAATATCGGCATAGAAGTTCATTATACCCCCAGTACGCGGTACCAATCACTGATCATTTAGACCAATGATTGGCTGCAACTGTCGCCCATGTGGATGCCATGACATCACCGCAGACAATTAACCAAAGACTAGCAGGGAGCAGCAAATATAACTTGTGAGTAGGGTTGAGCGAAACGGGTCGGCAATTTTCAGAAGTCGCCGTCTTTTGGCAAAGTCGGGTTTCATGAAACCCGACCCGAACCCTGTGTGGGGTCGGTGTTGTGAATTTGGATTCTGGGCTCCCCCGGTGGCTACTGGTGGAATTGAACTGGTGTCTTCATCTTCTCTGTTCACCTGTTCCCATCAAGATGTGGGAGTCGCTATATAACCTTGCTGCTCTGTTAGTTGCTTGCCGGTCAACAATGTTATCAGAAGCCTCTCTGTGCTTGTTCCTGCTCCTAGACAACTACTAGATAAGTTGGACTCTTGTCCATGTTTGTTTTTGCATTTTGTTCCAGTTCACAGCTGTAGTTTCGTTACTGTGTCTGGAAAGCTCTTGTGAACGGGAATTGCCACTCTGGTGTTATGAGTTAATGCCAGAGTTTTAAAGTAATTTCTGGATGGTGTTTTTTGATAGGGTTTTCAGCTGACCATGAAAGTGTCCTTTCTGTCTTCTGCTATGTAGTAAGTGGACCTCAAATTTGCTAATCCTATTTTCATACTACGTTTGTTATTTCATCTCAACTCACCGCCAATACATGTGGGGGGCCTCTGTCTCCTTTCGGGGTATTTCTCTAGAGGTGAGCTAGGACTAATATTTTCCTCTGCTAGCTTTATTTAGTCCTCCGGCTGGGCTGGGCATCTAGAATCAACGTAGGCATGCTACCCGGCCACTGCTAGTTGTGCGTTAGGTTTAGTTCATGGTCAGCTCAGTTCCCATCTTCCAAGAGCTAGTTCCTATATATGCTTATGCTATGTTCTCTTGCCATTGAGATCATGACAGTTTGACCGGCCAACAAAGTGTTAATTGTTTGGGCTGAAGCAGGAGGAAAAGAAGTGTTGAAGGGAAATTTTTTTTTTTTTTTTTTTTTCCCCCTCAGAGTTCTGCTGCCTAGCCCTTAATTGCTGTCTAGCTGCTTCTTACCTCCTCTTAACCCTTGAATGGCTCTGTGTCCACCTGTTTGTAATGGATCTTCAGAGTGTAACTGCAGGTTTGAATAAACTCGCCACGAAGGTACAAAATTTGCAAGATTTTGTTTGTCATGCACCTGTATCTGAGCCGAGAATTCCTTTGCCGGAATTTTTCTCGGGGAATAGATCCGGGTTTCAGAATTTTCGAAATAATTGCAAATTATTTTTGTCTCTGAAATCTCGCTCTGCCGGAGACCCTGCACAGCAGGTCAGGATTGTGATTTCCTTGCTCCGGGGCGACCCTCAAGACTGGGCTTTTTCATTGACACCAGGAGATCCTGCGTTGCTCAATGTGGATGCGTTTTTTCTGGCCTTGGGGTTGCTTTATGACGAACCTCATTTGGAGCTTCAGGCAGAAAAAACTTTGATGTCCCTATCTCAGGGGCAAGATGAAGTGGAAATTTACTGCCAAAGATTCCGTAAATGGTCTGTGCTTACTCAGTGGAATGAGTGCGCCCTGGCGGCGACTTTCAGAGAGGGTCTCTCTGATGCCATTAAGGATGTTATGGTGGGGTTCCCTGTGCCTGCGGGTCTGAATGAGTCCATGACAATGGCTATTCAGATCGATAGGCGTTTGCGGGAGCGCAAACCAGTGCACCATCTGGCGGTGTCCACTGAGAAGTCGCCAGAGAGTATGCAGTGTGATAGAATTCTGTCCCGAAGCGAGCGGCAGAATTTTAGACGGAAAAATGGGTTGTGTTTCTATTGTGGTGATTCTACTCATGTTATATCAGCATGCTCTAAGCGCACTAAAAAGCTTGGTAAATCTGTTTCCATTTGCACCTTACCGTCTAAATTTATTCTATCTGTGACCCTGATTTGCTCTTTGTCATCTATTACCACGGACGCCTATGTCGACTCTGGCGCCGCTTTGAGTCTTATGGATTGGTCCTTTGCCAAACGCTGTGGGTATGATTTAGAGCCTTTGGAGACTCCTATTCCTCTGAAGGGGATTGACTCCACCCCATTGGCTAATAATAAACCACAATACTGGACACAAGTAACTATGCGTATTAATCCGGATCACCAGGAGATTATTCGCTTTCTGGTGCTGTATAATCTACATGATGATTTGGTGCTAGGATTGCCTTGGCTGCAATCTCACAACCCAGTCCTCGACTGGAGAGCTATGTCTGTGTTGAGCTGGGGATGTAAGGGGGCTCATGGGGATGTACCTGTGGTTTCCATTTCATCATCCATTCCCTCTGAAATTCCTGAGTTCCTGTCTGACTATCGTGACGTCTTTGAAGAATCCAAGCTTGGTTCGTTACCTCCGCACCGAGAGTGCGATTGTGCCATAGATTTAATCCCGGGTAGTAAATACCCAAAGGGTCGTTTATTTAATCTGTCTGTGCCTGAACATGCTGCTATGCGAGAATATATAAAGGAGTCCTTGGAAAAGGGACATATTCGTCCATCGTCATCTCCCTTAGGAGCCGGTTTTTTCTTTGTGTCAAAAAAAGACGGCTCTTTGAGACCATGTATTGATTATCGGCTTTTGAATAAAATCACTGTTAAATATCAATACCCATTGCCGTTGCTGACTGATTTGTTTGCTCGCATAAAGGGGGCCAAGTGGTTCTCTAAGATTGACCTTCGTGGGGCGTATAATTTGGTGCGAATCAGGCAGGGGGATGAGTGGAAAACCGCATTTAATACGCCCGAGGGCCACTTTGAGTATTTAGTGATGCCTTTTGGTCTTTCTAATGCTCCGTCAGTTTTCCAGTCCTTTATGCATGATATTTTTCGCGATTATTTGGATAAATTTATGATTGTGTATCTGGATGATATTCTGATTTTTTCGGATGACTGGGACTCTCATGTCCAGCAGGTCAGGAGGGTTTTTCAGGTTTTGCGGTCTAATTCTTTGTGTGTGAAGGGTTCTAAGTGTGTTTTTGGGGTACAGAGGATTTCCTTTTTGGGATATATTTTTTCCCCCTCTTCCATTGAAATGGATCCTGTCAAGGTTCAAGCTATTTGTGATTGGACGCAGCCCTCTTCTCTTAAGAGTCTTCAGAAATTTTTGGGCTTTGCTAACTTTTATCGTCGATTTATTGCTGGTTTTTCGGATATTGCTAAGCCATTGACCGATTTGACTAAGAAGGGTGCTGATGTTGCTGATTGGTCCCCTGATGCTGTGGAGGCCTTTCGGGAGCTTAAGCGCCGTTTTTCCTCTGCCCCTGTGTTGCGTCAGCCTGATGTTGCTCTACCTTTTCAGGTTGAGGTCGACGCTTCTGAGATCGGAGCTGGGGCAGTGTTGTCGCAGAAAAGTTCTGACTGCTCCGTGATGAGGCCTTGTGCCTTCTTTTCCCGTAAATTTTCGCCCGCTGAGCGGAATTATGATGTTGGGAATCGGGAGCTTTTGGCCATGAAGTGGGCTTTTGAGGAGTGGCGCCATTGGCTTGAGGGGGCCAGACATCAGGTGGTGGTATTGACTGACCACAAAAATTTGATTTATCTTGAGACCGCCAGGCGCCTGAATCCTAGACAGGCGCGCTGGTCATTATTTTTCTCTCGGTTTAATTTTGTGGTGTCATACCTACCGGGTTCTAAGAATATTAAGGCGGATGCCCTTTCTAGGAGTTTTGAGCCTGACTCGCCTGGTAACTCTGAGCCCACAGGTATCCTTAAGGATGGAGTGGTATTGTCAGCCGTTTCTCCAGACCTGCGGCGGGCCTTGCAGGAGTTTCAGGCGGAGAGACCTGATCGTTGCCCACCTGATAAACTGTTTGTTCCTGATGATTGGACCAGTAGAGTCATCTCTGAGGTTCATTCTTCTGCGTTGGCAGGTCATCCTGGCATTTTTGGTACCAGGGATTTGGTGGCAAGGTCCTTCTGGTGGCCTTCCCTGTCACGAGATGTGCGAGGCTTTGTGCAGTCTTGTGACGTTTGTGCTCGGGCCAAGCCTTGTTGTTCTCGGGCTAGTGGATTATTGTTGCCCTTGCCTATTCCTAAGAGGCCTTGGACGCACATCTCGATGGATTTTATTTCAGATCTGCCTGTTTCTCAGAAGATGTCTGTCATCTGGGTGGTGTGTGACCGTTTTTCTAAGATGGTCCATTTGGTTCCTCTGCCCAAGTTACCTTCTTCTTCCGAGTTGGTTCCTCTGTTTTTTCAAAATGTTGTTCGTTTGCATGGTATTCCTGAGAATATCGTTTCTGACAGAGGGACCCAATTCGTGTCTAGATTTTGGCGGGCATTCTGTGCTAGGATGGGCATAGATTTATCTTTTTCGTCCGCTTTCCATCCTCAGACGAATGGCCAGACCGAGCGGATTAATCAGACCCTGGAGACATATCTGAGGTGTTTTGTGTCTGCTGACCAGGATGATTGGGTTGCTTTTTTGCCATTGGCGGAGTTCGCTCTCAATAATCGGGCCAGCTCTGCCACTTGTGGTGTCCCCGTTTTTCTGTAATTCGGGGTTTCATCCTCGATTTTCCTCTGTTCAGGTGGAATCTTCGGATTGTCCTGGAGTGGATGCTGTGGTGGAGAGATTGCATCAGATCTGGGGGCAGGTGGTGGACAATTTGAGGTTGTCCCAGGAGAAGACTGAGCTTTTTGCCAACCGCCACCGTCGTGTTGGTCCTCGGCTTTCTGTTGGGGATTTGGTGTGGTTGTCTTCTCGTTTTGTCCCTATGAGGGTCTCTTCTCCTAAGTTTAAGCCTCGGTTTATCGGCCCGTATAAGATATTGGAGATTCTTAACCCTGTTTCCTTCCGTTTGGACCTCCCTGCATCCTTTTCTATTCATAACGTTTTTCATCGGTCATTATTGTGCAGGTATGAGGTACCGGTTGTGCCTTCCGTTGAGCCTCCTGCTCCGGTGTTGGTTGAGGGTGAGTTGGAGTACGTTGTGGAGAAAATCTTGGACTCTCGTGTTTCCAGACGGAGACTCCAGTATCTGGTCAAGTGGAAGGGATACGGCCAGGAGGATAATTCTTGGGTGAATGCATCTGATGTTCATGCCTCCGATCTGGTTCGTGCCTTTCATAGGGCCCATCCTGATCGCCCTGGTGGTTCTGGTGAGGGTTCGGTGCCCCCTCCTTGATGGGGGGGTACTGTTGTGAATTTGGATTCTGGGCTCCCCCGGTGGCTACTGGTGGAATTGAACTGGTGTCTTCATCTTCTCTGTTCACCTGTTCCCATCAAGATGTGGGAGTCGCTATATAACCTTGCTGCTCTGTTAGTTGCTTGCCGGTCAACAATGTTATCAGAAGCCTCTCTGTGCTTGTTCCTGCTCCTAGACAACTACTAGATAAGTTGGACTCTTGTCCATGTTTGTTTTTGCATTTTGTTCCAGTTCACAGCTGTAGTTTCGTTACTGTGTCTGGAAAGCTCTTGTGAACGGGAATTGCCACTCTGGTGTTATGAGTTAATGCCAGAGTTTTAAAGTAATTTCTGGATGGTGTTTTTTGATAGGGTTTTCAGCTGACCATGAAAGTGTCCTTTCTGTCTTCTGCTATGTAGTAAGTGGACCTCAAATTTGCTAATCCTATTTTCATACTACGTTTGTTATTTCATCTCAACTCACCGCCAATACATGTGGGGGGCCTCTGTCTCCTTTCGGGGTATTTCTCTAGAGGTGAGCTAGGACTAATATTTTCCTCTGCTAGCTTTATTTAGTCCTCCGGCTGGGCTGGGCATCTAGAATCAACGTAGGCATGCTACCCGGCCACTGCTAGTTGTGCGTTAGGTTTAGTTCATGGTCAGCTCAGTTCCCATCTTCCAAGAGCTAGTTCCTATATATGCTTATGCTATGTTCTCTTGCCATTGAGATCATGACAGGTCGGCCATGAAGTCGGCGATCTTCTGAATCTGGAATCGGAATTCCGATACCGATTCCCGATATGTTTAAGATATCGGGAATTGGTATCGGAATTCAGATTTAAGTGTAAAATAAAGAATTAAAATAAAAAATATCGCTATACTTACCATCTGATGCGCCCTGGTACTAAGCGGGAACCTTCCTTCCTTAGAATCAGCCTTCCAGGACCTTGCGGTGACGTCGCTGTGACGTCGCGGCTTGTGATTGGTCGCGCGGCCGCCCATGTGACCACTCGCGCGACCAATCACAAGCCGCGACGTCACCGTGACGTCACCGAGGGTCCTGGAAGGGCTGATTCTTAGGAAGGAAGGCTGCCGGAAAGAAGCAGGGTGCGTTCGAGAGTGAGTATATACCTAATAGGAATATACTCACCCTCGGGTTCTTTCCGGCAGCCTTCATTCCTAAGAATCAGCCCTTCCAGGACCCTCGGTGACGTCACGGTGATGTCGCGGCTTGTGATTGGTCGCGCGAGCGGTCACATGGGCGGCCGCGCGACCAATCACAAGCCGCGACGTCACCGCGACATCACCGCAAGGTCCTGGAAGGCTGATTCTAAGGAAGGAAGGTTCCCGCTTAGTACCAGGGCGCATCAGATGGTAAGTATGGCGATATTTTTTATTTTAATTCTTTATTTTACACTTAAATATGGATCCCAGGGCCTGAAGGAGAGTTTCCGCTCCTTCAGACCCTGGGAACCATTGGAAACCCAATGCACTGCATTGGGTTTCGAGTTTCGGCCGACCCCGACCCCGACTTTTTTATAGGGTCGGCCGATTTCACTCGACCCGACTTTTGAAAAAGTCGGGTTTCGTGAAACCCGACCCGATCCTATAAATGTAAAGGTCGCTCAACCCTACTTGTGAGTGAACGTTCTTTGGTTATTATATCACACTGCCTGCCTTTGGTGAAGCTTTTATGATCCCAGAAAGCTCTTAGTAGTACTGCTCCCCAAAATTTCCAACACCCCTCAGAGGCTTGCTCATTGAGCAGGCAGTTGAAAGTTTTTGTTGATGTGGCTGGCTTAAATACAAATATTTGCGATAGAGCTCCACTTATTATTTCGACCATTCATTAAATATTATTTTTGCTTCGTATTCTCCTCAATTTTGCGCTCAATTAAACAGCTGGGTAGGATTAATTGAGATTAGTGTCTTATGTGAGAGACAGGCACTAATCTTTTTGAAACTTTAATTAGCTTGAAGCAAGAAATATGAGAATAACAACAGTTCTGTAATACTTCACTTTTTTCTTTGCTTTACTGAAACAATGCCACAATTAGAAACAGAAAACAAAATAAGCTGACCCTGGAATAAATTTGTATCTTTGCACATTATTGATATTACTGGTTAATTACTAAGAAATTAGGTACTTTACTATTACGCGGAACCACCACTTAGTCTTAGGCCACGTTCACACGTTTAGTATTCAGTCAGTATTTAACTTCTGTATTTGTAAGCCAAAACCATGATTGGGTGATAAATTCAGAAGTGGTGACTAGAGATGGGCAAACCCAAAAAGTAATGTTCGGCGTGCATACCGAACACCTACTGTTCGAGCATGGACACCGAACATGGACTTCACCAAGAGTCTGTGTTACTATTCAGGTTTGGCCCTCCAAACACCGGGCGTTTGTCATGCTGTCATGTGCATGACTGTCACGGGGAGACTAGGTGAGCGAGAGCTAATAACCCGGGCCCCTGCAATTTCCCTCAGACTAAGGAAATCCTGACTGACCCTCTACCTGGAGTTTACACTGATGGTGTGCATGTCCAAGCCTCGACCCTCGCCCTGTCTCCTGTTTCAACCCTAGGCTGAAAACCTCCGCCCACCACCCAGTGAAGATGTAATTCACCAATACCCACAGTTAGCACAGACAAGGATAAAGGAAAATATACACCACGCCGCAGTCACTCAGGAATACACTATAAATGTGCAGGGCAAAATAAATACAAATATAGGTAGGAGTGTTATGGCTGGACCTGGTGGTTAGGAGCACTGGGAATGACCTGATAGTCAAAACTGCAAAATAGAGCGAGCTCTGGGAAGTGGGAGCTCTGCTGACCGCAGCCCTAATCTATTATCACACACACTAGAATTAGCCGTGGATCGTACCTGACTCTGCCTAGACGACTCTTCACAGCCTGAGAGGTAACTACTCCTAAAGAGAAATATAGCCTCACCTTGCCTCAGAGAAATTCCCCAAAGGAAAAGAGCAGCCCCCCACATATATTGACTGTGAGTTAAGAGGAAGGCACAAACACAGGAATGAGACAGGTTTCAGCAAAGGAGGCCCGACTTACTAAATAGACAGAAGATAGATAAAGGGAACTTTGCAGTCAGCACAAAAAACTACAAAAAGCCACGCAGAGTGAGCAAGAAACCCCCCCGCGCCGACTCACGGCGCGGTAGGTGCCACTCTGCAACCCAGAGCTTCCAGCTAGCGAGACAATATCATGATAGCCAGCTGGACAAAACTTAGCAGGTACTCAGAAATATATTCAGCACACAAATGAACAATAAATGAGCTTAACAGGGACTTAGCTTCTGCTGAAGTAGACAGGTCATCAGGAGATCCAAGTGAGATCTGAACCAGTACAGATACATTGACAACTGGCATCAGGTAACAATCTGAGCAGAGTTAAATAGAGGAACCAGCCCAGTCTTAAACGATGCAGCTGAGGAAGCCACCTCCAGACCAGCAGCTCCACTTTCAGCCACCAGAGGGAACCCACGGACAGAACTCACAGAAATACCATTCCTGACCACAGGAGGGAGCCCGAGAACAGAGTTCACAACATAGGAGTAAATAAGACAAAGGAAAATACACCACCAGCAATGACTCTCCAGCAACCAGCTTTCCACTCCAGACCGAGATAAGAACGCACAAGACAGAAGCTATAATCGTTGACACCCAATGATCAGGAGAGCTATTTAAAGGCAATGGGCATGGCCCAGCTTCCAATCCGAGGATCAGGTAAATTAACCCCGGAACAGCTAGATAGAATCTAGCCGACGCCAATGAGCAAATAGTGGTCAAAAGTGGAATTACCGCTGTCTGTCGAACGACCTGGTCTGAACAGCATCCGACATGACAATGACAGCATGGCAAACACTGCATCTGATCAGCGGTAAAAGCATTACCAATCAGATAGCCGTGGTTCCCACACTGTCAAATGACAGTGTGAGCCCGATCACTCTCATCGGTTGATGGGACTACTGCTCCCATCAGCAGATGCCTGCTGCCACTAATAACAGCGAGAGCAGGACTGACTGATGGAAGTATTCAACAGCCAGCACCTACACTAAATATATAATTTAACAAAAAATGGCATGGGTTCACCTGTATTTTTGATAACCAGCCAGCAAAACTGACAGCTGCGGGCTGCAATCCTACAGGGAAAGTGGAAGGAGCTGGGCAAAGCGCCAGAATTGGCACATGTAACAAATGCTCCTTTTCTGGGTGACTACGTGCTGTCGTTTTTAGGCTGGGGTGGGCCAATATCCCCTTACCAGCCTGAGAATACCAGCCCCCATCTGTCTGCTTTAGCAAGGCTGGTTGTCAAAAATGGGGGGACTCCATCTCGTTTTTTAAATGATTTATTCAATTAATTAAAAAAAAACAGCATGGGTACCCCTCTATTCTTGATAACCAGCCTTGCTGAAGATGACAGCTGAGGGTTGCAGCCTGAAAATACAAGCCCTAGCTGTCTCTTTTAGCATGGCTAATTGTCGAAAATTTTGGGAAACCCACACCCTTTTTTTAAAAAAATATTTATTTACAGCACATCACATCAGCTGTTATTAGCGGCAGCAGGCACAGGCTGATGGAAACAGTAGTCCCATCAGCTTACACCAGTGACAGGAGGTAAACACATTTTACCTCCAATCCTAGCTGCGGGTTCATGCTGTCATTTGACAGAGTGGGAACCGCAGGTGTCTGACAATTGGTAATGATTGTACAATCAGAATCAGTGTTTGCCACGCTGTTATACACATTGAATACTGGATGTTTGGGCCCCCTATTCAAGTGAATAGGGTCTGGGTACTAGTCGGGTACCCAAACCCCAACATTTTTTAACTGTTCGGCCAAACCCGCCGGACCTGAACATCCAGGGGTCCACCCATCTCTAGTGGTGACATGTTTCTATTACATTTTTCCTCTGATTGTTGCACTCCTGGTTTTGGCTTTAAAATACATGGAAAATACTGACCAAATTCAGAACATGTGCACGTGGCCTTGTCGTAAGTTCACATAGAGTTTCTGTTTTATCTTAACTGCTGCTTCAATTACTCTAAGAATACTTTTTGATTTGAATTTTAAGTGAATCTACAGTATGTAAAAATATAAACTATATAAATAATTCTTTAGACTACGTTCCCATAATGTGCTTTTGGTGAGTTTATAATTGTGAATTATTAATGTTACAGATTGTCTACAGCATTTCTGCACCTGTTGGACAAATTAGGATACTTGTGTGTTTTTTTCTTTCATTGAGTTTTTGAGTGTTTTTTTTACATAAGTTTTTATTGCTTTTTTATGCTGCAGTTTTTGTCTCTTTTTGGTATGTTGTGTTTTAGATAAAGTGGCTTTGTTTTTGATACTTCTTGGTATTTGGCTTTAACAGAACTTTGTGTCATGTGAGGATTACATGCATTTTTTATATGTGGATTTTCTGCATAATGCCACGTTCACATGTTCTGTGTTTGGTCAGTATTTTATATCAGTCTCATTATTTTATATCAGTATTTGCAAGCCAAAATCAGGAGCAGAACAATCAGAGGAAAAGTATTATAGAAACATGTCACCACTTCTGTATTTATCACCCACTCTTGGTTTTGGCTTGCAAAAACTGATGTAAAATACTGTCCAAATACTGAACGTGTGAAGATGGCATTAAGGATACGCTCACGCTGCCGTATAACTCGGCTGAGTGCCATCTGATGTTTTATCGGATAGCACTCGGCCTGTTTGTCTACTATGGGGCAGTGCAGATTTCCCATCATTTCCCATCATTTTGTCATGCCGATTTAGCATGAGAAAACCAATGCAGCATGCTTCTTGTGTTTCCAATATTCAGATCCATACAAGTCTATGGGTGGGTGTGAAACATCGTACTGCACTCAGATGTCAGCCAAATGCAGTCAAATGTACTCAAACAGAGTCAATGGAGAAGATGAAGAAATTAAGTTAATATAGTTTTTCCAGAAGGAATTAGCATATCATTTTTCATTGTAAACTACAAGGCTTACTATAATTTCACACAACTGCTGGACCCATACTCCATTGGTTTATTGTGTCATCTTTCATCAATGCAAAAGTAATTTCAGTAAAATAACAAGAATTAACCTTTTCCCATTCAATCCTGTTATTTACCATGAGTCATAGTCTGGTCACCTTTGTGCAAACACTGAGGTTATTTGTACTGAGGGACACAGACTGAATCTATAAAGTGAAATACAATTTATTGCAAAACACAGGTGATCTGAACAGTTTATTTATGGCAGTGGGTAGAGAGGAAAATCATACACATTATTGAAATGAACTTACTATGATATCTCACCATAGTCCGACAATTCTGCCTTTGTCATCTGAGTTATCCTTTAGCGTCGATTTAATGTATTGGGATAAAATAAATTATTCTGCTTTAAAGGGATTGTCCTATGTTTTGTGTTCAGGAGCACACGGCTACCCTGCTGTCCCACTTCCTGATGTTCTGGGGCTGTGTACTCCTGATGATTGGCAGTTCAGACCAAGCGCATGGTTGTGTCACTTGCCAGGTATGTGTTCTGTCTGAGGCTACAAGCTGAGTAAGTTACTAAACTGTTTTTTAAAAAATGAACAATGCCTCTATTTTTTTTCAGTACAGAGTAATTTACAAAGATGGTTGTTTTTTACAAGCACTTTGCAATTTTACCCCTTTAAGAAGATGAGATAACTTCAGTCTCATTGCAAGTTAAAAGATTAAAAGCTAGAAGTGTCTGTGCCTCCGGAAGTGCTTCATGGGTTTAGAGGACATTTGATTGAACTACATACATTCCTAAAAAACATGCAAGACTTTAGTACAGCCCTTTTGGCATTGTTCAAATATCATGATTCTTCCTCAGGTATGAAAGAGGCTTTCGACATATATAAAATTTCCACCAGTCATCTCTAAATCTCTAAAAATAGCAATAGTAATATATTGATTTTGCAAATTTTGTGCTGTTCCTGTTCCTCCGGTGCTGTAGTTCATCACCACATCATTGCTATCATAATGACGTGTTGCAGGGACGGACTGGGACTGAAATTCAACTTGGCATTTGAAAGCACACAGGCCGATGCCGGCTCTGTCCCCTTCCCCAGACTGGGGTCTCTATTACTTAAATTATCTTGCATGCAGGAAATCAAGATTTACTGCTACCTACAGTATATTTCCAATAACACCACTATATAAGATTTAATAATAGTAATATTATAATGTAACAGACAAATACCACCAGCTTATACATTGCTGATAATACGACCATGCTGGTTTACATTGTAAGTCTAAGGAGCGTCAGAACAATGCCCATTGGCTAACATTGTAAAAGCCATTTCCGGGTCACTCATAGAACTAGCCGGCTAGTCGGAATTGAGGTTTTATCACTGAGAAGCAAAGAACGGTGATGGATCACGTATACCGTAAAAAAAATATATATGAGCCTGCTTCTTAAACTAAAACCTCTGTACTAGGACTGGTATTACCCCCATACACTGACCGTATAGTGGTAATATCAGTCCTAAACCAGGACTCTGCTAACCATATATGTGTGTATTTGAAGGTTCTCATCAGTGACGTTCTTGCTGATTGTTGTCATTCATTTTCACTACTCTTTTTTATTCGGCCCAGACCCAGACTACCATGACTACTTCTTCCATCCATAACGTATCATAACAGCAGTACCTCCATGTGGAAACAATGCCTAAATGACCAAATGAATGACTAGAAATAAAGTGCTTAGTATTGTGCAATCACAGTAGATAGGTCTTTCACGACCTGGTAAGGAGCATCCACAACCCAGTTACGCAGACCCTTCTTGGCAACGTTTCATCCAGTGCTCCTTGAAGCACATTTTGCATCAAGCTTCATCACAGGTTCTTCTGATTAAGCTTGATGTGAAACGAGCGTCAATGAAACAAGGACCCTCAACAAATCTTTCCCTGTCCCTCCACACCAAAAAAGCCAACAGCAATGGTTGAAGATTGGTGGTTTCCCTCAACAAAAAGTAAGAAGTACCAGTCCAACTGTCAGGCAAGAGCCACAGATAATGTTGTAGACCAAGAGCCACAGATAATGTGTATCTATCTCCCAAAGGAGACTGAAGGCTGACAAAGGGTTGCAGAGGGGGAGGAACCTAAAGACCACCAAATATGCAAATTCTCCCTTCATCCAACTGGGCATATAATACAGAACTACTCATGGGTGTTTCCTTTTTTCTCTTATGATGCTGGCCAATCAAAATACAGCCATGCCCATAAAAAAGTTATGTGGTATTCACCAGGTGGTTGAAGGAAAATTTGCACCTTTCTGGATTCATCATTCACTCTCAAAATTCTCAATACACTGGTAATGCCTGTACTCAGTGAAGACAGAATGTTACATTGGGGGATGGGATGTGGCAGTTACTAATGATAATATACTATGTAGATGGGACTCTGACTATAACTTTTCTCACCTCCTCCCCACTTACAACAAAATAGAATCTTCTCAGTAATAACAACCATCTCCTAACTCAGTAATGTAATATTCTGTCTTCAATGAATACAGATTTTACCAGTGAATTTAAAATTTTTTGAGTGAATAATCATTAAAGGAGGAGAAAGAAGCAAATTTCTTTGAAATTATGCATTGCAAAGTTTCTTACGGTAATTTCATATGCACAATTGATTTATGAAATAAAGTTTAAAGTTACTCTTTAAATAGCATAATCCAGTGACAGGTTCTCTTTCAAACTTTCAAGTCCATTTACATATCTTATTTTTAGAAGTATATTAATGGAATCATAATGATATTCTTTACTCTACAGTGTAAGTTTTCATCTTTTCCCTTCCCCCAACAATGCAAATGTCTTCGATGAATGCTGTATAAATAGGGATCTGACATTTTGACTGCAAAAATATAAATGGAATAGGACCCATGTTAGCAGTGATTCAGTCATCTGTCAGCCTGATAAATGGATTAGTGTAAGCGGTGTCCCAGTGGGGAAATGTAGCCTATGGGGCTTCCAGCTAATTATATTTAAGTTGTTTAGTAGTGCTGGGAAGCTGCATCTAGGCAACTGCTGAAAGCTTTGATGCAGTGTTCACCATTACACTGTGTGTTCAGAAACTCATTACCTTTTCATGTTTTCCTCTGACTCAAATCCTGGAAGCTGACATGAAATAGAGGGCAGGAATCAATACCTGAAAAAGCATTTTATTTGTGTCTCTGGACCATTTCCTGATTCAGCAGCAGATGTGGACCCTGTAATGTCTCTGACAATAACAGCTTTGAAAGCTCGAGAACTAGTGTTTAGATGTATTTTACCTTATGTACTCTTATGATTATTCCTTCTCCCTTCAGAAGTTCGGAGCTGATAAAGCCAGACAATGGCAATAAAATGTCTAATAATGGAATAGACTGTGGGCTAATTAATTTACAGCTAGCCGCTCTATGTGAAATCTAGCCAGCATCTATTACCATATTAATCCCTCACTGTTTTTAATTTCTCCACCTTACAACCATTTATTATATTGCTACTACTTCCCCAATGTAAATTGCCAAGTAGAAAACAAATAAAAAGAAGTATGGCTGCAGAGTCAGACTACGGGCAGTTTGTTTGTAGTCTGTTACTATGGACGCACATCTGGGTGGGAACTTTGGAAACCAAACAACAAACCATTTTCAGATCCATTCTTACTTATACATTGCATTGTTGCAGCACTGTAATGTAAGTTTCCCCAGTCTTATACTTACCAGCCGCATTCTTCTTCTGTTATCGGCACCGCTCCAGTCAGTCACCAGAAATTTGTGACGTGCCGGATCGCTCCAGTCACAACTCAATGTAAGTCTATGAGAGCCAGAACAAGACCACAACGATGCTCTCATAGACTTACACTGAGAGTTTGTAACTGTTACTTCTGACTTCTGGTCAGTCAGAGGTTGCAGTCACAAGATGGCGCCGTGGGACCGGAGAGGCACTGGAAAGAGCTGATGATGGCTGGAGAATATAATACTAGGGGCAGGAACTTAGATTTGGAGCACCACTCCAGCGCTGAAATAAAAAAAAGATGCGGAGTAGTGATTTAAAAGGAATCTGTCATTTAAAAGCACTTCATTATTCTGGCATCTTGTTGTAGAGCAGCTTGCAGAGCAGGTAAAGCTGAATAGATTGATGTATTCATACATACATACACACATCTATATATATAAGAGGCATCGTGATTACTCGCTAATCCCGCCCCCTGCACAGAAGCCCTGCCCCCCACATCACCACACATAATCCCGCCCCCACCACACATCACCAAACAATCCCGCCCCCAACACATCACCACACATAATCCTGCCCCCCACCCCGTTACCACACATAATCCCGCCCCCCACCCCATTACCACACATAATCCTGCCCCCACCCCATTACCACACATAATCCCACCCCATTACCACACATAATCCTGCCCCCACCACATCACCACACATAATCCCGCCACCCCACCACATTACTACACATAATCCCACCCCCCACTACATCACCACACATAATCCCACCCCCCACTACATCACCACACATAATCCCGCCCCTTCAACACATCATCACACATAATCCCACCCCCCCAACACATCACCAAACAATCCCGCCCCCCAACACATCACCACACATAATCCTGCCCCCCACCCCGTTACCACACATAATCCCGCCCCCCCACCCCATTACCACACATAATCCCGCCCCCCACCCCATTACCACACATAATCCTGCCCCCACCCCATTACCACACATAATCCCTCCCCCCACCACATCACCACACATAATCCTGCCACCCCACCACATTACTACACATAATCCCACCCCCACCACATTACCACACATACTCCCGCCCCCCAACCACATTACTACAGATAATCCCGCCCCCCACCCCATTACCACACATAATCCCACCCCATTACCACACATAATCCTGCCCCCACCACATCACCACACATAATCCCGCCACCCCACCACATTACTACACATAATCCCGCCCCCACCACATTACCACACATAATCCCGCCCCTCAACCACATTACTACAGATAATCCCGAACCCACCCCATTACCACACATAACCCTGCCCCCCCACATTACCACACATAATCTTGCCCCCCACCACATTACCACACATAATCCCACCCCCACGAAACTGAAAGACTAGACAAATTAATACAGTATATTAAAGGGAATCTGTCATCAGGCTTTCACACTTAAAGGGACTCTGTCACCTGAATTTGGAGGGAACAATTTTCAGCCATAGGGGCAGGGTTTTCGGGTGTTTGATTCACCCTTTCCTTACCCGCTGGCTGCATGCTGGCTGCAATATTGGATTGAAGTTCATTCTCTGTCCTCCATAGAACACGCCTGCGTAAAGCAAGATTGCCTTGTGCAGGCGTGTACTATGGAGGACAGAGAATGAACCTCAATCCAATATTGCAGCCAGCATGCAGCCAGCGGGTAAGGAAAGGGTGAATCAAACACCCGAAAACCCCGCCCATATGACTGAAAATTGTTCCCTCCAAATTCAGGTGACAGAGTCCCTTTAAAACTATTTATATGTGCATGCAGCTCCAGCAATACCTTCACATGGCCAGTCCATTCCTCAGTTATTGAGAAATCAGCATCTGAATTGATTTGGAAATTAGGATGAAGATTTAGTTTAGATGCTAAATTTCTGTCACTCAAGCTCTATTTCCTTCCCTGGGCTGCCTCCTTCTGCTTGACTCATGACTAGTGTTGAGCGATACCGTCCGATACTTGAAAGTATCGGTATCGGAAAGTATCGGCCGATACCGGCAAAGTATCGGATCTAATCCGATACCGATACCCGATACCAATACAAGTCAATGGGACTCAAGTATCGGACGGTATCCTGTATGGTTCCCAGGGTCTGAAGGAGAGGAAACTCTCCTTCAGGCCCTGGGATCCATATCAATGTGTAAAAGAAAGAATTAAAATAAAAAATAGGGATATACTCACCCTCTGACGCGCCCTGGACTTTACCGCCGTAACCGGGAGCCGTTGTACCTAAGAATGCGCGCTTGAAGGGCCTTAGAAGACGTCCGCAGCTTCTGATTGGTCGCGTAGCGGTCGCATGACCGCTACGCGACCAATCACAAAGCCGTGACGTCACCTAAGGTCTTTCAAGCGCGCATTCTTAGGTACAACGGCTCCCGGTTATGGCGGTAAAGTCCAGGGGCCGCCGGAGAGGTGAGTATATCCCTATTTTTTATTTTAATTCTTTCTTTTACACATTGATATTAATCCCGATACCGATTCCCGATACCACAAAAGTATCGGATCTCGGTATCGGAATTCCGATACCGCAAGTATCGGCCGATACCCGATACTTGCGGTATCGGAATGCTCAACACTACTCATGACTTATTTGCCTGAAGTCATAGAATATAGAGGCTGTCAGTCAAGCAGGAGATGTCGTTGCTGGGCAGGAAATAGAGTTAGCGTGACAGAGGCTTCAGACAAACAGATCTACAGCCTAATTTGCAAATCAATTCAAACTCCGATTTCTCAGTAATGGAGGAATGGACTGACCATGTAAAGGCATTGATGAACTTGTCTTTGAAAACCCCTAAATAGTTTAAGGGGTGAAATCCTGCTGACATTTTCCTTTTAAACATTGAAGCTCATCGGATTGCGAAAGAAGATGAAAGCAAAAATAAAAAATGTCACTGTGCGGTTGGTGCTGAAGTGTGCCCAGGAGATCCACATCTTTAAGAGCACCACTGCCTGAAATAAATGTTGGCATGAGTGCCAGGCATGACCTGGAAGCAAAGTGACATGAAGCGGAAGAGAGGCCAGATGAAGTTACTGTATAATATATTGCTCGGCGCATGCGCTCATATGTTGTGAACAGAGAACAGATGGCTCATGCATGAAGCATATGTATCTGAACTATAAGAGTTAAAATGGAAATGTATTTAAGGCAACTGCACTTTAAGGAAAAAGTAACATAATATACAAGTGGTGAAATTAGAAAGATGAAAAGAATGTGAAAAGAGATAAAAAGATACAAAAAAGAGTATGAAAGAATATACAGATAAGCAATCAATAAAGGATAAAAGAGTGAAAGTAGGAATGTCCATAGCACTATAGAAGGCATTAAAATCAAATGGTTCTATGAAAAAAGTAATAGAAACATGTAAATGAACAAATGAAAGAGATCAAAAGACAGAAATAGAATGTAGAGATTATATGAAAGTAGCGACGATGAGTATACCGTAATCATTTCTATTCATGCTTTTTCCTTTATTGCCTGGTTATTTACATATTCTTTCATACTCTTTTTAATATACTTTATCTTCTTTTGCACTCTTTTCATATTTCTGAGGTCAGGTGGGTGGTTCTCATCAGTCATTGCTAAGCTTCTCTATGAACAAACAAGCATACACATATAGCTACCATTATGGCGATGTGATGCTGAGCATGATGATTTTTGTTCTGGCATAAACAATCCAGTCACCCAATGAATAGACAGCATTTTGCTTGTTCGTTGGGTGTTTGCTGATGTTTACACCTACAGACTCCCGTCTGTGCTACCCATATTTATAAATGTGGATGCTAAACACATAGTATGTAACACACATATACACAAACTACATGTTGCACACACATGTATATACTCATAGCACACACATATCCATAGATCACATACATACAGGCACATACACACATACAGAGAGCACATAGATACATGTATACAGACCACCTACATACAGATGCATGCATACATGGTGCACATACATGCAGACACAAGCATGGATGGAGCACATACATGCCAACACATGCATGGACAGAGCACATACATACAGAGACAAAGTATAATGGACCCCAAACATCCCTACAAACAGTATAATGGAGCTCAAACAGCCTTCCACACAGTATGATGGACCCCACACAAAGGTTCATATGGTATAATTGCTCACATACAGTACAACACAGTATAATACAGTATAATGACTCCCACATAGCCCTCCATAAAGTATAAAGGCTTCCACATAGTTCTCCATATATTATAATAGCCCTTCAAATATTATAATGGCCTCCGCATAGCCTCCAAATATTATAATGGTCCTCGCACAGCCCTCAATATAGTATAATGGCCCGCCAAATATTATAATGTTCTCCACATAGCCCTCCAAATAATAAAATTGGCCCCACATAGCCCTCCAAATGTTACAAAGGTCTCAACATTGCCTTCCATATAGTCTAATGGGCTTCACATTGTCTTCCATTTAATATAATGTACCTCCATAGTACTCCGTTTAATATAATGGGCCTCATAGACCTCCATATAGTATAACACACTCCCCATAGTCATCCATATATTAGAATGCACCACCCATAGTTCTCCATTCAGTATAAAGCACTCCCCACAGTCCTCCATATAGTATAATGCATCCCCTATAGTCCTCCATACAGTATAATGCACACCCCATACTCCTCCATTTAGTATAATGCACCTCATAGTCCTCCATATAGTATAATGCACCCCTCATAGTTCTCCATACCGTATAATGCACACTCCATAGTCCTGCATATGTATATATAGTATATTGCATCCCCCATAATCTTCCATACAGTGTAAAGCACCCCCTATTTTCCTCCATATACAATAATGCACACCCTATAGTCCTCTATACAGTATTATGGCCACCACAATGTAGCCACTGATTTAAAAAAAATAAATACATTTCTCACCTCTCCCCATTCCCTTGCTGCTCCAACCTCCACAGCATGTCTGCTTAGCAGCTCAACTGCCATGCACAGCATGGCGTGATGAAGTGACGTCATTGCGCCCAGTGGATGAGACATCATATACCGAAGGAGAATGATGGGGAGGCAGTAGATGGCTTCCTTCCTCCATCATTATTTCACCTATATCAGCATCCTGAATGTCGATACAGTTGAATGTGCAATACCAGAAGGGGGCAGTGACTGGATCTGATGCTGGCACTGCCCCTCCCCCAACTCACAGGCCTTGAGCGGCCACATGGTCTGCCACTATTAACTGCATGCAACTGGCTGGAGGCCCCCTGGGGGAGTGGGGGTCCTGGGCATTTGTGCTGTTCTTCCCCTTAATCCTGACCCTGCCTATTAGGGACTAAAGTAACATTTCTGAAGTAATGTAAGCCATGAATTTTTACTAATTTGTTGGACGAATATTGCTATGGCCATCTCGCCTGGCTTCTCTCTCGCTCTGCCTGCTTTGGCAGAAATGGCCAAAAGTGATAGGAAAGATGGCAAAAGTTGCCTTTTTTTTGCCAAGTTTTGCATTGTGAAAAAAAAGTTTCAGTGTTCTGTTTTAACCACTTTTCTGAATTGAGGCCATGGTTTTGTTAGATACAAACAACAATGAAGTGCACAAAAATGTATTTACATAATGTATGAATTGGTAGGTTGTGAGTGGTTGTCTCATCAGTATTTTGCATGTGTGTTGCCACCATCTTTAATACATGGGTTTGCTGCATCTAGAGAGTGCATTAGTTCTGAGACCTTTGTGTCTTTGCTTGTAAGTTTAGTGTTAGGACTCGCAAGTGTGAGGATCCTTGTCTCAGGTTGCAAGCTTGCATATCTTGACCAAAATATCCATCCATGCCTTATATATTATGTATATACATTTTTTTGCATTACATTTTTCAGGGTGCAGCCAAGCCCATTATTTTTGGCCTTGTAAACTAGGGTGTCTGTTCTTATTGAGTGCACTTAGATAGTGCTGGGAACCTGCCTAATCTAATAGTATGGGTGTCACTATCAGGCTGTAAGCCAGACACCGTGCATTACATTTGTGTGACCAGTACCATTGCTTTTGTGTAATTTAATACTAAGCAATCACCCCCTCCATGAACTGGTAGGTTGTGAGTGATTGTCACATCAGTATGTTGCACCTGTGTTGCTGCCATCTTTACTACATAGGTTGGCTGCATCCTGTAGTGCATTAGTTCTGAGACCTGGGCAGGTAAACACTGCTGCCCCTTTTCTTGCTGTATTTATCCTCACTGTAATACCAGGATGAGGGGCATATACACCAGGATGGATGGCATATACAGTATATATATCCATATCTTGCACCTGTGCCCATAAGGCTCTTATTATGCCACTGTGTGTCAATCTTTATTGTCATGATAATTTTGAAGTGTGCCATGGATAATAGAAATAAAATGCCCAAATTGTATTTCAACTTGTGCAATTTCTTTGGGTGGTTTAAATCTACGAGTGCTTCTCACAAAATTAGAATATCATCAAAAAATTATAAGCCATAATCATCAACATTAACAGAAATAAACACTTGAAATAGATCACTCTGCTTGTAATGACTCTATACAATATATGAGTTTCACTTTTTGTATTGAAGAACTGAAATAAATTAACTTTTTTGATAATATTCTAATTTAGTGAGAAGCACCTGTACATCAGCCATGAGTTGGCAAAAGGAGTAACAGAAAAGATTTTATTAGACTTTACATTTTGGCTGTCCTTGCAAGAGTGTCAATTTTGACAAGTTGCCACTGTGACATTCATTGAACTCATGTTTACTTTAAAGAAAATAACTCAAAAAGTCCAATAGTCCAGTCAGTGAGCATTTCATGAACAGATATTTAGTTTTATCTAACCGACAAGCAAGCTTAAAAAATTACATATAGATTGATAAACCAAGATTAATTCTTAATTAATACATGATAGAAGGGCTTGGACGAGGGGTAAGCAGGGTAGGCACCAACCTAGGGCGCTACCTCTTGCCTCCCTGAGATGGACGCAGTTTTAAAAAAAAATCAAACCTGACATGGCCGAACGCCTGCGGCCACCAGGCATCTTTACTTGGCCACAGACATTCAGCACAGTGACTGCCAGTGCGCGTGCACACAGACAAGCAGTGTCAGTCACTGACACCACTCAACCACCTGCATCCCGGCGGTCGCACTCCAACCATTGCCACTCTGTGTAGTTCCGCAGTGCCGATACGCCGGCTTTTATGCCATCCATTCAGGCTGCTCTGGCTCATCCTCTCCTCAGCCACTTACAACCTTCAGTTCTCCTCTTCCAGCCTGTGCTGAGTGGCATTTGCACACATGGACCTAGGGACTCTTCAGCAAGAGGTGAGGATTGCCGGGAATACAAATTGCTGCCTGCCAGCTTCTGTCACTGATTAGAATCAGTGATCATCCACACACAGCACCAAGGGAGCAAGGAGCTGTGAGCACAGTCACTAATCACTGCCTGTAATCTGTAACAGGGCGGCCTGGTGTCAGTACTGCTCTGATGAATCCAAACTGAGACTGGCCCCTGATCCTATCCCCCCTCCATCCAGTTGTCACTGTGTCATCTGTGGTGTTACACAGGACTGCTCATGACAGCTACTGCATTATCTGTACTCAGAGAGTTATCACTATCTGTGGTGTTACATAGGACTGCAGGTGACAGCTACTGCATTATCTGTACTCAGAGAGTTATCACTGTGTCATCTGTGGTGTTACACAGGACTGCTGGTGACATGTACTGCATTATCTGTACTCAGAGAGTTATCACTGTGTCATCTGTGGTGTTACACAGGACTGCTGGTGACATGTACTGCATTATCTGTACTCAGAGAGTTATCACTGTGTCATCTGTGGTGTTACACAGGACTGCTGGTGACATGTACTGCATTATCTGTACTCAGAGAGTTAGCACTGTGTTATCTGTGGTGTTACACAGGACTGCTGGTGACATGTACTGCATTATCTGTACTCAGAGAGTTATCACTGTGTTATCTGTGGTGTTACACAGGACTGCTGGTGACGTGTACTGCATTATCTGTACTCAGGGGTGATCACTATATCATCTGTGGTGTTACACAGGACTGCTGGTGACATGTACTGCATTATCTCTACTCAGAGAGTTATCACTGTGTTATCTGTGGTGTTACACAGGACTGCTGGTGACATGTACTGCATTATCTGAACTCAGAGAGTTATCACTGTGTCATCTGTGGTGTTACACAGGACTGCTGGTGACATGTACTGCATTATCTGTACTCAGGGGTGATCACTATATCATCTGTGGTGTTACACAGGACTGCTGGTGACATGTACTGCATTATCTGTACTCAGAGAGTTATCACTGTGTTATCTGTGGTGTTACACAGGACTGCTGGTGACATGTACTGCATTATCTGTACTCAGGGGTGATCACTATATCATCTGTGGTGTTACACAGGACTGCTGGTAACATGTACTGCATTATCTGTACTCAGAGAGTTATCACTGTGTTATCTGTGGTGTTACACAGGACTGCTGGTGACTAGTGTTGAGCATTCCGATACTGCAAGTATCGGGTATCGGCCGATACTTGCTGTATCGGAATTTCCGATACCGAGATCCGATACTTTTGTGGTATCGGGTATCGGGTATCGCAACAACATTAATGTAATAATGTGTAAAAAAGAGAATTAAAATAAAAAATATCGCTATACTCACCTGTCCGACGCAGCCGGGACCTCAGCGAGGGAACCGGCAGCGTTGTTTGTTTAAATTTCGCGCTTTTACTTGGTTACGTGAAGTCCCGGCTTGTGATTGGTCAGGGCGGCCATGTTGCCGGGACGCGGACCAATCACAGCAAGCCGTGACGAAATTACGTCACGGCTTGCTGTGATTGGTCCGCGTCCCGGCAACATGGCCGCCATTAACCAATCACAAGCCGTGACGTCACGGGAGGCTGGACATGCGCGTATTTTGAAAAGCGCGCGTGTCCAGCCTCCAGTGACGTCCCGGCAACATGGCCGCCATTAACCAATCACAAGCCGGGACGTCACGGGAGGCTGGACATGCGCGTATTTTGAAAAGCGCGCGTGTCCAGCCTCCAGTGACGTCCCGGCAACATGGCCGCCATTAACCAATCACAAGCCGGGACGTCACGGGAGGCTGGACATGCGCGTATTTTGAAAAGCGCGCGTGTCCAGCCTCCAGTGACGTCCCGGCAACATGGCCGCCATTAACCAATCACAAGCCGGGACGTCACGGGAGGCTGGACATGCGCGTATTTTGAAAAGCGCGCGTGTCCAGCCTCCCGTGACGTCACGGCTTGTGATTGGTTAATGGCGGCCATGTTGCCGGGACGCGGACCAATCACAGCAAGCCGTGACGTAATTTCGTCACGGCTTGCTGTGATTGGTCCGCGTCCCGGCAACATGGCGCCGTGACCAATCATAAGCCGGGACGTCACTGGAGGCTGGACACGCGCGCTTTTCAAAATACGCGCATGTCCAGCCTCCCGTGACGTCACGGCTTGTGATTGGTTAATGGCGGCCATGTTGCCGGGACGCGGACCAATCACAGCAAGCCGTGACGAAATTACGTCACGGCTTGCTGTGATTGGTCCGCGTCCCGGCAACATGGCCGCCATTAACCAATCACAAGCCGTGACGTCACGGGAGGCTGGACATGCGCGTATTTTGAAAAGCGCGCGTGTCCAGCCTCCAGTGACGTCCCGGCAACATGGCCGCCATTAACCAATCACAAGCCGGGACGTCACGGGAGGCTGGACATGCGCGTATTTTGAAAAGCGCGCGTGTCCAGCCTCCAGTGACGTCCCGGCAACATGGCCGCCATTAACCAATCACAAGCCGGGACGTCACGGGAGGCTGGACATGCGCGTATTTTGAAAAGCGCGCGTGTCCAGCCTCCAGTGACGTCCCGGCAACATGGCCGCCATTAACCAATCACAAGCCGGGACGTCACGGGAGGCTGGACATGCGCGTATTTTGAAAAGCGCGCGTGTCCAGCCTCCCGTGACGTCACGGCTTGTGATTGGTTAATGGCGGCCATGTTGCCGGGACGCGGACCAATCACAGCAAGCCGTGACGTAATTTCGTCACGGCTTGCTGTGATTGGTCCGCGTCCCGGCAACATGGCGCCGTGACCAATCATAAGCCGGGACGTCACTGGAGGCTGGACACGCGCGCTTTTCAAAATACGCGCATGTCCAGCCTCCCGTGACGTCACGGCTTGTGATTGGTTAATGGCGGCCATGTTGCCGGGACGCGGACCAATCACAGCAAGCCGTGACGTAATTTCGTCACGGCTTGCTGTGATTGGTCCGCGTCCCGGCAACATGGCCGCCCTGACCAATCACAAGCCGGGACCTCACGTAACCAAGTAAAAGCGCGAATTTTAAACAAACAACGCTGCCGGTTCCCTCGCTGAGGTCCCGGCTGCGTCGGACAGGTGAGTATAGCAATATTTTTTATTTTAATTCTTTATTTTACACATTAATATGGATCCCAGGGCCTGAAGGAGAGTTTCCTCTCCTTCAGACCCTGGGAACCATCAGGGATACCGTCCGATACCTGAGTCCCATTGACTTGTATTGGTATCGGGTATCGGTATCGGATTGGATCCGATACTTTGCCGGTATCGGCCGATACTTTCCGATACCGATACTTTCAAGTATCGGACGGTATCGCTCAACACTACTGGTGACATGTACTGCATTATCTGTACTCAGAGAGTTATCACTGTGTTATCTGTGGTGTTACACAGGACTGCTGGTGACATGTACTGCATTATCTGTACTCAGGGGTGATCACTATATCATCTGTGGTGTTACACACTGTAGTACAGATAATGTGGTAAATGTCACCTTCAGTCCCTTGTAACACCACAGATAATGTCATCTGCAGTTCCAAGAAAGCTATCAGTGTGTTATATGTGGTGGTACGTAGGACTGCAGGTGGCATCTACAATATTATCTGTACAAATGGCATTAAAACTGTGTTGTCTGTGGTGGTAATATTTTCTTTTTTTTTTGGGGGGGGGGAGCGAAATATATGTCTTGGGGCTTGGGTCCCTGATCTTTTCTGACTCTAGCAATGCCTCTGGCACCACCTTGGACAAGGTGCTCCGTTGGTGACTCCAGCAAGACGCAGGCTACTTCTGGCGTGTGCCCTGTTGAAGAGAGTGCTCTGCAGGGGACAGCGGGTGGTGCAATGAAATCACTGCATCGCGCCGTCCAGTGCCCACTGCCATACCAGATAGAAGATGATACAGCAGAGTGGTGGAAGGAAACCCTGATTTAGATGGGTGTAAGCTATTTTTTAAATATGTCTTCTTTGGGTACATCGCAAATGAGGGACATTACACTGTAAAGGTAGTTGTGTGAGACATCATACTATATGGGGTGCTGTGGGGAACAATACACTGTATAGAAAGGGCTGTGGGGGCCAAGAATCTGTATCAGGACCTGGGGAGTTATAATACTGTATGGGAAAATGTGGGGTCATAATACTGAATGGGGTGTTGTGGGAGCCATCATGGTTTGTATTGGGCAGTTGTTGTGCCCATCATACTGTGTAGGGGTAGAGTGTGATTGTGGGATACAGTTTTGGAGAGGACTGTGTGGTGGGCAGTATGAGGGCATATTGTGAAAAAGGGGCACAGAATGGATATGGAGAGGGTGCAGCATGAAATGGGGACACATTATGGAGAGAGGCAAGCATGGTGAGGGACAGTGTGGAGATATAGAGTAGACAGTATAAGGGAAAACAGTGGAGAGGGGACAGCCATGGTATAGGCCATGGTTCATAAGGGCAGCTGGTGTGGTGGCTATAGCTCATAGGGGCAGACAGTGTGGAGGCTATATACCATATGAAGCTTATTTAGGACACAGAATAAACAGATGTTTTTATGTAGATGGCATTTTAATAACACTTATTTTTAAGGGCACCGTGTTGGGATTTGCTACAGAAAACCAGAGCAGATGGAAGCCTGTAAAGACAAGCTGTGGATGTGAGAAGCCATCATGGCATCTGGAAAGATGGAGAGGAAATGCGGTAGAACAACTCCAGTCACAAAAAATGTCACATCTAGGGTACCTGGATGTAAATATTTAATTGTTATCCTGCCTATATCTCATCAGTACTATGGTTCCTGTATGATCTGCAGTCTGATGATGACTGATAACAGCAACTCCCAGCATCAACTTACTATTCTTAAGGACATACTGGGAGTTGTGGGTTCATGCTATACAATTGCATATGGGCTGACCTGACATTACAATTGATTGCTGCACTAAGCTTGGTTCTTATATTTAAGTACTTATTTTGGTTCTGGTGATGCATTCGTGTACTTATAATGGTACTGATGTTGCATTTATTTACTGATGATGGTTCTGGTGATATATTTGTATACTGATGGTAGTTCTGGTGATATATTTATGTACTGATGGCAGATCTAGTGACCTATTTATTTTCTGATGATGGTTCTGGTGCTGTATTTATGTACAATTGATGGCTCTGATGTTATGTTTATGTACTGATGATGAGTTTGGTTTTTATTGATATACTGATGATAGTTTTGGTGATGAATACATCACTAGAACAACCATGACTACATGCATACATTACTAAGATCATCATCACTACATGAATACATCATCAGAACCATCAGTGGTACATAAATACAGCACTAGAACAACCATCACTACATGAATTTGTCTCCAGAACCACTATCCAAACAGAAATATATCACCAGACCCACTATCAGACCAGGAGTATGGCACCAGAACCATTATCCGCTTTGTATTTGTCGCATGACAGATGCAAAAACCTTCAGACATATCACTTCATCTATAATGGTGTCTGGGAAATTTTCCCATGGTGCTCATGCCAACGTCACATAGGGGAAGTGAGTTCATTGGCCGTGAACTCGCAGGACCTGTCTGTCGGCACCGTGAGCAAGAGAACTTTCTCACGCTCATGGTGCCCTCAAAGACACGGAATAGCAGTTCACAGGTAGACACTGAGCACATGGTGCTCAGTGTCTACTGGATGACAGGCTGCATGGTCGCACCATGCAACCTTGCAGCCTGCCATCTAGATCTAGGAGAGCTAGACCCGGCGTGGGGTCCGGTCATGGTACCAGAATTCCGCTACCTCGGAGTAACCCTTGACTTTGCCCTGTCCTTCAAACCACATATCCAAGCTCTTGCCACCTCCTGGCTGGTCCCTGAACATTGTTAGAGGTGGCAAGAAAACCATAAATGCCTGAGGGGTCAGGGAAGCTTTTCTGCAGAAGTAGCAGAAGACTAGGTAAATAAATATATAAATTGTTACTTTGAATAATTTTCTGCACTGTAGAATTGGCTGCAAATTGGCAGCAAAATCCACAAAGATTTAGAAAATCTCGACAAGAGGTAATTTTACATGTGGTCAATTTCTGCAGCATGCGGATGAGATTTGTTAAGAGTCTATATGCTTTGCTGCTACTGTAGTCTGCTGCACATTTTCCGTCCTAAAATCTAAAGTGCAAAAATGCAGCATTTCCATCCTGTGTAGGTGTAACTAAAAATAAAGAATCAGACAAGTTGTTACAGTCAACACTACTTTATCATGCATTATTGTTATTAACCCTCAAGAATCATTACAAAAAGGAAGCGAAGAGCAAAATAAAATCTAACATTAGATGGAGAACACAGCGTGGTGGTGCAGAGAGCTGTTTTTAAGATCATTAAAGCTTTTTGAGCAAAATCGCCTCATGCCGCGAGTTGCAAGTAATTTGCACACAGTGAAGAGAAATTAGTCTGTTATTGTTAGTTTTTTTCCTTGACATTTCTTTTTTCATTTATTCTTGCATTTATTTATTCTTTTATTGGTGAATTTATATGGGTTGGGTTTACACATATTCAAAAAGTAATTGCCATGAAAAACACATAATGATTCTCTCCAGATAAAAAGATCTTCATTAATAATTCATTATCATCACGACCTTTGTCTCATGATTTCAGAATGCCTGACTATTTAGACCCCTTTCTCAAGTTATACTAAAATCTCCCCTTGGACATGTAATAACCACACCAGGCTCTTTAATTAAAAAAACATATAACAATAGGTACGGTATGTAACATTGATATATATGTTTATATACTGTATATGATATATGAAAATGATATAAGTATTGAATATGTCACCAATTTTCTAAGTAAATAGATTTTTAAAGGTGCTATTCACATGAAATTCTCACCGGATGTCGATAACTACCCATCCAATCCGCACAGGCACAAAGTAATCAAACCATAGAGCACGGCGCAGCATGGTGACTCAGTGGTTAACACTGCAAGCATTGCAGCGCTTGGTCCGAGGATCAAAGAACAACATATGTAAGGAGTTTGTACGTTCTCCCGGTGTTTGCATGGGTTTCCTCTGGGTACTCGGGTTTAATCCCACACTCCAAAAACATAATGATAGGGAATCTAAATTGAATGCCCCAGTGGGGACAGTGATGATAATGTCTGTAAAGTGCTGCTGAATTAATGCGGAATTAATGGTGTCATATAAATGAGTAAAATCAATAAATAAGTAAATAAATAAATAGATCTCCAAAAATTAAGTTATGTCTAATAATATGAAATGACACAGGGAAAAAGTATGAGACACATGAAGAAAACGAGGTGCAAAAAGCCATGGAAAGTCATAACACCAGATGAATTCTCTAATTAGAAAGCAATCCTGCCACTTAGTGAAAATTTATATATATACATATATATATATATATATATATATATATATATATATATATATATATATATATATATATATATATGAAAGAGAATTAGTGGAGCACAAAGAAAGAGTCCGTGTCACGATCCAATTTTGGATTTGTGGCAGATCTGGTTTACCTCAGTTTAAGACCTTTTTTCCTTTCTGATCATCGGGGGTTAATGCAGTTTCCCCCCCCCCCTCGGTGGCCGCTGGTGTTATTGCATTGCTGCTGGGTCAGCTGATGTTTGTGGTGACCACTCCCTCCATCCTTTAACCCCTTCACCCCCAAGGGTGGTTTGCACGTTAATGACCGGGCCAATTTTTACAATTCTGACCACTGTCCTTTTATGAGGTTATAACTCTGGAACGCTTCAACGGATCTTGGCGATTCTGACATTGTTTTCTCGTGACATATTTTACTTCATGAAAGTGGTAAAATTTCTTTGATATTACCTGCGTTTATTTGCAGAAAAAATGGAAATTTGGCGAAAATTTTGAAAATTTTGCAATTTTCCAACTTTGAATTTTTATGCCCTTAAATCACAGAGATATGTCATGCAAAATACTTAATAAGTAACATTTCCCACATGTCTACTTTACATCAGCACAATTTTGGAACCAAAATTTTTTTTTGTTAGGGAGTTATAAGGGTTAAAAGTTGACCAGCAATTTCTCATTTTTACAACACCATTTTTTTTTAGGGACCACATCTCATTTGAAGTCATTTTGAGGGGTCTATATGATAGAAAATACCCATGTGTGACACCATTCTAAAAACTGCACCCCTCAAGGTGCTCAAAACCATATTCAAGAAGTTTATTAACCCTTCTGGTGCTTCACAGGAATTTTTGGAATGTTTAAATAAAAATGAACATTTAACTTTTTTTCACAAAAAATTTATTTCAGCTCCAATTTGTTTTATTTTACCAAGGGTAACAGGAGAAAATGGACCCCAAAATTTGTTGTACAATTTGTCCTGAGTACGCCGATACCCCATATGTGGGGGTAAACCACTGTTTGTGCGCATGGCAGAGCTCGGAAGCGAAGGAGCGCCATTTGACTTTTCAATGCAAAATTGACTGGAATTGAGATGGGACGCCATGTTGCGTTTGGGGAGCCCCTGATGTGCCTAAACATTGAAACCCCCCACAAGTGATACCATTTTGGAAAGTAGACCCCCTAAGGAACTTATCTAGAGGTGTGGTGAGCACTTTGACCCACCAAGTACTTCACAGAAGTTTATAATGCAGAACCGTAAAAATAAAAAATCATATTTTTTCACAAAAATTATTTTTCGCCCCCAATTTTTTATTTTCCCAAGGGTAAGAGAAGAAATTTGACCCCAAAAGTTGTTGTACAATTTGTCCTGAGTACGCTGATACCCCATATGTGGCGATAAACCACTGTTTGGGCGCATGGGAGAGCTCGGAAGGGAAGTAGCACCGTTTGACTTTTCAATGCAAAATTGACTGGAATTGAGATGGGACGCCATGTTGCGTTTGGGGAGCCCCTGATGTGCCTAAACATTGAAACCCCCCACAAGTGACACCATTTTGGAAAGTAGACCCCCTAAGGAACTTATCTAGAGGTGTGGTGAGCACTTTGACCCACCAAGTACTTCACAGAAGTTTATAATGCAGAACCGTAAAAATAAAAAATCATATTTTTTCACAAAAATTATTTTTCGCCCCCAATTTTTTATTTTCCCAAGGGTAAGAGAAGAAATTGGACCCCAACAGTTGTTGTACAATTTGTCCTGAGTATGCTGATACCCCATATGTGGCGATAAACTACTGTTTGGGCGCATGGGAGAGCTCGGAAGGGAAGTAGCACCGTTTGACTTTTCAATGCAAAATTGACAGGAATTGAGATGGGACGCCATGTTGCGTTTGGAGAGCCACTGATGTGCCTAAACATTGAAACCCCCCACAAGTGACACCATTTTGGAAAGTAGACCCCCTAAGGAACTTATCTAGATGTGTTTTGAGCGCTTTGACCCACCAAGGGCTTCACAGAAGTTAATAATGCAGAGCCGTAAAAATAAAACAAAAATTTTTTCCCACAAAAATTATTTTTTTAGCCCCCAGTTTTGTATTTTCCCGAGGGTAGCAGGAGAAATTGGACCCCAAAATCTGTTGTCCAAGTTGTCCTGAGAGCGATGATATACCATATGTGGGGAGAACCACTGTTTGGGCGCATGAGAGGGCTCGGAAAGGAAGGAGCGCCATTTGGAATGCAGACTTAGATGGAATGGTCTGCAGGCGTCACATTGCGTTTGCAGAGCCCCTAATGTACCTAAACAGTAGAAACCCCCCACAAGTGACACCATGTTGGAAAGTAGACCCCCTAAGGAACTTATCTAGATGTGTGGTGAGCGCTTTGACCCACCAAGGGCTTCACAGAAGTTTATAATGCAGAGCCGTAAAAATAAAACAAAAATTTTTTCCCACAAAAATTATTTTTTTAGCCCCCAGTTTTGTATTTTCCCGAGGGTAGCAGGAGAAATTGGACCCCAAAATCTGTTGTCCAAGTTGTCCTGAGTGCGATGATATACCATATGTGGGGAGAACCACTGTTTGGGCGCATGGGAGGGCTCGGAAAGGAAGGAGCGCCATTTGGAATGCAGACTTAGATGGAATGGTCTGCAGGCGTCACATTGCGTTTGCAGAGCCCCTAATGTACCTAAACAGTAGAAACCCCCCACAAGTGACACCATGTTGGAAAGTAGACCCCCTAAGGAACTTATCTAGATGTGTGGTGAGCGCTTTGACCCACCAAGGGCTTCACAGAAGTTTATAATGCAGAGCCGTAAAAATAAAACAAAAATTTTTTCCCACAAAAATTATTTTTCAGCCCCCAGTTTTGTATTTTCCCGAGGGTAACAGGAGAAATTGGACCCCAAAAGTTGTTGTCCAATTTGTCCTGAGTGCGCTGATACCCCATATGTGGGGGGAAACCACCGTTTGGACGCATGGAAGGGCTCGGAAGTGAAGGAGCGCCATTTGGAATGCAGACTTAGATGGAATGGTCTGCAGGCGTCACATTGCGTTTGCAGAGCCCCTAATGTACCTAAACAGTAGAAGCCCCGCACAAGTGACCCCATTTTGGAAACTAGACCCCCCAAGGAACTTATCTAGATGTGTTGTAAGAACTTTGAACCCCCAAGTGTTTCACTACAGTTTATAACGCAGAGCCGTGAAAATAAAAAATCCTTTTTTTTCCCACAAAAATTATTTTTTAGCCCCCAGTTTTGTATTTTCCCAGGGGTAACAGGAGAAATTGGACCCCAAAGGTTGTTGTCCTATTTGTCCTGAGTACGCTGATACCCCATATGTTGGGGTAAATCCCTGTTTGGGCACACGGGAGAGCTCGGAAGGGAAGGAGCACTGTTTTACTTTTTCAACGCAGAATTGGCTGGAATTGAGATCGGACGCCATGTCGCGTTTGGAGAGCCCCTGATGTGCCGAAACAGTGGAAACCCCCCAATTATAACTGAAACCCTAATCCAAACACACCCCTAACCCTAATCCCAACAGTAACCCTAACCACACCTCTAACCCTGACACACCCCTAACCCTAATCCCAACCCTATTCCCAACCGTAAATGTAATCTAAACCCTAACCGTAACTTTAGCCCCAACCCTAACCCTAACTTTAGCCCCAACCCTAACTGTAGCCTTAACCCTAGCCCCAACCCTAGCCCTAACCCTAGCCCTAATGGGAAAATGGAAATAAATACTTATTTTTTATTTTTCCCTAACTAAGGGGGTGATGAAGGGGGGTTTGATTTACTTTTATAGCGAGTTTTTTAGCGGATTTTTATGATTGGCAGCTGTCACACACTGAAAGACGCTTTTTATTGCAAAAAATATTTTTTGCGTTACCACATTTTGAGAGCTATAAATTTTCCATATTTTGGTCCACAGAGTCATGTGAGGTCTTGTTTTTTGCGGGACGAGTTGATGTTTTTATTGGTAACATTTTTGGGCACGTCACATTTTTTGATCGCTTTTTATTCCGTTTTGTGAGGCAGAATGACCAAAAACCAGCTATTCATGAATTTCTTTTGGGGGAGGCGTTTATACCGTTCCGCGTTTGGTAAAATTGATAAAGCAGTTTTATTCTTCGGGTCAGTACGATTACAGCGATATCTCATTTATATTATTTTTTTATGTTTTGGCGTTTTTTTACGATAAAAACTATTTTATGGAAAAAATTATTATTTTTGCATCGCTTTATTCTCAGGACTATAACTTTTTTATTTTTCTGCTGATGATGCTGTATGGTGGCTCGTTATTTGCGGGACAAGATGACGCTTTCAGCGGTACCATGGTTATTTATATCTGTCTTTTTGATCGCGTGTTATTCCACTTTTTGTTCGGCGGTATGATAATAAAGCGTTGTTTTTTGCCTCTTTTTTTTTTTTTTCTTACGGTGTTTACTGAAGGGGTTAACTAGTGGGCCAGTTTTATAGGTCGGGTCGTTACGGACGCGGCGATACTAAATATGTGTACTTTTATTGTTTTTTTTTTTTATTTAGGTAAAGAAATGTATTTATGGGAATAATATTTTTTTTTTTTCATTATTTTGGAATATTTTTTTAAATTTTTTTTTACACATTTAGAAATTTTTTTTTAAACTTTTTTACTTTGCCCCAGGGGGGGACAATACAGATCGGTGATCTGCCAGTTTGCATATGCAGCGCCCCAGAGTCCTGGTCGTTGCAGTAGCATGGTTCAGCCACTAAGGGGGGCCATGCTGCGTTCGATGGCACGGAAGGAGTTCTCTGAGCAGGTATCACAGTCACCAATACATTTCACAGCTGGGCCTCCGGGGGGAGCTAAGGGTGCTATTCATTAGGCCACTCCCCACCATAGTGGGTAAACTGGGGGTCAGGCAGGAAGTTAGTGAGAAGGCTGACGGGATTGAACGGAGCAACACCTGGTGGCAGAGGGTGTTGTGAAGGGAGAGACTGTAGGGTCTCTGCCAGGGGTGGGATCCTGGCAGAGGCTTGGCATGGAAAGAACGTAAAGGGACCGTGCCTGCTCAGCATAGCGGCGGTGCCCAAGGAAGGACTAAGAAGCGAGATAGATTGTGCTGAGTGAGAAACGAAATCAAGCGAAAGGAGATACCAGTGAGGGTTGTGCTGAAAGAGGCAGCACCTTACTGAGGCGCACTACCGGTGGCCGGAACGCCGAGGAGGTAAAGAGTTTCAAGCCATACCTCAGACCTACGGCAGGGCAGTTAGCTTGAGGCGGACTGTCTCACGCATCACCCAGGAAGGCAAAGGGGGGTACCAACAGGAGAGGGGCGCAGACAGAGTCCCGGAAGATCTCCGAGCCTCCCCGTCATACGGGTGCGTTCCTACCATAGTATCTGGAGGGACGAGGAAGATCATTGCGAATTAAGTTGTTGTGAGGGAACACGAGAAACAGACACAACAGTTGTGGGGTACTTTCCGTAAGCACAGCAGGGAAGGACTGCAACACATAGCGCTAGAAGGAAGGCACCGATTTCCACCTGCAAGGAGAGCTCTGGAAGTGCCATTGGACCGGCCGGACTTGCGCAGCCTGGTGAGCCGTATTCCGGACTGAGGACCCAGAGAGCTTCAGTAAAGAGGTAAAGAGACTGCAACCTGGTGTCCTCGTTATTTACCGCGACCTGCACCCCACAACTGCACCGCTACAACATCACTTATTGCACCGGACGTCCCCCACTGACAGACAGGGCCACGGACCGGGTCTAGCTACCGTGACAACCCCAGGACTGAGACCTAGAGGCCCGGCTCCGGGTACCCCTCGGCCCTGCGGCGGTGTGGGGGCGCTCCAACTTGGCGTCACGAACAGGATCTACTTAAGCCTGAAGAATCAGGTCATGTGTGCCTAGAGACTGTGATTTACTGTGCTTGGACTGTACTTTATTGCAAGACTGTGTGCTGTGCCATTTGCCGCCAAAATCCGCCGCCATTGCAGCGCTGAGGAAAGCGCAGGAAGAGAAGAGGGGCGTGGAGTGGGCGTAGACGAGCTGGAGAGCGCGAACAGTAATGGCCGCCCAGTCTAAGTATTTCTGTGTCCTGAGGACGTGCCCGTCAACAGCTGAGGTACGCCTCCTGATCTTGGTCGGAGGGTGGAGACCATGGGGACGGGGCCGCCCACGAAAGAGACCGCGAAAAGAGGACATTGGAGGACAAATAAAGATGGCGACACCAGGAGCACCACGCGGAGCTGACCCGGTCCGGCCCGAGGCTGCGCAACCCGAGACAGCCTCCAAGATGCCAACGCTGCGGGGCCTGACCCTCACAGAGCCACCAATGGGTCGACCTCCTTTGCCGCTGTCTGCAGAACGTGTGGCTGCGGCCGAGGCCCGACAGCTAGCCCGCCGGCTGAGGGCCGATGCCCACGTACTTACACGGCTAGGCCAGCCCACAGAGATTCGTCTGTCCCCAGTGTCCCCTGTCGCCATCCACCCGGCCGTGGCTGGAGGCATGTCACCGACGCCGGACTTGAAGATTTTACCAGATGCTGAACATCTGCGGCGTCTGATGGCCGCATGGAGGAGCCGACCCCAGCCTGCGGAACAGGTTGACTTGACCAGCGCTCCAGAGATCCCGTCCTCACACTGGGGTGAAGTGGTGGCCTTTAACCCCCGGTATGGAAGAGGGGTGATTCAGGAAATTGGAGAGCCGCTGCAGGTCCGCGTGGATCGGGAGGAGGTGGAGCCTTGCAGCGGGAGGCTCGATCGTGACCTGGAGCCGGGAGACGCCGTCACTTACACGAGGTGGAGGAGGGACACTGGCGAGACGGGCTGGTTTGCCCGAGGTGTCCAACGATGCGTTGCCTTCCAGGCTGCTGCCGGAACACCAGAAGGAGCTGATTCAGTGGGGAAAGCAGCAGAGCCCGGCCCTGCGGAACCCCGGGAAGCCCAGCCTTGCCGTGCCCCGGAGGGACGGGTGCACCTGCCGACAAGGAGGACCTCCCGGCGAGGGGTTTTATCATTACTGGGACCGGAACGGCGTCCTGGCTCACCGGGGCGATCTGTTGGCCTGGTGAGGCCGGATAAGAGGCCGCCTTCTGCAGAACCCCAGTAAGATTTTATTACTTTATGAAAATGTAAATAGTTAACTGTTCATTCCTTTAACTGTTCCTGTTTGCTGCTAAACCCGTCTAGGGTTAAAGGTGACCCCTTTGTTGATCCGGGGTCACTGTTGTTTTCCTGAAGTTTAAAGAACTGCAGAAATCATGGACTGTGCATGATTCGAACTTCCCTTGTAAATAGTTTGCACCTTCTTAAAGGTGCTCCCTACTGGTTTTAGCCAAAGACACTTTGCGAAGATATTTGCCCTATTTGTTTGAGCCAAAGACACTTTGCGAAGATACCTTTCCTACCGGTTCTAGTTAAAGACACTTTGCGAAGATACCATGCCGGAACCTTTGCATGGGCCGGTAGGCTGAGGAGACGAGCTACCTTAGAAAGACTTGGTCTCCTCTTAAAGGGGATGTGAGAAACTGAACTTGAAAGAGATACTGTTGCAGAACAGTAATGCCCTAATGATGCCTTGAAAAGAAATGTAACTGTTTTACATGCTAAGTTATATGTGTTGAATTTGTTAAAATGTGAAATTTGAATAATGTTTTGAAGACAGGAAAGATGCAGAGAGCCCGTAGGGGTAGAAGTAGAGGTCTGCACAGTTGAAAGTAAGAGAAGTAATAATGAGGGTGAGGATAGAAGGTAAACCCTGCGTCCCCATTGAAAAGTTACTTTATTGCTAAGGACAGAGAGTGAACCCGTAGGGGTTAGAGAGTGAGTCCTTAAAGGGGCCGAGTAGAGCTGGCTCAGAGTTCTTCAACCGAAAGGAATGTTATGTCTATACTGTGTATAGTAGCGAAAGGCAGTAGGCCCTGGCTGAACAGGGCGGTCCTGTAGAAGAAAGGAGAGGCAGTAGGCCTGGTGCCGTAGGGACAGGCGGTCCTGCAGGTTCACAAGAAGGAGAATGTAAAGTTGAAATGCCTTATAATGTGATTATAGGAAGGCCTTTGATAGACTAAGAGTGTGAGTTTCTTAAAGGCAATGTTAAGTTATTATTTCAAAAATTGCACTAAATAGAATACCCGGTTGGGTAACAGAAGTTATTTATACTCTGTAAATTATAAGGTTAATTATGTTTGTAACGTTACAAGTGTCCTCACCTCCCATAAAGGGAAGCCTACTTAAGTATACTTATTGTTATTTGCACTCAACAAAATTGTATGTCTTTTTGCTAACCTGTATTGTTGTTTTTCTTCCCAGTCCCGGAGTACTGTGTTTAACCAGGGGGGAGTGCAGCGCCCCAGAGTCCTGGTCGTTGCAGTAGCATGGTTCAGCCACTAAGGGGGGCCATGCTGCGTTCGATGGCACGGAAGGAGTTCTCTGAGCAGGTATCACAGTCACCAATACATTTCACAGCTGGGCCTCCGGGGGGAGCTAAGGGTGCTATTCATTAGGCCACTCCCCACCATAGTGGGTAAACTGGGGGTCAGGCAGGAAGTTAGTGAGAAGGCTGACGGGATTGAACGGAGCAACACCTGGTGGCAGAGGGTGTTGTGAAGGGAGAGACTGTAGGGTCTCTGCCAGGGGTGGGATCCTGGCAGAGGCTTGGCATGGAAAGAACGTAAAGGGACCGTGCCTGCTCAGCATAGCGGCGGTGCCCAAGGAAGGACTAAGAAGCGAGATAGATTGTGCTGAGTGAGAAACGAAATCAAGCGAAAGGAGATACCAGTGAGGGTTGTGCTGAAAGAGGCAGCACCTTACTGAGGCGCACTACCGGTGGCCGGAACGCCGAGGAGGTAAAGAGTTTCAAGCCATACCTCAGACCTACGGCAGGGCAGTTAGCTTGAGGCGGACTGTCTCACGCATCACCCAGGAAGGCAAAGGGGGGTACCAACAGGAGAGGGGCGCAGACAGAGTCCCGGAAGATCTCCGAGCCTCCCCGTCATACGGGTGCGTTCCTACCATAGTATCTGGAGGGACGAGGAAGATCATTGCGAATTAAGTTGTTGTGAGGGAACACGAGAAACAGACACAACAGTTGTGGGGTACTTTCCGTAAGCACAGCAGGGAAGGACTGCAACACATAGCGCTAGAAGGAAGGCACCGATTTCCACCTGCAAGGAGAGCTCTGGAAGTGCCATTGGACCGGCCGGACTTGCGCAGCCTGGTGAGCCGTATTCCGGACTGAGGACCCAGAGAGCTTCAGTAAAGAGGTAAAGAGACTGCAACCTGGTGTCCTCGTTATTTACCGCGACCTGCACCCCACAACTGCACCGCTACAACATCACTTATTGCACCGGACGTCCCCCACTGACAGACAGGGCCACGGACCGGGTCTAGCTACCGTGACAACCCCAGGACTGAGACCTAGAGGCCCGGCTCCGGGTACCCCTCGGCCCTGCGGCGGTGTGGGGGCGCTCCACATAGCACTCTGACAGATCACCGATCTGAGAGAAGTGCAGGCTGCTTCACAGTGCCTGCTCTGAGCAGGCTTCTGTGAAGCCACCTCCCTCCCTGCAGGACCCGGATCCGCGGCCATCTTGGATCCGGGTCTGGAGCAGGCAGGGAGGGAGGTAAGACCCTCGCAGCAACGCGATCACATCGCGTTGCTGCGGGGGACTCAGGGAAGCCCGCAGGGAGCCCTCTCCCTGCGCGATGCTTCCATGCATCGCCGGCACATCGCGATCATGTTTGATCGCGGTGTGCCGGGGGTTAATGTGCCGGGGGCGGTCCGTGACCGCTCCTGGCACATAGTGCCGGATGTCAGCTGCGATAGTCAGCTGACACCCGGCCGCGATCGGCCGCGCTCCCCCCGTGAGCGCGGCCGATCGGCTATGACGTACTATCCCGTCGAGGGTCAGATAGGCCCAGGTCACCTCGACGGGATAGTACGTCAAAGGTCACAGAGGGGTTAAGAGGTCACCTGGTTCATCAGCTGACTGTCGGTGTTAGTTCATTCTAAAGCGACCAAGCTGGGAGAAGGAGCTTGCTGGGAATTGTTGTTCTGCTGCTGTGTCCAGTGAATCTGGTGTTACTTCTTGCTGTTCTGTGCCTTGCAGCTTTAAGCTAAGTGTTGTTTTACCTTTACCTTGTCTGTATTTCCTATATTTGTATTGTTTTGCCCTGTGCACATTTTAGAGTTTTCCCTGTCTGTGCTTTCTGTAGGGGTTGGTGTGAGGTCTTATCACTGGGTGGCAGGTGGAGGTTTCAGCTTAGTACTGAAACAGGACTCAGGGTCAGGCCTGGCGACCCAGACATGCACACCTTCAGTGTAAACTCTGGGAGAGGGACAGACAGGGTTTCCCTAGTTTGAGGGATATTGCAGGGGCCCGGGTAATCAGCTGTAGTCTACCCAGTACCCCCGTGACAGTTCGGGTGCAGAGCCCCCAGGCAAATGCCAAACCTCAATTATAAAAATCCAGAAAAATTGGAGGCAGCACACTGTTTTTAAGTGAAAAGGAGCTATTTAATCAGCCCAGAAAGCGCCGTTTCGGTCCCAAGAGGAACCTTTCTCAAGGCTTGAGAAAGGTTCCTCCTGGGACCGAAACGTCGCTTTCTGGGCTGATTAAATAGCTCCTTTTCACTACAAAACGGTGTGCTGCCTCCAATTTGTCTGGATTTACTATATACACTCACTGGCCACTTTATTAGGTACACCTGTCCAACTTCTTGTTAACACTTAATTTCTAATCAGCCAATCACATGGCGGCAACTCAGTGCATTTAGGCATGTAGACATGGTCAAGACAATCTCCTGCAGTTCAAACCGAGCATCAGTATGGGGAAGAAAGGTGATTTGAGTGCCTTTGAACGTGGCATGGTTGTTGGTGCCAGAAGGGCTGGTCTGAGTATTTCAGAAACTGCTGATCTACTGGGATTTTCACGCACAACCATCTCTAGGGTTTACAGAGAATGGTCCGAAAAAGAAAAAAAATCCAGTGAGCGGCAGTTCTGTGGGCGGAAATGCCTTGTTGATGCCAGAGGTCAGAGGAGAATGGGCAGACTGGTTCGAGCTGATAGAAAGGCAACAGTGACTCAAATCGCCACCCGTTACAACCAAGGTAGGCCTAAGAGCATCTCTGAACGCACAGTGCGTCGAACTTTGAGGCAGATGGGCTACAGCAGCAGAAGACCACACCGGGTACCACTCCTTTCAGCTAAGAACAGGAAACTGAGGCTACAATTTGTACAAGCTCATCGAAATTGGACAGTAGAAGATTGGAAAAACGTTGCTTGGTCTGATGAGTCTCGATTTCTGCTGCGACATTCGGATGGTAGGGTCAGAATTTGGCGTAAACAACATGAAAGCATGGATCCATCCTGCCTTGTATGGAGCATCTTTGGGATGTGCAGCCGACAAATCTGCAGCAACTGTGTGATGCCATCATGTCAATATGGACCAAAATCTCTGAGGAATGCTTCCAGCACCTTGTTGAATCTATGCCACGAAGAATTGAGGCAGTTCTGAAGGCAAAAGGGGGTCCAACCCGTTACTAGCATGGTGTACCTAATAAAGTGGCCGGTGAGTGTATATATATATATATATATATATATATATATACATATATTTGTCCAAGTTTTGCTAGGAAGTTTTCCTGTGGGCTCACCCCAATACAAGGAAGAGGAGAGAGTGGCACTCTGACTCGCATAATTATCTTGTATAACCATTTTTTCTTATTTTCTTAGAGCACTTTATATAACACTAGATGGTGGCCCGATTCTAACGCATCAGGTATTCTAGAATATGTATGTAGTTTATGAAGTTTTCAGAATGCAATTTATACACAGGATTCGGCCGGCTGCGACCAATTAGCGAAGCGTGGTTCAAATTCCGTGCCAATTCGCAACCGGACTGCACCTGTCGCTGATTGGTCACACCTGGCCGCGAACAATCAGTGAAGCCAGGGCCGGCTCCAGGTTTTTGAGGGCTCCGGGTGAAAAAAGTCTCAGTGGGCCCCCCTCTTTAACACATACCACGATTCATGATGCACAGATACAGCAGAGAAATATAGCACAGCCAAGTAGCGTATAACACAGCCCACGTAGTATATAACACAGCCCACGTAGTATATAACACAGGCCACATAGTATATAACACAGCCCACCAGCCCACGTAGTATATAACACAGCTCACGTAGTATATAACACAGCCACATAGTATATAACACAGCCACGTAGTATATAGCACAGCTACGTAGTATATAGCACAGCCACGTAGTATATAACACAGCCACGTAGTATATAGCACAGCTACGTAGTTTATAACACAGCCACGAAGTATATAGCACAGCCACATAGTATATTGCCCAGCCACATAGTATATAGCATAGCCCACATAGTATATTGCCCAGCCACGTAGTATATTGCCCAGCCATGTAGTATATAGCACACACGTAGTATATAGCACAGACACGTAGTATATTGCCCAGCCACGTAGTATATTGCCCAGCCACGTAGTATATAGCACAGACACATAGTATATAGCACAGACACGTATATAGCACTGACACGTAGTATATTGCCCAGCCACATAATATATTGCACAGCCACGTAGTATATAGCATAGCCACGTATTATATAGCACAGAGACTTAGTATATAACACTGCCCATGCAGTATATAACACAGGCCACGTACTATAGAGCACAGCGATGTAGTATATTGCCCAGCCACATAATATATACCACAGCCACGTAGTATATAAGTAAACAAAAGGAAATAGCGGGCACCACATAAAATATCAAATAAGGGATCAACCATATACATATAGGTAAGTACTAAACAAAGGAAAGAGAAAAAGATATGCAGACTAATGGGATCAACCTTCAATAAATTTTATTAGATACAATAGTACAAAAAGGCAAAGCGAAACACACAATTAAAACCATTTACAAGGCTAAAAGAGCCATGAAAAAATCCCCATTAGACAATAAACAGGACGGGTTGTGGAGTGCCAATTAAATATATAAACATTGGTACACATCCAGTTGAAAAAATACCAGCACTAACACCACATTTTTGCTGCCAACTGCCCTGTTAGACAATGAGAGAGCAACCCATAAAGGTAACCCACACAGATACACACTGTATTCACCAATAAATAATGCAATATTTCATGGCATGTATACATCCAGGTAGACAGAAATGAAAACAGCCCACACATATTGCAAGCTGAGAGTTCCATACCAAATGGCAATAATATAGCAATATTGTGGTGTCCTACCTAACAAGTGAGCCTAAGTATGTAGACACCAATTCCCAATAAGGGGGTCTATTTCCAACATCATGAAGCATAAACACAGAATACAGCCATAAAACGGTATACCATTGTGGTCTTAGTGCAAGTGCAATAGTGAGTTACCCATGCCCTGTTCCTAAGGAGATAAACTGCAGGGCAGGGCATGGGTAACTCACTATTGCACTTGCACTAAGACCACAATGGTATACCGTTTTATGGCTGTATTCTGTGTTTATGCTTCATGATGTTGGAAATAGACCCCCTTATTGGGAATTGGTGTCTACATACTTAGGCTCACTTGTTAGGTAGGACACCACAATATTGCTATATTATTGCCATTTGGTATGGAACTCTCAGCTTGCAATATGTGTGGGCTGTTTTCATTTCTGTCTACCTGGATGTATACATGCCATGAAATATTGCATTATTTATTGGTGAATACAGTGTGTATCTGTGTGGGTTACCTTTATGGGTTGCTCTCTCATTGTCTAACAGGGCAGTTGGCAGCAAAAATGTGGTGTTAGTGCTGGTATTTTTTCAACTGGATGTGTACCAATGTTTATATATTTAATTGACACTCCACAACCCGTCCTGTTTATTGTCTAATGGGGATTTTTTCATGGCTCTTTAAGCCTTGTAAATGGTTTTAATTGTGTGTTTCGCTTTGCCTTTTTGTACTATTGTATCTAATAAAATTTATTGAAGGTTGATCCCATTAGTCTGCATATCTTTATATCTTTTTCTCTTTCCTTTGTTTAGCCACGTAGTATATAGCACAGCACATATAGTATATAGCACAGAGATGTAGTATATAACACAGCCCACGCAGTATATAACACAGCCCACGTAGTATATAGCAATGTGGGCACCATATCCCTGTTAAAAAAAGAATTAAAATAAAAAATAGTTATATACTCACCCTCCGTCGGCTCCCCGGATCCAGCCGAGGCGTTTACCAATGCTCCTCGTGATGCTCCGGTCCCAAGAGTGCATTGTGGTCTCGCGAGATGATGACGTAGTGGTCTCGCAAGACCGCAATGCAAGGACCGGTCACCGGAGCGTTGCGAGGAGCGGGAAAGGCCTCGGCTGGATCCGGAGGCCCACGGAAGGTGAGTACATAATGATTTTTTTTTATTTTTAACATTAGATCTTTTTACTATTGATGCCGCATAGGCAGCATCAATAGTAAAAAGTTGGTCACACAGGGTTAATAGCAGCTTTAACGGGCTGCGTTATACCGCGGCATAACACGGTCCGTTAACACTGCCATTAACCCTGTGTGAGCGCTGACTGGGAGGAGTATGGAATGCGGGCACTGACTGTGGGGAGTGAGGAGCGGCTATTTTGCTGCCGGACTGTGCCTGTCGCTGATTGGTCATGAGTCATGACCGTTTTGCCGCGACCAATCAGCGACTTGGGATTTCCGTGACAGAAAGAAAGACAGAAGGACAGACAGAAAGACGGAAGTGGACCTTAGACAATTATATAGTAGATGGAGCTGGGGACAATTTTCCTTCAGGACAATGCATCTTTGTGTTTGCTCTGTTGCATATATTTATGCTTTTAATATGATAAAAACTAATTCTTACTCATTGGTGATTACCTTGCTCCTTGCACATTTTTACATCACTGTTTTTTGTTTTGTGGTTGTGTTTTGGGACAAAGTATCCTATCCAAGGTTGTATTTTTGGGCTTTGCAAATATGCAATGTGGGTGCAGAAATGTGTCCCAAACAAAACATCCAGACTTTGTTAACTTATATAGAATAAAAAAGTATGCAGCACTCCAATAGTTACCAAAACAAGTGGACTTTATTTAGCTCATGTAGTCACGCCATGTAAGCTAAATACAGTCCACTTGTTTTGATAACTAATAGAGTGCTGCATACTTTTTTACCTTCCAGACAGTTAGAAAGACAGATAGATAGACAGATAAATAGATAGATAGATAAAAATATTGGTGCAGCACAAGCAACAACAACATAGTAATAGGGTGCAAAGCCTCCCAGATAAGACCAGTCCTGCAATAAATGGAGGCAGCGCACTAATATAGCAAATTAGAAAAATATTTAATGGCCCATAATAGCGACATTTCGGTCCATATAGGGACCTTTCTTAAGCAGACCTTAAGAAAGATCCTCATATGGACTAAAATATCACTATTGTGGACTATTAAATATTTTTCTAATTTGCTATTTTGTTGTGCTGCCTCCTTTTTTATATATATATATATATTAGATAGATAGATAGAAAATATATTTTTTTGCAAACATTTTCCGTTTTTATTGCAGTTTTATATAAGATTTGTGTAAAAATGAATCAGGACGCAAACCATATGTCCAGCAATATTTTATTTTCCAATGTAGTTGAAAGAAAACCACTAAATCTAACAAACGGTCTGTCTGAGTTTAAGCACTACAGCATGCATGATTTGTGCAGAAGTGATCCGCTCTGTCTGTATTCTCTAGTGTGCTGTATATAATAATCTAATTTCTGCACTGACTAAAGAACAATTTCACTTTGAACATGAACCATCCCACGTGATGTGTTTTACCTGGTTTCGGGGGATAAAAAAACTGCTGCATTTCAAGGGAAAACTGTCAAGCCTTTTAACATGGCTTTTATATGCAAGCTTGGCTTCACACATCCAGATCCCGCTTTGATGAAGGCTATCCCCTGCCTTGTAGTCCTGCAGGGCACCGCTGATGTCTGTGTTAGGCTGGCAAGGCAACGTCTCTTTAAAAGCCATTCAAATAATTCACAGCGGGGAACAAAAAAAATAAACATTTAAGTAGGTCAAAAGCCTTGGAAACGGACGCTGTCCGCATCTGTATTGTTCTTACTGAATACTACAGCGTGAAGATGTTACTCTTTTTTTTCTTTTCAAAGAATTAAAATCCAATTTCTTACTTGGTTATATAATTACTTAAAAGAATGACGCACATGGGTCGATGAGTGCTCATGTCAAGTTCACGTGTCTTCCACTTACACATATAGTTTTATTGATCCACTAAAGGCAAGTAAAACCTCCAGCAAGCTATCAAGTAATCATTATCTATATGATGTTATCATGGCAAATACCCCTACTGCTTATACAAAGAACTTTGAAAGAACTGTAAAAAAAATGTGACTTTTGTAAACATATATATATATATATATATATATACACTCACCGGCCACTTTATTAGGTACACCATGCTAGTAACGGGTTGGACCCCCTTTTGCCTTCAGAATTGCCTCAATTCTTCGTGGCATAGATTCAACAAGGTGCTGGAAGCATTCCTCAGAGATTTTGGTCCATATTGACATGATGGCATCACACAGTTGCCGCAGATTTGTCGGCTGCACATCCCAAAGATGCTCCATACAAGGCAGGATGGATCCATGCTTTCATGTTGTTTACGCCAAATTCTGACCCTACCATCCGAATGTCGCAGCAGAAATCGAGACTCATCAGACCAAGCAACGTTTTTCCAATCTTCTACTGTCCAATTTCGATGAGCTTGTACAAATTGTAGCCTCAGTTTCCTGTTCTTAGCTGAAAGGAGTGGTACCCGGTGTGGTCTTCTGCTGCTGTAGCCCATCTGCCTCAAAGTTCGACGCACTGTGCGTTCAGAGATGCTCTTAGGCCTACCTTGGTTGTAACGGGTGGCGATTTGAGTTACTGTTGCCTTTCTATCAGCTCGAACCAGTCTGCCCATTCTCCTCTGACCTCTGGCATCAACAAGGCATTTCCGCCCACAGAACTGCCGCTCACTGGATTTTTTTTCTTTTTCGGACCATTCTCTGTAAACCCTAGAGATGGTTGTGCGTGAAAATCCCAGTAGATCAGCAGTTTCTGAAATACTCAGACCAGCCCTTCTGGCACCAACAACCATGCCACGTTCAAAGGCACTCAAATCACCTTTCTTCCCCATACTGATGCTCGGTTTGAACTGCAGGAGATTGTCTTGACCATGTCTACATGCCTAAATGCACTGAGTTGCCGCCATGTGATTGGCTGATTAGAAATTAAGTGTTAACAAGAAGTTGGACAGGTGTACCTAATAAAGTGGCCAGTGAGTGTATATATATATATATATAGCTGATATACTTTGTGCTCAATTAGAGAATAAAAGTAGACCAAGAAATACCATACCATGCTATCACAATAATGAACTAGACCAAAACTCATAGAAAATAGCCATTGCAACATAATGGGGTGCTCAATAAGTGCATCCTAAATTCATAGAGGGATGTTCCTTATTGTTAGCCTCCATCAATTAGCTGGGAGAAAAGGGAAATAGAGTAAATGTCCCTTAAGACCCTCAGAAGATTGTGAATTACACATACTGTCCTTGAATTTTAATGACCGTAGTGTAACATTTTGTTACTACTGTGATGGTGTTGCAAGGGAATTGAGCAATTGCTGACAGACTTACTTGAAGAAAAGAGCTAATTCCTTTTGGGGTCCAGAAAGAGAATAAACTAAGATCAACTTATTTTTGGAGGTCCGTCTAACAAAACGAATGGTCAATATTTAATACATAGACTAACAAAAATATGTAAGTGATATATGACACAGACAAGAGCATAGACATCTTATCAAACAGGGCGTCACTAGTCCGGAATACCAGATTTTGAGCTTACACACCCAATTCCACACTTGATGACCAAACCTTGGGAAAGGTAGGTATAAAGGGGGCAGCTATATTCTCAAATGTATTCATTTAGTAGTTGGATGTTACTTAGGCAACTGATTGCATTGTTTGATTGTAACATTTGGGCAGAAAGTAGAACACTAAAATAGATGGGATCATAAGAAGGTACTGTACAGGGAACCAACCTATGGTTGCCCAGTTGATATCCTAAACTAGGGGTTTGATGTTGCAGATATCATAAAGAGGCCTAGCTGTAATTCAATATTTTTAGGCCTTTTGTTAGGATAGGATCAACAAGACTTGATTGGGGGAGTCCAATCAAGACACAGAGCAGTACATTGGGTTAAAGCTCAACCTTTCACAGTGAGCTGCAGTATCGGGCACAGCCACAATCAAATGTGGTTGTTAACCAGTGAAGGGGACATAGTAATTCCATTCAGCTAAACAGGTTGCCAGAAGTTGGACACCTAGCTGTCAGATATGAATGACCAATCCTGAAAAAACTCCATTGGGGTCTTGGTTAATGTGTTTTCTGTATTTTCCATACTTCATTCTCTTGTTTCAACTGATTCCTGACAGTTGTGTTTTTAGTTTTTTAGTTTTTCTCAGTGTGTTTCTCACATTTGTCTGTGATATTTCAGTTTAATCAGTTGCAGTTTAAAATGATGTTAGGGAATGTTTCTTAAGTTGAATCTTGGAAATATGATAGTTTGGTTATTCCTTTTTAATATAAAAGTTAATGCTTTCTTCCATAGTCATCAGTAGGTCCTACACATTGCTAAAGGTGAACATGCCTTTAAAATATTTAGCAACTTTTGGTTGGAGCATGAAACAAAGGTGATAAATATGTTTCTCGTAAAATGAATAAGCAACTATCAGATGTAAATGTAATTAATAAAATAATATTCCAAAGTGTTATTAATAACAGTTACTAACATTTTTGTTAAGCATGCCGAGATGAGGAGACTTAAAGCCGCAATGCTCCTCTGGGAAATATGCAAATTGTCTCTTCAGAGAGGAAGAGGACTAGAACTCTAGTGCCACCTATTGGAAGTAGCAATCCTAACAGTCAATGTCGACCCTTTAACGAGCCTTGTCACATGACTTAGGATAAAAGCCAAACCAGAATCTCAATTTGCAGACACTGTGTTTCGGGGTACTGCCCTCCTCAGTGCAAAGTGGAGATCTGGTTTGGCTGAGTGAGAGGCATCTGACCGACATCCAAGAAGTATCATTTCTGGTTTGGCTTTTATGCTAAGTCATGTGACAAGGCTCGTTAAAGGGTTGACATTGACTTGTAGGATTGCTGCTTCCAATAGGTGGCACTAGAGTCCTAGTCCTCTTCCTGTCTGAAGAGACAATTTGCATATTTCCCAGAGCAGCAGAGTATCCCCATCTCGGCATGCTTAGCATGTCAATCTCCGCAAGGAGAAAAGATACTTCTTGGATATCGGTCAGACGCCTCTCATATACCGAGGTTTGCCTTTGGTTTGAGTATTAGGCAATTGCTTATACAACATTCACTTAATATACTCTATTCACTATATAAATTCTGCTCCTCGGTCTCGCTTCTGATTAGGTCTTCAGGCTTGTAGATAGAATATTGATAACACTATGTAACATGATTTTTGTTCCAATGGAATAAATGTTATTTCTTAATTGGTTATATCCTAAACACATGGAAAAAATGTATTAGTTTCCAAAAACTTTGATTTTGCAGTTAGGACAGCAAAATGTTGAAATTGGAATACTTTCTTTAAGGAAAATTACAAATGTTTATGGGCTATAGGTTTAAGTTTATAATAGAAACAAAATACAATGTTTTAAACCAATAATGCATTTTAATCAAAATGCTACAAATTGATGAAAAGGAATCAAGAAATGATTACTCTTGTGAGATTTGCAAGAATATGTGAGATCACTTTCACGCATTAATCCCCAAATTTAGTCTTGATCTTGATATCCTTGCTCCTCTGAATAGGCACCCATGTTATTCTGTTTGAATCTATCAAGATGGACATCAAGGATATGTACTTTTAGAGATATCTGGCAGTCCATTTTGCTATAGCTTTTCACCACAGTCTCAACCAATGCAACATAGTTTTCAGTTTTATTATTTCTAATAAAGCCTGTAACTACTTTAACAAAACTGTTCCATGCCTCTTTCTCCTTTTTTGAGGAAGTTGGGAAACTCTTGACACTCTATAACTTTCTTGATTTGAGGGCCAACGAAAACACCAGCTTTAACTTTTGCTTCTGAAAGCTTTGGGAAGAGATCTTGCAGATGCTTGAATACTACTGATTCCTTGTCCAAAGCTGTGACAGATTGTTTCATGAGGCCTAGTTTGATGTGCAAAGGTGGCATTACTACTTTTTGAGGGATTACAAGTGGCTCCCAATTAATGTTATTCCTCACAGAAAACTCAGTAGTTCATGTCAATATTGTCTATGGTAGTGTGCTTTAGTGTCCCTGCTATCCCAAAGACAAAGAAAGCATGGAAACATAGTATTCACTCCTTGAAAACACATCAAGAATGCAACCATTTTGAAATCTTCAATTACTTCTTCGCCATATTCCTCATATTTCAATACATTTAGCAATCTGTTCACATTTTCAGTCTTCTTTAACCTTTGCTGAATGGGCAAGGGGAAGAGAAGGATACTTTTTGCCATTATAGAGTAATACTGCTTTAAGACTCGTCAAGGATAAAAACAATGGAGAAAGTGTGATGTCGCATCCTCAGTTCTAACACTTCCATTGCTTGAGTCTAGATGTTAAGAGGTCAGCATTAGACTTTATAAAACCAAGGTCCCTGATCAAATCATTAAGGTAATTTTAGTTGGGATACTATCTTATTCTTTCATTGGCTTCATCTGTATCACTGTTATTCTCATCTTCATAATCTACCGCAATCTGTGAACTGCTACTTTTATCACTAGGTTCATCCCTCTGTGGAGGAGTAGGAACAGGAAGTTCAGGGCCATGTGATACATGAACAACGGATGATGTTATATTTGTATAAATGACTGCATATGCATTGTTGCCAACACGTCGTTTAGAAGGGTCCACCATGCTTAAGTAACAGTTCATGGAATGATCAGTGGGTTTTCACCATATTCTTGTAACACCAAACTTCATAGCCCTCTTTTCCTCTGTGTACCATCCGTCCAGAGATTTCTTTTTGTCCTGGTCGACAACAGGCGTCCCAAAATTATACCTTGTATGCTTGACACATCTTAACTGATGATGCAATGGAGAACTTTTTTCCTCTTGCTTTAATAAACCCTCCACACATATAACATAAGTCATCTGCTGGATGCTTGCAACCTCTTTAAGCCATATCTGAGTTGAATCCCCAGTGAGACAGTTGTGAAGAAAGTAAACTGAACGATGATGACCTTATGTGCTTCTAGAGCTTTGAACGATGGAGAAATCCAAATCTGAAAAAAATTGGCACTCTAGATCAATAATTATCATATGCAAAAGGTTTATTGATGTGCATCCATAAAGGCAAGTCGAACGTTTTCGGTCCACATCCGGACCTTCATCAGAACAAATATAAGATATCTGGTGCAGGGAAAAACGTTAATCCTTTCTCTATATATTCCAATTCTGGTAGGGTAGCCTGGATGCAGCAAGAAGTCCTGTCCACGTAGGCGCACGTGTAATGCGACCGGAGTCGCTGGGTAAATAAATGAACTGGGCCATCATGACCAATCCCGCAACAGCTATAGCAATTTTGGCAGAGCTGGGCAAAACTGTAGTGAAAACTGGCGTGAAAACAGCAGAATCCTGGAATAATTGCTTTGATGAATCGGGGCCATACTGTGACTTCATACTGTGCATTAATTGTGCATTCATTAATGGGAGGGATAACTATAGGGAAGATGAAAACAGTGTATTTTGATTGCACAGTTGATATGAATGGATTTTCAATACCTTTAGCTCCTGACATGTAAACCATGAACTGATCACATTAAATGAGGCATAAAATTGCATAAAAGAATTCCTTTATCATTTAAAATCTATCCATTATTTTCTCCAACCCAAAGCCAAAAGACTACATATTATGGAAATGCCAATTTCCAAGCTTTAGTTCCAAAGAGAAATATGCTAATAAAGTAAAATAGATAATAAAGTAAAATAAAGTAGAAATACATAACAATAGAGAAATGACCAATTAGAAAACATGATTGTAAACCATTCTCGTAGCAAAGCAATACTTGACTTGCATCAATACTATGTGTCTTCAAATAATTGCAACACATGCAAGTTAAATTACAGAACCCAACAGATTTCTTCCAATGTTCGGAACCCCTGCTGCTGCCGGGAAATATGTTTTATGATGCAGGATCTCTACAGTAGACATCAAATGTTGTTTTGCTGCAGTAAAAGCTACTTTCCTATCAGATAAATTCTCACAGGAGAGAGCTCTGCAAACATTACGTGTGCTCAAAGCAACCCTAAATCATTCGAAATAAGCTTGGTTCAAATGACTTATTTTCTCATTAGCATTAATTTCCCTAATGATTTTGGTACATGATCACCCCATAAACAAAATAATCATTTTTATGAGCTTATTTGATGATGAGAATGAACCCATCTAATCAAGAAGATCTAGTAAAATGATGATTTCAAAGTCATTCTGCTGCTTAACATATTTAATCACAAGTCTGTGAAACGCGTTTCTCTAAATAGAATAACACTGACTGTAAAGCAGGTATGCATCTTATAATACTTCTAAGACGAATGCAAAAAAAAAATCTGCCCTTATCTGTCTAATCATGTCAGACTGAATATGTTATATTTATCGTGCCATCTGTTAGTGACATCTTGTGATGCTATGGATATAAATAAAGAGTTCTGCTGTTAGGAGAAGTTTTAGGATTTTAAAGAGAACATAATGAGGGAAGAAGATTTTATATAGGATTTTAAGTAACCATTCGAATGTAACAATGGTTGGTCGTATATAGGCAACAAAAACATTACGAGGGTGTTCTCAAGATTAAAAGATATCCCTTATCCAGAGGATATTGGAAACTTGCTGATCACTGGGGGTCCGACCAACGTGAACCACACTGATTCAGAGAACCGGGGCAGAATGGAGTGGAGGTCGATCATGTGCACTACCAGTCCATTAATTCTTAATGGGACCTCTGGAGACTGCCAAGCGCACAATTTAGAGAAAAAAGTCAAATCACTGCACTCATCATGTTGATTTTTGCTAACGTGAGGATTTATTCAAGATGAGAGACGAAAACAACAGGGCAATAGTATTTTTTAATGTTTCGGCCACTCAGTGGCCTTGATCACAAAGTGCGTGCTGTAACAAGATAGAAAAAATAATGTATAAATACAAAATATATACAATGTTCAAATATACAATATATACAAAGTATGCTGTATGAATCACATACATTATAGCATTTATGAAGAAAACATGTCAGATGTCTGTGGACAATAAGCGAGCAAGAACAGATTTGACAGGTTCTGCAATATAATGTAGAACAAGGTATAGTACGCCGAGGATTGGGAATAAATCTAAAAAGAGACTAGAAATGGTAAGATCCAGGAGGTAAGAGATGGATTAACGTACCCTTTATGGTTGTTTTGTATTCCGTCATGTGATATAAAGATATTCTACTGAGTTCAAGGTTAGAGAAGGCGTCGTATTTCCCTATACATGGGTGGCAGACAAATATAAAAGAAGGTATATATGTCGTTATTCTTGTAGCATACACTCACAGTAAAACACAGGAATGCTGTATTGTTCGGTTAAAGGGTACATGGACTAGAGATAGTCTGTGGGGAATGACCGAATATAGTGGTGTAGACATATATGTAGAGAAACGAAAAGAATGTATTTACCAAGATTGGGGAAATAAGGTCTAAGGTCCAATGGGTGGTTGTCAGAGACAGGGTAAATCTGGTTCTAGTACCTCTGTCAAGAGCTAGGTTGGCTGAGACAAAAATATACATAGTAGGTATACACTCACCGGCCACTTTATTAGGTACACCATGCTAGTAACGGGTTGGACCCCCTTTTGCCTTCAGAACTGCCTCAATTCTTCGTGGCATAGATTCAACAAGGTGCTGGAAGCATTCCTCAGAGATTTTGGTCCATATTGACATGATGGCATCACACAGTTGCCGCAGATTTGTCGGCTGCACATCCCAAAGATGCTCCATACAAGGCAGGATGGATCCATGCTTTCATGTTGTTTACGCCAAATTCTGACCCTACCATCCGAATGTCGCAGCAGAAATCGAGACTCATCAGACCAAGCAACGTTTTTCCAATCTTCTACTGTCCAATTTCGATGAGCTTGTACAAATTGTAGCCTCAGTTTCCTGTTCTTAGCTGAAAGGAGTGGTACCCGGTGTGGTCTTCTGCTGCTGTAGCCCATCTGCCTCAAAGTTCGACGCACTGTGCGTTCAGAGATGCTCTTAGGCCTACCTTGGTTGTAACGGGTGGCGATTTGAGTCACTGTTGCCTTTCTATCAGCTCGAACCAGTCTGCCCATTCTCCTCTGACCTCTGGCATCAACAAGGCATTTCCGCCCACAGAACTGCCGCTCACTGGATTTTTTTTCTTTTTCGGACCATTCTCTGTAAACCCTAGAGATGGTTGTGCGTGAAAATCCCAGTAGATCAGCAGTTTCTGAAATACTCAGACCAGCCCTTCTGGCACCAACAACCATGCCACGTTCAAAGGCACTCAAATCACCTTTCTTCCCCATACTGATGCTCGGTTTGAACTGCAGGAGATTGTCTTGACCATGTCTACATGCCTAAATGCACTGAGTTGCCGCCATGTGATTGGCTGATTAGAAATTAAGTGTTAACAAGAAGTTGGACAGGTGTACCTAATAAAGTGGCCAGTGAGTGTATATATTAGGTATATATATATATATATACACATATATAAATATATATGCACGTAAGACCCTGTCCAGAGTAACAGGGTTTAACATATAGGGAGTAGTAGTACCTTGATATTAGTCTAAATGTCCCGTCCTAGGTGTGAGATCCGGTTTAGATGCAATTATGGTGCTGTTACTTGGGAGCAAAAACAGCTCCAAGGTGTATAGACCCACTAGAACGGAGTGGGGGTATCCGCTCGGATCTGAAAAAGTACATATTATGAATAACAGTGCATATGTGTATGGAACTTATCTGTTATAGATCCGTAGCCTCACATCCAATATCCGAGGAAGCGCTATGTGGGAGCTTGAAATCTGCGTTGGTGGTAAGGTGGGAGACGCCGACACACCCTGTGTCTTGGCGGTGAAACCAGCAGTATAGGAAGCTGCAAAGCGCCGCTTTTTGATGATGCTCCGGCTGGTCATGTGACCGGAGGTATGGTGGACGCCGGCGCCTGCGCAGTAAGCGATGAGAGGAGCCCGGTGTACTGTCAGCGCCTGCGCAGTGGGATCACTGCCTGGTGTGAGCGCTGGGCGGTGTTAGATTGGCGCCGTGTATTGGAGAGATAAGCCTGCGCATGCGTCAGGCAGGGTAAGCGGTGGCGCCTGTATAGGTTACGTAACCCGGTGTATTGTCAGCGCCTGCGCAGTGGGATCACTGCTTGGTGCGGGCGCTGGGCGGTGCTTGATAGGCGCCGTGTATTGGAGATATAAGCCTGCGCTTGCGTCAGGCAGGGTAAGCGGGGGCGCCTGTATAAGCTAAATAGCGCACAATTTAGGTGAACATCAGAATTCCTATTAGAATGAATGAAGAGGAAGTGCACATGATTAACCTCCACTCTATTCAGCCAAGGCTCTTCAGAGACCTGGTTATCGAGATTGGTGGTGACATCTGAAATGGACCCGCAGTGATTGAGGATAACTTTTAAACTTGAGAACACCCCTTTAACGTGGCCATCTACAAGCTACAAATGTATATGGGCCAAAACCAAATTGCCCTACATAACAATAGGGGTACAGAGGATCTGGTAACACTTAATGCCTAACGGGGCCCAAAAGGTCTTTGCTACATGTAAAAACAACATGTTTATAAGTGACATGTTTAATGGTGATTGCTGCAGCATAGTCATTACTATTTTCTTGATCATTGTTGCATGAAACTTACAACTGCTGCAAGAGCTAATCACTGAGTCCTCAAACTCATAAGTGGTGGGATGTCCGGGCCACTAATTGACAAGTTTCCTCATTACTCTATGTTAGATATTTGCAGATCAGACAAAATTCGAATTTGCCTGTTTGTGCATTTTTTACAGGAAATTTCATTAGTGAAATCATTCTCCGGGAACTTAATTTCCTTTTAATTTCGTCTCTGTCCATGCATCTTCAGATCACTGCTGTTTGTACAGAAACCTTTCACAAAGGGCTGTGACGTCTGGCTTTGATGGAGCCTTAGGAGGCCAAGTTGGTGTCACATGTGCATGCACTGTGACACCATAATGCAGTGAACTTTTGGGCACTTGAGCAGTAATTCATAAGAAGTGGTGGAGATGTAGCATTTTTAACATTTTCTTGGCCGATAACGTTTAAGAAAAATCGGTCTTCAGCCTTCAATATGCTGAATCCCTACAGAAGCGAATTACAAAAAAAATCTGCATTTTAGGGAAGGCGGATTTTCATAAAATTTGAGTAGAATTCAATTCCACTGTAATTTATTTACTAATCTCTACTGTGTATAGAGAGGTAATTGTCAATTGATGGTGAGTGGAGTCAGAAGTTGATGTATTTAGACGACTCCCCATGCACCTAATACTGAGGATTCCAGCGCTAACAGTGATTTTATTAAAAGTATGACTTGGATAAAGTAAATGGTACATCAATTTAATCAGGGTCTGTGTTACTACTTTATACTACACTCACATAATGCAGCATGAATCTAGTGACAGATTCCCTGTAGTCGCCCTATTACAAATTTTGGATTCAGGCTTAGGCGCTTCATATTATGTATTATATTAACACCTTAACAACCCCGGGGTATTTCAGTTTTTGCGTTTTTGTTTTTTTCTTCCCTTCTTCCCAGAGCTATAACTTTTTTATTCTGCTGTCAATATCACCATGTGATGGCTTGTTTTTTTGCCGGACAACTTGTACTTTTGAACGACACCATTGGTTTTAACATATTGTGTACTGGAAAACAAGAAAAAAATTCCAAGCTTAGCTGCCATTATGATTCTCCAGGTCATTATGAGTTCATAGACACCAAACATGTCTAGGTTCAAGGCTTTTTATCTAAGTGGTGAAAAAAATTAAAAAGTTTGTTAAAAAACAAAAAAATTGCACCATTTTTCGTGATCTGGAGCTGGGGAGGGCTTAGTTTTTGTGTGCCAAGTTGACATTTTTAATGATACTATTTCAGTGCAGATATGATCTTTTGATCACCCATTATTGCATTTTAATGCAATGTTGCAGTGAGCAAAAAAAAATGTAATTCTGTCATTTTGACTTTTTTCTTGTAACACCGTTTAGCAATCGGGTTACCGTAATTCTTTTTTTATATTGATAGATCAGGCAATTCTGAATGCGGTGATACCAAATATATGTATGTTTTATTTTTTATTGCTTTATTTTGAATGGGGTGAAGGGGGTGATGTGAACTTTTAATTATTTTTTTAATATACTTTTTAAAACATTTTTTTACTGTTTGCATGCTTCAGTAGTCTTCATGGGAGACTAGAAGCTGCAGTACTTTGATTGCCTGTGCTACAAACAGGCAATGATCGGATCTCCTGTGTGTAGCAGAAATGCTCACTTGCTATGAGCGCTGACCACCGGGCGGAGCTCATAGCAATCTGGCTATGACAACATAGAGGTCTACTGGAGACTCTGGTTGTCATGGTGACCCATCGGTGACTCGCAATCATGTGATGGAGTCACCGATGTGCGGGATAAAGGACGCGCTTCCGGTAAACGCTAGTTAAATGCCGCTGTCAGAAATTGGCAATGGCATTTAACTAGTTATATATAGATCAGCTGACATAGCTGACATGTGCCTGGAAAGGTACAGACTCAACGGAAAGGAGTTAATATTAAACTAAAAAATAATTCTATAATAATATTGTAAAAATGCAAATAATGAAAAATTATAACTTTGTCTGCAAAGAAGGAATGTGTCTCAGAAGAAAAATATGGATTTTTTTCAATGCTTACATCAGGCTTCCCCAACAAAGGGCATTTTCTTCTTAAAGTGGTTGCCTGCTTTTGGCAACCCTATCTCAGTTTTAGTTGGAAAGCTGATTGTTGGGTCTCACTGCTGGCATTTGTTGCTCTAGCTAAGAATTCAAGTCATATTGCTGGTGTTAGTCATAATGAGGGAGGTGGAAATAAAAAAGAGTCTCCCTAAACACTAAGGGTATGTTTCCAAGTTCAGTATTGGCAGCGCTTTGTAAGCAGCTCCGTCCAAAGTGCTGCCAGCTTTTGTACGCACGGTGATTCCGCATGTGTTAATTGAACCGTGCGGAATCACCGCATTCTATACATAGGACGGTGATATTTATCTTGCGGAGACTGAGCATCTCTGCAAGATAAATTGACATGCTGCAGTCTAGAAAGATGCGCCGCATGTCCGGTTACGAAGGGAATCCGGAGGCGTCTGTGCACACATAGTGGAGAAGGGATTTCATAAAATCCCATCCACTATGGGGTAACATCTGGCCGCTGTGGATTGGATGCTGCAGCTGTACGCGAATACTGACTGTGGAAACATACCCTAAAGGTTGGAATGAGGGACAAATTAAGTTCTCTCATTGTGAGCAATAAGCAAATCTAAACCAGCAGAACTTTAAAAAACATTCCCTACCAGAAATAATAGTGGTCCGAACCAAAAAATATTTATGGAACATTGGGTGGATTTAAGGTAGAATTTTCAATTATATTCAATACATTGTCAAATAATTTCTATATTATGTTACATCATAATAGTACACCAAGTTAGTCATACAAAAGCTATTTCTTATGAAGACTTGAAATGAGGGAAAAAGAAAAAAAAACTTTTTTACATATCTTCAGCAAGCATCCATTGCAAAAGAAGAAAAATGTCAAGTTAGTCAAAAGCCTGAGTTGGATAACCTGGACTCTGAATCTCGATAAAGTACAGATTAGGGCAATTTCTGGAAGAACCAGAACTATATCTAGCTTTCCTTTCACCCTGGTCACTGGTTCCATTTGCTGCCCTAGTTGTGTGTCCAATTAAACTGTTTAAGGCGGAGTGGCTGGTTGGTGTCCCTCGACGCTCGGTACTCACAATCATTGACCTCCCCCTTAACTATTTCCCTGGCTGGAACTCTTGTGTAACTGATTAGAGGGAATAGAAAGCAAGAAAAACCACTGATCAAATGGTAAGAAGACCTACGTAGGATGTGGAGATTTGGTTGCTCCTTCTGTCCCTTCCTCAATCCAAGCTATATAATATATATTATTTTTACATCACACAAGTTATCTTAAGATTCAATTTTGGTTGTGAGATATTTTTTCTGACTTAATTCACATCAGAACAACATTAACTAATCAATTGCTTGCTTAGTAACATATTAACGGTATGCTAAATAGCTAATGACAGATGCCAGGATTAAGCCGCTAAAAGATTAGCATGGCTTTCACTATAAATTCCACTTACAAAACACAATTTGCCTTCATTTTCTTAAATTGTTCTTTAAATTATACAGTTTTTGCCGTGGACCCTGAAGTGATTATATTGTAATCAGAATGAATGCATGATTGACTTACACTAGACACACAGAAAACAGAATTGCCTCTTACACAAATTGTTATCATGAGATGTTAATATTGCAGAGTTATGAGTTTTCAGTGCTGTGACATTTCAGTAATCAAGAATTGATGTCTCACGTCGTCATGGGCAAGTGTGATAAATAGACAAGAGGCTTCTTCTTTTCCCAGCTTATTTGTTGGATTCGTGGCTTACACATTACTGACATACAGATAGGGCATTTAACTTTTCATTTATATATTGCTATTCCAGATTTGAAAACAATATATATGATGTTGCTTTTCTAATAGGTTTTTGAATCAAGTCCTATTGCTTGAATTCTAAAAATTCCTTGGGCACCAGGGGACATGGGTTTGCTAGAAAAGAAATGTGAAAAGTAACTTTCCACAAAGCACCATGTCTGCCACAAGGCACAAGCTGGGAAACAGAAGACCCTCATGACAACAAGCAGGCCACAATGCTATATACAAGGGGTTGCTCCTTTTAAAATGTGAATGTAGCACAGGGTGGCAAAGGTCTAAAATTACACACAGAGCTGTTCCTCACTCTTCCTGGTTTCAGCACTTCCTCTCTGCTGCTGCTCTGATATTTGTTGATTGGCTGCAGGGGTGACATCATTTCTAAAGTGCTTGTAATTGGTGCAGCCAAGTACTGGGCTAATTGGCTTCGCCAACGTCGCTGAAGCTAGAGGAAAAGGATACAAATTGCTCAATTTATTATTTTAGACCTCCACAACACTATGTTACAAAATTATTTTCAATGGGACAATCACAACCAAAGTCCTGAGGTCAACAATACAACTGAAATCAATTTTGTGTGAACTTTTTAGTATGAACTTTAGACGTCTGATCTGCATATCATTCCATCTATTACTGATTGTCCTGACTGTCTCCACAACCTTGGAATTGTTAAGGATGTAATGTTATTTAGGCTTTTTAAATATTTTTGTAGGGAGTTTGTACATTAGATGCTGCCATATGATAAATGCCCATTTAGACATGTAACCAGCAATAATTGATAATTAAATTGTGTTACATCTGCCTATTGGGAGTGGTCTCTCTTAGTAAACATAATAGTTGTTAAAAAAACACATTTTTTTTTAGTTTTTAGTATGTCTTATACTTTTCTTTGGTACTGACAGCCTTTTTTTTAATCTGTGGTTAAAATGTAGGTTTTATTGGCAGAATGAAGGGCTATATGTTTCCAATTACCAAGTACAGATGTTACACTATAGAAAGTCATACAGTGGGGCAAAAAAGTATTTAGTCAGTCAGCAATAGTGCAAGTTCCACCACTTAAAAAGATGAGAGGCGTCTGTAATTTACATCATAGGTAGACCTCAACTATGGGAGACAAACTGAGAAAAAAAAATCCAGAAAATCACATTGTCTGTTTTTTTAACATTTTATTTGCATATTATGGTGGAAAATAAGTATTTGGTCAGAAACAAAATTTCATCTCAATACTTTGTAATATATCCTTTGTTGGCAATGACAGAGGTCAAACGCTTTCTGTAAGTCTTCACAAGGTTGCCACACACTGTTGTTGGTATGTTGGCCCATTCCTCCATGCAGATCTCCTCAAGAGCAGTGATGTTTTTGGCTTTTCGCTTGGCAACACAGACTTTCAACTCCCTCCAAAGGTTTTCTATAGGGTTGAGATCTGGAGACTGGCTAGGCCACTCCAGGACCTTGAAATGCTTCTTACGAAGCCACTCCTTCATTGCCCTGGCGGTGTGCTTTGGATCATTGTCATGTTGAAAGACCCAGCCACGTTTCATCTTCAATGCCCTTGCTGATGGAAGGAGGTTTGCACTCAAAATCTCACAATACATGGCCCCATTCATTCTTTCATGTACCCGGATCAGTCGTCCTGGCCCCTTTGCAGAGAAACAGCCCCAAAGCATGATGTTTCCACCACCATGCTTTACAGTAGGTATGGTGTTTGATGGATGCAACTCAGTATTCTTTTTCCTCCAAACACGACAAGTGTTTCTACCAAACAGTTCCAGTTTGGTTTCATCAGACCATAGGACATTCTCCCAAAACTCCTCTGGATCATCCAAATGCTCTCTAGCAAACTTCAGACGGGCCCGGACATGTACTGGCTTAAGCAGTGGGACACGTCCGGCACTGCAGGATCTGAGTCCATGGTGGCGTAGTGTGTTACTTATAGTAGGCCTTGTTACATTGGTCCCAGCTCTCTGCAGCTCATTCACTAGGTCCCCCCGCGTGGTTCTGGGATTTTTGCTCACCGTTCTTGTGATCATTCTGACCCCACGGGGTGGGATTTTGCGTGGAGCCCCAGATCGAGGGAGATTATCAGTGGTCTTGAATGTCTTCCATTTTCTAATTATTGCTCCCACTGTTGATTTCTTCACTCCAAGCTGGTTGGCTATTGCTGATTCAGTCTTCCCAGCCTGGTGCAGGGCTACAATTTTGTTTCTGGTGTCCTTTGACAGCTCTTTGGTCTTCACCATAGTGGAGTTTGGAGTCAGACTGTTTGAGGGTGTGCACAGGTGTCTTTTTATACTGATAACAAGTTTAAACAGGTGCCATTACTACAGGTAATGAGTGGAGGAAAGAGGAGACTCTTAAAGAAGAAGTTACAGGTCTGTGAGAGCCAGAAATCTTGATTGTTTGTTTCTGACCAAATACTTATTTTCCACCATAATATGCAAATAAAATGTGAAAAAAACAGACAATGTGATTTTCTGGATTTTTTTTTCTCAGTTTGTCTCCCATAGTTGAGGTCTACCTATGATGTAAATTACAGACGCCTCTCATCTTTTTAAGTGGTGGAACTTGCACTATTGCTGACTGACTAAATACTTTTTTGCCCCACTGTATGTTATAATATGTCATAATGATTTAGAGAATATGGACTTGGTGATCAATAAAATGTTCCTTGTTTTTGTTTCTTTTTATTTCTTGATGATTATTATTTGTATATCAACTATACATAATTAAGAATAAAATATTAAAATTAATTTTGCAAGCCTCTGTTATTGAGACATAGCCCAGGCATAGATCGCCAATATCAGGGTTTTGCTTCCAATCACACTCACTCATTAGTAGATTAAATGTGGCACTTGGGCACCGAACTATGGAGTGACCAGTGACATAAAATTGTTGCTACCTTAGCTCGGTGCCATTAAAATGAGTGATATGTGTACTATTCATGTACGTTATTAATTGATTTGTGTTTCGAATTGCAAAGCAGATCATCCATTTATTATTACCGATAAGTGTGGCAATATTATTATTTGCAAATCTTGCAGCTAAATGAAAATGGAAGTCATAAACTTTTTGAAGCTCCAGTCTCGTATTATGATCCGTTCTCTAATATAATTGTAAATGTTATCAAAATCTATTACAATTATAACATAGAAAAAAAACTTCTCCTGAAAATTATATTAAAGGGATGGTCCAACACCTAAAATATATTTTCTATCTAACCTGACACCTTAATCACTTTTGTAACTAACTTTATCGCAAAACAGTCTTCACTTTTCTCTATCTACCTAATATCTAAATGTGTTTTTTATTATTGTACTTCCTTGGGCGTTTCAAACGTGATGTTACAAGAGGCTGTGTCCATCCCCCACCCTGGAAAAGGATGTCACTGGGTAGCACTGTGGTTACTCATTAGTTTCTTGCATCGCTGTCCTTTCTGAAGACGTCCTGGATCCTGGGTGATGGATGCTGCAGCAAATGTGAGTGCAGCACTGGCACACTGCTTCTGTCTTCTCCTCCACTTTAGCTTCTGTAAAAGATGTTGTCAGGGGGCAGAGATAGAAGCAGTGAGTGACATTAGCGCTGCCCCACAGCTTCCAGCACCACCCTAAAATGAGGGGACAATGCTGGTGTCACTCCACACTTCTATCACCGCCCCCCTGATGACTCATTTGAAGGTGGGGCTAAAAGCTGAGTGGTGGCGCTGGTGTCACTCAATTCTTTTATTTCAGACCTCTGATGATGTCTTCTTTCACAGAAGCTAAGATGGCAGCAGAGATAGAAGCAGAATGCCGGTGCTGTATTCACATCAGCGTCTATCACTCAGGATCCAGGACAACTTCCGAGGAGGCGACAATGCGACAAACTAGTGAATAACTGCAGCTCTGCCCCCTATGACCTCCTTGGCCTCCTGTTACAGAAGGGGGCAATGGATGGTGTGGGAATTGAGTGCAGCCTGACCATCCTGTAAGGTCACGCTTGAGACTTCTCAAATTAAACGCTACAGGAAGTAAAGTTAAAAAAAAACACATTTAGAGATTAGGTAGATAGGGAAAAGTGTAGGGTGTTGTGTAATAACACTCTGTACAAAAGTTGTTAGGGTGTAAGGATAGTTTTAAAAATACATTTTAGTTGCCAAACCACCCCTTTAAGACCTCATTCAGACATCAGTGTTTTTTCAGGTATGCAAAAAGAGCAGTACAAAATGTTATTTGTGTATTGTTTATGATTTCAAGGACTTGTATTGGTGATTTTTATATATGACCCTGATATAAAACGGACATGTCTCCATGATTTTTTGTGGACACATGGTCCGTGAAAAAATACAGATATGTGCACAGCCCCATAAATTATAATGGGAGCATGTTCTATCTGTGAAAGCTATCGATAGAACAAACATCTAAATGAGGCCTAAAAACGTAAAAGTATGATGACATTTTTTATAATGACTAAGTATCCTATAGAAATAGTGAAAGTAACATCATGCTGTCCTTTATTGATTTATTTTTTTAGATGTATCTAACTGCATAAAGTTTCACATATCTAAATGTGTTTGGATCCATCTGCCGTAACTTCCACTATAAAAGTGTCAAATTTTCAAGGTTTCGATTTTGAAATCATAGAAGGTAGAGATGAGCAAATTTGCCTACATACATATTTATCAGATCTCTCAAATTTGCAATGAATTTCTGTTTGATTTGAACATTTCTTATTATAAATTATAACAAACGTAGTTTGTAGAAAAAAGAAGACCACTCAAGTCATCACTCACCTGTCTCGCTGCCATAGTCCAATGTCAGGTGTTTTGCTCTGTCTGCCTTGCTCTTTCCTCCTTCCTCCAGTATGTGACATTATTTTTGACCATCTTCACTCTACACCTAACGCCTAGTAAACGCATCGGTCATGACACCATGTCATCAGAGGACTCCTTGACGCTATATACCCTGGTGAAAAAGGAAGAAAGGAGGGGTCAAACAGAGTGGAGGACCAGATAGTTGGCTGTGGCATTGTATGGTCTGGTGAACCCATTTTGCTCAATTCGCACAAAGTGATTTGGAAACATTTCAGATTCAGGAGAATCAAAATTAAAAAAAATTCAGGTAAATTAATTTATCTCAACAAATTTGCTCAACTGAACTCTAATAGAAGGATATTCTACTCTAAAGAATACATTAATAAGGAAAATTGTCAAATGGACACACTTTTGGTGTACTTCTGTGCAATAGAAGCCCATAAGTATGTTGTAACAGATATGTCTACATTTTATAAAAGAATATCATTTCCACAGATGTTTGATGGAGTACCTAAATGGCGGTGTGAAAATATCCTCACTAGATATTAACATCAGATTAAAACAATATTTTACAACTTTTTTATTTACTTTATATGTAAAGTATATTACATGTATAAGGCTGGAATATCTATCACAACGTTTTTACAGCTTTAATATCTACTTGGTCTATGTTATACCGGTGAGCGCGGCTGTAGTTTTCCTCCCCTGTGCAGCATGAACCATAGTCATTAATGAATCATGAATAAACTAAAAACATCAGCAGTTCTGATCCGGTGTTGATTTCCGACAGGTCAACAAGTAGTGGAAAATGTTCAGAAATGAGATGTACTTGGCACAAGTCAGTCACAGCCAGTTTTCCAGACACATTTGTATGGGGTATACTACTATGAATTTGACCCAAATGCCCAATTTTTTTCATTTAATTTATGCCAGAAAGCTATTGTGAATAAGTTGATAAATCTGCCCCAATAAATTTCTCTTGGCACAGGCTATCTGGGAAGTATCTCCAAACCCACTAATTATACATAAGTATTAAATGGGCCATTTTATGACCAAAAGTCATCATCATTGTGATGAAGATGGACCAACTCATTTCCGACCTGGTATTTAGCAATAGACGCACAAATGGCAAAGTATGATTTATTACTGGTAGTTTATTCATGTGGGAAATGATCCTGTGTATGCTAGTAATAAAATCTTCCATGGACATAACTGACCCTTCTTATACAATGTGGAATTGCAGTGTTTAAAATTAGACCTGTTCAATAATGTAACAGTGAATTATGGATCTCATAAATTATATATACATTATTATCATGGATGATTGTTCCTGGAAGTATTGCATGAATCAAATTAAACCATATCATTTTTCCATTTCCACCCCGGTTCTAGCATGTGCCTACATTTTAATTCCCTTATCACAAATATAATACATGAGACAGTGTAGGAAATCTACCTGAAATATATGAATCATTTATTATATCAATTTACTTTACTTTCCATGGAATGTTCGGAAATGCATTAAAGGGAAATCAATCATTCTGTCTAACTTGAATTCAAAGCTGCAAAGGATGTTTAACTTTGCTTAAATGGCCACTTTGTCCACTCTCCAAAATCCCATTTAGTCAGAACAGTCTCTCGAATATTGGCTGATCGCAGAATATTCAACTGCTTAGATCTAAGGCGACCTGGAAGACACGTTCAGTTCATCTGCAGCACCACAACTGGAAAAAGAACCAATACATAGGGCCCTTTGTGATCAGTGTACTGCCCATTTCACTCCAAGGACACATCAACTCCACCAGTTAAAGATATTTATATATACTAGATGGAGTGCGGTAATGTCATGATGGGGGCAGGCTTTGCAGCATTGAGAATCTTTCCCCCATGGGCTCAACCACCTATCCACTCTCTTTCCCCATGTGCTGACTTCTCCCATCCGTGCTCTCTTCTTTGACCTGTCTACCCCATGTGCTATCCCCTTGTCTGCTGTCTCCTTCCTGTGCTGTGTACTCCCCTCAAAGACAATACTGACATTACATCAGGAGATCGCAGAGGATACATTTTGTGAAGTAAAATATCATTTAAAAACAGTCAGTGAAATATTTTACCTGACAAAAGAAATCCTCTGTGATCCCCTGCTGTAATGTCAGTATTGTCTTTTGCTTCCTCCCCTGCCCAGGAGATGTGGTATGCTCCGTACGTGGTCAGACACAGACAATTTTTAAAATGAACTTTCGTTCATGGGAAAACCCCTTTAATGTGACCGACTTCCTCTGCCTGTAGACACATTGCGCATCTGCCGCCAGGATCATAAAACCAGGGCAGTAACCACCAGTGCAGCAGCAATAGTGGGACACACACAGGAACAACCTCAATGTAAAGATATATACAGCAGTAACATGAAGATAGTATAAAAATGATATATAAAAAAAGTATAAAAAATATAGATAAGGTGCAAAGAAATGCATGTGGAGCCTATAACAAAACAAAGTAAATATTAGAGTAGATCATAACATATAAATATCTATACAAATCTCCACAGCGCACCCATAAAAAGAAGTGAAGTAAGCTAAACAAACTAGCACAAGATATATAAATACTACATAAGTATTAAATATAGGTATACCCCTGGACGAAGCATTTCAGTGCGAAAAGCGCGTCAGGTGTGGTGGGTCCCCGGGTTCTTCCTCCTGGTAACTATACCTATATTTAATACTTATGCAGTATTTATATATCTTGTGCTAGTTTGTTTAGCTTACTTCACTTCTTTTTAGGGGTGCGCTGTGGAGATTTGTATAGATATTTATATGTTATGATCTACTCTAATATTTACTTTGTTTTGTTATATGCTCCACATGCATTTCTTTGCACCTTATCTATATTTATGTAATATTAAGCTAGATATCATTTTTATACTATCTTCATGTTACTGCTGTATATATCTTCACATTGAGGTTGTTCCTGTGTGTGTCCCACTGTTGCTGCTGCACTGGTGGTTACTGCCCTGGTTTTATGTTTTTGTATGTGTGTCTCAATAAAATTTACATATTTTTATTATTTTTTGGTCTAAGTGTGAAGGTGTTCTTTTGGTATTTTCATATGGTGGCTCCTTCATGGCCCTGTAAGGGATATTATTCGGTGTTTCACATTAAAACTGCGCATGCGCTCCTCCTGTACAAAGATGGCGGCGGTCAGTGAATCATTAGGCTGATCCCAGCAGATAATCAAATAATACATAGGTTACCTCTTGTGGGTGATGGTGCCTGCCCCATCAGATATGTACCGTATGGGAGAGAACTGTGCTGACAAAGGACCGGGAAAACACATTGTATATGCAAGATTTCAGCAGAGAAGACATTAAGGTTGAAGTAAGGTGAAGACCTAATTTAAGGAAAAGGGGGACATGTATAGTAGGAACTCACATTGAAGCTATAAGATGAGCAACATGTGTTTTATCAATGTTTTTTAAGTCAGGTTTGTACATTCTGATTTCTTCTACTTTAATCGGTAAGGGTGGTTTGTAGCAAAATACAATTGCAACCTTGCCTAACTATGGGGAACAAAAAGGAGTTTCCCTCAGAATATTAAATGATTGGGATATTTGATATCTCACACGTTGATATAGTCACTCTTTAAGTTCTCAGTGTGAGTGCATGCATGAACATAGAAAGGTTGTGGATAATATCGTTGTACCTAACAGTTGCCAATACACAATTTCATGTTAACCATTACTACTGCCAACAAAGTATGATTCTGAAGCAATATGCTGCCTTGGAACTCACAATCATGAAAGTGAAATAGTTTTAGATTTGCCAAATGTGGGAAAGCACTAAATAGGAAATCATTTCATAGAAAAACTACCAAGTGGCCTTATGGAGTAACCGTCATTACAAAGATACGGTTACATACAAATCAAAAGTACAAGTGAAGATAAGTGAAGATATATCTTATCAAAGAAATCTGTTTCTTTCTCCTGGACTGATTTTTTTCACTCTCAAATCACAGGTAAAATCTGTATCAAGTGAAGACAGATTTTCCCATGACTCAGATAGGACACAGCAGCTGCTCCTCACTAGGTTCGTTGGAGAAAAGAGGTTCGTGAGGAAGATGGAGGAGCTAGAAGAAAACACACATTTTGTTGTAGATTCTTCTGAAACATCATTTACCTTTTACCTTACTGCCAAAAACACATTTCATTTCCTAATTATGAGATTCTAGGTAACTTGTTAGCCTGGAAATGCAGTGTAATGTTGAGCATTTTATACATAAGGAAGATAGATGTATGTGAGGGCAAAGATTTGCTATAAAGTGTATTTTTTTTATAACATTTTGACTTTTGTTTCAGTAGAATTTGCAGCAGAATGTCTTTGTCCACTTAGCTCCTTTCCCTCCATAGAACTTTATGAGCACCAGCTGCCCATTCCTGTCTCAATGGGAAAGTCTGTAGTCACCGAAGACAGATGTTACATCAGAACTGAGAATATTGAGAATGAAATATAAGTCCAGGGGGGGAAAGAAGCAGATTTTTGTAATAAGATATTTTTCTGAAAAAATGAAATGATGGATACTCTTTAAAATCTTTTAGGAGTCAAGTTGGTGCCTTTTCTGTTGACTTGTCCATACAGAAATATTTGTTACTATTTAGGACCACACCCTTGAATGCTAAACCCAGGATAAGGAGGGGATTCAATTAATAAAGTACAAATAATAGTAAATCTGCAAAAAGTAGACGTCAATCATCTAAGCTCCCCCTGCTTTACAATATGATTCCTCCAGAATATGAAAGACCACCCTAGAGTAAGAAGCCACTAGCTCAAAGTCAGATCATTTCTAGGAAGTAAGTGGAAAATCCCAGCTTGGGACTGGTAAGATGTAGGATGGAAGTTCTCAACCAAACATTGGGGTTCATTACAGATTTATGTGTGGTCTTAATTACACAAATGAGATTTACATTAAATTATAAGGTAGATAAACTTTAACAAAATATAAATATGCTGTAGCCCCTGTTTAGTAGTGTTGATGGGTGGGGGACTGTGTTCTTAGCTCCCCTTGGTTTCTCAAATCAAAGACCAAAGATTTTTTACTACACCCACACATTTCACTTCTTGTACTTCACGATAAGCTGAAATTTTCTGCCCCCTGGATTAAAGGGAATCTGTCACCAGGTTTTTGCCACCTAATCTGAGAGCAACATATTGTAGAGGCAGAGACCCTTATTCCAGTGATATGTCATTTACTGGGCTACTTGAAGTAGTTTTGATGAAATCCCTGTTTTGTCAGGAGATTATGCATGGAGGAATAGTGAACCCCATGCCACCTAGTCCTCCACCTTTATAAGTTCTGTATAACCCAACCTCCAACACTGATTGGCAGCTTTCTGTCCATGCACAGTCTACACAGCCAATCAGTGGTGTGGGCGGGATTATACAGATCTCAGCATTAGAGAAGTGGTAGATCTGTACAGATAAAACAGTGATGTTATAAAATCTGCAGCAAGCAGTTCAGTAAGTAACACATCAGAGCCTCTGCCCCTTCATCATCCTGCTCTCAAATAGGGCAGAAAAAATCTGGTGACATATTCCCTTTAAGTGTTCAGTAGGAATCTCAGGATCCAGACTCATACAGAGAAACACAACTATACAGCAGTCTATGCAAAAATATTTCAGGTTTAGTTACCTTTAAAATATATGCGCTCTACTACAGGAAAGAGAAATGGCTAGAGCAAAACAAAGTGTCCTGTGATGGAATAACAGACAGATCCGCCTCAGGACACAGCGTCAGGGTTTATTGTGCTTTTAACACCACTGTTTCATATTTGCTTTCATTGCTTACTGTATCATCACCAACTTTCATGAGTGTAACGTTAACCTTTATGATAACGACGGTGAATGTTATTTCTAAACTACTGCTAAAAACAAACCTCACTGTAAGGTTAAGACTTTATTCATAGTTAATGCTTTCGATTAACTTAACAAGTGGACAAGACTGAAAGGCTCCAGGAAGTCGTTACTTAATATATAATAACATTTTAATGTTTAAGCAGAATAGGGACCTTCTGGGAAGTATTTTCATTAGCTATGAAAATTGGATTGGTAAGAAGTGTAGTACTGTCCGAATGTAAATCTTATAGTCTGCTCATCCCGGGACAATGGGATTACTCTCATATAGCCTGTTCAAAGAGCAGATGTATAATGTCATAGATAGATAGATAGATAGATAGATAGATAGATAGATAGATAGATAGATAGATAGATAGATAGATAAATATGGAATAGATAGATAGATAGATATGGGATAGATAGATAGATCGATCGATAGATAGATAGATAGAAGCAAAGAACAGCACCCAGTATAAATAGCTGGGTGCAAAAGCCTCCTAGGTGCATATCAGTACTTGTAATATATAGAAAAAATGGAAGCAAAACACCACCATAATGCAAAAAAAATGTAGTTTTAATGGCCCATCATGCAACATTTTTGAAGATTGAAAAAGGCTCACATACAGAGCCAAAACGTCGCATGATGGGCCATTTTCTATAAATAGATAGATAGATTCTCTAGATAGGTAGATCGACAGATATGATAGTTACAATAGATAGGTAATAGATAGATAGATAGATAGATAGATAGATAGATAGATAGATAGATAGATACTTTCTGGTGTTTTCAGTAGGAGTACCACAATGTAGACTCTTCATTCCCATGAAAGGGGTTTTCTAGCCAGAAACCTATCAACTATTCACTATATAAGTGACAAATGATCATTGGTGGTACCACTGATTACTACAATGAGGGGCCTCAGTGCCCCATATCACTGAGCTGCAAGACCGCACCCATGAGGAGCTGGAATGTAAGGCTGGCTGAGCACAGTGCTCTGCTGCTTCCACCAGTAGCATAGACTTTAGTTGGCCTTATGGGAAGAGACGCTGCCAGACTCCACCTTATCACTCTGGAAAACAAAAGGGTTGGATGCTGAAATCCCAACTGTCCGATGCTGTAATATCATCTGTTGGGGGAGAGTGGAGAGGACCCCATACATGTTTGACTGGAGTTCTAATCTTGTGACTAAGACTAAAGGGGATGAGCGTTCACCCTTCTGTCAATCAGTTGGGCACCAGTGGATAAGTAATAAATGTGTCTGGCTGCATAACACCTCACAAAGAAAATGGAGTGTTAGCCATTAAAATCAATAAGTGGTAATGGACACTGGTCGCCCAAGAGAGTAGAGAAATGTGCGTTACACAGCTGTCAAGAGAGAAAAGTCACCGCTCCATTACCTCCTTAGGCCTCATTAATGCATTTCACAAATAATTTTGGAATGCAGACAACCTCTTTAAGTGATTTCTGTATCACCTTGATAAAGGATAGATATTTTGTCTTGCTAACATCTTTATAATAATAATAAATCAAGCACTTTTCTGTATTCCCTCTTCAAAGAAGTAAGTTAAATCCTTATTTTCCGCAGTGCGATCAAACGACGTACCGAGCGGATTCTGACTGTACTGCAGTTCTTTTTTGGAAGAGCCAACCTTTGAAATAGAATAACAAGAAGAGATGTGCCAAATAAATATCTGGATGTACAAAAGTTCAAATGGCACATGTTTGAGAGCGCTCATAGAAAGAAAAGATCTCGTTTCAGGCTTTGATATATTTATAGAAAGAACGTTTGTCAAAAAGTCATTCGATAGGGACCTGCCAAAATTTCTCAACGGGAAAAAAGAGAGAGCTATTATATCACAAGAATGCTGCCGCTTGGTCAGATTTCGTATGAACAGAGGTGTCTTTCTTCTTTATTTCTGACAGCAAATGAAGAAAAATTCATTATTTTTTATCGCCCGTAGACCAAACAAAATGACAACAGACATTATTTTAATTTACAATTTGCAAAGTGCATGCAGTGGTAAAATCTGACCCAGCCATGTTTCATTTTTCTGCCCTACAACGGTATTCCGGTTTCCTTACCGTGCATAGAGGGGATTATATAGGGACCGTGTGACCCACTACTACTGAACTGAACACAATGTGAGACTGCGGCACTTCCATTTAATGCTGAGTGTAAATTTAGCATGCTAGATAATACATTTGGTGCAACTTTAGACACTTACAGGGGTATTCCCATTTCCAAGGTCCTGTTCCAATATGTAGTAGGTGTAATAATAATATTAACAAATGCCTAGATTAGAAATGTAGTATAGTTCTTCTGATAAACTGTGTCTTTCCCCATGGTAGGTGTAATAATAATAATAATATTAGCAAATACCTTCAATTAGAAATACGGTATAGTTCTACTGATTCACAATACCCCATGTGCAGGGCATTGCAGCATCTTAGGTAATCCATGGTTATGACCATTCATGTAGTGACAGTTAGTTGTTAGTGCTCTTAATCATGGATACCTAAGCTACTGCAATGCCTAGCACATGGGGTATTGTGAATCAGAAGAACTATGCCATGTTTCTAATTGGAGGGATTTGCTAATATTGTTATTAATAATACACCTATAACATATTTGGATAGAATCTTTGAGATGAGAATACCCCTTGAACGTTAACACCAATTATTAGTCACATTTTTTTTGTTCCTGTATTTTTGTAAACTTTGGTGCAAATTGTAAACTTTAAGTCATACCTCATCTCTATAGGCACACCAGTGTCCTGCAGCAAACAAGGTCTAAACCACATGATAAATGTTTAGCTTAAAACTATAACATTAGTATAATTTGGGTTTTTTTTCATTAAGGTCAAGGAGCAGTAAATCTGCCCTAATGTTCCAATATTCTCTATAATTCTTTCTCTTCCAATATCCTCACCCTTACGTTCTAACAAATGTAATATATGACATTCAGGGGCAATAAAAAAGCCTAAAATTGTAAAAGTTTGTGCATTAGTATACACTGGTCGTGGTACTGATAGCGTCCATGTGTTTAGGGGTACATTTTATCTAACAAGAATTGCAGCTTTCTGGGAAGTGTTTTATTAGTTATGGGAACATACGTTATATGAGTTCCGTATACGGCTAGCATATGGTTCCTGTGTGTAGGATAATGTGCCTTTTTAGGTCTTACACCACTGTGACTGGTCATAGGAAATCTGCATTTTAACAATTCTGATTGTCACGGGAAGCAAATCCATAGTGACGCCGGCTATAATATAATTCCCGCAATGAGACCCTATGAACTCTTCTACTTGCTCCAGAATCAGATGAGCTAAAAAAAGAAATGAAGATATGTACTCACAAAGATATTCTTATGTAAGGCACAGCATAGGGACTGACCGAGACGCCCCTCTATCAAACGTTATTTCATGCTGCCTTTTATGTATGTGTATAAACCAGAATGCTAAGAATTGTAAAGAATTCATGGACCTTATACTTTCATTGTAGTTCTAATGATGACTCATGCTGGGAAAAGAGACTTCCTGTTTCTACATAGAGCTTCGTAGGATTCAGTTAGTCTGTTTTTAATCATGTGATGTCATAGACCTTATGGAAAAGAGGAGAATTAGCTGTGTAGAAAGGCAAAATGAGCAATTGTAAGTACACAATGCTATAAAATATGATGATTCCAATATATTAAGAGGAGACAACTTTGATGGGAGAAGTGCTTCTTTTAGAGACAATGTGTAATACATAATTTCCCCTGTCGTGATGATGCAGCTAAACCTAATACTTGTGTTAGTATTCATCAGCAGATTGCTGGGAAAATGTGGGTTCACTTCATTTTCAGTGGAACCGTCTAATAAAATTGGATGGTCAAACGCTGAAAAACTCTTTAGTAATCCCCATGGCATTATTAACCCATCTGGATAAGCTATGTGGTTAACATATGATCACACTCATCCTTTATGCAGTAGATCGTTGCCTGTTGTGATTTTGCTTTTTGCTCCCTCTAGTGGTCATTAGTGATTTGACTCTGGAGCGTCTGTCTTTTCCTATATCCTCACCTGGGCCGTTAGTTCAGGGGCATTGCTATATTAGCTCCCTGGACCTTCAGTTCAATGCCTGGCATCGTTGAAATCAGAGCTAATCTGTTGTGCTCTTGTCCTCTGATCCTGGTTCCTGTTTTTCAAGCTAAGTCTGCTTCTTTGCTTTTTGCTTTTGTTTTGTTTGGTATTTTTGTCCAGCTTGTTCCTATCTGTATCCTGACCTTTGCTGGAAGCTCTAGGGGGCTGGTGTTCTCCCCCCGGACCGTTAGACGGTTCGGGGGTTCTTGAATCTCCAGCGTGGATTTTTATAGGGTTTTTGTTGACCAGATAAGTTATCTTGCTATATTCTGCTATTAGTAAGCTGGCCTCCCTGTGCTGAACCTGGTTCATTTCTGTGTTTGTCATTTCCTCTTACCTCACCGTTATTATTTGTGGGGGGCTTGTATCTTGCTTTGGGGTCCCTTTCTCTGGAAGCAAGAGAGGTCTTTGTTTTCTTCTCCTAGGGGTAGTTAGATTCTCCGGCTGGCGCGAGTCATCTAGCGATCACCGTAGGCATGATCCCCGGCTACTTCTAGTGTTGGCGTTAGGAGTAGCTATTTGGTCAACCCAGTTACCACAGCCCTATGAGCTGGATTTTTGTATCTTGCAGACTTACACGTTCCTCTGAGACCCTGTCCACTGGGGTCATAACAGTAACAGTATGCCAGGCCAGTATTAAATGTTTAATGCATTGCAGAAGTGGGATTATAAGAAAGAAAATTTTGAGTTTTTTTTTTTTCCCTCTCTCATTTTTTTTTTTTTTTTTTTTTCTTTTCCCCTTTACCTCAGAGTGGCTTAAGCTTGCTGCAGACATGAATGTCCAGACCTTGATTACAAGTGTGGACCAGCTTGCCGCTCGTGTGCAGGGTATACAAGATTATGTTACCAGAAATCCTAGGTCTGAACCCAAGATTCCGATTCCTGAACTGTTATGACCCCAGTGGACAGGGTCTCAGAGGAACGTGTAAGTCTGCAAGATACAAAAATCCAGCTCATAGGGCTGTGGTAACTGGGTTGACCAAATAGCTACTCCTAACGCCAACACTAGAAGTAGCCGGGGATCATGCCTACGGTGATCGCTAGATGACTCGCGCCAGCCGGAGAATCTAACTACCCCTAGGAGAAGAAAACAAAGACCTCTCTTGCTTCCAGAGAAAGGGACCCCAAAGCAAGATACAAGCCCCCCACAAATAATAACGGTGAGGTAAGAGGAAATGACAAACACAGAAATGAACCAGGTTCAGCACAGAGAGGCCAGCTTACTAATAGCAGAATATAGCAAGATAACTTATCTGGTCAACAAAAACCCTATAAAAATCCACGCTGGAGATTCAAGAACCCCCGAACCGTCTAACGGTCCGGGGGGAGAACACCAGCCCCCTAGAGCTTCCAGCAAAGGTCAGGATACAGATAGGAACAAGCTGGACAAAAATACCAAACAAAACAAAAGCAAAAAGCAAAGAAGCAGACTTAGCTTGAAAAACAGGAACCAGGATCAGAGGACAAGAGCACAACAGATTAGCTCTGATTTCAACGATGCCAGGCATTGAACTGAAGGTCCAGGGAGCTAATATAGCAACGCCCCTGAACTAACGGCCCAGGTGAGGATATAGGAAAAGACAGACGCTCCAGAGTCAAATCACTAATGACCACTAGAGGGAGCAAAAAGCAAAATCACAACAGTTGCCCCCGGTAGGTGAATGGTGGTCTGCTTTATAGACATGTTGAAATACATTTCTATTGAGATATCAGTGGATACATTTTTTCCGAGAGTTGTTTGTCCTATTCATCAGCGGCGCACATATCTGGTTGCTGTGACAGCTGTAATGTACTTCTCCATGGAGACTGTAGACATTGGTTCGCTGCTCATCTATTGATGTTTTTGTCTACTATAGCCTATTTGAAGAGCCTTTTTCATTGCCAAGTTCCATAATGAGCAGAACCCTGGTTTAATATCATGAATACAGTTCTTTTATTTTATTTTTTTTACCTGTTATTAACTGATTAAAAGCTTTGCTTCTCTATTGTAAAATGTTCCATCAGAAATTAATTCATTTTACATGTTAATTCCATTCCTCGGGGGAAATAAATGAATTGAAGTATTTAAATATAACAATGTGCTCACTCCTAAATGATAACGCAGACAGCTGCAAAAACAGGAGAAGTGGAAGGGATAGAGTATTCCCTGCTGTGTTCTTTAGGAGTAATACCCGGTAACTGTTTGTCACAATTACATAGGAATTCTGCTAGGAGATTCGGGGATTTTAATATGTCATATTTCATTGCAGAAATTTGATTATAAAGGGGCTTAGAGGAAAAGAGGCATTTTGCCAAGTGTTTACCATGATTTTTCTTTCTTGCACATAACACCCCTGTAATTGGCATCCCTTGTAAACACATGGGGTTTCAGTGATGTCATCAATGTACCGACATATTAATCACTACATGCAGTGGTATCGCACCGGGTAGGCTATAGAAGCAGTTGCCAAAATTGCAAAATTCTTAGGTGAGTAACACTTGAAAACAAAGAAAGTTGCAGTGATATTGCTGGCTGGGTGACCGCGATCTCAGGGGCGAACGCCACTATGAACTTTACTGACATCAAAATTCTAGCAATATTGTTAGATCCTGTGGTAGAGCCAGGAAACATATGCCCTATCAATCTGCTCTGTAGGTCTTCATCCTACAAGATGCAAGCATGTAGGCACAGGCGGTGCCATGACATCACTGCATTGCGATACCAGTGACATCCCACTCTGTGTGCTGAAGAGAAAAAGAATCTGTTAGTAGGATAAGGTGAGTATGCACTTTATTTTTTGTAAGTGACAGTACAAATTTTGAAGAGGAATGCAAGGCATCGTTACTTTTTACAATGGGGACCAAGGAGGCATTCAATACATTCTATGGGTGACATTATTCTTGCAGAGACTAGCGTCACCGGAAGAGAAATTGACATGCTGCAGTCTGGAGAGACGCACCACATGTCCATCTCCGCAGATGAGCTGTGGGCATTTGTGGACTTATAGTAGGCATGGGATTCCTTGAAATCCCGTCCACTATGCTGTAACATCTGGATGCTGCGTGTTGGACACGGCAGAAGTACACAGCATCAAACCCACAGCGAATATTGATCGTGTGCACATACCCTCACTTTCCAAAGTGGGCATGCAGGGGGGCATTATTTGCTTAAACTGAACAATGGAGGTGGCATTAATACTAGGTTATAGGTGTAATACTTACTTGTTCATGTGCGTTAGCAACCCCCACTATGAGACTAGCAGCATGCCAGTGTGAGCGATGATGTCAGCTGTTCAAACCAGCTCTGCAAAACTCCACTACTCAGAATTTTTGTTCTCATTGTTAAGAAACCATTTGGGAAAAAATATAACTAACTTCTCTACTTTAATTTTTCACGACTTATGGTAAATCTGACCGTTAATGTTTTTTTCCACGTACATCTAAGCATGCCAGTTGCAGTATATGGATAAAATATTTTTTACAAGAAATGACAAATTTCTAATCTAAATTTACACCATGTATGGCTCATTGAATATACACCTTATTTGTATAAGAATCTTACATATTTTTCTTTTCTTTACAGAGCGGGAATCTCACTTCCTGTAGACCTCATCACTTTGAGGTGGGGCTAAGATGAGCATAACCAGTGACGAGGTGAATTTCTTGGTGTATCGCTATCTTCAAGAGTCAGGTAATATTTGCTGCTCCCTTTTGTACCTTATTCCTGGGAACTTTTAAGGTCCACTTTAAAATTGTAGTAAAATTTTAAAAAAATGATTGTTTACTTAAACTTAATTATTCCACAATGAAAGATTCCTAGCAGAATTTACATTTTTAAATATCTTATTTGTAAGCCTCTTATTTAACAAACTGAAACATTTACTTTGATGACCAACCTTATTTAATTAGGCTATTCAGATGACCGTTTGTTACTCCAATTATCCATGTGAAAAAAGCGCAGCATGAACTAGTCTCCTTTGTATTTCACATAAGGCTCGCCTATTCAAGTCAATGGGTGTGCAGATCGACCGTATTTTTACGATTCCATTGCCATTATTAATACAGGAAGCTGTTTTTAGTTTTATAAATTTTATTCTTAGCTTATTTCTAAAAAAACAATGCCTTACAGATGTCATACAGGTACTGTAGCAATACAGGTGAAAAATCATCATTTTTTTAGGATGAAAATAGGTGCACTTAGTCATACAAGAACATGGATAGCATCCATTTCAGAGAATCCATTATGGTACAGTTGGACACACTGATCAAGTACTGATGAAAATTGTTTTTTTTTTAATCACGTACGAGAAAATAATGCATGTCTGAATGATACCTTAGCTGCAAGGCCACATAATCAGTAACAGTGAAACACATTTTAGTAATAGATTTGATTACCACACCAATCTGTAGGTCAAAGTGTTCTCGACCACTCTGGGGCAATGTATATGGCCAGTCTCAAAAGTTCATTCTGGCCTTCAGTTGCTTGCTATAGGCAACAATGTTAGTTTTTCTTTTAGAAAGTGGGAAGTAGTTATTAAAACTGTCATAAGGCGCATTCACACTGAACAATTATTGTGAATGCCCATTTTAGACAGCACAAAAGATAATCTTTCTCGGCAGCGCATCGTCCTGTGTAAACAATGGCAGTCTAAGTGTACTGAATGAGTTTGTTACAGATTCGCTCAGCAGCTGGATCCAACAGTATAACAGGTATTAAACAACCGCCCAACATCAAGCACGTTGCCAGCCGGTGGTCATTTAATACAGCACACCAGGCAGTGTAATTGCATTCAGAAAGAAAAACTGCCTTTGCTGCTCATACCAATCAAAATTCAGCTTTTCTGCTGTAAAAAAGTGAAACCTGCACTGTCATAATACCATAACACACAGTACAATACCCCTACACAGTATGATGGCCCCCGTAGACCCCCAAAAAGTATAATGCCCCCACATCCAGGGTTGCCAAACATCCAGATATTCCTGGACAGTCCGTAAAGATATGTCACTTTTCACCCCATCCATAAAAAAATATTTGTTGCGTCCATGATTTTTTTGAAGCTGTAGAAACGTATACAGATTATGATGACTGTAACTATCATACTTTTACAGTTTACAGTGAATGCAGCTACAGTAATGTCTTCAGGTCACAATTATGGGCTATAGGCATGTACCACAAAGTCTTAATGGTTTACCATGGTTTTCTAACATGTCCATAAAATTAGTTAACTGTCTGTTAATGTTAATTTTTGAGCTGCCCAGAAAAAATGAACAATAAAGTTGGCAACCCTGCCCATAACCCCTACACATATGATAATGCCCCTACTGTCCCCCTCACAGTATAATGCCCCACATACAGAATAATCCCCCAACACTTCCCACTCATGTTTCAGTGACCTGTCAGTCAGAGACAGAGGAAGACATAAGGCTGGGAAAGAAGCAAGAGAGCAGTAAGTGCAGCGCTCACCCACTTGCATCTCAGTAGCATACAACTATGGATTTCTCTAAAACAGCAAAATGGATTTCTGCAGCTAAGGTAATCATTTACTCAGCATTAAAGCACCTGCCATCAGTACAGGGTATAAAATCCTGATGACAGGTTCTCTTTAGGACCATATGTACAATACCTTGGTATCAGAAAATAATAATACTTGCATATTTACATTAATATTAAATTGAAAAATGTAATATTTTTGAGAATATGCACACTTCTCCGTATATTTATCATGTTTGTTATGCCTTGTGCCTCTTTAAAAACTGCTATTTATATGATAACACGGCGGAGAAGAACACGATTGAGAACAATGAAGCATTTCTGGAACATTACAAATAGGCCTCAGCTGTGTAGCAGCAGGGCGGCTGAGAAATGAGAAGAATTCAAATATTGTTGTTCCACTGATACTTGGTTTGAACTCCGCTCTAAAAGTAAAAAATATGTTGTTATTGTGCAGAATGTATTCAATTTGCAACAAACCAATGAGATCTGCTGCTGAGGTCAATAAAATATTTCCTTGACCTTTCTAAACATTTCTAAGACATGTAAACTCGCTGGGCATGGGCACATTTGAAATGTAGAGAACAATAAGGCTTATTATTCAGCCTCATGTATTGTGTTCATGGCTAGAATAAGGGAGTCATGTTTTATGTAAACCACTGCTGCCAAGGACACAGGAAGCAACATCTGCGATACCTGTAGTTCTGATTTTTATGGTACCATGTAAAACATAATAATAATAACAAGTCTCGGGCTCTGAAAAAATGAAAACCACGCTCACCTTACCATCCTTCACCAACCATCTTCTAATGTTGCGTAGTCACCTATTAGTCCTCATGGTTCCTCTTCCAACTGATTGGCAGCTGTGGTGTTTAAAGAGGACCTGTCACCAAGTTAAATGTGGACCGGTTTTGCTCCTATTTTTATTCCTGCTGCTCCCCAAAGTATTCAGCTTTTTCCTTTCTAAAATCCACCAGAGAAAAAAGCCTTTTTACGTAGTGATAATTTTATAGTTTTTTCCAAGAGGGTGTGGCTCACAGAATTCAATGGAGGCGTGTCTTCGGGCTGCTTTGCAAACTTACACTGTGAAGACCCTAACATGAGAAGCATGACTAAGACCACACATACATTAATACAAAAATACATAAAAAGACAGTGCAATAATGAAACATGAATGATAATAAGGTATAAGTAAGAAGTAAGTAATGTGGTACAAGTATATATATAGTGGTGCGAGCTAGTCAATAAGAATAAATGAAGATAGTAATTCTAGACATCAAACATATATAAAGTGGAATGACTGGGGTGACCACTTTATATACTGTATTTTGGATGTAGAGCACTACTATCTTCTTTTATTCTTATTGATTAGCTGGCACCACTATACAGTGGGGAAAAAAGGATTTAGTCAGCCACCAATTGTGCAAGTTCTCCCACTTAAGAAGATGTAGTTGACATCATAGGTAGACCACAACTGTGAGAGTCAAAATTAGAAAACAAATCCAGAAAATCACCTTGTCTGATCTGGCAAGATTTATTTTGTAAATTATGGTGGAAAATAAGTATTTGGTCACCTAAAAACATGCAAGATTTCTGGCTCTCACAGACCTGTAACTTCTTCTTTAAGAGGCTCCTCTGTCCTCCACTCGTTACCTGTAGTAATGGCATATATATACATATTACTGTTTTCATGGTGTCCCAGAATTTACAGCACATGAATAATGAACCTGGCAATAATACCCTCATGTACTGTAGAGTCTAAAGTTAACTGAAGAACTGCACTGACACTTATAAATAACCTTCTACACAGCGTGCCATGCTATTTTCAGCAAGGAGCAAATACTTTTGAACCATATGTAGAATTGCAAATGCTTACTCTTCTGCTTACCAATATAAATAACCAATGAATGGTAACCAAGTAGGACAACGACTAGATACAAGAAGTGTGACCCCTCATAATTAGTGTTACTGAAAAACCTGCTAATCGCCCTCCTGAGTCAGGAATACTTAACGAGTAAGTTTGTTAAAGGTTTCCACCCAACACACAAATATTTTCGAAATTTTCATCTGAAATTAATTTTTCTGCCATGTACTGTTATACTAAAATTCCCAACTTCATTTGTCATGAATATCAGTGTAAAAGATCTTGGCTAATATACATCGGTTTAATGTCCTTTTATTATATCTGCACATTTTAACAGGAGGCAAATTGCTTGGTGTGATAGATTAGTGGCTTGGTAAATTACAATCTCTTTCCAATTTTTCTCATCCCTTATGAATGGCAGTTTCAAAATCCAGATGTCAGGATGGGAAAGATAAATTCCTTCAACTAGCATCTGGCTTATTTGGCATTGTTACCCTGGCATCACTAGAATTACTATATGATGATCACATAATGGTCCTGCAGATGGGAAGTGTAGGATGCTAGCATGTAAATTCAACTCTCTTCCAGCTGGCTTTCAATGCTTGAAAATGCATAACTCAATCTTGACAATTTTTTAATTACCTAAATTTGAGGCAGAATTTTATATTCTGTACAATAAAGCAATCATTATATTTTTTTCTAATTTTCTTTACTATACTATTTTAATTTTTAATCACGACACATTTTGGAACATTCTCAGTAGGGCCTGCATAAATTTAATTTGGTTCTCTGGCATTTATCCATTTGTATAATAAAAAGTTTAAGCAGTTTTTTTATGATTTATGTTGTATTTCAATCCCTCCTCAGTTTTAAGATTACAGTTTGCAGACAGTGAATGTAAATATTATTTGCTACATCTAGACGCTGATCATGTGCTGCTACCAATATTGAATCAAGACAGAATTTCAGTCTCAGAATATGGCCAGTGTCACACTAAATGTATGGAAAATCGGTCCGAGTCTCCCTGCAGAGAGTCGCACAAGTGTTCTCCGTATGGTCATCCATGTGTAATGCATTTGCAATGCGATAATGCAATTTTCTTGCACCTATGTATCCTTGTGGCATCCGTATGACATGGGTATGGCTTTACATTTCTCACTGATTTTCCCAATTGAATTTAATGGCTCAATGGGCTGAAATGAGGAAAATGTGTGCGTATTTCTCGCAAGTCACATGCATGGTCCGTGTGGTGTCTGAGTTTTTCTCGCACCCATAGGCTCGCATACTGCGATTTCACACGCACGTCGAGTACGCATGAGAAAAAATACGGTGATGTGAGCTGCCCCATAGATTAACGGTGGTCAGAGTGCTGCGTGATGTTTTCTCGCATAGTACTCGTCCGTATTCTACGGTAGTGTGACCCCGGCCTTAAACAAATAATAACACTTGTATGAATTATTACAAAAAATTCTGATGATAACCGATAATGAACCTACAATATTTTATTTGGTAAATGACTGATATAACTTAAATCACTATTTTGTAGCATAGCTTAGCAACCAGTCACTGAGGAGGTACTATTTGACCAGATCAGTTTAAGAAATGAAAGCCTAGTTCTGATTGGATAATATAACCTGTGTCACGCCAGTAACCCTCAAGCCTTCTCAGCATTGCCCTACTAGCTGTGTTTGCTGCCTGCTCCCTGTCTAAGGCCACTACTCTGAGTCCTCATGCCGCACTCCCATACTCTGCTGCATTTCCCTACTGTTTCCAACTGGCTATAGGGAGACGCAGCCAGATCCTGCAGGAATGTAACCCTGCTGTGTCCTGGAGGGTTTGTCTTCCCCAGCCACTCCCTTGCCAGGCAAAGAATATATTAGGCAGCTACTCCCGCCTCCCCTTTGCCTGATATGAGGTTCTAGTTGCATTTGGCTCTAGCTAACTGCCAAGGAGAACCTCGGTTTAGTCTCTTCTGTTATTGACCCGGCTTGGCTACTCGTCTATTCTGATTTCTCCTCTCCTGATTGTGACTTGTATAGTGAACTCGTGCTGCCTGCCTCAACTGAAGACCATCTGACTATGCTTCTGTCTCGCCCTTCTGTACCTCGCATACCTGCTATGACCCTCTGTTCAGCTGCTGCAGGCCCGAGGTCTTTCCTAGAGTGATACCTGGCCACTACCTGCATCCAAGCTTATCCTCACCACCAAAGGCTCTAGTGAAAACCAGGTAGTTGCTTAGTCACGCCTCCATAGGGTAAGCGTGGCCCATGGCCCAGTGGGTCCACACCCACCAGTGTTACAACCAGTTTGTATGAAAATTTTTCTCTAGTTTTTTGGCATAAATACAAGAAATATACAGTATAACACCATATTAAAGAAGGCCCAATGGCTCTAATTCAAGCACATATGTGTGACAAAACAATGGGACGTCACAGGATGTCAGTAATAATGGAACAACACCATTTTTTTATTCAATGGATCTTGTATGCCACATCATTAGGAAAACATTGCAGCATTGAGAGGTAGAGTTCAGGGAGTCTCCAAAAATTGTATTTGGGTAGATTTATTCACCCTCACCTATTGTATTCTCACCCATCCCTTGTAGATTGTGAGCCTTCGCGGGCAGGGTCCTCTCTCCTACTGTACCAGTTATGACTTGTATTGTTCAAGATTATTGTACTTGTTTTTATTATGTATACCCCTCCTCACTTGTAAAGCGCCATGGAATAAATGGCGCTATAACAATAAATAATAATAATAATAATAATTTATTTAATTGGGAGGCAGGAGACATTTGATTTGCACTGAATAAATTCTGTGTGAATCAAAACTCTTTACTTGACTCTCCCCATACCTGTCTTTCCGCTGCTCCCTGTGTGGTCCTTCAATTGGCTTCTCTTTGCTCTTCTTATTCCTCTTGGTCCTCCAAAGAGTGACGCATCTAACTGGACCCCACATGGTCACGTCTGGCATGACACAGGTCATTGACATCAAATAGTGCATCACACCGCTATGTGACCATTTTGCTGGATTCGTAGTATTTGAATCCCATATGGGTAAGTTCATAGAGAAATTAGACTTGTTTAAAATGGATTCGCTCATTGATTCGTATTCAGACTTGATGCCAATTTAGTAAAATGAAGCATAGAAAATATTTTTGCGTTTTGCTGCTTTGCTACAATCCACTTATTTTTGCGTAAGAAGCCATTCTGAGGATATGATGAACTAGCCATGTAGTCTGCAATGTTATATAAACCGATGAAGCTACCTTATTACATTTACAGGTTTTGTATTTCATCCTCCAAATGATATTTAATGGCTTTTACCGTACAAGAGTAATTTGCTCATCAGACAGTAGTTCGGCAGCCAGGCATGTATGGTTCTGAAAGCGCAGCTGTGCCTTATAACAACGTGCATTTGTGCTTTAAAAATAGACAGATTTTAAAGTCAGAAAATGCAGCATTAGAGTAATGTGAAAACTCGTATCTCACTAAAATGTCAAGATGAACTGTTTTTTCACACTTCACCGCGAAGGAAAGAAATTAGACTTAGAGTTCTTATTATGTCATCAACAGTAAGGACCCGGGATGGTGCCATGGTGAGATATTGGAAAAGTGGCATTTCAGATGTCAAATAGAATGGCTAATGAAGTTATACTGATAGGAAGCAAACATGTCACTTGTGATCAGGTACGGACTGGGGCTGGAATTCTGTCCTGGCATTTGAAATCACACAGGCCCATGTTGTCCCTGTCCCCATGAACCAGATGGGATATATCACTAATATTACCCTGGATGGAGGAAAGGAAGATTTTCTACAAGACCAGTATGTCTAATGATTCCCGTAGCTGCTGGGATAAGTGACTGAGTCAGCAACTTCGTGCTCCATCACAACTCTTAACAGTATGGATGTCTTGAGAAAACGGATTCTGTTAACAATGTAGCAGACAAGGCAGCCCACAACCAGACAGGCCCTTCGGGCATTTGCCAGAATTGCCAGATGGCCAGTCCTGCCCTGCTTGTGATAATGGGAACACTGTTTGGATGCACTTTTGGATTGTTTTTGTGACATAAGATAACTATCTCATTAGGCAATGAAAATTTCATTTACAGAAGATATTTAAAACTTTTCATAAAGCACCTAAAAGCTCAAATTTGTGAACGCATTATGATAATAATCCTTTAGGATTTTAGTATGTATTTTCTGGACTTTCATGACCTTCCATGATCAAATGTATGATATGCAGCGCCCCAGAGTCCTGGTCGTTGCAGTACTGTGGCTCCGCCACTATGGGGAGCCATGGTGCGTCCGATGGCACTGAAGGAGTTCATCTGATCAGGTATCACAGACACCAATACATTTCACAGCCGGGCCTCCGGGGGGAGCTAAGGGTTCTATTCATTAGGCCACTCCCCACCATAGTGGGTAAACTGGGGGTCAGGCAGGAAGTTAGATGAGAAAGCTGACTGGATTGGACGAAGCAACACCTAGTGGCAGAGGGTGTTGTGGAGAAAGAGACAGTAGGGTCTCTGTCAGGGGTGGGATCCTGACAGAGGCTTGGCATTGAAAAGAACGTAACGGGTCCGCACCAGCTCCGGGAAGCGGCGGGACCCAAGAAAGGACTAGAAGCGAGATAGATTGTGCTGAGTGAGAAACGAGATCAAGCAATAGGAGAATTCCAGTAGGGGTCGTGCTGTAAGACCGGAGCAACACCCTACTGAGGCGCACTACCGGTGGCCGGAACGCCGAGGGAGTATTATAACATTCAGCTTCAAGCAATACTCTAAACAGCGGCAGGACAGTCAGTTTAAGGCGGGCTGTCTAACACATATCACCTATGAAGTCTTGGGAGGCAATTGCGGGAGAGGGGCGTCTCTAGGGTCCCGGAAGAACTCCAGGCCTATCCGACAAACGGGTGCCGTTCTAACTGTAACATCAGGAAGGGACGGAAGATTAGAAGAACATCATTTAATCGAGTTGTGAGGGAACTTAAGAAACAGACACAACGGTTGTGGGGTACTTTCCGTAAGCACAGCAGGGAAGGACTACAACACATAGCGCTAAGAAGGAAGGCACCGATTTCCACCTGTGAAGTGAACTCTGGAGGTGCCATTGGACCGGCCGGACTTGCGCAGCCTGGTGAACCGTATTCTGGACTGAGGACTCAGAGATCTCCAGTAAAGAGGTAAAGAGACTGCAACCTGGTGTCCTCGTTATTTACCGCGACCTGCACCCCACAACTGCACCGTTACAACACCACTTATTGCACTGGACGTCCCCCACTGACAGACAGGGCCACGGACCGGGTCTAGCCACCGTGACAACCCCAGAGCAGAGACTCAGAGGCCCGGTACCGGGTACCCCTCGGCCCTGCGGCGGTAGGGTCGCTTCAAACTTGGCGTCACGAACAGGATCTACTTAAGCCTGAAGAATCAGGTCATGTGTGCCTTGGAACTGTGATTCATTGTGCTTGGATTGTACTTTATTGCAAAGACTGTGCTGCGCCATTTACCGCCAAAAGTTCCCGCCAAAAACCGCCGCCATTGCTACGCCAGAGAAGCAGGAGGGCGTGCCATGGGAGGAGACTACCAAAGTGGCGCCAGAAGCGGTGATCGCCCCCTGCGCCTCTTGTTGCAAAGCGATGACCTGCCTCAAAGCAGAGAACCGCCCCCTGACCTGCGATGGCAGGAACGAGGTGAAGGAGGAGCTCGACCTTGGAGAAATGGCAGGGTCAGATGCATGCATTGCCGCCGAATGCCGGACAGCGACGATGAACAGCAGGTGCCCGAACAACGGCGAGGTGATCCCGGTTTGTCCTCACCCATCAGAAGAGGACTCGCGTCCACCGCCGGTGAGGGACCTGGACTCCTTGGAGACACCAGTGGAGGAGCCGAGCCTGCCTATCCTAGTCACGGAATCATGGAGGGCGGAGTTATGTCAAGAGATGACTCCGGAGGAGCCGTGGTCCGGGCCGCAGCCGATTCCAGTGTCCTTGTCAACGGACCGGAGCGACATCGGTGGAATCACATCAGGTGCAGGTATGGACGACATCCCTACTCCCCTGGCCGATTCTGCTCTCCCGACCGATCCGGCTCCCTTGATCGATCCCACTCCCGTGACCGCTCCCCACCCCGGCAATGATCGTTCCTTCTTGGTGGAGCGGGTTATCCTCACCTCCAACGCGATGGGGAAGCTAGTGCCTCCGCTACCAACCAAGATGGGAGAACCCATAGGTGTGGGCCTAGACGGGGTGATCCTTCGGTGGGACACCCCCTGGACAGGGCCGGATGGGACCCGGGAGGATGGCCTCACCCTTGCGGTACTTACCTGGGAGCAGTATAAGCAATGTCTGATCCAACACTGGAAAGATCGGGACGAGACCGAACCACCTGACACGCCACGTAAGAAGTCTGCTCCCGGCAGGAAAGACGTGGTAAAGCGGGGAACTGTACTGGCCTACCACCCGAAGAGGGGATGGGGTTCCATACAGGAACCGGGGCTACCAACTGATGTTTTTGTCACTAGCTATAATGTGAAGACCCCCTGCTGCAGTCGAAATGGTGACCCGTTACAAAGAGGGGATCAGGTGACTTACACCCGCCATCGGAGTGCACAAGGATGGTGTGCCCGGAACGTTCGACGGTGTGAGCCTGAGAGAGCGCCCCCTGGTGTCCCGATCATGACTGATCCCGATTTGCCGGACCTCGTTCCCATCACCACGGTACGTCTTGTAGCGGCTACCGAACTCGCAAGCAGGATTAGCCTTCAAATCCAGGCACCGGCTGATCTGATGGCATCTGAGAGACCAACTACCAGTACGGGTGCCACGTTGGCTGGGGGACAGGGATCGCCCCCAGACTTAAAAGAATAAACCTCGATACCATGAATCTGTAAATAGTTACTGTTTTCTGTTGGGCTGCTAAACCCGTTCAGGGTAAACTCTTAAAGGGATCCCTTTGTTGACCCGGGATCCCTATTGTTTGTTTTTGTTACCAAAAGTTTTGCACAAGTTTAAAAAAAAAAAAAAAAAACTGCTGAATCATGAACAGTGCATGATCCGAACTCTTTTGTATATAGTTTGCACCTTATTAAAGGCGCTCCCTACTGGTTTTACTTAAACAAGGACTCTTTGCGAAGATACCGTACTGGAACCTTTGATGAGTATGGACTGGTAGCTTGAGAAGATGTGCTACCTCACAGAGATTTGGTCCCCTCTTAAAGGGGATGTTCATTTGTTGCAAGTAAATGGTGATATTGCTTTAAGACCGGTAGCAATAATGTCAATGGAAGAAAATGCTGATAATATTTACATGTAAAAGTTATATGTATGCCATTAGTTAATTGTAAAGGAATGCTGATAATGTTCTCTGAAAGAAAAAGTAAAAGGAAGTAATGAGAAAGTTTAATGTTGTGAAAAGAAGATAGTTGATAATGTTGATAAGAAAAGGGGGGGGATAGAAGGTAAACCCTGCGTTCCCCATCGAAAGTTAGTAATGTGTTACTAAGGACAGAAAGTGAACCCGTAAGGGTTAGTGGGTGAGTCCTTATAGGAGCCAAGTAGGGCCGGCTCAGTGTTCTCAAACTGAAAGAAAAGTTATGTTCTATACTGTGTATAGTATTTGAAAAGGCAGTAGGCCCTGGCTGAACGGGGCGGTCCTGTAACAGAAAGGAGAGGCAGTAGGTCTGGTGCCGATAGGACAGGCGGTCCTGCAGATCCAAAGTAGGAGAATGAAAGAGTTAAAGTGCCTTATAATGTGATTATAGAAAGGTCTTTAGTGGATTTAGAGTGTGAGTCCTTAAAGGCAATGTTAAATTATTGTTCAACAATTTTGCACTTAAGTAGAATGCCCGGTTGGGTAACAGAAGTAAATTATAGCATGTTGCTATGATATTTTTTGCCATGTTTGTAACGTTCAAGTGTCCTTACCTCCCATAAAGGGAAGCCTGTTCAAGTATACTTATTGTCATTGCACTCAACAAAATTGTATGTCTTTTTGTTAACTTGTATTGTTGTTTTCTTCCCAGTCCCGGAGTACTGTGTTTAACCAGGGGGGAGTGCAGCACCCCAGAGTCCTGGTCGTTGCAGTACTGTGGCTCCGCCACTATGGGGAGCCATGGTGCGTCCGATGGCACTGAAGGAGTTCATCTGATCAGGTATCACAGACACCAATACATTTCACAGCCGGGCCTCCGGGGGGAGCTAAGGGTTCTATTCATTAGGCCACTCCCCACCATAGTGGGTAAACTGGGGGTCAGGCAGGAAGTTAGATGAGAAAGCTGACTGGATTGGACGAAGCAACACCTAGTGGCAGAGGGTGTTGTGGAGGAAGAGACAGTAGGGTCTCTGTCAGGGGTGGGATCCTGACAGAGGCTTGGCATTGAAAAGAACGTAACGGGTCCGCACCAGCTCCGGGAAGCGGCGGGACCCAAGAAAGGACTAGAAGCGAGATAGATTGTGCTGAGTGAGAAACGAGATCAAGCAATAGGAGAATTCCAGTAGGGGTCGTGCTGTAAGACCGGAGCAACACCCTACTGAGGCGCATTACCGGTGGCCGGAACGCCGAGGGAGTATTATAACATTCAGCTTCAAGCAATACTCTAAACAGCGGCAGGACAGTCAGTTTAAGGCGGGCTGTCTAACACATATCACCTATGAAGTCTTGGGAGGCAATTGCGGGAGAGGGGCGTCTCTAGGGTCCCGGAAGAACTCCAGGCCTATCCGACAAACGGGTGCCGTTCTAACTGTAACATCAGGAAGGGACGGAAGATTAGAAGAACATCATTTAATCGAGTTGTGAGGGAACTTAAGAAACAGACACAACGGTTGTGGGGTACTTTCCGTAAGCACAGCAGGGAAGGACTACAACACATAGCGCTAAGAAGGAAGGCACCGATTTCCACCTGTGAAGTGAACTCTGGAGGTGCCATTGGACCGGCCGGACTTGCGCAGCCTGGTGAACCGTATTCTGGACTGAGGACTCAGAGATCTCCAGTAAAGAGGTAAAGAGACTGCAACCTGGTGTCCTCGTTATTTACCGCGACCTGCACCCCACAACTGCACCGTTACAACACCACTTATTGCACTGGACGTCCCCCACTGACAGACAGGGCCACGGACTGGGTCTAGCCACCGTGACAACCCCAGAGCAGAGACTCAGAGGCCCGGTACCGGGTACCCCTCGGCCCTGCGGCGGTGGGGGCACTCCAGATATATCACCATTCCTGTACGACACCATTATAATAAAGATATACAACTCAACATATGGGGCCTTTTTAGATTACAATTATAACTCACATCGTACAATCCAAAAACTAGTAGAGTCCATGATCACCAAATTGTACAACTACATTCTGTACGCCCTGCCTATAAAGGCTGTATTTTCAATTCCCAGCCCAACCCAAACTTATGACATCAAACACATATATAATGCTGTAAGTTCGGTTCGCAAGGCTGGGAATATGGCAGAGAAAATGTGTGTGCAATATATTTGTGTGAAGTAGACTTTACTCTACGAAGCAATTGTGCCACTGCAAAGTCTCTGGAGGCCCAGCTCCACCTCCTCTTTAACTCCTAGCCAAGATGCTCCACTCCCTCCGTGTAGAGACTTTGCAGTGAGTAGAATTGTAGTTATAATGATGAGTCATGCAGGGAAAACAGACTTTTTGTTTCTACTTAGAGCTTAGAAGGACTCAGGTAGTCTGTTTTTAATCATGTGGTTATCAAAAACAGGATAAAAACATGTTTAATAATTGGTTGCCTACTGGAAAGAAGTCTCTTGCTGCGATATTCTTAGAAGGTTCTTTATTGTCCGCTGCGCGTTTCATTGCTGTACTGGCATCTTTATCAAGTGTAAAAACAAACAGGGAAAAGAGACTTCCTGATTCGGCATAGAGCTTAGAAGGATTCAGCTAGTCAGTTGTTAATCATGTGATGTCATAGACCTAATGTTAAACAGAAGAATTAGCTGGGTAAATGGTAGAAGGACAAAATGAGCAATTGTAAGTACACAGTGCTATATAATATGACGATTGCAATATATTAAGAGGATAAGTTGATAGGAGTGCTTCTTTAATTAATTTATTATATCTTCTCGGTGGCGTTCGCTTCCGTGCAGGTCACTAGGGACTTGAGTAGCATTTTTCGAGTAAGAAACGGGTGCATTATTACTGAAATTGATGGTTGGGCATAGCCAAGCCCCATCCAATCCCAGTTACTCCCTAGTTCAGCCCATTTTGACAGAGGTGCTTCAAACTGGCTTGAAAACATCTGAAGTTGCAAAATGTTTGAGAAACTCAGTGCTGCAATGGAATTTTGTGACTTTTCAAAGCGTTTAACACTAGTTTTCTGGCATAGAAGCTTTTGTGAATCACTCCCTATATATTTGTGAACATTGTGGTATGTGCTTATCATACTGTATGTGTGATTTTTATGGGTACTGTATGGTCCTATTTCTCTTAGAATCATAGAATGTTAGAGATGGAAGGGACCTCAAGGGTCATCTTGCCCATTCCCCTGCTCAATGCAGGATTCACAAAACCATCTCTCCAGATGTCTGTCCAGCCTCTGTCTGAAGACTTCCATTGAAGGAGAACTCTCCACCTCTTGTAGCAGTCTGTTCCACTCATTGATCACCCTCAAAAAATGTTTCTAATATCTAATCTGTATCTTCTCCCTTTCAGTTTCATTCCATTGCTTCTCATGTTCCATGTGCAAATTAAAATAAGGATGATCCCTCTACACTGTGACATCCCTTCAGATATTTGTAGACAGCTATTAAGTTTCCTTTTGATCTTCTTTTTTCCAAGCTAAACATTCCCAGATCCTTTAACCATTCCTCATAGGACATACTGTGCAGTCCGTTCACCATCCTGGTAGCTCCTCTCTGAACTTGCTGCAGTTTTTCAATGTCTTTTTTAAAATGTGGTGGCCAGAACTGGACACAGTATTCCAGATGAGGCATTGAGCATCTTGTGGCATATTCAGGGCCGTATTTGCCACTAGGCACTTGAGGGCACATGCCTAGGGCGGGATGATGCGGGGGGCGGCACCTGAGCAAGTTTTTTTTTTCTTTTTTAATTTAAGTCCTGGGTCACCTCCCGACCGACCGCCCCCCAGCCCCCCCCGAAGCCTCCCACCCTCCTTGAAGACGTCATACTCACTCTACTCCAGCGATGCCTGGTCTCAGCGCCTGCAGCTCGTCCTGAGTGAGCGGTCACGTGGTACCGCTCATTAAGGTCATGAATATGGGCATATTCATGACCTTAATGAGCGGTACCACATGACCACTCACGCAGGAAGAAGGTGCTGCGCCGGGAGTCGGGACAGAGCTAGAGGGATGTTCGGTGCGGCCACGCGGTGTGGGAAAGGTCAGTATGAGGGATGGGGGGACGAGGGGACGGCGGGATGAAGGAGGACGGGGAGCCGGGCCATGCAAGATGGGAGCAGGAGCGGGAGCGGGGGGTTGAGAGATGAGCCATGCATAAAGGAGGGGGGGAATATGAGCCATGCATACAGGAGGGGGGAATATGAGCCATGCATACAGGAGGGGGGGAATATGAGCCATACATATGGGATGGGAGGGAGATGAGCCATGCATACAGGGAGGGGGAATATGAGCCATGCATACAGGAGGGGGGGGAATATGAGCCATGCATACAGGAGGGGGGGAAATATGAGCCATGCATACAGGAGGGGAGAATATGAGCCATGCATACAGGAGGGGGGGAATATGAGCCATGCATACAAGGGGGGAATATGAGCCATGCATACAGGAGGGGGTAATATGAGCCATGCATATGGGATGGGAGGGAAATGAGCCATACATACAGGGGGGAATATGAGCCTTGCATATGGGACGGGAGGGAGATGAGCCATGCATACAGGAGGGGGGGAAATATGAGCCATGCATACAGGAGGGGGGTAATATGAGCCATGCATACAGGAGGGGGAGGGAGATGAACCATGCATACGTGGGGAATATGAGCCATGCATACAGGAGAGGGGGGGAATATGCACCATGAATACAGGAGGGGGGAATATGAGCCATGCATGCAGGAGGGGGGGAATATGAGCCATACATATGGGATTGGAGGGAGATGTGTTGTGAATTCCATTCTGGAGCTCCCTCCTGTGGTTGCTAATGGTATTTTTGTGAGTTCTGCCCTTGGGCTCCCTCTGGTGGTTTCGAGTGGAACTGCTGCTCCTTTAGGTAGCTGTGGCAGCTGCCTTCACTAATCGCCTTGCCTGGGTTTGTTATTTAAACCTGCTCTGGGCTTTAGTTCATGCCAGCTGTCAATGTTCTTGGTTGGATTTGGTTCTCTCCTTGGATTTCTCATATGGCCTGTCCTTGTCAGCAAAAGATAAGTTTTTGCTAGTTTTTGTTTGTCCATTTGCTTGGACTCTATTGCTCTGCAAATATGTCTCTTTTTGTCCAGCTTGTCACTATGTCATATTCAGGCTAGCTGGAAGCTCTAGGAAAGCAGATTTGCCCCTCCACACCGTGAGTCGGTGTGGAGTTCATTTTTGTAAACTCTGCGTGGATTTTGTAGTTTTTAATACTGACCGCACAGTATCCTTTTCTCTCTGTCTATCAAGTTAGTATTGGCCTCCTTTGCTGAAATCTGATTTCATTTCTGTGTACGTTATTTCCCTCTTCACTCACAGTCAATATTTGTGGGGGGTGCTGTCTTTCCTTTTGGGGTTTTCTCTGAGGCAAGATAGCTTTCTATTTCCTTCTTTAGGGGTAGTTAGTTCTTAGGCTGTGAAGAGGTGTCTAGGGAGAGTCAGGAACATCCCACGGCTATTACTAGTGTTGTTGTTAGGATTAGGGACTGTGGTCAGTAGAGATACCACCTTCTCAGAGCTCGTCCCATGTTGCGTTTTAGCCACCAGGTCATATCAGTGTGGCCTCTTAACCAGCAGGTCATAACAGAGATGAGCCATGCATACAGGAGGGGGGAATATGAGCCATGCATACAAGGGGGAATATGAGCCATGCATACAGGAGGGGGGGAACATGAGCCATGCATATGGGATGGGAGGGAGATGAGCCATGCATACAGGAGGGGAGGGAATATGAGCCATGCATGCAGGGGGGATATGAGCCATGCATATGGGATTGGAGGGAGATGAGCCATGCATACAGGAGGGGAGATATGAGTCATGCATACGGGATGAGAGGGAGATGAGCCATGCATACTTATATGAGCCATGCATATGGGATGGGAGGCAGATGAGCCATGCATACAGGGGGGATATGAGCCATGCATACAGGATGGGGGAGATGAGCCATGCATACAAGATGGGAGGGGGGCATTATACAGTATTGAGCATCATGTGGGGTCATAATACAGTATGGAGCATCATGTGTGGCCATTATACAGTATGGAGCATCATGTGTGGCCATTATACAGTATGGAGTATCATGTGTGGCCATTATACAGTATGGAGCATCATGTGGGGCCATTATACAGTATGGAGCATCATGTGGGGCCATTATACAGTATGGAGCATCATGTGTGGTCATTATACAGTATGGAGCATAATGTGTGGCCATTATACAGTATTGAGCATCATGTGGGGTCATTATACAGTATGGAGAACTGTGTGCGGCCATTATACAATATGAAGCTTCATGTGTGGTGGCCGTTATACATTACTGAGCATCATGTGTGGCCATTATACAGTATTGAGCATCATGTGTGGCCATTATACAGTATGGAGCACTGTGTGGCCATTATACAGTATGGAGCACTGTGTGGCCATATTTTTTTTTGTTTATAATTATTGTTTGTGAAACAGTGTGATTAGCAGTGCTAAATGGGTGTGGTTGGGACGTGGATATGGGTGTGACTAGTTGTGAAATGGGTGTGATCAGAGGCGTGGCCTAAAATTTGCCGCGGTGCACTATGCACGCCGCAAACTTTAGACCTCTTTCCCTTCTTCAAAAGTTGGGAGGTATGGTACCGCATTTGCCAGATCACGGCAAGTGCCACAAATCCCATAGGGAATGAATGAGGCCAAACGCAGTGTTGCTGTAAGTGATCCGTTACACGGCAGATGCAGAAAAACTGCCCAATCTGCTGCAAAATGCTACTTTTACATCAGCGATTCTTGCCAAAGTCACTACCGATAGTGTCATACTCACCAATGGGGGAGGCAGCACTAAAAGTGCCTAGGGTAGCATAAACTCTAAATACGGCCCTGGGCATATTCAGCATGATAACCATTTTTCAGAGAACTACATGGCACTACTTATCTACTGTAAATATTTTATAACAATAATTGCGTATGGGTATATCTACTATATAATTGTCTAAGGGTCACTTCCGTCTTTCTGTCTGTCCTTCTGTCTGTCTGTCTTTCTTTCTGTCACAGATATTCATTGGTCGCGGCCTCTGTCTGTCATGGAATCCAAGTCGCTGATTGGTCTTGCCAGCTGCCTGTCATGGCTGCCGCGACCAATCAGCGATGGCCACAGTCCAATTAGTCCCTCCCTACTCCCCTGCAGTCAGTGCCCGGCGCCCGCTCCATACTCCCCGCAGTCACGGCTCACACAAGGTTAATGCCAGCGGTAACGGACCTCGTTATGCCGCGGGTAACTCACTCCGTTACCGCCTCTATTAACCCTGTGTGACCAAGTTTTTACTATTGATGCTGCCTATGCAGCCTCAATAGTAAAGACATCTAATGTTAAAAATAATTTAAAAAAAATAAAATCATTATATACTCACCTTCCGCCGCCTTTCTCGCTCCTCGCGACGCACCGGTGACCGCTCCATGCAAGCGGCAGGTTCCGGTGCTAAGGATGGTGTGCGACAAGGACCTGCCATGATGTCACGGTCATGTGACCGCGACGTCATCACAGGTCCTGCGCGCCTGCGCGAGAAGGACCTGCCATGACGTCACAGTCATGTGACCGCGACGTCATCACACCCTGAGACCGGAAGCTGCTGCCTGCACTGCACACAGGCGACACAACTACAAGGGTACCCTCGGAAGGTGAGTATTTGTTTATTTTTTATTTTTTAACCTGTGACATACGTGGCTGGGCAATATACTGCGTAGCTGGGCAATATACTACGGACTGGCCAATATACTACGTGGCTGGGCAATATACTACATGGATCTGTGCTGTATAATATGTCGCTGTGCAATATACTACATGGCTCTGTGCTGTATACTACGTCACTGGGCAATATACTACGTAACTGGGCAAAATACTACGTGGCTCTGTGCTGTATACTACGTCGCTGTACAATATACTACGTGGCTCTGTGCTGTATACTACGTCGCTGTGCAATATACTACGTGGCTCTGTGCTGTGTTGTGATTCGGTTCGTGGGCTCCCCCGGTGGTCTCTTGTGGTACTGGTGTCCTGCAAGCTTTGCCTTCTCAGTTCACCTGTTCCTATCAGGATGTGGGAGTATCCTATTTAACCTTGCTCCTCAGTCATTCTAATGCTGGCCATCAATGTATCCAGAGTGATTCAGTTGCATGTTCCTGCTCCCAGTTTTCTGCTCAGCTAAGTTGGACACTTTAGTCCTTAAGTCTATTTTTGTATGTTTTGTCCAGTTTGCACTTATGTTAATCTCTGCAGCTGGAAGCTCTTGTTGGGCTGAAATTACCACTCCAGTGGCATGAGTTGTCACATGAGTTAAGGTAATTTCAGGATGGTGTTTTGAAGGGTTTTGCAGCTGACCGCGAAGTCCTCTGTTGTATCTTTCTGCTATTTAGTTAGCGGGCCTCTCTGTGCTAAATCTGCTTTCATACTACGTGTGTCTTTTCATCTGCTCTCACCGTTATTATATGTGGGGGGCTGCTATCTCCTGTGGGGACATTCTCTGGAGGCAAGCCAGGACTGTGTTTTCTTCTACCAGGGGTAGTTAGTTCTCCGGCTGGCGCGCGGCATCTAGAGACAACGCAGGAATGCCCCCTGGCTACTTCTACTGTGGTGTCTAGGTTTAGCATCGTGGTCAGCTCTAGTTTCCATCACCCGAGAGCTTGTCCGTTTATTCTATGCTTCTGATGTTTCCTTGCCATTGGAAACCATAACAGTGCTGTATACTACGTAACTGGGCAATATACTACGTGGCTGGGCAATATACTACGTCACTGGGCAATATACTACATAACTGGGCAATATACTACTTAACTGGGCAATATACTACGTGGCTCTGTGCTGTATACTACGTCACTGGGCAATATACTCCGTAACTGGGCAATATACTACGTGGCTGGGCAATATACTACATCACTGGGCAATATACTACGTAACTGGTCAATATACTACGTGGCTGGGCAATATACTACGTGGCTGGGCAATATACTACGTGGCTGGGCAATATACTACGTGGGTTGTGCAGTGTACTACGTGGGCTGTGCAATATACTACGTGGGCTGTGCAGTGTACTATGTGGGCTGTGCAATATACTACGTGGACATGCATATTCTAGAATACCCGATGCGTTAGAATCGGGCCACCATCTAGTATAGCATAAAGAAATAGAGTAAATGTGATATATTGCACCTTTTTTCAATATCAAGAGATTATAGCTTTCTGTGGCAGAAGGACATGTAGGACATGCATACAGCAGTGGTTCTAAGGATCTTAATCTTAATTTGAGCACCAACTTTATCGCAAAGTTAAAGAACTGTGGTGTGAGTAATTGAATCTGAATTATTACTTGAAATTGGCAAAAAGATGTATGTTAACATTAATACTGTATATTTCAGTTTATTCAGATATGATTGTGTTATATACGGTATGGTTAACACTATGGTTATGGTAGTTTTCACTTAAAGTGAATAAGTGTAGTTTAATTTGTATGAGTAATGTAGGGGAGATGCATCGGTTTTGGTAGTTTGTTTTAACAAGGAGCACAGAATTTTATGACTTCCTGCTTCCCGCTTTGTCCTGACACAGCTGCTATCAAGGCTTTAATGTCACATTAGTGGTGTACAGACAATGTGCCAATACATAGGATTTGACAGTTATCTGTACTTCTCAGGTACCCACACACAAGTCCTTGCAGGCTGCTTAGTATTTCACAGATGCTAAGATTTATAGCATTATTTTGTGTCTTTTACTGTGACTGTTTATCCACAAACCATAGCAGATGTTTTACACATGTCTGTAAGTGTTTCATACGTTTCTAATATAATACAAGTCTTGTAGTGTGACCTTAGACAAAAAAATGCGTTTTTTAATTGTCAGATTTCTTCTTAAATATTATATTTCCTAAAGCATTTCATTTTCAGGATTAGGTTTTACTATGATGCCACATAGACTTAGCTAGATTATTATTATTATTATTTATTTATATATCTATATAGCACCATTCATTCCATGCTGCTGTACATGAGAAGGGGTTACATACAAATTACAGTAAACCGACTGATACAGAGGGGAGAGGACCCTGCCCCTGCGGGCTTACATTCTGCAGGACGGTGGGGAAGGAGACAGTAGGTTGGGGGTTGCGGCAGCTCCGATGTTGGTGAGGCGATAGCTCCGGTAGTGGTGAGGAGGCAGCAGGGTCATTGCAGGCTGTAGGCTTTCTTGAAGAGGTGGGTTTTCAGGTTCTGTCTGAAGGATCCAGATTGACTGAATCTCTTGTTTTATCCAAATAGCATTGACAGCCAGTATAACAGCAATCTGGCTGGGTCTATTGAATTGTCCCCCTATAACAGCTGTCTTGCTGTGTTGACTTTTCCACCCATTACATAGCCTATACCTTGCCCAATTACAGTAATATGCTAGTTTAGTCTGGATTTGCCCCAATGGCAACAGTCCATCTGTAAACTCTAGACTTCACTCTATATCAGCAGTCCCGCAGTGTTGTTTGAACTTCATTCTACTACAACAGCAGTCTGGCTGTGTTATCTGGACTTTACTGTATAACAGCAGTCCGTCTGAGTTGTCTGGACTTCATTGCACAACAGCAGTCTGGCTGTATTGTGTGGACTTCACTGCTTAAGAGCAGTCCCGCTGTGTTGTCTGGACTTCACTGTATAACAGCAGTCCCATTGGGTTGTCTAGACTTCATTCTAAAACAGCAGTCTGGCTGTGTTATCTGGACTTTACTATATAACAGCAGTCCGTCTGTGTTGTCTAGACTTCACTGTATAACAGCAGTCTGACAATGTTGTCTGGACTTCACTCTACAACAGCAGTCCAGATGTGTTGTCTAGACTTCACTCTATAATAGAAGTTTAGCTGTGTTGCCTGGAATGACTCTTATAACAACAGTATGGCTGTGTAATCTGGACCACCCCTATAAACGTAGTCTATTAGTGTAGCTTGGACCTCCCCTAAATATTTAGTGTCTGGCCATGTAGTCTGGACCATACCCTACAACGGCAAGAAGACTGTACAGTAAAGACTGTTTCCCAGTCTGACTTTAGAGTCTTGAACACTTCCTATCACAGCAGTCGAACTATGTAATATGGACTGGCCCCTATAACAGAAGTCTAGGATTGTAGCCTGGACCTAAATAGGAAGCCGGGATGTGTAGCCTGGATCATCCCCTATAACAGCAATGAAGCTATACAAATGCAAGAAAAAAGTGCAATCAGCTCACCTGTCCGGTGCTAAGCAGAAGTACTCCAAGTGATAAACCAAGTGAAAAGCCGGCACTTGCGTCTTCATAAAAAACATTTAAATTTAATCCAGATTTAAAAGCAGCAATGGTAGATACAAGTGACACAGGAAAAAAACTAAATCTACTATATAATTGTCTAAGGGTCACTTCCGTCTGTCTGTCCTTCTTTCTGTCTTTCTTTCTGTCACGGATATTCATTGGTCGCGGCCTCTGTCTGTCATGGAATCCAAGTCGCTGATTGGTCGTGGCAAAATGCCCACGACCATTGCCACAACCAATCAGTGACGCGCACAGTCCGGAAGAAAATGGCCGCTCCTTACTCCCCGCACTCAGTGCCCGGTGCCCGCATACACCCCTCTGGTCACCGCTCACACAGGGTTAATGCCGGCAGTAATGGACCGCGTTATGCCGTGGGTAACGCACTCCATTCCTGCCGCTATTAACCCTGTATGACCAAGTTTTTACTATTGACGCAGCCTATGAAGCGTCAATAGTAAAAACATCTAATGTTAAAAATAATTAAAAAAATAAAAAATCATTATATACTCACCTTCCGCCGCCTTTCCCGCTCCTCGCGATGCTCCGGCCAATCCATGCAAGCGGCACGTTCCGGTGGAAAGGATGGTCTGGGAGAAGGACTTGCCATGAGGTCATGGTCATGTGACCACGACATCATCACAAGTCCTGCGCGCCTGCGCGAGAAGGACCTGCCGTGACATCACGGTCACGGGACCACGACGTCATAACACCCTGGGACCGGAAGCTGCTGCCTGCACCCCATACAGGCGACAGAATTACAACGAGCCTGCGGAAGGTGAGTATATGTTTATTTTTTATTTTTTTAACCTGTGACATACGTAGCTGGGCAATATACTACGTAGCTAAGCAATATACTACGTGACTGCCCAATATACTACGTGGCTGGGCAATATACTACGTGGCTCTGTGCTGTATACTACGTCACTGTGCAATATACTACGCGGCTCTGTGCTGTATACTATGTCACTGGGCAATATACTACGTCACTGGGCAATATACTACGTCGCTGGGCAATATACTATGTGGCTGGGCAATATACTACATGGCTGTGCTATATACTACGTCACTGGGCAATATACTACGTCACTGGGCAATATACTACGTGGCTGGGCAATATACTACGTCACTGGGCAATATACTACGTGGACATACATTTTCTAGAATACCCGATGCGTTAGAATCGGGCCACCATCTAGTTACAAAATAGTAGCACATGCAAGCCTTCAACCCAAACCTATACAGTCTGGACTGTCTCACACAGTCGTGGCCGAAAGTGTTGGCACCCTTGAAATTATTCCAGAAAATGAAGTATTTCTTCCAGAAAATTATTACAATTACACATGCTTTGTTATACATATGTTTATTTACTTTGCGTGTATTGGAACAACAACAAAAACAGAGAAAAAAAGGCAAATTGAACATAATTTCACAAAAATAGTCCAGACATAATTATTGGCACCCTCAACTTAATATTTGGCTGCACACCCTTTGTAATAAATAACTGGAATTAATTACTTCCTATAACCATCAACAAGCTTCTTACAACTCTCAACTAGAATGTTGGACCATTCTTATTTTGCAAACTGCTCCAAGTCTCTCATATTTTAAAGGTTCCTTCTCCCAAGAGCAATATTAAGATCTCTCCACAGGTGCTCAATGGGATTTGGATCCAAACTAATTGTTGGCCACTTCAGAACTATCCAGGGCTTTCTTTCTATAACCTAGGACAAAAACCCATATTTCTAAAACTGGACACTATATTGTGACCCAAAATCCTTTGGTAATCTTCAGATTTCATGAGTCATGACGCATTGAATACAGTAATGGCACCCAGTGCCAGAGGCAGCAAAACAACTCTGAAACATCTTTGCACCTCCACCATTTTTGACTGTAGGTATTGTGTTCTTTTCTTTGCAGGCCTCATTCTATTTTCGGCTAACAGTAGAATGGTGTGCGTTACCAAAAAGCTCTATCTTAATCTCATCTGTCCACTAAATGCTTTCCCTGAAGGATTTTGGTTTACTCACGTACATTTAGGCAAACTGCAGTCTAGCTTTTTATGGGTCAGCAGTGGGCCCTAATGGGTCTCCTCCCTTAGCGTTTCACTTCATTCAAATGTCAACGGATAGTCATTCTGACACTGATGCACTCTGAGCCTGCAGCACAGCATTGTGTTTTTTTTAAAACTTGTTTGGGGCTGCTTATCAGTCATCTGGACTTTTCAGTGTTGATACCCTTCATCAATTTTTCTCTACCGTCCACGTGGAGGGAGATTAGCTACTGTGCCATGGGTTGTAATTTCTTGATCATGATGCACACCGTGGACAAAGGAACATCAAGATCTCTGGAGATGAATTTGTAACCTTGAAATTGTTAATATTTCTCAACAACTTTGGTTCTCAAGTACTCAGACATTTCTCTTCTCCTCTTTCTGTTCTCCATGCTTAGTGTGGCACACACAGACACACAGTTCAAAGAATGAGTTAACTTCTCCTCTTTTATCTGGTTTCAGGTGTGATATTCATATTGTCCACACCTGTAATTTGCCACAGGTGAATTTGAATGAGCATCGCATGCTTGAACCATGCTTTGTTAACCCAAAGCTTTGGAAACGTGCCAACAATTTTGTCCAGCTCATTTTGGGGATTTTGTATGAAATTATGTCATATTTTACTTTTTTTCTTTTTTTCCCATACACACAATGGAAATAAACATGTGCATAAGAAAACGTGTAATTGCAATAGTTTTCTGGGAGAAATACTTAATTTTCTGGAACAATTTCAAGGGTGCCAACACTTTTGGCCATGACTGTATAACAGAAGCCCGATTGTGTAGTCTGGACAGCCTTTTTCCGCTATTCCATGTAACAGCAGTCTGCAAAAATAGTGTGGGACGCCCCATTACATCAGTCTTGCTGTTTAGTCTGAGATTTCCCTAATTTTTTGAATTCTTCATAACAATCTAACTCTGAAGAATGATGTCATAATAAAACAACATTTTTAGATTAGCTATGTATAAGACCAAGACCAGTATAGGCTCGTTAAGAAAAGCATCTTAAGCCTCATGCACACAGCAACGCCAAGACTGTACGACAACACACAGAGTCTCTACGGCTCTGAATTACAAAGCCAAAGGCTCTCTATGTGCTACTATATGGTGCTTTCCTAAAGAAATTTAGAATGGGCCATATATTTCTACAAGATGTTAAAGTATAAAAAAGAAATCAACGTAAATATCCTTAGATAAAAGGGACTTAATGATAAACACCATTACAATGTCTCATAGATTAATTGACTAAAAACAAAAAGATATTACTGCACGTCTTAAAATAGCAAGGCTTTGTGATGTAAAATATATATATATATATATATATATATATATATATATGCAGAAAAAAATGTACTTATAGCTAAAATTCACTGTACATTGTCACATATCCTAATTTGTATGTTATTCTCATTTTCCTGCGTAGTTTTAGATTATACCTGCGCAAGAAATATGCAAATCAAAACATTAGAACATGTTTTTGGTTGCAGAATAGTTTCACAAAAAATCAGACATATAATTACTTCCAATAGCAAGAAGGGCTCAGAGTAATGTTATTATAAGCAGATTAGTCTCTCTGGAGACCCAGAGTCAGTATTAATATTGTATATCTTCTTGAAATTGGGAGTTTTAATAGAGACTCACACAATAAGGCTCATTTATACTGCACAGATGAAGGAGGCATTGTTCTGATGTTCTGAGCTTTGTTTTGTAAAAATGCAAATATCTTTAACAAGGAACAAAACAACAATGGATGCATCTCGGTAGGAATCCTCTGCACCAATATCCCATAACCTAAAGCTAAATCTAAACCCGACGCATACTCTGAAATTTACTTCATTTATTTACATCCACTTTAAAACAATGTTGGATATTCTTATTAAAGGAGTTTTTCAGTATTCGGACTACCCGTTCTCCCATGTAAAATAATAACAGCCTGTACCCACCTCCGGTGTTGGCAGTGTTCCAGCAACGTTGGTGCCGGGTCTCCGGGGGCTCGTGTGATGGGGTTATGTAACTTGAGCTTGGCAGCCAGTGAGCAGCCGCTAATGGCAGCTTTCAATCTCACTTCCTTGGGATGTAACTGACATCCGGAGGAGGTCAAAGAGCAGCAGCAGCTCTCGTTTCTTCTGGATGGCAATTTTGTCAAAAGGAAGTGAAAATGAAGCTGCCCATTAGCAGCCACTGATTGGCTGCAGAGCTCAAGTTACATAACCCCATCACACATCCCCCAGAAGATCCGGTGCTGACGCAGCTGGAACAGAGCCGACACTGGAGATAACTACAGATTGTTATTGTTTTACATGGGGGAATATGGTGATTAAATAGGGGTTATCTGAGTAGTTGACAACCCCTTTAAAGAAGCCCTCCTCCCATCAAAGTTTCTTTCCTGTTAATATAGTGCAGTCATAATATTATATAACACTGTGTGCTGACAATTGCTCATTTTGCCTTTCTACCCAGTTAATTAATATCTTTTGCCTGCTATCTGTAAAGATAGGAAGTCTAATGCTCCGGAATTTATCATTCCTCTCTTCAACTCATGATGCAGATGCTCCCTCCTCCCACTGCCATAGTCTTTTGCATTGACTCATAACTTGTGCAGAGAAAATTGACCTCCTGTTTCTACATAGAGCTTAGAAGGCTTCAGCTAGTCATTTTATAATCACGTGATATGATAGATCTAATGGAAAAGAGAAGAATTAACTAGGTAGAAAGGCAAAATGAGCAATTGTAAGCACGCAGTGCTATATAATATGATAACTGCAATAAATTAAGAGGATAAAAATTTTGATTGTAGGAGTGCTTGTTTAATCTAGCTGTAATGTAAGTAGATAGCTATATAATTAGAATGTCATTTAAAGCACCAGTCCTTCACGTCTCGTCATCACCCTAAGCAGAGGGAGTCAAGTGGTTCTCTCACATTCCTTTTGCAACGTATACATTTTGTCCTTGCACCTTTGTCATGGTTCCCAATGGCAAGGGAACATCAGAGAACTTAAGTAACAGACTGCTCTTGGGTGATGGAATCTCGAGCTGACCGTGAGCTAAACCTACCACACAACTAACAGTGGCCGGGTGACGTACCTACGTTTTATCCCTAGACGCCCAGCGCCAGCCGGAGAACTAACTAACCCTAATAGAGGAAAAAACCGACCTGGCTTACCTCTAGGGAAATTCCCCCAAAAAGGAGACAGAAGCCCCCCACATATATCGACGGTGAGTTCAGAGGAAAAGACATACGCAGTATGAAGGTAGGTTCAGCAAAGCGAGGTCCGCTTACTAGATAGCAAGAAGATACAATAGGGAACTTCACGGTCAGCTGAAAACCCTATTAAAATACCATCCAGAAATTACTTTAAGACTCATGTGTCAACTCATGACACCGGAGTGGTAATTTCGGCCCACAAGAGCTTCCAGCTACAGAAACATAACATAACTGTGAACTGGAACAAAAATGCAAACAAACTTAGGACTAAGAGTCCAACTTAGCTGATAGTAGTCTAGAAGCAGGAACATGCAACAGAAAGGCTCTGGTTACATTGATGGCCGGCACTAGAATAACTAAGAAGCAAGGCTAAATAGGATACTCCCATATCCTGATGGAAACAGGTGAACAGAGAAAGTGAAGCACACAAGTCCAGTACCACCAGTGACCACCGGGGGAGCCCAAAAACCAAATTCACAACACACCTTACACCCCCAATGCCCTCTGTAAAAGCTGTTCCACTCTGGACTGGATAGTGCAGGAGAAATGCTTTGCTCACCTCAGTTTCCCAGCAGTATTAGTTATTAGCAGGTAGTGCCAAGTGCTTGACCTGGTCCAATCAGCTGACGAGAAAGCCCCTTTAATAAGTGATCATTTTTAGCTCCCTATACATATGGTAAAGGAGTTGTCTAGGTAAATGGTATTGATGACCTATCCACAGGATAAATCATCATTACCTGGTCAGTGGGGGTCCGACACCTTCAACCCCACCGATCAGTTGTTATTTGCTCTGGCAGACGAATACAAACATTGAATGCAGCTTAACAACACAGCTCCATGAATTTCATGTATAACGGCAGCTACCAAGAACTGCAGATGAGCTGTTAGTCTCTTAAATAGAAGATAATCTACTATATAATTGTCTAAGGGTCACTTCCGTCTTTCTGTCTGTCTGTCCTTCTGTCTGTCACGGATATTCATTGGTCGCGGCCTCTGTCTGTCATGGAATCCAAGTCGCTGATTGGTCATGGCAAAACACCCACGACCATTGCCACGACCAATCAGCGACGCGCACAGTCCGGAGGAAAATGGCCGCTCCTTACTCCCCGCACTCAGTGCCCCCTCCATACTCCCCTCCAGTGAGCGCTCACACAGGGTTAATGGCAGCGTTAACCGACCGCGCTATGCCGCGGTGTAATGCACTCGGTTAACGCTGCTATTAACCCTGTGTGACCAACGTTTTACTATTGATGCAGCCTATGCGGCATCAATAGTAAAAATATCTAATGTTAAAACTAATTAAAAGAATAAAAAATCGTTATATACTCACCGTCCGTTGGCCCCTCGGATCCACAACAGGCCTTTCCCGTTCGCGACACTCTGGTAACTGGTCCATGCTGCGATCTCACGAGATGATGACGTAGCGGTCTTGCGAGACCGCTACGTCATCATCTGGCGAGACCGCAGCATGGATTGGTTACCAGAGCATCGCGAGCGGGAAAGGCCTGTTGTGGATCCGAGGGGCCAACGGAGAGTGAGTATATAACGATTTTCTATTTTAATTATTTTTTTAAAAACAGGGATATGATGCCCACATTGCTATATACTACGTGGGCTGGGCAATATACTACATGGGCTGGGCAATATACTACGTGGGCTGTGCTATATACTACATGGGCTGGGCAATATACTACGTGGCTGGGCAATATACTACGTGACTGGGCAATATACTACGTGACTGGCAATATACTACGTGACTGGGCAATATACTACGTGACTGGGCACTATACTACGTGGCTGGGCAATATACTACGTGACTGGGCAATATACTACGTGACTGGGCAATATACTACGTGACTGGGCACTATACTACGTGGCTGGGCAATATACTACGTGACTGGGCAATATACTACGTGACTGGGCAATATACTACGTGGGATGGGCAATATACTACGTGGCTGGGCAATATACTACGTAACTGGGCAATATACTACGTGGCTGGGCAATATACTACGTGGCTGTGCTATATACTACGTGGACATGCATATTCTAGAATACCCGATGCGTTAGAATCGGGCCACCATCTAGTCTATTATATTCCCCCAAAATCTTTCAAACAGATCTCTCTTATTATAGACTGTGCGTCAGAATGTGGTCCAGATCTAGAGAACAACAGTGTACTGTATATACTACTGTGTACATTGTAAAATTAAATGTTTAAAAAAACTAGCCAGCTTAAAAAAATGCTAATTTTTATAAGAAAAGTAAATACAATTCACATTTACTTTTCATTCATCCAGCGCTGATGTTTGACTATTGGAGTGGCAGTTAAAGAGAATCCATCAGCAGGTTTTTTTCTATGTAATCTGAGAGTAGCATAATGTGGGGGCAGAGACCCTGATTACAGTGATGTGTCAATTAATGGGCTGTGTTTTGCTGTTTCAATACAACCTGTGTTTATCAGCAGGATATTATCATTATAGGACAAGCTGCCTGGTGCCCCCTAGTCCAACCATGCACACAGCACTGGTTAGCAGCTCCCTGTCACTATACATTGTACACACAAAGCTGTGGTGTGGGCGGGGTTATATACAAAAAGTGAGCTCTGCTACATCTGCAGCAGAGAAAACCGTGACAATCGCTACTGCTGCACCCAGTAACCTATCAGTGGAATAGTAAACACTAAAGTGACTTTTACTGACATTTCCGATGACGAGTGCCATTTTCCTTGCTTTCTTCTGTAATAATAATGTTTGTAAAGCGCTGTGGAATTAATGGTGCTATATAAATCAGTAAAATAAGTAAATAAATATCCCTTTCTTACTGACATGCGCCTTTGTGCACCTTGCCATAAATATTACTCAATTGAAGAAGTAGAAATGCCGACACTTTTGCTGAATTTGACAGGCGACCATAGGCACGCCCCATCCCGGCTCCTCTCCATCGCTGTCCATTTTGGCGGAGCGCCGTGAAATTTTCTTAGACCAATCAATATGTTTCAAGACAGTTTTCTGCTTTAAAAAGTTTGATGTGTAGGCCGTTTTGGGTCTGTAAAAAATAACATTACGCAGACGAAATCCCTGTAAAATTTGTGTCCGTTGTTTATATTACCATGGGTAGGAGATGTTTTTCAGCATACAACAAATTCTTTGATGGCAAAGACTAAAACACTGACCAAACACTGATGAAAATCTGATCCCAAACACTAGTATAAAACTCGATCCGACATTTTTTATTTAAGAAAAATCGCTGATGTCTGATTGAGACCTAACTGTTATCTTACACTGTATTCCTGTGATGATAATGTGAGAACTAATAAAATAATAAAATAGAAAGTGTCAGAATATTGTGAGGCTCAATGGCAGAAGTGATAACTGCAATTATTTTTATATATAGAAAGTGATGTGGAAAATGAAAAAAAATCCAGATTTCTTAAAAAATATGTTTAACATGTTTCTAACATTCACATTCCCTTTGACATCTTGGCCGAGCTCCTATAATATGCTTTTGACCCAGTGCCCATCCACATCAATGTCCACATACTGACTGTTAGACATTGATTCGGATGGTCGTGTCCTTCTGGCTGCACAGTTGTCATGTGGACATCAGAACCAAGCAGCTGCAGTGTTCCTGAACCTTCCATCAGGGATGTCTCCACATGGTAATACGGTGGCTATAAAAGGCTTTATGGAACGCTCTTACCGTAAAATGGTCCTTGATAAAGCGATGCGTCGAGTCTCCGATGGTCACAAGTCACCGTAAATATTGCTAATTCCAATTTGCTAATCACGGCTTTGTTCATACTCTGATCTCTACATGAGATTTCAATCAATTTACATTTTGGAGATAATTATGTTCTTATTTCCTGCACAGACGCAGTCATTTGAAGACATAATCACCGCCATCATGCCTAATGCTAATAAAAGTGCTCGTAATGAATAAACCAACTGCGTTTTCAGAGACGAAAATGTCACGTAAATTGTATGAATTTTATTAGCAACTCAAATCCTATAGTTAATGAGACTGTAAAATATATTATGGCGCATCGAACCATGGAGAAAAATAAGTGTCTGGTAATAAATGTGTTCCTCTAGCGAGATGTTGTTATTTTTCTAATGCAGGGGTGTTGTGTTGATGAGTATCATGGCTGCCTGTTCTTCTTTGCAGGTTTCTCTCACTCAGCATTTACCTTTGGTATTGAAAGCCACATCAGCCAGTCCAACATCAATGGGACACTAGTGCCACCTGCAGCTCTTATCTCCATCCTACAGAAAGGTTTACAGTATGTGGAAGCTGAGATCAGCATCAATGAAGTAAGTGCCTCCATCCATAGCGTCCTAACGACACACCACTAATACATAATAAGGGCACGAGCAGCTGGAAGTGGCCATGGACTTTCATTTGGTTCATACCGTGGAGCTGACCCAAGAGAGAAACTGTTATTTCTAACAAAAATGGCTTCCAACTCGAAATAATGGCAAAAGCATAATAAATTCATTACAACATCAAGCTTCTATCTGTTAGAACACAACATAAAGGGGTATTCCCGTCTCCAAGATCCTATCCCTATATGTAGTAGGTGTAATGATAATAATGTTAGCAAATACCACCAATTAGAAATGTAGTATAGTTTTTCTGATAAGCCATGTCACTTACCCCATGTGCAGGCATTGCAGGACCTTAGGTATCAATGGATACGTCCACTGATATAGTGACAGTTAGCTAGTTGCTAGTGGTCGTAACCATGAAAACCTAAGGTCCTGCAATGCCTGCTCATGAGGAAAGAGGCATAACAAATCACAAAAACTATACTACATTTCTAATTGGAGGCATTTTCTAATGTTATTATTATTATTATTACACCTACTACATATTGGGAGAGGATCTTGGAGACTGGAATACTCTTTTAAAGAAAAAAAATTACTTGAAAAAAAGCTATTTACCTGCAGATATGGGCTTAATCTGCAGGTTAATAGTGTTCTGAATCTGTCCGGCGCCCTCACTGAACCTTCATTCCTCCAGGCAGTGTTCACGTTTCAAGTGACAAAAAAGCGTGTGCACTGCAACTTAAAGGTGCATGGGTAGGTTCCCAAACCGCAGTAATCAAATAAACATAACCCAGCACTCAACTTTGAAAAGCTGAAAAGAATTTATTGATCCCAATGCGTGATAAAGACGTTTCGGTCCCCTTCATCAGTAACGTGCAGAGGGATGTGTGGTAAAGAAGACGGCTATGGAAGCCAGTAGCATGAATGTAGTTATGAGACGATGATTTCCACTTAGGGTAGGGACCTAGCCTGTGTCCTGTGGTGCCGTGGTATCCACCGCTGTAGCGGTGGTGAAGGGGTTAAATTACATTATATACAGCACACATGTACTGGACAACACATGCTCATTACATACACATCATACAGTCACAGACACACACATCATACATGTCCTTAGTACACACATGCTATATAACAGACGCACAGCAGGTACACATCATATACACAGAACATGCATGCAGGACAAGTGTATATACATACACACCTCCGTATTCCCACAAGATATCTAAACACACAAACATACACAGCCCCCCCACACAGAGATACAACACACACACACGCAGACACAACCCACAGTCAACACAGAGACACAACCCACACTGACACACAACAGACACACCACATAGACAGACACAACCCACACACCATAGACAGACACAATCCACACACACAGGCAAACACACCACAGACACAACCCATAAACAGAAACAACCCATACACCACAGAGACACAAACTACACACACAAAGACACACACAACCCACACACATGCAGACACACATAGACACACACAGACACAACCTACACACCACACAGAAAGACAGAGACACAACCCACACACAGATACACAGCCCACACACAGACACGCAACCCACACACCACACAGAAAGACATAACCTACACACAAACTACCCACACAGACACGCAACCCACACAAGCAGACACACAACCCACACACAGAGACGCAACCCATAAACGGACAAGAAACTCACACAGATAAGCAACCCACACAGACCACACACATGCAGACACACACATAGACACAACCCACACACCACAGAGACACGACCTACACACACATGCAACCCACACAGACACACGCAGACATGCAACCCACACACAGACACATACACAGATATACACAGACACACACAAACAGACACACAGCCCACACAGACACACGCAGACAAACACAGACACACACACAAGCAGGCACATACACGCAACCCACAGACACACACATAGACACAACCCACACAGAAAGACACAACCCACACACAGACACCCAACCCACACACAGACATACACACAAGCAGACACACACAACCCACACAGACACACACAAGCAGACACACACACAGACACACAACCCACACACAAACAGACAGACACGCAACCCACACACAGACACGCAACCCACACACAGATATGCAACCCACACACACAACCTGCAGGCAGACCATACACAGACACACACATAGACACAACCCACACAGAAAGACACAACCCACACACAGACACGCAACCCACACACAGACATACACACAAGCAGACACACACACAACCCACACAGACACACGCAGACAGACACGCAACCCACACACAAGCAGACACGCAACCCACACACAGACACGCAACCCACACAGACACGCAACCCACACACAGACACGCAACCTGCAGACAGACCATACACAGACACACACATAGACACAACCCACACACCACACAGAAAGACACAACCCATACAGCCCACACACAGACACTACTCAAACACCACACAGAAAGACACAGCGATAGAGAGACAACCCACACACGACACAACCCCCCCCACACACACACACTCTTCTGTGCTAAGGGGTGAGGGCTGGTGTACATGTGCAGCTTCCCCTGCTCACAGCAGCTGAGCTCCACACCCACTCTCTCTGCCGGGATTGCCCAGCAGGGGATCTGTCACCTTGTGGATTGGAGCTGCTTCTCCTGTATCTTCCAGCACAGGTAGCTCCTCTCTGATCTTATTTCCTGGTTCTCAGTTCACCCCTTCAAAGATGTGCCATGCAGGAGGACAGGAGCACTGGCCAATCAGCTCTTCTGTCAGTGATGTGAGAGCTTTCATTGGCCAGTGTTCTTCTCCTGTAGGACACCTCCCCTCTCTGAGTTGCTGAACCCGGAGCATAAAAGCCACCGCACACCAGTAATCAAAGTGCATAGTCCCTCAGTATGAAGTGGGCAGCAGCACAGCAGGAGATAACAGGATGTCAGGGAGACAAGAACGGCCAAATGCAGGCACAAGCCAGCATCTGAAAGAACGCTCCCCACAGATGCCGCCCCCTTTTTATCAGCAGGTGGAGCTGCCTGAAGCAACCGACTCAAGTGGTCTCATGATAGCGACACCCCTGCCGATTAGGCCCAGCCACAAATTGTGTTTAACAGGTCACGTCAGTTTAAAATTGACAGGTCTGATGCACTGCAGGTTAGAACAAGGATCAGTTCATTGAAAGTTCAGATCCCATGGTATGACTAAACACAATGAAGTTGGCAAAAATATATATTAAAAAAAGAAGCATGAAAAGTCATGGAAAAATTTATACTGTTTATTGTCAAAACAATAATAACTAAAACACCTACACATAATTGATATCACCACAGTCAAATTGACTCAAAAAATAAAACTATCCAGCTATTTAACTATTAAAAAAAAATAAACATAAAAAAAATTGCAGGTTTCTTTCATTATATTGCCACTCAAAAAATGGTATAAAAACATTAAAAAGTAATCTATAACAATATAATGTCATTTTGCAACCACAAAAAACAAGGTCTCAAACAGTTTTGTAAAGTAGTGTGTGTAAAAGCAGTAAAAAAAATACCAGATTTATACATCTGTATATATATATATATATATATATATATATATATATATATATATATATATATATATATATATATATATATATATATATATATATACACAGTGGGGCAAAAAAGTATTTAGTCAGTCAGCGATAGTGCAAGTTCCACCACTTAAAAAGATGAGAGGCGTCTGTAATTTACATCATAGGTAGACCTCAACTATGGGAGACAAACTGAGACAAAAAAAATCCAGAAAATCACATTGTCTGTTTTTTTATCATTTTATTTGCATATTATGGTGGAAAATAAGTTTTTGGTCAGAAACAAACAATCAAGATTTCTGGCTCTCACAGACCTGGAACTTCTTCTTTAAGAGTCTCCTCTTTCCTCCACTCATTACCTGTAGTAATGGCACCTGTTTAAACTTGTTTTCAGTATAAAAAGACACCTGTGCACACCCTCAAACAGTCTGACTCCAAACTCCACTATGGTGAAGACCAAAGAGCTGTCAAAGGACACCAGAAACAAAATTGTAGCCCTGCACCAGGCTGGGAAGACTGAATCAGCAATAGCCAACCAGCTTGGAGTGAAGAAATCAACAGTGGGAGCAATAATTAGAAAATGGAAGACATTCAAGACCACTGATAATCTCCCTCGATCTGGGGCTCCACGCAAAATCCCACCCCGTGGGGTCAGAATGATCACAAGAACGGTGAGCAAAAATCCCAGAACCACGCGGGGGGACCTAGTGAATGAACTGCAGAGAGCTGGGACCAATGTAACAAGGCCTACCATAAGTAACACACTACACCACCATGGACTCAGATCCTGCAGTGCCAGACGTGTCCCACTGCTTAAGCCAGTACATGTCCGGGCCCGTCTGAAGTTTGCTAGAGAGCATTTGGATGATCCAGAGGAGTTTTGGGAGAATGTCCTATGGTCTGATGAAACCAAACTGGAACTGTTTGGTAGAAACACAACTTGTCGTTTTTGGAGGAAAAAGAATACTGAGTTGCATCCATCAAACACCATACCTACTGTTAAGCATGGTGGTGGAAACATCATGCTTTGGGGCTGTTTCTCTGCAAAGGGGCCAGGACGACTGATCCGGGTACATGAAAGAATGAATGGGGCCATGTATCGTGAGATTTTGAGTGCAAACCTCCTTCCATCAGCAAGGGCATTGAAGATGAAACGTGGCTGGGTCTTTCAACATGACAATGATCCAAAGCACACCACCAGGGCAACGAAGGAGTGGCTTCGTAAGAAGCATTTCAAGGTCCTGGAGTGGCCTAGCCAGTCTCCAGATCTCAACCCTATAGAAAACCTTTGGAGGGAGTTGAAAGTCCGTGTTGCCAAGCGAAAAGCCAAAAACATCACTGCTCTAGAGGAGATCTGCATGGAGGAATGGGCCAACATACCAACAACAGTGTGTGGCAACCTTGTGAAGACTTACAGAAAACGTTTGACCTCTGTCATTGCCAGCAAAGGATGTATTACAAAGTATTGAGATGAAATTTTGTTTCTGACCAAATACTTATTTCCACCATAATATGCAAATAAAATGATAAAAAAACAGACAATGTGATTTTCTGGATTTTTTTGTCTCAGTTTGTCTCCCATAGTTGAGGTCTACCTATGATGTAAATTACAGACGCCTCTCATCTTTTTAAGTGGTGGAACTTGCACTATTGCTGACTGACTAAATACTTTTTTGCCCCACTGTATATATATACCAAAAAGAGTTTTTGGCAAAGCCAGCTCACCGCTTTGAAGAAACAGGAATATATCCAAAAATATACTAAAAACTGATACCGCGCTCGGGTGATTATGGTGATCTATCCCTGTTTCAGGGGTACGATAGACCTGAGTGTACTGGTGGATGGTGAACAAGACACACTAGAAATAATGGTATAGCCAATTGGGGAATATTGCGCAAGCTGGCCAACTGCTTGCTACTAGCGGTATGTCCTTGTGTGAATAAAACCAGAAAATGTGGTCCCCCGCAAATCAAACATATACAGTTATGGCAGACGCTAACAGCGTATAAAGAATCAAAGCCTGTGTAAGACTCTTACCGTGTGCTACATTCAGTAACCACCCAGCTGCTCCTGGTGAGTATCCGAGGGGTGTGCAGTGTCCCACGAATCCCCGTGGCAACTAAAGGGGAGAGACTGGCCTCCAGAGGGTAGCGGACGGATGGGCACGCATATACTGATCGGACCCGACCAGTGGGAGTGTAGCTGCTAAGCGTAGAGCCAGGGAACATCCCGGCCGGAGGCAGTCCTGGTTACACTTAGGAAAAAATGGCCGCCGCTGACAGGCAGCGTGTGACGTCACAGGCCTAAGGAGCCTCACTGAGACCAGAAAGCTAACCCATAATATATCCAACCTGTGGTTACAGTTCGCACGGAAAGCAGATTGGGATAAATCCACGCATGTAAAGAAAAAACTTTTTGCTTCTCCAGCGATCAGTCCAATGGTAGAGTAAAATATACCTTTTATTTATCCATTAAAAAGTTCCAGATTTCTTCAGTAACAATATTGCATACATTCAATCCCTTATGGAGTCCATATTGTTACTGAAGAAATCTTTAACTTTTTAATGGATAAATAAAAGGTATATTTTACTCTACCATTGGACTGATCGCTGGAGAAACAAAAAGTTTTTTCTTTATATATATATATATATATATATATATATATATATATATATATATATATATATATATATATATATATATATATACACTCACCGGCCACTTTATTAGGTACACCATGCTAGTAACGGGTTGGACCCCCTTTTGCCTTCAGAACTGCCTCAATTCTTCGTGGCATAGATTCAACAAGGTGCTGGAAGCATTCCTCAGAGATTTTGGTCCATATTGATATGATGGCATCACACAGTTGCCGCAGATTTGTCGGCTGCACATCCCAAAGATGCTATATACAAGGCAGGATGGATCCATGCTTTCATGTTGTTTACGCCAAATTCTGACCCTACCATCCGAATGTCGCAGCAGAAATCGAGACTCATCAGACCAAGCAACGTTTTTCCAATCTTCTACTGTCCAATTTCGATGAGCTTGTACAAATTGTAGCCTCAGTTTCCTGTTCTTAGCTGAAAGGAGTGGTACCCGGTGTGGTCTTCTGCTGCTGTAGCCCATCTGCCTCAAAGTTCGACGCACTGTGCGTTCAGAGATGCTCTTAGGCCTACCTTGGTTGTAACGGGTGGCGATTTGAGTCACTGTTGCCTTTCTATCAGCTCGAACCAGTCTGCCCATTCTCCTCTGACCTCTGGCATCAACAAGGCATTTCCGCCCACAGAACTGCCGCTCACTGGATTTTTTTTCTTTTTCAGACCATTCTCTGTAAACCCTAGAGATGGTTGTGCGTGAAAATCCCAGTAGATCAGCAGTTTCTGAAATACTCAGACCAGCCCTTCTGGCACCAACAACCATGCCACGTTCAAAGGCACTCAAATCACCTTTCTTCCCCATACTGATGCTCGGTTTGAACTGCAGGAGATTGTCTTGACCATGTCTACATGCCTAAATGCACTGAGTTGCCGCCATGTGATTGGCTGATTAGAAATTAAGTGTTAACAAGAAGTTGGACAGGTGTACCTAATAAAGTGGCCGGTGAGTGTATATATATATATATACATATACCGTACAGACCGAACGTTTGGACACACCTTCTCATTTAAAGATTTTTCTGTATTTTCATGGCTATGAAAATTGTACATTCACACTAAAGGCGTCAAAACTATGAATTAACACATGTGGAATTATATACTTAACAAAAAAATGTGAAAAAACTGAAATTATGTCTTATATTCTAGGTTCTTCAAAGTAGCCACCTTTTGCTTTGATGACTGCTTTGCACACTCTTGGCCTTCTCTTGATGAGCTTCAAGAGGTAGTCACCAGGAATGGTCTTCCAACAATCTTGAAGGAGTTCCCAGAGATGCTTAGCACTTGTTGGCCCTTTTGCCTTCACTCTGCTGTCCAGCTCACCCCAAACCATCTCGATTGGGTTCAGGTCTGGTGACTGTGGAGGCCGGGTCATCTGGCGTAGCACCCCATCACTCTCCTTCTTGGTAAAATAGCCCTTACACACCCTGGAGGTGTGTTTGGGGTCATTGTCCTGTTGAAAAATAAATGATGGTCCAACTAAACGCAAACCGGATGGAATACCATGCTGCTGCAAGATGCTGTGGTAGGCATGCTGGTTCAGTATGCCTTCAGTTTTGAATAAATCCCCGCTAGTGTCACCAGCAAAGCACCCCCACACCATCAGACCTCCTCCATGCTTCACGGTGGAAACCAGGCATGTAGAGTCCATCTGTTCACCTTTTCTGCGTCGCACAAAGACACGGTGGTTGGAACCAAAGATCTCAAATTTGGACTCATCAAACCAAAGCACAGATTTCCACTGGTCTAGTGTCCATTCCTTAGCCCAAACAAGTCTCTTCTGCTTGTTGCCTGTCCTTAGCAGTGGTTTCCTAGCAGCTATTTTACCATGAAGGCCTGCTGCACAAAGTCTCCTCTTAACAGTTGTTGTAGAGATGTGTCTGCTGCTAGAACTCTGTGTGGCATTGACCTGGTGTCTAATCTGAGCTGCTGTTAACCTGTGATTTCTGAAGCTGGTGACTCTGATAAACTTATCATCAGAAGCAGAGGTGACTCTTGGTCTTCCTTTCCTGGGGCGGTCCTCATGTGAGCCAGTTTCTTTGTAGCGCTTGATGGTTTTTGCCACTGCACTTGGGAACACTTTCAAAGTTTGCCCAATTTTTCCGACTTACTGATCTTCATTTCTTAAAGTAATGATGGCCACTCGTTTTTCTTTACTTAGCTGCTTTTTTCTTGCAATAATACAAATTCTAACAGTCTATTCAGTAGGACTATCAGCTGTGTATCCACCAGACTTCTGCACAACACAGCTGATGGTCCCAACCCCATTTATAAGGCAAGAAATCCCACTTATTAAACCTGACAGGGCACACCTGTGAAGTGAAAACCATTCCCGGTGACAACCTCTTGAAGCTCATCAAGAGAATGCCAAGAGTGTGCAAAGCAGTCATCAAAGCAAAAGGTGGCTACTTTGAAGAACCTAGAATATGACATAATTTCAGTTGTTTCACACTTTTTTGTTAAGTATATAATTCCACATGTGTTAATTCATAGTTTTGACGCCTTTAGTGTGAATGTACAATTTTCATAGCCATGAAAATACAGAAAAATCTTTAAATGGGAAGGTGTGTCCAAACTTTTGGTCTGTACTGTGTATATATATATATATATATATATATATATATATATATATATATATATATTGTCTATGAATCCGGGTATTACTGCAATTATGCTAGCCCAAAGAGCAAAGTTGTCTGATCATTTATACGAACTGCGTAAAAATATAAAATGAAAAATATTCCTGAATTGCTGTTTATTTGTTTATTTTTCTCCCAAAATTCGCTTAAAAAGCAATTAATATTACTCAGCCCAAAATCGTAACAGCAAAAACGTCAGCTCATTCGGCAAAAAACAATCCTCGACTCAGGTCATTCATCTTTAAGGTAGAAAATAAGAGATATCCACATTACTGGTAACTCACAAAAGCCAAATGTCTCCAACTCTGCCTTCAGAGCAGGTTATTTAAAAATATAAGTGGTAGAGACAAACAGCATAAAATTATGTATAATGGCACATGAGGAGAAAAAAGAGTGCACATAACTCTGAGCAATGTGTTTCTTACCTAAACGCTACTTAATCTAAGCCTTATCAAGTTCTTTCTAAAATTTGGTTTTGGAACTGGCAGTGGCACTGAGGGCTTCAAATTTGCCTAGAAACGATCCTAAAATCATCCAGAAATTCCTATTTTGGGTCTTATTTTCAAAAGAATTTTAGAGAAGAATGGTTCAAGTTGAAAATATTTTTTACAGTTATTAATTTTTAGGACGACAATTGTGTTTTATGAATATTGTTGATAGATAAATCTGACAGGCAGCCCTGACAACAGGTCCCTTTAATCTCTACAGTTCCCAATAAGTGTTGATCTAGCACGAAAATGCTGAAGTGCTCGGCACTTGAATCGAGAACTTCGGCTACTCGGATATGCTCAACTTGAGTAGCGAGCATAATAGAAGTGAATGGCAAACACAAGCATTTTTCCAGATGACGATCTCTCTTCGTACGTGCACTTCTGGCAGGGGGATACCCCATTTCAATGAGGTTCAGATGATTCTAATGAGCTTCTTATGGGAATCCAAGCACTCAACCACCATGCGATGCTTGGCACTGCTCGATACTCGATTGAGTACCCCGATGCTCAGTCGAGTATCAAGCAGTGCCAAGCACGTTCGCTCATCATTATTCCCCATCTATCTTGAAATACTGGGTACAGTTCCATTTACTTTGAGGCCCACTTAGAAGGCATTTACAAATATAAATAGGTATTACCCCTAGTCCCCTTCTAATAAATAAGAGACCAGGCTGCAAACAAATGTGTCATACTGGGCGGACATTTGTAACAGGCCATTTTTCAACCTCCTATACCTTAGGGGGCCACTTTGTAACTACAGCTCTTCCCTTTAATGCATGTGTAAATTGTACTAATGGAAAAGATACTGTAAATCTTTCATGGAATTATTGCTTGAGATTTGTAGTTAAAAGCTTGATAGTGTTTCTTAAACCTATTTTCTGACCTGCAGTGTAGAGTCATTCTCTACATTATATATAATAGATCATTAATCTCTAATTTATTTTAATATGTTTTTTGCATCACAAACAGATATTGGATATCCTGTAGCATGGCACATTATTCTCATAACAGATCTTGGATGGAGATTATCTGTACAGCCGTGTTGACCCGTAACTGTAGATCAGCATTATGCTTTGAGCGTTATTGCAAATTCCATTTATATTGTATGAGTCACATAACTGATTGCTTACTCAGTGTTCTCTGAAATACACTGTACAGAAAAATAAAGGGAACACTAAAATACCACATCCTGAATATCACTGAATGAAATACTCCAGTTGTAAGTCTTTATTCATTACATAGTGGAATGCATTGAGAATAATATACATAAAAATGATCAAGGCAAAACAAAATTAATATCCCACAGAGATCTGAATTTGGAATCATACTTAAAATCAAGGTGGAAAATAAAATTACTGGCTGATCCAACTTCAGTGGGAATGCCTCAAGACAAAGAAATGAAGCTCAGTAGTATGTGTGGCCTACACGTGCCTCTATGACCTCCCTACAAAGCCTGGGCATGCTCCTGATGAAGCAGTGGATGTTCTTCTGAGGGATCTAATCCCAGACCAAGATTAAATCATTATTCAACTACTAGACAGTCTGTGGTGCAATGTGGCATTGGTGGATGGAATGAAACATGATGTCCCAGATATGCTTGATTAGATTCAGGTCTGGGGAATGGGCAGGTCAGTCCATAGCATTAATGCCTTCATCATGCAGGAACTGCTGACACACTTCAACCACATGAGGCCTAGCATTGTCATGGACCAGAAGGAACCCAGGGTCCAGTGCACCTGAACATGGTCTCACAATGGGTCTGAGGATCTCATCCTGATACCTAATGGCAATCAGGGTACTTCTGGCTAGCAAATAGAGGCCTGACCCACTGCCAAACTGGTCATGATGGAGGATGTTGCAGGCAGCCGAACATTCTCCATGGCATCTCCAGACCCTGTCACATTTGCTCTGTGTGAACTTGCTCTAATACATGAAGAGCACAGGGAGCCAATGTTGAATCTGCCAATCTTAGTGTTCTCGGGCCAATGCCCAATCGCCCTGCACGGTATTGGACTGTAAGCACAAGACCCACTTTTGGACATTGGGCCTTTATACCAGCCCAATAGTGTTTGTTTCTGACAGTTTTAACAGACACATGGATGTTATTGGCCTGCTGTAGGTAATTTTGCAGGGCTCTGGCACTGCTCCTTCTGTTCTTCCTTGCACAAAGGAGAAAGTAGTGGTCCTGCTGAGGGGTTGTTGCCCTCGTATGGCCCCCTCCACGTCTCTGTGTCCTGGTCTCTGCTCAATGCACTGGACACTGTTCTGACAGATATAGCTATCTTTCTTGCCAAAGCTTGCATTGATGTGTCATCCTGAATGAGTTGCCCTACCTAAGCAACCTCTGTGGGTTGTAGACATTACCTCATGCTACTGTACAGTACCTCTATGGGTGAGGGCAAAGACAAAATGCAAATATTACTAAAACAATAGCCAAATAGATGAGAACAGAGAAATGGTCTGTGGTCATCCCCTGCAGAACCACTCCTTTATAGGGGTTGTCTTGCTTATTGCCTATCATTTCCACCTGTTGTCTGTTCCCCTTGCACAAGAGGAGAAATTGATTCACAATCGATGTTGCTTCATAAATGGACAGGTTGATTTCACAAAAGTGTGATTGACTTGGAATTACATTGTGTTGTTTAAGTGCTCCCTTTATTTTATTAAACAATGTATAATCGCAAAGTCACTCTGTCTGAATTGCACCATGTCCCACATAAAGTCTAGATTTCCTATGCAGAATTAAAGCAAAACGAAAAAAAGCTTTGTCACAATGCACATACAATATTTTTCATACTATACGATGCACATTTTTCCTCCAGAAATTTGGAGAAAAATAGGGGGGTGTCTTATAGTCTGGATGCACCTGCTGTAGCTGTAGAGGGAGAGGTGGGGGGTGCATCAGGCACACAAGATGGGGTAACAGGAGGCAGGAGCCAGCTACTCCAGTTAAAACCTGTGCTGCTGTTGAAGAAAATGAATATTCACTGCTCTCCACGCCCATAGTTCCTCCCACCTCTTTGTACTGAAGTTTGCACCGAGAGGTGGGCCGGACTGTGGGTGTGTGTAGCAATGAATATTCATCTTCCTTAATAGCGGACACACTGTTAGCCACAGGCGCAGGCTTCCTACAGCTGCTGCATGATCACGTGTGCCCACTATTAAAGAGAATGAATATTCACAGCTCACCACGCCCATGAGAGTGGAGAGCAGTGAGTATTCATTCTTTTTAATAGTAGGCACACGTGATCGCCCAGCTGCTGCAGGAAGTCGGTGGCTGCAGCTAACAGTGTACCTATAGTCCCTGGCGTGGGGAGCAGTGAGAATTCCAGGAGCTGACATCAGCATGTAAGCATGACATCACTGCCATGTGCTGCTTACAAGCTGAAATTGGCTGCTGGCATCAGAACAGGATGCTGCAAAGTACAGTGCCTTGCAAAAGTATTTGGCTCACTGGAGCTTTTCAACCTTTTCCCACATATCATGCTTCAAACATAAAGATACCAAATGTAAATTTTTGGTGAAGAATCAACAACAATTGGAACACAATTGTGAAGTTGAGCGAAATTTATTAATTATTTAAAATTTTTGTGGAAATTCAAAAACTGAAAAGTGTGGCGTGCAATATTATTCGGCCCCTTTACTTTCAGTAAAGCAAACTCACTCCAGAAGTTCATTGTGGATCTCTGAATGATCCAATATTGTCCTAAATACATAATGATGATAAATATAATCCACCTGTGTGTAATCAAGTTTCTGTATAAATGCACCTGCTCTATGATAGTCTCAGAGTTCTGTTTGAAGCACAGAGAGCATCATGAAGACCAAGGAACACAACAGGCAGGTCCGTGATACTGTTGAGGAGAAGTTTAAAGCTGGATTTGGATACAAAATGGTTTCCAAAACTTTATACATCCCCAGGAGCACTGTGCAAGCGATCATATTGAAATGGAAGGAGTATCATACCACTGCAAATCTACCAAGACCCGGCCGTCCCTCTAAACTTTCATCTCAAACAAGAAGACTGATCAGAGCTGCAGCCAAGTGGCCCATGATCACTCTGGATGAACTGCAGAGATCTACAGCTGAGGTGGAACAGTCTGTCCATAGGACAACAATCAGTCGTACACTGCACAAATCTGGCCTTTATGGAAAAGTGGCAAGAAGAAAGCCATTTCTCAAAGATATCCATAAAAAGTGTCATTTAACGTTTGCAACAAGCCACCTGGGAGACACACCAAACATGTGGAAGTCAGATGAAACCAAAATCGAACTTTTTGGCAACAATGCCAAACGATATGTTTGGTGTAAAGGCAACACAGCTCATCACCCTGAACACACCATCCCCACTGTCAAACATGGTGGTTGCAGCATCATGGTTTGGGCCTGCTTTTCTTCAGCAGGGACAGGGAAGATGGTTAAAATTGATGGGAAGATTGATGGAGCCAAATACAGGATCATTCTTGAAGAAAACCTGTTGGAGTCTGCAAAAGACCTGAGACTGGGACGGAGATTTGTCTTCCAACAAGATCCCAAACATAAAGCAAAATCTACAAAGGAATGGTTCACAAATAAACATATCCAGGTGTTAGAATGGCCAAATCAAAGTACAGACCTCAATCCAATCGAGAATCTGTGGAAAGAGCTGAAAACTGCTGTTCACAAACGATCTCCATCAAACCTTACTGAGCTCGAGCTGTTTGCCAAGGAAGAATGGGCAAGAATTTCAGTCTCTCGATATACAAAACTGATAAAGACATTCCCCAAGCAACTTGCAGCTGAAATCGCAGGAAAAGGTGGCGCAACAAAGTATTAAGTAAAATGGGCTGAATAATATTGCACTCCCCACTTTTCAGTTTTTGATCTTCCACAAAAATTTAAAATAACCAATAAATTTCGTTCAACTTCACAATTGTGTTCCACTTGTTGTTGATTCTTCGCCAAAAATGTACATTTGGTATCTTTATGTTTAAAGCATGAAATGTGGGAAAAGGTTGAAAAGTTCCAGGGAGCCGAATACTTTCGCAAGGCACTGTAGCGGAGGGAAGATAAGGAGAATGGTTTATATATATGTGTGCTGCAAGATGGGGGCCATGTATACCAGGATTGGGATGAGGCGGCCATGTATACCAGAATGAGACTGAGGGGACCATGATGTATATCAGGATGGGGATGAGGGGGTCTTGTATGCCAGGATGGAGATGAGGGGACCATTTATACCAGGATGGGGATGAGGGGGCCATGTATACCAGTATGGGGATGAGGGGGCCAAGTATACCACGATAGTTTCTGCATGGCAACCTCTACTTCATAACAGCAAGAACTCAGCCTCGAGAACTCACCAAAATGAGGATGAAAACCATTACGAAAAAACGGTGCATTCCAGTATACTGGTAAACCCGACTGTTAAAGGTGAACTCTGCAAGAGTTAAGAACGAGGACCAGTCCTTCTGATCTGCAACGAAACATCTTAAAATTTGCTCCAACAACTGATTTGTCCTCTCAGTCTGAACATTGGTTTCAGGATGGTAAGCAGAGGAAAATGAATTTAGAGACAAACTGCACCCCCCTATTGGATACAATTTTCAAAGGAGAAAATTAAATCTATGGACAAATGATTCCACGGTATTTCTGGAATAGGCAATGTAGCCAATTCCCCAGCCATTTATGACAAATTTTAGCACATGCACAAACTTCACAAGTGGCTACAAAACCTTTTGTATTGTTAAACATGAATGGTTACCAAGAGTCTACATATAACTTTCTGCATAGCATTGATCCCAGGGTGACCACTCCAGATGGAGTCATAAAACTCTTGCAACAATCGTAATCTTAGATACACAATTGCCAGAGGGATCAAATACTTATTTCTCGCTGCAAAATGCAAATAAATATAAATAATTTATATACTGTGATTTTCGGGATTTTATTTTTGATATTCGATCTCTCAATATTAAAGTTAACCTACCCTTAAAATTATAGACTGTTCATGTCTTTGTCAGTGGGCAAACTTACCAAATCAGCAAGGGATCAAATAATTATTTCCATCACTGTAGATAGGTACTCTGTGTCTCCACCTTCAGGAGTAATCCAGTGGACAGGGACAGACTAGGGCACCCCTAGTTAGAGGAATTTTTTATGTGCCCACAGTCCCTTGACAGTCTGTGACAATGACACCCTGGTCCAGTAGAGGTGATCAAGAAGTGACCAGTCCACATCTTCAGTCGCCATAGCTCCTTTGCCGGGTGGATAGCATAAGTCACTTGTGATAAATGAGTATACAGATGAGACAGCAAAGGCTTGCAGTTACTGCTTTCTGAGGCAAGACCTTTTCCTGCCTCTGAGCTCATGATAAATCAAATCAGAAATCAAGTCAGTACTTAGGAGCTCCAGAAGTTGCTGAGCTTATTCGTCACTGACTTGTTTTATGATGAGTTCACAGGACTGGTGACACTGTAGAAACACTTATTCCTGTGATAAAACAGGCAGCGAAATGTGATACCTTTACAAATCAGCAGCTGTGAACTCATGCTGATTCATCTGTATAATCACTTATCATAAGTGACTTTTGCTTCCTCCACTGTCAGGAAGTTGTGGTACATGCTGACCATGAACATCAGCAGCTCTGTATGGTGGAACACAGCAAATACCACCATATAGCAAGGTCACATTTATGAGAATATTTCAGCACAGCAACATTTTTTTAATATACAATTGTGAAACTTATTATTATTCCAAGATCAATTAATTAAAATGCACTTTGATCATGGAAAAATTCCTTTAATGACAAGCCAGGGAAATGTGCTATTAAGTAAAATGTACTTTGTGGGACAGTAGATTGCACTAGTGAATTTATTCTTCTGGGAGTGAACTGATTTGCATGTTTGTATCAAAGTGGTAAGACAGGCAATAGCAAATTTCTGCAAAACATCCACAATTCACAATTTTGCAAATATCATAGATAACCAATATAGAGGTCGTTATAAAAGCACGTGCAAATTTACCTGATTTTTTTTCTTCATGTGTTTGCTACTATAATCCAGTTCTGCACTCAAAAGGTTAAATAACGAGATCTTTTAAACCTGAGCACTTTGTTTTCCTAAATCACTAATGTAATTAAATTTATAGAGAAAGATATAATCACGATTTAAGGGCGGAAAATTTATGTTTGCGAAAGAATACTGTTTTCTTATCAACTGGAGCACAGTAATTTTCTTATCAGCCGCCTTTTGTCCACAATTATCAGCTGCTTTTTTGATAATAACAGTTTTATAATTACTTTCTAAAGTGAAGAAAGAAAAATAGGGGAACATGACATTAGCGGAGAGAACTCTGAGAAAGGTTTAATTATGTAATACAATTTTCCTCCACCTCTCTACAAGAAAGCCTATAATAACACAGAAAGCATATATATTAGAGGAATAACTAGCAGGCGTGCGCCGAGGCACAGGGCCTGACTTGGCCAATAATCTATCACTATGTCTGTTGTTATTGTTATTAGTCAGTGTGTATTATGGAGTATTGTCATATGGTTTTAATAGACAGCTATATAATGTATTCATAAAATATTACAACAGAATATTAAAAAGATCACAACTGCAATAAAACTTGATAAATCTAGCACTTGCAAAAATCCTGTTGATACTTCTGATACATACGGTTTTCTAGTTTATTCTTGTTCAATTTCCCAACACTTCTATGGTTACAATTTACATGGTGACAGAGCTAATTAGCATGTGTAGCTGCAGACTTGTGAATCCACACGTCATGCACATAACGCGCTGTGTGGACTCTCCAGTGTCGGCGTCGGGAGCAGGCGGTCATGCGTATGTGATATCCATACTCCTGGCCACATTCCGACTAGACTAATTCCAGCTTTGCTCAATACACTGGCACTAAACAAGGCTGCACCCATCTAGTTGGAATGTGGCCCATGAGAATACATATTGCATATTTGCAGTCACGTAACCGCCTCTCCCAGTGCCAGCAATGAAGAGTCCTCATTACATGCAGTTTCTTCGGTGTGAGGACTCACAAATTTGCAGTCACATAGACTGTCTGCAGACTTGTAGCTTTAAACCAGTGAACCCCATTAAGTCGCCATTATTTATAGCAGCAATAGCTGTAGACAGGAATAAAATTTGTGTGAGTCGATTCGCAAAACCGATGATAGAGCATCAGGCTGGCTAATTTAAAGGAGAGCCAAGGATGCAGTCAGGTAAAACTTGATTAACAGGGCTCTTGCCCAGTTGCCAGAGATTATCGATGTGTCGGAGGGATCGGGTCTTGCGTACTGATTTGCACGAACTGTAGATAGAGATTGGACAATTTTCTTTTTAAAATTATTCCAATTGTAAAATTGTGACATTTTGTGAGATCTAATAGAACAATGTAACATCTAGTCTTGAAACAATTCCTTTAATAACTGAAATGGAGAATGGCTACAAAGTGTTTCATGCACTGGAGGATCTGGCACATCCATACATTACCTGGACAGGCCATTGTATGATGAAATGCTTGATTCACTGTGTGGTGACACTGCAGGAGAATTGACCTTTTGCTGTTCACCCTGACACTCAGAGATATTACTGGAGGTCACAGCTCTATTGTTGAGGGACCCTTTTATCAAAAAGATATTGCCTCAACTGGATAATCCACATTTAATTTACGAGGGCGAGTTAGCAAGTTATCTCCACTCTGGCTGTAGAATTTATTATTATCAATTTTCAGAAAAGACAAATACATGATTTTTTACATAACTTCCCTGCTTTTCATTACACTTTGTTCAGCTGTCAACAAGCTTTCGTATTCCATCATTAAAAATTATTTAAGGCTGCTCTATGAGCCACAAATGCACAACTCTTCGTCAAACGTGAATCTTTGTCCTCGTAGGGCTTCTCTGAGGAGACTAAATCGGTGATAGTCCTATGGGACAAGATCAAGACTATAGGAAGGATGGATTTGCCCTTTTCTTACTTTCGACTCTGCAAAAACTCTTACTGTCTCACTTATTCATTCTCGTCTGGAGTATTGTAACTCTCTACTAATCGGCCTCCCTCTTACCAAACTCCCCCCGCTCCAATCTGTCCTGAATGCTGCTGCCAGAATCATATTCCTCACCAACTGCTACACCGATGCCTCTACCTTGTGCCAGTCATTACATTGGCTACCCATCCACTCCAGAATCCAGTACAAAACTACTACCCTCATCCACAAAGCACTCCATGGCTCAGCACCACCCTACATCTCCTCTCTGGTCTCAGTCTACCACCCTACCCATGCCCTCCGCTCCGCTAATGACCTCAGGTTAGCATCCTCAATAATCAGAACCTCCCATTCCCGTCTCCAAGACTTTACACGTGCTGCGCCGATTCTTTGGAATGCATTACCTAGGTTAATATGATTAATCCCCAATCCCCACAGTTTTAAGCGTGCCCTAAAAACTAGTGTTGTGCGATACCTTCCGATATGCAAAGGTATTGGTATCAGATTGGATCGGCCGATATCCCAAAAATATCGGAAATCGCCGATACCGATACCCAATACCAATGCATATCAATGGGACACAAAATATCGGAATGGTTCCCAGGGTCTGAAGGAGAGGAAGCTCTCCTTCAGGCCCTGAGATCCATATCTAATATATAATTGCCTAGAATACTACTTCCTGCAATTTGTGCCAACTTCCGTGGCTTTGTCCGGAGATAATGTCCGGAGATAATGTCCGGAGCTAATGTCCGGAGCTAATGTCCGGAGATAAGTGACGTCACCAGTGTCCTACACCCAGGCAGAGCACAGGGGCCCCAGGCAGCATATGGGGCCCCAGGCAGAGCACAGTGGCCCCAGGCAGAGCACAGGGGCCCCAGGCAGCATATGGGGCCCCAGGCAGAGCACAGTGGTCCCAGGCAGAGCACAGGGGCCCCAGGCAGCCTATGGGGCCCCAGGCAGAGCACAGTGGCCCCAGGCAGTGCACAGGGGCCCCAGGCAGCATATGGGGCCCCAGGCAGAGCACAGGGGCCCCAGGCAGCATATGGGGCCCCAGGCAGAGCACAGTGGCCCCAGGCAGAGCACAGGGGCCCCAGGCAGAACATGGAGCCCCAGGCAGAGCACAGGGGCCCCAGGCAGAGCACAGGGGCCCCAGGCAGAGCACAGGGGCCCCAGGCAGCATATGGGGCCCCAGGCAGAGCACAGGGGCCCCAGGCAGCATATGGGGCCCCAGGCAGAGCACAGTGGCCTCAGGCAGAGCACAGGGGCCCCAGGCAGCCTATGGGGCCCCAGGCAGAGCACAGTGGCCCCAGGCAGAGCACAGTGGTCCCAGGCAGAGCACAGGGGCCCCAGGTAGCCTATGGGGCCCCAGGCAGAGCACAGTGGCCCCAGGCAGAGCACAGGGGCCCCAGGCAGCATATGGGGCCCCAGGCAGAGCACAGGGGCCCCAGGCAGCATATGGGGCCCCAGGCAGAGCACAGTGGCCCCAGGCAGAGCACAGGGGCCCCAGGCAGAACATGGGGCCCCAGGCAGAGCACAGGGGCCCCAGGCAGAGCACAGGGGCCCCAGGCAGAGCACAGGGGCCCCAGGCAGCATATGGGGCCCCAGGCAGAGCACAGGGGCCCCAGGCAGCATATGGGGCCCCAGGCAGAGCACAGTGGCCCCAGGCAGAGCACAGGGGCCCCAGGCAGAACATGGGGCCCCAGGCAGAGCACAGGGGCCCCAGGCAGAACATGGGGCCCCAGGCAGAGCACAGGGGCCCCAGGCAGAGCACAGGGGCCCCAGGCAGAACATGGGGCCCCAGGCAGAGCACAGGGGCCCCAGGCAGCATATGGGGCCCCAGGCAGAGCACAGTGGCCCCAGGCAGCATATGGGGCCCCAGGCAGAGCACAGTGGCCCCAGGCAGAGCACAGGGGCCCCAGGCAGCATATGGGGCCCCAGGCAGAGCACAGTGGTCCCAGGCAGAGCACAGGGGCCCCAGGCAGCTTATGGGGCCCCAGGCAGAGCACAGTGGCCCCAGGCAGAACATGGGGCCCCAGGCAGAGCACAGTGGCCCCAGGCAGAGCACAGGGGCCCCAGGCAGAACATGGGGCCCCAGGCAGAGCACAGGGGCCCCAGGCAGAGCACAGTGGCCCCAGGCAGAGCACAGGGGCCCCAGGCAGCATATGGGGCCCCAGGCAGAGCACAGTGGTCCCAGGCAGAGCACAGGGGCCCCAGGCAGCCTATGGGGCCCCAGGCAGAGCACAGTGGCCCCAGGCAGAACATGGGGCCCCAGGCAGAGCACAGGGGCCCCAGGCAGAGCACAGGGGCCCCAGGCAGCCTATGGGGCCCCAGGCAGAGCACAGTGGTCCCAGGTAGAGCACAGGGGCCCCAGGCAGCCTAAGGGGCCCCAGGCAGAGCACAGGGGCCCCAGGCAGCATATGGGGCCCCAGGCAGAGCACAGGGGCCCCAGGCAGCATATGGGGCCCCAGGCAGAGCACAGTGGCCCCAGGCAGAGCACAGGGGCCCCAGGCAGAACATGGGGCCCCAGGCAGAGCACAGGGGCCCCAGGCAGCATATGGGGCCCCAGGCAGAGCACAGGGGCCCCAGGCAGCATATGGGGCCCCAGGCAGAGCACAGCGATATTTTGGACCACTGTGCGGTGTTTCAGACCCCCTGTGTGATGTCTGGGGCCCTGTTCTTAAGTATATTAAAGATTAAAGTAACGTATATTAAAGTATATTATAGATCAAATTTGACACGTTTATGAGCACCATTGAGTGATATACTCAAGAATGACATAATTTTTCAACATTTTATGGTTTCAAACTGTAAACACTCAGAGTTTTTTTTACTTCAACCAGAAAACCTTAACGGTTCATAAAAAACTTGACTGTTCAGGATATGATAAAAGTCATAGTATTCTGAATCTTTAACTTATAAAGATACCTTTACATGGGGTGATTATTGGTTCCAGAGAGGCTTTCGGCCGATAATCGTACACATGGCTGGTGACAGGACAATACAATATAAACGTTCAAAGGTAAACACTAATAACATTAAAATCTAATATATAATTGCCTAGAATACTACTTCCGGCAATTTGTGCCAACTTCCGTGGCTTTGTCCGGAGATAATGTCCGGAGATAAGTGACGTCACCAGCGTCCTACACCCGCTCAGGGTGGACAAAGATATATGCCTTCGTGGTGCGCGGCACTTTTCTGATTGGTTGCCGCCTGCCACGAGCGACCAATCAGAAATGTGCCGTACTGTCAAGAATTGTCAAGAGCTGGTGAGTGCAGCCATTTTTTGTTCTTTCTTACTATTATTTATTAATTGTATTATTCTTACATTTGAATAAATAAAGTATATATGGATTCTAGACTCCCGATTCTTTAGAATCGGGCTGCCATCTAGTTCATGTATAAAATAAAGAATAAAAATAAAAAATATTGATATACTCACCCCTCCAACGGCCCCGGTTCTCACCGGTCCAAGCGTCTGCCTCCGTTCCTAAGAATGCAGAGTGAAGGACCTTCGTTGACGTCGCGGCTTGTGATTGGTCGCGTGACCGCTCATGTGACCGCTCACGCGACCAATCACAAGCCGCGACATCATCGAAGGTCCTTCACTCCCTGCATTCTTAGGAACGGAGGCACCGCTAAGAGCCAGGGTCCGCCGGAGGGGTGAGTGTTGTGAATTAGACTTTTTGGCTCCCTCTTGTGGTTACTAGTGATATGACTCTGGGATTGTCTTTCCTCAGTTTGGCACCCACCTGGGTCGTTAGTCCAGGGGTGTTGCTATATAAACTTCCTGGATCCTTAGTCCAGTGCCTGGCATCGTTGTAATAGTCTCTGGAGAAGGGGCATATCCGTCCATCCTCTTCCCCTCTTGGTACGGGATTCTTTTTTGTGGCTAAGAAGGACGGATCTTTGAGACCTTGTATTGACTATCGGCTTCTGAATAAAATCACTGTTAAATTTCAGTATCCTTTGCCTCTGTTGTCAGACTTGTTTGCCCGGATTAAAGGTGCCAAGTGGTTCACCAAGATAGATCTTCGTGGTGCGTACAACCTTGTGCGCATTAAGCAAGGAGACGAATGGAAGACAGCATTTAATACGCCCGAAGGTCATTTTGAGTACTTGGTGATGCCTTTTGGGCTCTCTAATGCTCCCTCAGTGTTTCAGTCCTTTATGCATGATATTTTCCGGAAGTATCTGGATAAATTTATGGTTGTTTATCTGGATGATATTCTGGTTTTCTCTGAAGATTGGGACTCACATGTGGAGCAGGTCAGGACGGTGTTTCAGGTTTTGCGTGAGAATGCTTTGTTTGTTAAGGGCTCAAAGTGTCTCTTTGGAGTACAGAAGGTTCCCTTTTTGGGGTTTATTTTTTCCCCTTCTGCTGTGGAGATGGACCCAGTCAAGGTCCGAGCTATTCATGATTGGACTCAACCCACGTCAGTTAAGAGTCTTCAGAAGTTCTTGGGTTTTGCTAACTTCTACCGTCGTTTTATCGCTAATTTTTCTAGCGTTGTTAAACCTTTGACAGATATGACCAAGAAAGGTTCTGATGTTGCTAACTGGGCTCCTGCAGCCGTGGAGGCGTTCCAAGAGTTGAAGCGCCGGTTTACTTCGGCGCCTGTTTTGTGCCAGCCTGATGTCTCACTTCCCTTTCAGGTCGAAGTGGATGCTTCTGAGATTGGGGCAGGGGCCGTTTTGTCGCAGAGAGGCCCTGGTTGCTCGGTAATGAGACCATGTGCTTTCTTCTCTAGGAAGTTTTCGCCTGCTGAGCGGAATTATGATGTTGGCAATCGGGAGTTGCTGGCCATGAAGTGGGCATTTGAGGAGTGGCGTCATTGGCTCGAGGGTGCTAAGCATCGTGTGGTGGTCTTGACTGATCACAAAAATTTGATGTATCTCGAGTCTGCTAAACGCCTGAATCCTAGACAGGCCCGCTGGTCATTGTTTTTCTCCCGTTTTGACTTTGTGGTCTCGTATTTACCAGGTTCAAAGAATGTGAAGGCTGATGCTCTTTCAAGGAGCTTTGTGCCTGACTCTCCTGGAGTCGCAGAACCAGTTGGTATTCTTAAAGAGGGAGTTATCTTGTCGGCCATTTCTCCTGATTTGCGACGTGTGTTGCAGAGATTTCAGGCTGGTAGACCTGACCCTTGTCCACCTGACAGACTGTTTGTTCCTGATAAGTGGACCAGCAGAGTCATTTCCGAGGTTCATTCCTCGGTGTTGGCAGGGCATCCGGGAATTTTTGGCACCAGAGATCTGGTGGCTAGGTCCTTTTGGTGGCCTTCCTTGTCACGGGATCTGCAGTCATTTGTGCAGTCCTGTGGGACTTGTGCTCGAGCTAAGCCTTGCTGTTCTCGTGCCAGCGGGTTGCTCTTGCCCTTGCCTGTCCCGAAGAGGCCTTGGACACACATTTCCATGGATTTCATTTCAGATCTCCCGGTGTCTCAGGGCATGTCTGTCATCTGGGTGGTATGTGATCGCTTTTCTAAAATGGTCCATTTGGTGCCTTTGCCTAAGCTGCCTTCCTCTTCCGATCTGGTTCCTGTGTTCTTTCAGAATGTGGTTCGTTTACACAGCATTCCTGAGAATATTGTGTCTGACAGAGGATCCCAGTTTGTTTCCAGGTTCTGGCGATCCTTTTGTGCTAGGATGGGCATTGATTTGTCGTTTTCGTCTGCCTTTCATCCTCAGACTAATGGACAAACGGAGCGAACTAATCAGACTCTGGAGGCTTATTTGAGGTGTTTTGTTTCGGCAGATCAGGATGATTGGGTGACCTTCTTGCCGTTGGCTGAGTTTGCCCTTAATAATCGGGCTAGTTCCGCTACTTTGGTTTCGCCATTTTTCTGCAACTCTGGTTTCCATCCTCGTTTTTCCTCGGGACATGTGGAGCCTTCTGACTGTCCTGGGGTAGATTCTGTGGTGGATAGGTTGCAGCAGATCTGGAATCATGTGGTGGACAACTTAAAGTTGTCACAGGAGAAGGCTCAGCGTTTTGCCAACCGCCGCCGCGGTGTGGGTCCCCGACTTCGTGTTGGGGATTTGGTATGGCTGTCTTCTCGATTTGTTCCTATGAAGGTCTCCTCTCCTAAATTTAAGCCTCGCTTCATCGGTCCTTACAAGATATTGGAAATCCTTAATCCTGTGTCCTTTCGCTTGGATCTTCCGGTGTCGTTTGCCATTCACAACATGTTCCATAGGTCTGTTGCGGCGGTACGTTGTACCTATGGTTCCTTCTGTTGAGCCTCCTGCTCCGGTGTTGGTTGAGGGCGAGTTGGAGTACGTGGTGGAGAAGATCTTGGATTCTCGTCTCTCCAGACGGAGGCTTCAGTATCTGGTCAAGTGGAAGGGCTATGGTCAGGAGGATAATTCCTGGGTGGTTGCTTCTGATGTGCATGCGGCCGATTTAGTTCGTGCCTTTCACGCTGCTCATCCTGATCGCCCTGGTGGTCTTGGTGAGGGTTCGGTGACCCCTCCTTAAGGGGGGGGTACTGTTGTGAATTAGACTTTTTGGCTCCCTCTTGTGGTTACTAGTGATATGACTCTGGGATTGTCTTTCCTCAGTTTGGCACCCACCTGGGTCGTTAGTCCAGGGGTGTTGCTATATAAACTTCCTGGATCCTTAGTCCAGTGCCTGGCATCGTTGTAATCAGATCCTTTCTGTTTGCTCCTGTCTGCTGGTCTTGGTTCGTGCAAAATTAAGCTAAGTCCTGCTTCTTTGTTTTTTGTTTATTTGCTTTGCTTTTATTTTTGTCCAGCTTGTACTAAATGTGATTCCTGACCTTGCTGGAAGCTCTAGGGGGCTGGTGTTCTCCCCCCGGGCCGTTAGACGGTTCGGGGGTTCTTGAATATCCAGCGTGGATATTTTGATAGGGTTTTTGCTGACCATATAAGTCATCTTACTATATTCTGCTTTTAGCTAGTGGGCCTCTCTTTGCTAAATACCTAGCTCATTCTTACGTTTGTCTTTTCCTCTTACCTCACCGTTATTATTTGTTGGGGGCTTGTATCCAACTTTTGGGGTCTTTTCTCTGGAGGCAAGAAAGGTCTTTCTTTTCCCTTCTAGGGTTAGTTAGTTCTCCGGCTGGCGCGAGACGTCTAGAACCAACGTAGGCACGTTCCCCGGCTGCTTCTATTTGTGGTGCTAGGATTAGATATATGGTCAGCTCAGTTACCACTGCCCTATGAGCTGGTTTTTTGTGTTTGCAGACTTAGTAATTATTTCTGAGACCCTCTGCCATTGAGGTCATAACAGGTGAGTATATCAATATTTTTTATATTTATTATTTATTTTTTACATGAATATGGATCCCAGGGCCTGAAGGAGAGTCTCCTCTCCTCCAGACCCTGGGAACCTTACGCACCGCACACTTCCGATTCCGATTTCCAATATCGCAAAAATATCGGAACTCGGTATCGGAATTCCGATACAGCAAATATCGGCCGATATCCGATATTTGCAGTATCGGAATGCTCAACACTACTAAAAACTCATTTGTTTAGACTGGCCTACCGCCTCAATGCATTAACCTAACCATCCCTGTGTGGCCCATTCAAAAATAAAAAAATAAAAAAATTCAGGTTCCTCTCATCATGTTCTCATACACTTTATGCAGTTAATAGCACTCTATGTCTGTACTGCTACATACTTAGGCAGTTAACTGGTTCATGCAGCTTTACATGAACACCCGAGCCTTACACTATGGCTGGTCCAAATAACTAAAGCAATTGTTACCATCCACCTCTCGTGTCTCCCCTTTTCCTCATAGTTTGTAAGCTTGCGAGCAGGGCCCTCATTCCTCCTGGTATCTGTTTTGAACTGTGATTTCTGTTATGCTGTAATGTCTATTGTCTGTACAAGTCCCCTCTATAATTTGTAAAGCGCTGCGGAATATGTTGGCGCTATATAAATAAAAATTATTATTATTATTATTATTCACACCTCAAAACAAAGTTTTGGGAGAGTGTAGACAGTATTGGCAGTGGTAGGCAGATGTGCCTTGCCATGCAACAACACAATGCCTTGGATTTCAGTTTCTCCATATATGCAGTTTCTCCATATTGTGCTCAAAATTTTCAATAAATATCAGCAGACACATGCTCAGATCACAAAAAAGAGCAAATGACTACATGCTGCCCTTCTTTTGTGCAAATCATATGTGGGGCAGCCATTGCTTCTCACGCCGCAGTCACACATGAACTGACATGAACACATGCACAGCAGTGACTGGGGAGACAGTGACCTTAAGTAAAAGGCGCTGATAACTCAGTGTGGTCAACAAAAGGTTTAGTATAACCGGAAAGTAAAAGATGCTTGACTCATCCTTGTACTTTCAGATTTTGCATTCAGAGATCAGGGAAGAGTAGTTTGCGGCACTCATAACTATATATGTATTAATTTGTCTAGGACGGAACAGTCTTTGATGGTCGGCCGATAGAGTCACTGTCTCTGATTGATGCCGTGATGCCAGATGTTGTACAAACCAGGCAACAAGCCTTCAGAGAGAAGTTGGCACAGCAGCAAGCTGCATCAACAGCATGTACACCAAGTGCAGCACCCGTCACCACTGCGTCCGCAGCTCCTGCACAACAACAGATCACACCAAAGAATGGAGCAGCCACTGTGAATGGTGATGAAAATGGGGCACATGCAATAAGTAAGTAAAAGGAAATGTTTAAAAGGAAGCTATCATCAGAAAATAACTTATTGTTTAAATCAAGTTTTTGTGTTACATGTATTTTGAAAAATAATCATTATCTTTATTTATAAAATAAGATTCGTAATATTGAAATTTTCACACTGGCCACTAGGTCTTTTTTAGACTCATAAGCCCAAATTTATGAAAGCTTTTAAGCAAGGAAACTGTCGTGAAATGCTTTGCATTCACACCTCAATACATTAGGCACAGTACATATGCTTATGAGAATACAGAAGTCACAAAAAGAAATTTCTGCCATGGTCATAAACATTTGTGGCATGCATATTATTAAATTGCTTCAGTTAGTTAGGCAGCATAAGAAAAGCAAGTTTATAGTTGACTTGTGTTTTCAATCTGTTATTATCCTCCTGCTGTGACATTTTTTGTTTAATATCAGGGGTGGGGAACATTTTTTCTGGCAAGGGCTATTTGGATATTTATAACATCAGTTGTGGACTGTGCAAAATCATTAAATTGAAAATCATCCTGCTATACTTGGCCATGATGTGATGGCTGGAACTACTTTTCTTTGGTGGGGCATGTAATGTAAGGTGGTATTGAGGGTGTTGCTATTCGTAACTGAGTTTTCAGGTTTATGTCAGTCAGTCTGGAGCGTAGTCAACTCTTTGTGATAAGTTTTGTAAAAAAACCAGTAGTGTTGAGCATTCCGATACCGCAAGTATCGGGTATCGGCCGATACTTGCGGGTATCGGAATTCCGATACCGAGATCCGATACTTTTGTGGTATCGGGTATCGGTATCGAAACAACATTAATGTGTAAAATACAACATTAATGTGTAAAATAAAGAATTAAAATAAAAAATATTGCTATACTCACCTCTCCGACGCAGCCTGGACCTCACCGAGGGAACCGGCAGCGTTCTTTGCTTAAAATGCGCGCTTTTCCTTCCTTCCGTGACGTCACGGCTTCTGATTGGTCGCGTGCCGCCCATGTGGCCGCGACGCGACCAATCACAGCAAGCCGTGACGTAATTTTCAGGTCCTTCTAGGCATTCAGTATTTTAAAATTACGTTCCGGCTTTGTGATTGGTCGCGTCGCGGTCACATGGGCGGCACGCAACCAATCACAAGCCGTGACGTAATTTTAAAAATACGCGCGTCTCCTGCCTCCCGTGATGTCACGGCTTGTGATTGGTCGCGTCGCCCATGTGACCGCGACGCGACCAATCACAAAGCCGGAACGTAATTTTAAAATACTGAATGCCTAGAAGGACCTGAAAATTACGTCACGGCTTGCTGTGATTGGTCGCGTCGCGGCCACATGGGCGGCACGCGACCAATCAGAAGCCGTGACGTCACGGAAGGAAGGAAAAGCGCGCATTTTAAGCAAAGAACGCTGCCGGTTCCCTCGGTGAGGTCCAGGCTGCCTCGGAGAGGTGAGTATAGCAATATTTTTTATTTTAATTCTTTATTTTACACATTAATATGGTTCCCAGGGCCTGAAGGAGAGTTTCCTCTCCTTCAGACCCTGGGAACCATCAGGGATACCGTCCGATACTTGAGTCCCATTGACTTGTATTGGTATCGGGTATCGGTATCGGATTAGATCCGATACTTTGCCGGTATCGGCCGATACTTTCCGATACCGATACTTTTAAGTATCGGACGGTATCGCTCAACACTAAAAACCAGCCCTCTGCAGTGAGTCGTTCTGAACACAAATGCATATTTCACTGCATGTCTCCTCAAAGAGGGAAATTCATCACTGCTCATGTTACATTTATAGATCTCAAGCAGTGGGAGGTCTTCTGCATAGAGCACTTAAGAGACACTGAGACTGCTTTATATACATCACATAGGAAATACCGAGACTGCTGTATACACATCACATAGAGACAGAGACTGTTGTAAACACATCACATAGGATACCCTGAGACTGCTGTATACTCATCACACAGGAGACACTGAGAGTGCTGTATACACATCATATTGGAGACACTAAGACTGATGTATATACATCACATAGGATACACTGAGATTTCTGTATACATCACAAAGGAGACACTGGCACTGGTGCACCTTCTTCGCATAGGAAACACTGGGACTAGTGCATATATATCACATAGTAGACACTGGGACCAGAGCATATACATCATATAGGAGACACTGGGACTGGTGCATATACTGTACATCACATAGGAGACTCTGGGACTTGCGCATATACATTACACGGGAGACATTGTACTGTGACTGCTGCCTTCACCATTGGAACTGGAGCGCAGTGTGGAGAAAAAAGGGCACAGAATTTTAGGAACAGAATATCTAGCCAACCAATAAGGAAGGGGGTGGATCAATCATGTTTTGGGTTGTGTTGCTACCAATGGCACGGGGGAACATTTCACAGGTGGAAGATAGAATGGACTCAATGAAATTTCAATATATTCTTGATGCAAATATAGCATCAGCTGTAAAAAAGCTGAAGTTGAAAGAGGATGGATGGATAATCGATGTGAATACTTTTCTGCCTAATGATGGCAAAAGTATTCTCCGAGTGATACCTTTATTGGCTAACCAGAAAAAAATGTTTGCAAGCTTTCAGAGCACAGTGGCTCCTTCTTCAAGCAGGATTACAAATAGATTAAGAAGGAAAAGGAAATCAAATTAGGCATTTTGTTGCAAATGGAGAGGCGGTGGGAATGATGTTCTTATTTAAATGGAAAGGCAGTGGGAATGATGTTCTTAGTCCGTCTGGTGGAGGTGTGAATTGTATCCATGTAGTGACTCATAAATCCAGGTGTTAAATTGAGTCCTAGTGTCAAAGATTTTAACATCTTTTTCAGTTTGAATTCCCAATTTTTTTTTCTCTGTCATCCTTAAAATGACCTTTTAGTGTCAAGACTTTTAAGTCTGTCATACAATGTCCAGTTCCAGAGAAATGTTTTCCCACAGGTGTGTCCATTTTATTTTCTGGTTAGACAATAAAGGTATCACTCTGAGAATACTTTTGCCATCATTGGGCAGAAAGTATTCACATCTATTTTTATGGCTAACAGGGTACCACAATATAATTTGTTATTGTACATCACAAATGGATAATGAATTATCTTAAACACATGTCAAAATCCACCATAAACTACCTCAAAAGGCACAAGCTGAAGGTTTTAAAATGGCCCTCACAGTCCCCTGATCTGAGCATCATTGAAAATCTGTGGCTAGACCTCAAAATAGCAGTGCATGCAAGACGACCCAGGAATCTCACAGAACTGGAAGAATTTTCCAAGGAAGAATGGATGAAAATCCCTCAAACAAGACTATTGTCTAGCTGCAAAACTGTTTACAAGCTGTGATACTTTCAAAAGGGGGTGCTACTAGGTACTAACCATGCAAGATGCCCAAACTTTTGCATTGGCCTATTTTGTTTTCTGTAATTTTTAAAATATAAATGATAATATTATTTTTTTTTGCCTAAAACAAAAGGAAATGTGTCATGTTTAACGTTAGGCCTTTTAGAGATCATTCCATCTTCAACTTGCTTAACTGTTCACAATAACAGTAATTCTGACCAGGGGTGCCCAAAGTTTTACATGTCACTATAAATAGTTGTATCCAAAATTAGAGAGTTTTTGCTGGCTGGCTATGTCAATGTGGAAACTTAATTAGAAAAAAAATCATCAACAGATTTGGGTGCACCCATTAGTTTAGTGCTTTTATGTCATACATGACTTATTTTAGGTGTCTACTTTCTTGACAAATTCCCTTTCATGTTCACAGTATCTAGTAAGAAAAATATAATGACTAGTGCAACCTACTCTCCATTAAACATAGATTTTTGTACCCTGTTATGACTATGTCGAATCCTAATTAGCAAATTAACCAGCAATAGATTATAATAATTCCCTTAGGCATATGAAATAATATTTTTGCCTTTCCAAAAATATGTTTGTATTTTTTCTAGGATTTTTTTTAACACTGCAGATTCCTTTTTTTATCCCCCCAACCAGAATAGTCACATATTTCTGATTAATCGTAATAATCATGAATACTTTGGATCTTTGTAGAATTGGTTTATAAAAGTAATCATGTTTTCATTCTGCCATTATTTCAGTGCTTTTCATAAAGCATCTTAAATATCACTTGCCGCATAACATGGGAAACTGCTCGAATTTTTACAATTCCATTTTATTTGAAAGCTTTTGTGGAATATAAAACAGACACTGAGCGGTGCGCTTGCAAATGATTTCTCCATACCAGCTGCTGACAGCATCATTATATGTAACCAGTGAGTGATATTGGACATGTAACAAGATTCTCATGCACTTTCCAGATAACCATGCAGAACCAATGGAAATTGATGGTGATGTGGAAATTCCATCAAACAAGGCAACGGTACTTCGTGGACATGAATCAGAAGTATTCATCTGTGCCTGGAACCCAGTCACTGATCTATTAGCATCTGGGTAAGGAAACTAAATCAGAAATTATATAGCAAAATTCTATCCAAAGAAAACAGAATAAGTCACATGTAATTGTATCGTAAAAGTGAACTTTTATTTTTAATTCAGTCATATAGAAGGTCATAGTGGAAAATTATCTGTAAGGCTATGTTCACATCCAGCATTTTTACAGTTTTTTTATGCAAATTAAAAGCTGCTTTTTACAGTACCAGCAAAAGCAATGAGATTTCAGAAATCTCATGCACACGCTTGTTTTTTTTTATGACTGAATTTAAGAATTGTAGCGTTTTTTAAATCTGCAGCATTTCAGTTCTTTTCAGCTTTTTTGCAGCAATTTTGTGTCATTTTTGATGAACAAAGACAACTTTACTAAATATGTACTACAGACAAATCACACAGGTAATCCACACCCCAAAAAATACAGGGCAAAACACTTTGAAAAATGACGCAAAAGCATTGTAAAACGTGTGCCTTTCTATCGCAGCATTTTTACTCCCAAAAAATGCAGCAAAAAGGTTGCGTGTGAACACTGCATAATGCTTTCCATGTTTGTTAGTGAAAGCAGACCTGAAAATGTTTGGCAATATTCTAAACTAAGCCTTGGACCTCAATGCCAAGCAGCAGCTACAAGAGTACATAGGGAAAAACATATAATTAACTTAAACACAAATAAAATCTTAATGTTAATAAAACAGATTAAGGCTGGAGTCATACTAGTGTGCAATATGCTAATGACCCCAGCTCCTGTTCTACTGTTAGCTGCAGCCAAGTGTCATGCTACTGTGCTCCTATCCTGTCGCACAGAGAGAATCGGAGCACCGCTGCGGAGGAGGCGGAGAAAGTAATTTCTTTATCTCCTCCGCTGCCAACGTTGGCGTATATCGCACCACACTCGGGTGATATTGTGAGTTGTGTCACTCACACCTATAGACTTATATGGGTGATCCGAGACTCGATCAAGTCTCAGTGCCAACCTTCTCGCATGCCAATTTGGCATGAGTAAATGATCACAGATCTGAGCTGCCCCCTAGCGTAACACTGGGCCGGTGCTACGCGATGTTTACTCACGTAGCACTCGGCTGTATTGTACGGTAGCTTGACTCTGGCCTAATACAAGAGATGTGTGTGTCCAGCTGTGAAGGATGGAGTTTATGTTGAATTCCCTATAATTAGCAGTTTCATGCAAATTTAAGCAATTTAAGATTTGATCCACAAATACAACCTTGCATGGCATCATTTCCCGCACTGCTGATGCCCAGCAGCGATGATATCTGTCAAATTACCTTGGCCATCACAGATCAGCAGTGTCTAGTGGAGCCCAATTTGTACAATATGGCAAAGTCATTTTTCATCTCCAGAGTAAGTCTCCTGGGTAAGTCTCTCTCCTATAGCGTGTAAGCGCTTATGATCAATGGAGTCCTCTCACTCTTTTTCCTCTGTAGGGAATAAGCATTTATGGGTAGCAGGATCCCCTCTCTGTATCTCTCAACCATAGACAGTAAGCTCCTTTAGTCAGTGGGGTCCTCTCTCTCTGTCTGTGTCTCTCTCTTCTGTAGGGTGTAATCACATGGTTAATAGAGTACTCTCTCTCCTATAGAATGTAATATAGAAGAGATGGAAAAAACAAATGGGCAATAGTGTCTTATCCAAATGGAAAGTACCACCTGGTCAGGTTGTGAACTGCACCACACAATGTTCTGGATTAGGCTGCTGCAGACCCTCAAATAGTCAACGAATTAAGAAGGGGGAAAAAGGGTTTTTTCTCCACTGCCAAGAGTACAAATGATAATTCTATAGAAAGCACCAGGAACCATAATAAAGGAATGCTGTTTATTGTCGACGCTTTGCAAGGTAAAATAAGCGTCTTCCACAAGACAAACCACAAGTTTGAGGATTTCTGATCCAGCTTAAAAAATCATTACACCTGACTAGTTCATACCAAGTGCATGGCCAAAAAGAAATGCAACTTTTTTGAGTTATCCCTTTGTCAATAGATCTGGTGACCATTTACAGATGCATTTTATCTTCTCAAAAAATGTATTTGTTAAAAGAAGGCAAATACCTATGTATACTAACAAAGGAGAAACATAGGAGTTTTATGGTAGAAAAACTTATGACAAATCTTTATTAATGCAATCACACGTATATTGACAAACAATTTAAAAAAAGTATATATATGATGGTAAAAAATTAAAAAATTGTTTGTCAATATACGTGTGATTGTATTAATAAAGATTTGTCATAAGTTTTTCTACCATAAAACTCCTATGTTTCTCCTTTGTTAGTATATTGTAATGGAGTGGTATACAGGTAGCTAGGTGATGGCGCTTGGTTTACTGATTAATATGAGTCTTGGCATTTTTGTATTGAAATACCTATGTATAGTGCAACATTTAACTAACCAATAAATCAAGTAAGATGGGAAATAAATAACTATATGATGTTAAAGTTCCTTTAATTTCTACGCTGACAAACAAAATCATATTTTTTATATATATATATAAAGGTCAGGAGACTCAACGGCAAGAATATGGAATTTGAATGAAAACAATAGTAGCAACTCCACTCAGCTAGTGTTACGGCACTGTATACGAGAAGGTGGACAGGATGTTCCAAGCAACAAAGACGTCACCTCATTAGACTGGAATGTAAGTTATTTTGACAACATACTGACAATTCTCTGCTTGACCATTATATATTCTTCTAAGGGGGTTTTCAATTTAGCTTCTAAACTCTCCAGTCCTCTACGACATACTGATCTCATGGGTCCTGCCAATGTGCCTGCAACCCAACGTCCAGGAGAGCAACTGAAGAACACAATACCTTCCTATTAAAACTCTCACAGACTGCTCCAATGTGTCTCTTCTCAATCTTTATTGGACAGACTGTGCACAATGACTTCTCTCTCACACATACAGTATTACTCCCCCTTTGTCATCCAGACTGTTCCCCGTGACCCCTCTCACACAGACTGCTCCTCATTTACCCTGTTTGTTACACAGACCTCTCCCCATTCACCTCATACTTCTTCCCATGCTTCCAAGGACTCCAGAGTCTGTAGAAGAAAGGCGAAAACGTATTTCTCAGCTTCTTGTTTCCTCTCAGCACTGATCAAAGAGAAGAGTGCAAGGAAGGGATGAAGAAGACCAGGCAGCAGTAATTTTACAGTAGCATACTTCTCTCTAGGATCAGGCTGATCAGTAAAGGGAGTTCTGGAAGTCTTTGTGAAGGTGGAGGAAGTTGTTGGGCAATGCCACATAGCTTTAAAAAACTAAAAAACGTTCAGGACTTTTGTTCTTATCGCCGCAAGTGTTTAAATTCATGACATATTACACATGTTCTTGGCACTTAAAGGCTTCAAGCATTAAAGTATGTTAGAACAGTTAAAGTCACTTTTGCTGAAATCTTGGCACATTCAATGCAGAGCTCTAATTCCAGGGTCTCAGGTGCCAGTAGAAATAAATTGTTTTTTCTGCTTTGTTTTCCAACAGGCGGACGGCACTCTCTTAGCTACAGGTTCTTACGACGGCTTTGCAAGAATCTGGACACAAGATGGTAAATACATTTTTATAAGGTTTTCATCTCCATTTGTGAGTTTCCAGCTGAGAAACCATTACTACTGTATTTGTAAAGCTCTGTGGGGAGTAAGAATTATAGTAGTCAGTATAGCAATGCATTATGTTCACAGGTATCATGGTAAACAGGAGGGGCCGCAGTTTTAATGGACAGAACCTTTTTCTCCAATAATGTTCGACCACGTTCATAAATCTCTATAACTTTATTGCATATTCCTCTTGAAATCATATCCCATATTATGTCAGCAACATCTGGTATAAAAATACTGTATACCAGACGTTGTCCAAAACTTTCCTGCACAGACAATGTAATAACTGTGATGATTGATTCAAAATGGTTCATTTTGTAGATAAGGGTAGCTATAATTATTATTATTATTATATTATTATAAGGTATTGAATTTCTATATTTGCCTCTACTTTGCACAAATAATTGATCTCTTTGAATTAGAAGTTCCAAGAGATCAATTATTTGTGCAAAGGAGAAAAAAATACAGCAATTCCATACCTAACTGAGCTCCGACCATGCATTTGCCAGGAGGTCAAGAATTATTTCAGATAAATACTAAAGCTGTGCCCATGTACAAAGAAGTAGCAAAAGAGTAGGTCTATTGCACTTTCCCTGACACTTAATTCAAGGACCAGATTCATTAAGACTGGCCTTGTGCATGAATTTTGACATGTGTTTAGAATCATTCTCCATTTGTAGAAGCCATCCTCTTTTCAGCTTCAGCTTTTTTTTTACAGATGGTGTTATGTTTGTATCACGAACTTGTTGAGACTTCATTGAATCCTTTCTTAACTCTCCCCCCTGAAATGTTCCCCTTGCAACACAACCCCAAAGCATGATTGATCCTCCCCCATGCTTAATGGTTGGGGAGATGTTCTTTTCTGAAATCCCTTTTTGATCCACACATACACATATCTACACAATAGAATACCATTTCTTAATTACATTTTAAACTGAGGAAAAGGCAACTTGAAAATGCTTTGCTATCTTCTTATAGTCTTCTCCTTCTTTGTGGGCTTCCACCATTTTCAGAGTGCTAGGCAGCTGATTAGAAGGACATATGGCGGCTGTTTTTTGGCACAAGGTTAGAGGAGGCCGAGTTTTTATAAAGCTGGGAAATTTGCATGACCTGACTTTTCCTAACAATTATAGTGAACAAGCCATAACCCTAATAGGCTAATTAAACTTTTGCATTGGGCCATTTTCTTTTTTGTAATTTATAAAATGTAAAAAATGACCATTTTTTGCCTAAAATACAAAGGAAATGTGTCACCTTTAACTTTAGCTCTTTTAAAGATAATGTAATCTTCAATTTGCTAAAATTGCTCATTTTGCCTTTCTACCCAGATAATTCTTCTCTTTTCTTTGCTCTAAGTAGAAACAGGAAGTCTCTAGTCCCTGCATTTATTATTCCCCTCTTCAATTCCTGATCCAGCTGGCCCGCTCCGTTCCCCTGCCAGGGACTTTTGCAGTGACTGACTAGTCATACAGGAAAAAGGATTCAGCTAGTCGGTTTTAATCACATGATGTCATAGACCTAATGGATAAGAGAAGAATTAGCTGGGTAAAAGGGCAAAATGAGCAATTGTAAGTACGCAGTCCTATATTATGACTGCAATATATTAAGAAGATAAAATGTTGATGGGAGGAGGGCTTCTTTAACTCCAGAAAACTTTTAAAAGCAGCTTCAAGGATCAGGCCCAAGTATCCTCTGTTTAACTCCATGGCCCCTATTTATCATTTATGATTTTTTGAAGACACTTTTCTTTTTTGGCTTGTGATATTCACTGATTTTTTTTGCACCAAGTTCTTAAAAATGGCACAAGCAATTTGGCATAAAACAAAAAAAAATGCTCTTTAGTTTCAAACTTTAAAAAGTTTGTGCAACTTTTCATTATCAAGAGTAATAAATTCTTTGAAGAGTAGCTTAAATGCCTCAAATTAAAAACACCTCCAAAAACCTTACTGTGGGCAGTGAGGGAGATGCAAAAGACTTAGGGCTCAGTGGCATAGTGTATACTGGTGTTTAGTTTAAAGAGAATCTGTCAGTAGAACAACCCTCCTAAGGTGTCTATATGGGCATGTAGGTCATAGGATGCCGAATAAAATGATAAGGTATCTTGATATCTGTCAATTGATGTCTTGGGTTGCAGCAGGCACTCATCTCACTCGACCAGGAGTATGTGTGCTTGTAACAATTTGGCTCTTACGCAGCAATGTCTAATACTGGGATCTGAACACTTGGGTATTTCTCTAGGTGTCTTTGAATAAAACCTTTGCAGCTCAACGCTTAATGTTCTGACAAAGGGTTCTTCGGGCTTCAGTTTTAAGCTGCAGGTGTTGATTATATGGGTTTCTTTGGCCATTAGAGGGCTTTATCTTTTTTTAGTCACGTTGAAAGTTGCTTTCTTGAGATGGTTTCCCGGAGCTTGAACAAATGCTGTTTAAATCAACAGCGCCCAAGCCATACTATACTGACTTTTTATGCATTAAAGGGGTATTTTCAAGTTTGAAAGTTATCCCCCATCCTGGGTAAAACGGGTTTATTCCCCATCACCAAGGTCAAATGGCTGGGGCCCAAACTGATCCCAACAAGAGCCCTGGCTGAAAGAAGCATTGATAGATTATGCGCATTGCCACTCCACTTGCTGCACTCGGCCATCTCCAGCTGTCCTATTAAAATGACTGATCTTCAGAGCCTAGATCAGTGGTGGCCCCAGCGGACAGGCCCCCAGTGATCAAGTAGTTATTCTTTCAGATTTGAGAATACCTGTTTAACTGTGAACACATTCAATTATTTGGTGATTCACAATTGTAATGTCTCGATTCTATCACATCTAGATACAATAATTTTTTTCTGTTCATCCACAAGAAGTTGACTCCTTTGAATTGGCAATGTGCTGGACTTGCCTTTGTACTGTAGATGTACAGTATGGTGTGAACAATGATGTTAATATGCTATATGAGTAGAGTTACTGTATAGAGAAGGATTTGTCCAAGCAAATATATATTTAGGTATAATAACCAATAACTGGCTATAAATAATCATCACGCGTAGGTAGATCGCACATTATACAAATACTAAAATGTGGGTTTTATGACAGTGTGTTAACACTCCACTGGCTCATTTCAACAAGTTCTGCTGTTTCTGATGAGTCCTGCTGCGTTTGTTATTTAGATGAATAATGAGAACAATAGAAACCTGGTTCTCTTATTATGTATAGTGAGAAAATCAATCCGTGATTCACAAATTATAAACTAGAGCAGGTCTCATTGCAAGTTATTATTCCACGTTCTATCATGATAATTAAATAAAGTTGAAAGGATGAAAATAAAAAATTGCAGTTTTGTAATTGAGCGTAATGGGGATCATTTTATAGTTGCTATTACAACTATTTAATAACATAAAATTTACAAAACATGATGTGTTATAGTGGAGGTTTATTATTCATGTACTTAGTATTGATGAAATTTACAACAGATAAGTTTGTGGTATAACTAAAGATTTTTTATAAACAAATTCTTATTAAATTAATTAACTTGAAATCATTGAATATGTGTTATCCGATATTTATAGGAGCAACATTATTAACACCTACAATTTTTATAAACACTTTGGAATTGACAGTTGACGGAGGAGCATGTGACCAGTGCTGTTCCTCTGCCCCCTCCAATTAAAATGCTTGGCAAAACTGATTTTTATTTTAAATGGATTGTCCAGTCTTAAGCTACAAGTCTGCAGATACTCTATGTGACTGCTGACTTGTGAATTCCCACATCGCTCACACCGCACACTGTCAGGATTCTCCAGTGCTGGGAGCGATGGGCAGTGTATGTATGTGATTTGCCTACATTCAGTCACGTGATGACTAGTTGGGTGCGGCCTCATTCAATGTAAGTGTATTGAGCAAGGCAGGCCGGAATAGATGCTAATGCGCAGGTGCCGGCGGCGGCATCTTGCTAGAGAAGGAAAAAAAATTCCTCCTTCAACATGGCACCTCCCGCACCTGCGCAGTAGCGGCTATTGACGATCGCAACTTCAGCTATTTTACAGATGGTGTTACGTTTGCATAAAGAATTTGATGAAATTTCATTGAATCCATTCTTCCCTCTATCTGTGAAATGTTCCCCGTGCCATTAGCTGCAACACAACCGCAAAACATGATTGATCCACCCCCATTCTTCATGGTCAGCAAGATATTCTTTTCCTGAATTTCTGTGCCCTTTTTTCTCCACACATACCTTTGATTATTGTGGACAAAAAGTTCTATTTTAACCTCATCGGTCCACAGGACTTGTTTCCAAAACAAAATGCACCAGGCTTAGATATTCTTTTGCATATGTCTGACTTTGAATTTTATGGTGAGGATGCAGGAGAGGTTATCTTCTGATGACTCTTCCATGAAGGCCATATTTCTGCAGGTATCTCTGAAAAGTAAAACAATGTACCACAGCTGGAGGAGCTGTCACTGAAATTTTACTTGGTCTTCCAGACCTTATCTTGACCTCGATTGTTCCTGTTAACTGCCATTTCTTAATTACATTACAAAATGAGGAAAGGGCAACTTAAAATCACTTTGCTATCTTCTTATAGCCTTCTCCTGCTTTGTGGGCCTCCACCAGTTTCATTTTCAGAGTGTTAGGCAGATGCCTAGAAGAACCCATGGCTGCTGTTTTTTTGCTCAAGGTTAGAGGAGGCTGGGAAATTTGCATTACGTGGCCTTTCCTGATGATGATAGTGAACATACCTTAACTCTAACAAGCTAAATAAAGTCTGAAACTTGGTCAAAGTTATCTGAGTGCATGAATCTCCAAAGGTGCCCAAATGTTTGCTTCAGTCCATTTTCCTTTTTGTAAGTTTTAAAATGTAAAAAATGACAATATATTTTTTTATTTGTCTAAAATGAAAAGGAACTTCAACTTGCTTAACTGTTTACAATCACAGTAATTTTGACCAAGGGTGCCCAAAATTTTACATGCTACTGTAGTATATATAGATAATATAGATCTATAGAAGATTGTAATGGAAGGTACTGCCGCATACCATCTATAAATGCAAACAGGCGAAGGGACATTTTCTCTGTGATTTCTTCTACTATGGAAATGTTTGCAATTTAAAGGAATTGTTCTCTTTCTTCAGGCAATCTTGCAAGCACTTTAGGTCAACATAAAGGTCCCATTTTTGCATTGAAGTGGAATAAGAAGGGGAATTACATACTAAGTGCAGGAGTTGACAAGGTATGTATTGTATCAAATATTACATATAACAAAACACGTATCTGTCCAATCCACATACAAGAGAAAATAAGAAGGCACTCACCGATCTCAGAAAATCAACGCTTTATTCCATCTTCAAGTAAAATTCATGGCCGGGGGAGTGGGAGCCGAAGCTCTTGTGAGCAGGGGAAGATGGCCGTTTCGCGCTGTGCTTGTGCTTCTATGGGTCATACAAGGGTTACAAGATATAGACTCATTAGCAGATACCCAGATATATCTAATCTTTGAGTTGAATGGTGCCACCAATTAAAGAAATGAATAAAGAGCTAAATCAAACACAGACAAACTTTATTAAAATACATAATGGGTGCTAGGAATATTCTAAGAGGTGCCTATTTGCTGAAAAGAAAAATTGCCCCATATTATTAGCATTACTAATAGCACAAAGTCAAAGGTTACTCCGAGTGACACCGACTTGTGATACAGGGGAATGCGTAATGTCGTTTATTGTGATAGACAAGTATAGTGAGATAGTTGAGTGAAATGGAGGATACATGATTAGTTCGGTTTTATCCACTTTGAATTTTAAAGAGTGTGATGAGATGAAGGAGAATAATGGCTAATAGACACTCTGGATGGCAGAGAGTTGATATCTTGGCCAGAAAGCAAAATTTGGGTGTTAACAGCATACAGGTGGTACTGGAAGCCATGGAATTTTAGGACCACCCAGGCCAAAGATGTAAATGGAGAAGAATAGGGGTCCCAGGACAGAGCCTTGAAGTATACCAACAGAGAATGGACAGGAAGAGGCAGTAGTATGGAAATGGGGGACTCAAAATGTGCAGTTAATGAGGTATGAGAAGATGTAGAAGAGGGCAAGGTTTTGATGCCATGGGAAGAGAGGATCTATAGTAGGAGGGAGTGGTCGATGGTGTCGATGGCAGGGGACAGGTAAAGAAGTAGGGGTATAGAATAGCATCTGCTAGCTTTTACAGTTAATAAGTCATTAGTATATTTAGTTCGGGCAGTTTTCCGTGGAGTGATGGGGACAGAAGGACATATGTAAAATCACTTTCCATTTATAGCTTATTCTCCAGATCTTTGGAGTCCTATCAGGTAAACATGTCTCACTTTTCAATTATTTAAACAGTAACTGAGATTTTGTTATGCCTCCTAAACGGTCTGGGGGCAGGAATTCAAAAACATCAAATAGAGAATCCATGCAGACAGACAAGATGCAAAAATCATTGGAAATTAACGAAAAAAATCCAATACCCAGCTCACAAATCCTATGAGACTACGAGTCCAATGATGTCAGGTACCCCACCAGTACCTATTTATAGCTGCAGTGGTGACATGCTGTCACTGGAACTTGTCACCACAGCATCCAATCATTGGACTCTGCAGCGACCCACTATATCCAGCGATTGGCTGCATCACTCACATGTCCTTTCAGGAGTAAGTGGAGACCAGAAGGGGATCAAACAACACCGGAGCATGAGTGGTGGTGGATCGGTGTGGTATTTTATTCTTTAAATTATTTCCAGCATTTTGGAAAATAATATCACTCACTAGGCAGTCTCTTTAAATATATTATTGCCATCTCTGCAATTGGCAGGAGATTGCAGAGCGGGTTTCCAGTGGTGCTCAGAATGCTAGTGCTATTTATTGTATGCATATGTAATATGCAGGTGCTGGGATGCAGTAACACAAATGCTGCAGAGCAGGGATTCACTATATTTAATTAGTCAACAGTAGGGAACTCCATGCAGGGAGATAGGAGGGTAAAAAGGGTACAAAACTAAACTGTTTAACTAACAGTCTCTGATTAACAGTTCACTTATTGTGGCTCCGTAGCCTGTCACTTTCTGAAGTCCCCGTGTATCGCAGAATGCCGGTGGTGTTCGGTGTAATGTCCGCTGGTTTCCTCGCCTAGCACGCGGTCCTTCTTCTGGCGGCAGCGGGTGGTCTCCGATTCTAGCCACTGAGCCCCTAGACCATATATCTGTGGAGTAGGAGAGTAGAGTTCCCCACAGGATTACTCTCTGCGCAGGTTTCCTTGAGTAGCCACTGTGATTTGAAGGGCTGCGCTGCAATGTTTTACCCGGCGTGCGCCTCTCTGGATATCAGCCGACACCCGGACGTTCGCACTGCGATGCTCTGTCGATCTCATGCTCTCCGGCGCATCCGCCTATTTCATTGAGTTTCTCACTATGCCGCCCTTTCTCTTCATGCCGCGGCCTGTCGCTCCCCTCTCAACGTTTGCAGTCATCACCATTCTGCCTGGACCACTGCTTCCATTGCCGTTCAACCCAATTTACCTCACACTGACTGATCACACCCACTTCACCCTGGTTGCTAGCTTGCTCGGCTTCAATCTCGTTCCCCCCTGAACAGGAGGCTCGGCCCCAGCAATTCCAGACCCAGAACTTCAGCAGCTCTGGCAGCCCTGTCTTCCCTTCTCCACAAATTCATACTGGATACACATGTCGTGCGACAAGAACCTTGCAAAATGATGCAATTATTTGTTTGTTCCTGCTCCTGGTACCCTCATTAATCCAATGTAAAGAAGAAGAAACCCACCAACAAGTCTTTCATATTACTGCAGTACTACGGAGGGGAAACAAGCTGTTCGAAACCAAAAATCATTTTTATAATACAGTTGTTTTTGTTCTCAATACCCATTTTATTGATCTACTGATGTTAACCAGGAGCTATAAGGTCTTCTGGGAAGGTATTTGGGGCGAATTAAAGATATCATCGTTACTGCAGCAGCACTTGATGGCTAAGGCCTCGTAGTACAGATTTTTGCATCAGGATTAAAATACATTTCTGGTTCTACCTATGTATGTTCTGTGTTAAAGCTGGCCTAATATGATTTTTTTGGCACAACAACGTTAGTGCCCATCTCTCTGTTTTTTCATATAATCATATCTGGAGATTTATTCGGTCCTGTCCTTTACCCTAGCACAATGTCTCCATTCACTCCTGGTTAGTACTGTGCACGGGGGTAAATAGTTAAACTTTGAAGGGATTAAGAAGACAAGTGATCTAGTGAAATGCCTGAGGAATGAGTAACCTGAAAAGAAATATTCCTCGCAGGTTTCACCAAAGGCTAAGAAATATTCCAGACGAAAAAGCAATTATCAGGATAACATTGTATAACAGTGGCAGCGCTGAGGAGATGAATTCTCTAATCTGACAATTAATACTATTTCTGTATTTTTCCTTTGCAGACGACAATAATCTGGGATGCTCACACGGGAGAAGCAAAGCAGCAGTTTCCCTTCCATTCAGGTACCATCCGTATATGTGTTGTCGATCGGAATGTTTTCTTTTATTTTGTGGATCATAAAGAATACTAGTAGTCTCCATTTGTTGCAATGTATATTCCAGTTCAAAATACTTCCATTCACGCCATCGATTAAAATATCGTAAAGGGAATCTGTCAGCAGATTTTCTATGTAATCTGACAGCAGCATGAGGTAGTGGCTGAGGCCTTGATTCTGGCAATGTATCACTTAGTATGCTGGGTGCAGCATTTATGATAGAATCACAGTTTTCTCTGCTGCAGGTGTAGCAGAGCTCAGTTGTTGCATATAACCCTGCCCACACCACTCTAGAGCTGCTAATCAGTGCTGGGGGCGGGGATGGACTAGGAGACACGGGGCCAGTTGTCTTGTAATGATAATCATCTAAAAGAAGTGGCGCAAAGTGTCTGAAGGGCTAAATCCTGCAGCAAATCCAACAATTTCCCACAAAAAATTGTAAATAATAAGATTCAGTGTCCAGCATGTAAGCATTATAAGCATTACCAACCTGTGGACACCTATTTAGAAAACCAGGGGCCTTTTCCTTGCGTGAACCTTATATACTTACGTATATATTTTTGGACATTGTAATGATAATCTCCTGATGATAAACCACTGATTATATTGAAACAGGAAAATGCAGCCCAGTAAAGTGACACATCGCTGAAATTAGGGTTTCTGCTCCTATATTATGGTGCTCTCAGATAACATATGAAAAGTGATTACATGATCCCTTTAATCAACATGTTTTCTTATGGATTTCCCTACATTTTAACAAGACTCACTTGATTTATTAGCATTTCCCATATCTAACAGTACAGGAAACGATATTTGTGTGGGGACAAGTTTGGCTCCATAAAACTCTTTTACATTTTTGTGCCAAGCTGTGGGAAGACCATATTTATGCCTTCAGATTCTGATTGAGGAGGCAGTAAGCCAGCTATTACATAAACTCCAGCAGAATGCATTTCTTATACATGACAGAGGAATAATACGCTCTTTCATAAGAAAATGGCAATGTAATCCATGCAGACCTCCCTAGTTCCCTGTGCCAGCGCTTACACATAGATAAGATTCTAACAATGACATTTGGTGTTGTGTTTCCCCTGTAGCTCCCGCTTTGGATGTGGACTGGCAGAACAATACCACCTTTGCCTCTTGTAGCACAGATATGTGTATTCATGTCTGCAGACTTGGTTGTGACCGCCCAGTCAAAACCTTCCAAGGACATACAGTAAGAATTTCATCATCCTTATAATGTCATCTTAAGGAGAATAACTGAATAATAGCTATTGAAAAACATCTGAAGAACATTCTCCCATCTGCAGGATGAGGAACGACCAGAATAAACAAAGTGCATGGAAGTGAAGGCTGCCCTAGAAAAGCAATCTCATAATATGCCATTATGTCTGATAAATTCAGCCCCCTCACCAAAGACGTTGGGATTCCTTCACATATAAAGGAACAATAGTTAAAGGTGTATTTGAAGGACAGGCAACATCTGAAAGATGGGACAATGCTGCAGTGAATTATATGCAGATATCAGAATTCAATAACTTCAGGAAGCAAATAAAATAGCGGCCAATAGCCGACACTCACATGTCGGGAGACGCAACATACAATGTGTAATAAGCTCTTGATGTACAGTATGTTTGCACCAATCATTGGTTCTAAAGTCATATAAGAATATATTAATTCTAGAGATATCAATACCTACTTTCACCAAGAAAATACCTATTATTTTTATTGGGAGAGAAGCATTTGGTATCAGGTGCCACTGTTTCTTCTGGGTATCCTATTCTTCACTATTTCTACAGGTGCTCCTATCTTTGTCATGACTGGCTGGCATAAGCCAAGCAGATTTAAAGAGCACCTGTTAGGGTCCCTGACTGTCCCCAACCACTACTATGGTGGTATATAGGTCCCCTGACTGTCCCCAACCACTACTATGGTGGTATATAGGTCCCCTGACTGTCCCCAACCACTAATATGGTGGTATATAGGTCCCCTGACTGTCCCCAACCACTACTATGGTGGTATATAGGTCCCCTGACTGTCCCCAACCACTACTATGGTGGTAATAGGTCCCCTGACTGTCCCCAACCACTACTATGGTGGTATATAGGTCCCCTGACTGTCCCCAACCACTACTATGGTGGTATATAGGCCAATTTCCTTATTCCAATAACATGTTTAATGTAAGATACTAACAGTACAATGTGTCAAAAATGAAATTTGACCAGCAGTGTCTGGTCTGGAGGGGCGTCTCATCCCTCGGACTAGTCCTACCTCGGATCTCCTAATCACGCCCCCCTGTGCCAAATTAAAGCACCACTCCAACATTTTTTGTTTGTTTTTCAGTAGTGTCACTAATGTAAGTGTAAGTCGCTGTCTTTTTCTGTTCTTGGCTCTAGTCTGGTCAGTCTCCTGGAGGTTGTGACCTGGTGAATTGCTCTAGTGTTTGCTGGGAAAACCCGAGGTCACTACTCAATATAAGTCTATGATTAGAACTTTTCAGAAAGATGCGAAGACCAAAAGACATCTGTGAATCGGACACTGCTAACCACATCTACTAGTTAGGGCTAAGCAGAGTCTATCACAGATGAAGATGCAACGTACCCACCATTGGACAGGGTACTGTCTATTTAAAGCACCACTCTGATTTTTTTTTTATTTTACCGCTAGAGTGGTGCTTCAAATCTAAGGTCCCTGACCCTACTTTTATACTCATCTGCCTCCGTCTTCACCTTTTACCACTTCACCTCGAACTGGTTTGTGACCTGCCACATCATTGCAGTGTTTCACGAAGTGAGGTGGAGGTCACTACTAATACAAGTCTATGAGACCCTCATTCTGGCTCTGATAGACTTGCATAGAGAACTTGTGACTTAAATTCTGACTTCCGGACAGTCAGAAGTTGCAGTCACAAGATGGCGCCGAAAGAAGGTGAAGACAGGGACCTTACATTAGAAGCACCACTACAATGGCGGAAAAAAAAACACTGGAGTGGTGTTTTAAGACATGCTGTAATTATTATTGGAAAATAGCCTTTAGATCCTTCTAGATCATTTTGGGCCTTTAAAGAGGACTTTTCATCAAATTTTTTATGTTGAACTGGACACAGGATGCAGAGCGGAATAAAATGTTTTTATTTGTTTCCTTATTTTATGTCACCTCTCCATTGCGGAGATATTAGCAATCAAAGTATTTGGCTTCTAATGAGTTAATTTTCGTTACGTTCAAGTGGGGGTTAGCAAAGTGTTTTCATTAGGGGGCATGCACATCTTCCTCCTGTATGATCAATCATATGCAGACAGCAACACTCAGGAGAAAGAAGATCATCTTTGAACAGGCATTGTGGGTGGTGGGACAGTACAGCAGATGTGACAGTAAGTAGGAGCACTGATAGAATGGCTTGTGATGTGACACAGCTAAACTCAGCTGTGCTGCCCTTCCTCACATAGGAACTCAAACTGCAGTGGGGACATGTTCTTCTTTCCTTTAAGTGTTACTGTCTGCTTATGATTGGTCAGCATCATACAAGGAGAAGTACACACCCCCAATGAAAACTCTGTGATAACACCCACTTGTACTTAACAAAAATTAACTCATTAGAGGACAAATACTTTATCTCTGCATGAGGCATAATTAAAAAATAAAATAAAATGTCTGCTTCACAGCCACCATTACATCCATTCTCCAGCTTTTTAGAGGGAACCTGTTACCACAAAAAAGACTGTTAACCTGCAAATATGCGGATAATCTGCAGGTTAACAGCATTAGGATGCTGCCCGGCACCTGCACGCAGCGGGGAGAAAATTATCTTCATTCTCCCCTCCAGCGTTCAGTATTCAGTCATGGAGGCAGGGATGGATTCAGTCACGCTCTGAGTTACAAAGCGGCCACTGTAACTGCTCCCCAGCCCTGACCGACACTGGCTCTGCATTGAGGCTGACTGTCAGTCAAGGCCAGAGGCGTAGTTACAGCAGCCGTTCTGTATACTCAGAGCAGCGACTGTATTGGAGCCGGCCCGCCCATATGACTGAATACTGAATGCTGGTGGGAAGAATAAAGATCATTTTATTCCTGCTGCATTCGGCTGTGTGCAGGTGATGGACAGCATAATAGCACTGTTATCCTGCAGATTAACCATATACCTGCAGGTTTACAGTGTTATTTCTGGTGACAGGTTCCCTTTAAGTGCAACCTCAACTTCTGTAACCCATCCAAAGAGAAAAATATTTCTCTAATTACATAATGATGTGAAGAACATATTTATTGGTGCATACAGTACATTCTCCAATTGTTTATAAAATCATAGTTGTCAGTTGAACAATCTATAAATCAGCGACATTTAAAGGAAACCATTTGCATTGTACATTCAATCCTATGTGTTGGCAGCCGGGTGTAGCGAAGGAGAAGCTGAGCAGAATGATTATAGATTTGCTGGAAAAGATTCGGCATAACTTGTATTTTAGTCATTAATGTCCCTGATTTTCGTATGCATATGAGTGCAGTGGGCGATCTCTGCATTCACAGCTATCTCTGCTTTCACAGTCATACAGGGAAGACTGTCAATCACTGAATAGGACCGCCCACTGGACTCATGCATACAAACAGCAGGGATTTTAATTATAAAATGCAAGTTTTACTGAAACTTTTCCAAAAAAAATGTTTATCAGTGTGATCAACTCTTCCTGCTCTATAGCATCCTGCCTGCAGATCGGATTTTCAACATGGCAGGTTCTCTTTAAAGAAGGGTTTTCCATAACACAGCCAATGCAAGAGGACAGTAACGCAGTGTAAAGATTGCACTGATGGAAATGTCCTTTATCACTCGGAAATTGTGTGTAAAAACCCACAAATCTCTTGTCGGCAGTTTAAAAAAAATTGTGGTACGTAACTTCTCCTTTAAAACGTATCCAGGTAGGCCTGTTATTCTTAATAGCATTATTTCAGTTGTTTTTACGGTTCTCATCCTTCATTTATTCCATGCCAGCCTACTCCCTGGTGCTTAATCCACCTTTCCACTAAATAAAATCCAACACCTTAATCTTTTTCAAGGATGTGTTTAACACTCTTGGCTGAAAGATATTTGGTAATTTCCTGAAGTTAACAACTTCAGCTTTTACATTAACCTTGGAAATTTACAGACAATGTGCGGCCCCAAAAATAGAAACAGGTTTATGTGCAATCCTCACTGAACATATGTTAACACTAAGAAGGAAAACGTCTAATATGGTTGTACCGCCTGCTGTAACGTGATACGTGACTGCCCTCTACTGGATGCTGGGTGAAATCTCAGTTTATAATATAACCTTCTCTTGTCTCTTAGAATGAAGTTAATGCTATTAAATGGGACCCATCAGGGATGCTTCTGGCCTCATGCTCAGACGATATGACGTTAAAGGTAAGAATAACAATATGATTTTATTCTGCAGGAAACATTATTAATGGTCAAACATTACAGAAAATCTTGTTAGGGAACATGGGGACAGTAAATTGTAAGAGACATACATGGATTTTGTATGTGCAAAAATGCACCTGTTGCCCCATTAAACGATTAAAGCACCACTTGAGCATAATTTTTTTTTTAATTGTACCACTGGAGTGGTGCTACTAAAGTAAGTTCCCAGTCCCTATTATTGAATTTGCCAGCCGCCATCTTCATCTGTTATCGGCACCCCTCCAGTCGGTCTCCAGCAGTTTGTGACCTGTGCTCCAGTGTTTTCTGGGCGATCCAGAAGTCACAACTCAATGTAAGTCTATGAGACCCAGAACGAGGCCTAAACTAAGCTCTCGTAGACTTTCATTGAGAGCTTGTGACCGTTACCTCTGACTTCTGGTCAATCAGAAGTTGTGGGCACGAGATAGCAGATGGGACCGGAGCAACGCTGGGAAGAGCTGAAGATGGCGTTAGGTACAGTGACCTAACTAGAGTCTGATGGGCCCTGGTGCAATATTTGTACCTGAGTCTCCCCAAAAACCTGAATTATATACTGTATGTCCCTCATCCTGGCACCATCCTGGTATATATGTCGCCCATCTGCTATATGTCCTTTATCATAGGCCCCATCCTGGTATATATATCCACCATCTTGGTATATGTCCCCGTTCTGCCGCTGTTATTCAATGTATAGAAGAAATTAAACTAATATTTTCAACATGGACATATAATTGAAGTCATGGGGCTCCATAGAAGAAGTATAATGCAACCCATAGACATCCATAAAGTATAATGCACCCCATAGTCATCCATGAAGTATAATGCACCCCATAGTCATCTATAAAGTATAATGCACCCCATAGTCATCCATGAAGTATAATGCACCCCATAGTCATCCATGAAGTATAATTCTCCCCCATAGTCATCCATAAAGTATAATGCACCCCATAGTCATCCATAAAGTATAATGCACCCCATAGTAATCCATAAAGTGTAATGCACCCCATAGTCATCCATAAAGTGTAATGCACCCCATAGTCATCCATAAAGTATAATGCACCCCATAGTAATCCATAAAGTATAATGCACCCCATAGTTATCCATATAATATAATGCACCCCATAGTCATCCATAAAGTGTAATGCACCCCATAGTCATCCATAAAGTATAATGCACCCCATAGTAATCCATAAAGTATAATGCACCCCATAGTTATCCATATAATATAATGCACCCCATAGTCATCCATAATGTATAATGCACCCCATAGTCATCCATAAAGTGTAATGCACCCCATAGTCATCCATAAAGTGTAATGCACCCCATAGTCATCCATAAAGTATAATGCACCCCATAGTCATCCATAAAGTATAATGCACCCCATAGTCATCCATAAAGTATAATGCACCCCATAGTTATCCATATAATATAATGCACCCCATAGTCATCCATAACGTATAATGCACCCCATAGTCATCCATAAAGCACAATGCACCCCATAGCCATCCATAAAGTATAATGCACCCCATAGTCATCCATATAATATAATGCACCCCATAGTCATCCTTAAAGTATAATGCACCCCATAGTTATTCATGTACTAGTATGGGCACTGATTTAAAAAAATAATTAAAGAAATACTCACCTTCCCTTCACACCCATTCCATACGTGTCCTCTAGTGAAGCTAGCAGCTGACTTCGGCTTGTGACGTGACGTCACTGCCATGTGTCCTGTCACATCCATGCCAACATCAGCTGATTGTCCAGCAGAGTGTATTGTGGAGCGCTGACTCAATATATGTCTGTGCGCCGCAATACTCTTCAACTACATGTGTGTCCGAGGATGCACATTCAATTGAAGTTTCTGCTGGCATCAACAGGCCCGGTTGCTGCGACCGTGATCGTTTCGCCACTGGTCAGGGAACATAGATTAGTGACACCACTCCCGTGCTGATATAAGAACGGCGCTGGAGTGGTGCGTTACCTATACATTGTATTAAAAATAATCACCATATATACAGATCAGAAAGGCCTCATTCAGGCATCTTATGTGAAAAAAATCAACCAATTTTCATTAGTGTTTTGGACTAGATTTTTATCAGTGTTTGGTCTGTGTGTCAGTTTTTACTATCAGCGTTTCATCCGTGATTTTCTCTCTCTTATGAAAAAAATAATTGCTAAGCTGAAAAAATTGCTTACCCATTGCAATGTTACAACATATGACATCCATGTGCCATCTGTGATTTTCATAGGCCCATAGACAAATTTTATGGGTGATATTTATCAGTGACTAGGATCAAAAACAACAACATCTCTGATATTTTGTAGTCACATAGTCCACAAAAAAATACAGCTGCTGTATATGAAGAGCTTCATAGACTATAATTGGAACATGTTCTGTTCGTGAAAAACAATGATGGATCACATGTGTGAAACACAGACATCTGAATAAGGCCAGTCTCACACGTCCAGATAATTCCGGTACCGGAAAAATCAGTACCGGAGTTATCCGGCCATGTGCCGCCCGTGTGCCGACTGGGTACCACATGGACCGTGCAGGAGACAGCGCTAGAGATAAGCGCTGTCGCCTGCATCTGGTGCTGAAGCCGGAATTCATTCCTTCTTCCCAGCAAAGGCTGGAGAGAAGGAATGAAAAATCATAGTTTTTTATTTTTTTTGTGTTTAAATTAAAGATCCTTGTCACCTCCCCCCTCCCACCCCCTGTGCGCCCGCCCGCTGGAAATAAAATTCTCACCTGGCTCCCTCGATGCTTCCTCTCAGCGCCGCAGCTTCTTCCTGTATGAGTGGTCACGTGGTACCGCTCATTACAGTGATGAATATGCGGCTCCACCCCTATGGGAGGGAGCCGGGTGAGTATTTTATTTCCAGCGGGTGGGCGTAGAGGGGGTGGGAGGGGTAGGTGACAAGGATCTTTATTTTAAACACAAAAAAAATAAAAAAAAACATTGATTTTTCATTCCTTCTCTCCAGCGAACGCTGCTGGAGAGAAGATATGAAAGGCGGCTTCAGCACCACGCTGGGGGGACAGCGCTTACTGTAGCGCTGTCTCCTGCACAGAACACGGACTGCACACGGACAGCATCCATGTGCGGTACGTGTTTTACACGGCTCCCACGAACACTGACATGTCTCCGTGTTTTTCAAACGGACACACGGTCCGTGAAAACACGCTGGCATGTGCAGAGACACATTGATTTTAATGTGTCTACATGTGTCAGTGTCTCCGGTACGTGAGAAAACTGACACCACACGTACCGGAGCCACTGACGTGTGAAACCGGCCTAAGGCCTAAGGTTGGGTTCAGAAGAGCAAATGAATAATTGTCTGATTTTCATCCTGAAAAAACAGACGATTTTTATCCTTTTTGGAGCCTTTAAATTTTGTATTTTTTTTTTAAATGTAAAATTTAAAACAACATGTACAAAAATGTAAAAAAATGTACAATTGCAATAATATTTACCAAAAACAGAAGCAATATGGTTAATTATTATGGAATCCATATTTTGTGCGCTCCAATAGACTTGAACAGGTGAGTCTCATCCGAAATATGGAAGAGAATAGTGAATGCTCTGATTTTTTTACATGGACACTCGCTCTGTGTGAAAAAAAATTACTGATCTGAATAGTCTTATCCAATAACATTGGTCCATATCCTGTGTGGGTGGACATCACAACATACTGCTCGTGTACAGATCATCTAATTAAGTCCTAGCAGTGTTCTCTGAAGGCTACTAATCTCATTGCAGTAATAGAAAATGTATTATTGATTTTTCTAATAAGTAAAAGGGTATTGATAATTATTTCGAGCATACAAATAGTTTCTTAGGCCAGTTTCATACATCCTTGAAACATTGACCTCATTTGAGTCGGAAAACTCCAGCCTAAGATAACTGCTTCAAAGGCATGTAGGATGTCGTTAGCTCTGATCAGAAGAATCATTGCGGCAAATGATCCAATCCCTGGTAGACAGTGAAGAATTTGATGAGCTGATCCTGATGTTTTATGGGTTTTGCAAAACTGCCATGTATCGTAATGTACAGTATGATCACAGGCAATAGTCAGGCTGTAAAAATACCAGAACACTCATTAGTTCTCATTCTTTCAGCCACTGACAAACTGTTCCCTTGCTGGACAACCTCTACCTACTGTCTAACTTACTGATCCCTACTATAAAATTCTACTGGAATCAAATCTACAACCCGTGTTAAAAAATTATTGCATAGTCGCTGGAAAACAGTGCTGTGAGATCCATGTGCTTGTCCAGATGGCAGACCCTGCTCGAGATACAGTATATACAGGTGCTTCTCACAAAATTAGAAAAGTTCTTCAATACAAAAAGTGAAACTCGTATATTATATAGAGTCATTACAAACAGAGTGATGTATTTCAAGTGTTTATTTCTGTTAATGTTGATGATTATGGCTTACAACCAATGAGAACCCAAAAGTCATTATCTCAGTAAAATAGAATACTTTATAACACCAGCTTGAAAAATGATTATAAAATCTGAAATGTTGGCCTACTGAAATGTAAGTTCAGTAATTGCACTCAATACTTGGTCTGGGCTTCTTTTGCATCAATTACTGCATCAACGCAGCGTGGCATAGAGGCGATCACCCTGTGGCACTGCTGAGGTGTTATAGAAGCCCAGGTTGCTTTGATAGCAGCCTTCAGCAGCATTGTTGGGTCTGGTGTCTTTCATCTTCTCTATGGGGTTAAGGTCAGGCGAGTTTGCTGGCCAATCAAGCACAGTGATACTGTTATTTTTACACCAGGCACTGGTACTTTTGGCAGTGTGGACAGGTGCCAAGTCCTGCTGGAGAAAGAAATTTCCAGCTCCAAAAAGCAGAGGGAAGCATGAAGTGCTCTAAAATTTCTTGGTAGATGGCTGCACTGACTTTGGTCTTGACAAAACACAGTGGACCTACACCAGCAGATGACATGGCTCCCCAAACCATCACTCATTGTGGAAACTTCACACTAGACCTCAAGCAGCTTGGATTGTGTGCCTCTCCACTCTTAGTTCAGACTTTGGGACCTAGATTTCCAAATTAAATGCAAAATTTACTTTAATCTGAAAAACAACACCTTGGACCACTGAGCAACAGGCCAGTTCTTTTCCTCCTTGGCTCAGGTAAGACACTTCTGGCATTGCCTTTTGGGCATGAGTGGCTTGACACAAGGAATGCGACACTTGTAGCCTGTGTCCTGGATAGGTCTGTGTGTGTTGGCTATTGAAGCAATGACTCCAGCAGCATTCCTCTCCTTGTGAATCTCCCCCAATTTTTTCAATGGCCTTTTCTTAATCCTTTCAAGGCTGCGGTTATCCTGGTTCCTTGTGCACCTTTTTCTACCACACTTTTTCCTTCCACTCAACCTTCCATTAATATGTTTGGATACAGCACTCTGAACAGCCAGCTTCTTTAGCAATTACTTTTTGTGGCCTACCCTCCTTGTGGAGTATGGCAATGACTACCTTCTGGACATCTGTCAAATCAGCAGTCTTCCCCATGATTGTCGAACCTACTGAAACAGACTAAGGGACATTTTTAAATGCTTAGGAAGCCTTTGCAGGTGTGTTTTTTTAATTATTCTAATTTACTGAGATAATGACTTTTGGGCTTTCATTGGCTGTAAGCCATAATCATCAACGTTAACAGAAATAAACAATTGAAATAGATCACTCTGTTTGTAATGACTCTATATAATATATGTTAGGGGTCGAGTTCCCGCCTCTGCACAGGGGGAATCTCGGGCCATCTCCGCTGTGGTCTCCCATTCTCCTCCTGCCGCAGTGGAGCCTGCTCAGCGGAGACGTTGGTCCCAGCGTCTCGCTCAGTCTGACTCTGTACAAAGAGTTACTGCTGCTTTTCCTGCTTCTGCCATTGAAGTCAGTGCTGGGCAGCGGCGAGCAGACACTTCTGGGACTAAGTCCTGCTTTTCTCGTTCTGAGCATGCCCAGAGTAAGATCTCTCAGTGGAGATCGAGGGTCACATGATCAGATACTGCAGCTAAGGCCATTGGTCCTTCAGGAAGGTCCTGTAGGTGCTCACACTCTGTGGCAGCCTCTCATTGGTCCTTCTAGGAAGGTCCTGTACGTGCTGCAACTATTTAAGGCTCGCATGACCGCACGGCCATGCGCTAGTATTGTTCTATGTTATGTGCTTTGCGCCAGTGTGGTCATGTGAGTTTGTGTTCAGGGACCCGGCTGAAATAAGCCCCTAGAATGCTGGCACCTCCGGTGAGGAGTTTGTGTGCATGCATGACCACTGACTGCTCTCAGTTGGGTAGTTAGCCTGTGCCACTGTGAAGTCTAACAGGGCGCAGTGCTTTGAGTTTCGGCTACTCTGTGAAGTAACAGAGTTAGCGCATACCGCCTTATAGTTTCTCCTGCACGGTGGACCCCGAGCTGCGAACGCATTTATTAGAATAAAACCTCTATATTTACCCGGTGCGTTCCGCTAGCCCTAACAATATATGAGTTTCACTTTTTGTTTTGAAGCACTGAAATAAATTAACTTTTTGATGATATTCTAATTTTGTAAGAAGCACCTGTACCCTTGAAACTAGTTCTGTCACAGCCTTGAAACAGATGGTGCTAGGAGGACTTCTTTTGACAGACCAGGTTGTCAGATGGGAAGAAGAGCAATATTTCTTGTGTGTTTTTTGTAGCGGCTGCTGCTCCTTCCACGTACAGACATACTCATATCTTTTCAGACTTAGAAAAATTTTGGTTTCCAGAGTTAACTGCTTCATTGGGTTCATTGTTTTTAGATCTTTCCGTCAGATATTTCTTTCTTCCTTTATTTAGATAATTTTATGATGAAGTACAATTATAACAATTATAAGACTCAAAAATTCGAATCAGCAGATACTGAGAACCAGGATTAACACATATAACTAGATATAGTAAAGCCCATCTAGACAAAATGATAATCCTAGAAAAAAACATTTCTTAGAACATTTGTTCCTAATTTATCTGCCAGCGTAATATTCCAGGTATCCCATAAATACCCACACATGTAAATAGGCTAATAACTTAAGTGAACGCTGATTGATTCGTATACAATCAGTCAATGATCATTTTATGGGCTGAAATCATCTTATCAAAATAGGAATGAAGTGGTGCTGTGCAATGTATATATACGGAGTAAGAGCTGATACTGAGAATAACCCTCAGTACATAGGACAGGAGAAGTGTTTCTATATATATTAATATAAGTTCAGTGTCCGTCTTCCATGCTCTAAAGTTCATCTGACTTGATAGGTGGAGAACAAAGAAATGTAAGTGAATGAGTACAGCTGATACACCCTCACAGTTACTCACTGCCATGCCAGTATTACTGCTTCTTCTACGTGACTGGAGTCTGAAAATCATGGGAAGTGCTGGGGGCCAGTGGAAAGAAAAGCTTGCTTAAAGGGAACCTATCACCCCGTTTTTTTCGGTATGAGATAAAAATACTGTTAAATAGGGCCTGAGCTGTGCATTACAATAGTGTAGTTTGTGGACCCCGATTCCCCACCTATGCTGCCGAAATACGTTACCAAAGTAGTCATTTTCGCCTGTCAATCAGGCTGGTCAGGTCGGATGGGCGTGGCTTCTTCCCCCAGATATTGCGTAGTTTTCCGTTGGTGGCGTAGTGGTGTGCGCATGTCCAACGTCCCCAATCCTGCACGGGGGGGTGAAAATAGCAGCGATGTCCGTTATTCCATTGGTGGTCGGTGGGCGCGGCCATCTTCCTTTGGCCGCGCGTGCGCAGAAGCGGCGCTCTGCTGGCCGCGGCTTCAGGAAAATGGCCGCCGCGATCTCCATCTGCGCACGCGCGGCATCCCGCGGCCATTTTCCTGAAGCCGCGGCCAGCAGAGCGCCGCTTCTGCGCACGCGCGGCCAAAGGAAGATGGCCGCGCCCACCGACCACCAATGGAATAACGGACATCGCTGCTATTTTCACCCCCCCGTGCAGGATTGGGGACCTTGGACATGCGCACACCACTACGCCACCAACGGAAAACTACGCAATATCTGGGGGAAGAAGCCACGCCCATCCGACCTGACCAGCCTGATTGACAGGCGAAAATGACTACTTTGGTAACGTATTTCGGCAGCATAGGTGGGGAATCGGGGTCCACAAACTACACTATTGTAATGCACAGCTCAGGCCCTATTTAACAGTATTTTTATCTCATACCGAAAAAAACGGGGTGATAGGTTCCCTTTAAGTGGAATTTACTCCTCCTAATTGTGCATCTCATGGCTCCTTATGTTTTGTCTGAGTTTCCACTACTCATGTCAGCCTTTGTCACATGCATTGTCCAAAAGTAGTTAATTGAAACTGCAAAATTGAGGAAAAAAAGATGTGGCACTCACCGGTCGGAATGAATGTGAAAAAGTCCTTAATTCCATTCCTTTGGATTAGGACTAAAACATGATGTGCAGGTTACAGAGACATGCCGGGAGAAGCAGAAAGGTTGACAACCGTTTTGGGTAACCTCTGCTATTCCTAGAGTTTTGAGTCCAGTGGACGGTCCTATCAGTGACTGACAGCTGTCTATGTATAAGCGTGCATAGAAAAGGGGCTGTCAGTTACTGATAGGTCCGTCCACTGGACACAAAACCCTAGAAGGAGCAGAAGTTTAAATGATGAAAACACAATTTATACTGACTATTTTCTCACAAATCTATACATCAGTCTGCTCAGCTCCCCCTGCTCTATATCATGGTGCTTGCAGTTTAAACTGCATTTTCATGGTGACAGATTCCCTTTAAATATTTTATTACATTCCAAAAAATCCTCTTAGATTCTGGTGTGTCGATGAACTGAGGATGTGGTTTATAAGGCAGACTATCTCCATGTGATTTTATTTTTGTGGTTGCTCCAGAATAATATCATTCATTCAGGTTTCTTCTTATGATCAGCGCATAGTTCGGGTTTTCTATATAGAGCTGTATGAGGGACAGGCTAGACAGAGTGGGGCTGGATATCGTACAATTGATTTATCCAAGTCACTGCAGGGACTTCTAATAAAGAAGAACATATTTAGTGAAACAGTTGTTTCAAAATAGTAAACCTATTTAACCTAAATTTTTGTCCCATATCCCCCTACCAATTTGTAAACAAAGGGTATAGAAACATACACTGCTCAAAAAAAATAAAGGGAACACTAAAATACCATTTTCTAGATATCACTGCATTAAATATTCCAGTTGCAAATCTTTATTTATTACATAGTGGAATGTGTTGAGAACAATAAAGTATAAAAATGATCAATATAAATAAAAATGAATATCACATGGAGGTCTGGATTTGGAATGATATTCAAAATCAAAGTGGAAAATCAAAATACAGACCGATCCAACTCCAGTGGAAATATCTCAAGACAAGGAATCGAAGCTAAGTAGTGTGTGTGGCCTCCATGTGCCTTTATGAACTCCCTACAGCGCCTGGGCATGGTGAGGCTGTGGATGTTCCACTGAGGGATCCCCTTCAAGACCGGGATTAGAACATCAGTCAACTCCTGAACAGTCTGTGGTGCATCGTAGCATTGCTGAATGGAGCGAGACATGATGTTCCAGATGTGCTTGTTTGGATTCAGGTCTGGGGAACGGGCAGGCCACTCCAAAGTATCAGTCTTTTCATCATGTAGGAACTGCTGACACATTTCAGCCACATGAGGCCTAGCATTGTCATCGATCAGAAGGAACCTAGGGCCCAGTACACCTGCATATGGTCTCACAATGGGTCTGAGGCTCTCATCCCAGTACCTAATGGCAGTCAAGGTACCTCTGGCTAGCACATGGAGACCCTCCAAAGAAATGCCTACCTGCACCATTACTGACCCACTGCCAAACCGGCCATGCTGGAGGATGTTGCAGGCAGCAGAAAAACGTTCTCCAGGGTGTCTCCAGACTGTCACGTCTGTCACATGTGCTCTGTGTGAACCTGCTCTCATCCGTGAAGAGCACAGGGTGCCAATGTCAAATATGCCAATTTTGGTGTTCTCTGGCAAATACCCATCGCCCTGCACGGTGTTGGGCTGTAAGCACATCACCACTTGTAGACATCAGACCCTCACACCTCCCTCATGGAGTCTGTTTCTGACAGTTTGAGTAGACATGTTAGTGTCCTGCTAGAGGTCATTTTGCAGGGCTCTGGCACTGCTTCTCTAGTTCCTCCTTGCACAAAGGAGGAGGTGGAAGCAGCCCTACTGCTGTGTTGTTGCCCTCCTACAGCCCCCACCACATCTCTGGGTGTACTTGGAGTGCCCCCAGATGCAGGGCCGCGGGATACTCGGTACCGGGCTTCTCTGTCTCAGTTCTGGGGTTGTTACGGTGGCTAGACCCGGTCCGTGACCCTGCTAAGTGGTGTCCAATGAAAGTTGTAAGTGGTGGTGCGTGGTGCAGGTCGCGATGAATAACGAGGACACAGGGTTGCAGTCTCTTTACCTCTTTACTGAAGGCTTCAAGGTCCTCAATCCAGAGTACGGTTAACAGGGCTGTCTGAGACCGGCCGGTCCGATGGCACCTCCAGAGTTCCCTTTGCAGGTGGAAATCTGTGCCTACCTTCTAGTGCCTGTGTGTTGTAGTACTTCCCTGCTGAGCACCACGGGATAGTCCTCACAACTGTTGTGTCTGTTTCTGATGTTCTTTCCCACAACTTATGTCTATTCTGATGTTCTTCTCCGTCCCCCAGATGATATGGATAGGACGCACCCGTATGACGGGTAGGCCTGGAGTTCTTCCAGGACCCCAGTGACGCCCCTCTCCCACAGTTGCCCCCGATGTCTGCTTAGGTGATTTAGGTGAGACAGCCAACCTATAATTAACTGTCCTGCCGTTGGTTTGAAGTAATGCTTGGAGCTCAATACTTCCTCGGCGTTCCGGCCACCGGCTACGCGCCTCAATAGGATGTTGCCTCGATCTTACAGCACGACTCCTACTGGTGTTATCTCCTTTTTGCTTTGATTTCGTTTCTCACTCTCCACAATAAACCTCGCTTCTTGTCCTTTCTTGAGATACCGCCGCGATGTAGTGCAGGCGCGGTTCCTTAACGTTCTTTCCTGTTTGCTAGGCCTCTGTCAGGATCCCACCCCTGACAGGGACCCCCCTGAATCTTCCCCTGCAACACCCTCTGCCACAGGATGTTGCCCGGTTCCAACCCAGTTAGCTTCTGTTCTAACTTCCTATCTAACCCCCAGTTTTACCAGATTGTGAGGAGTAGCCTAATACATAGCGCCCTTTGCTCCCCCTGGAGGCCAGACTATGAAGTGTATTGGTGTCTGTGATACCTGGTCAGATGAACTCCTTCAGTGCCATCAGACGTACCATCACTCCCCTTAGCGGCGGAGCATCAGTACTGCAACGACCAGGACTCTGGGGCACTGCACTCCACCCGGTTAAATCCAGTACTCCCAGACTGGGAAGAAAACAACAATACATGTCAGCAAAAGACATACAAATTTTGAAATGCAATAAACAAGTAATAAGTGGAAATAACAGTGCTTCCCTTTATGGGAGGTGAGGACTCTTGAACGTTATAAACATGGTTAAATATCTTAAATAACACGCTATAAATAACTTCTATTACCCAGCCGGGTATTCTACTGAGTGCAAATGCTGAACAATAATTTAACTTTGCCTCTAAGGACGTGTAAGCTGAATCCACTAAAGGCCTATGGTAAAACTCCTAAAATATAAATTAACTTTTCTTCATTTTTCTCTTCTAAGTGCAATATTCTCTTTTTATTCTCTGATTTGTCTTATGCAGGACCGCCTGTCTATCTGCCCAGGCCTACTGCCTCTTTCTTAGTACAGGATCACTGAGCCATCTCTTTATGGCTCCTAGGAGGACTCACCCACTAACCCCTACGGGTTCACTTTCCTGTCCTCATTCTCTAGCACATTATTAAACAGTTTCTATAATTAACTAACTGGCTACATATAACTTTTCTATGTAAAACATTATTTCTATTTACTCTCCTTTAAAGCAACATTATAAATTGAATGCAACTGGTGAACATTCCCTTTAAGAGGGAACCAAGTCTCTTTGAGGTAGTGCAACTACTCATGTTGCAAGTCCGTGTAAGGCAGGAACTCCAATGCGGTTTCCAGGAACAGTTTCTTCGCAAAGAGTTCTCTTTCTTGTAAAACCAGAAGGGGGCACCCTTAAGAGGGTGCGAACTATTTACAGAGCAGTTTGTGAACCATTCACCGTCCATGATTCGGTAGTCTTTAAAACAGTGGTAAACAAAACAAAAAGGCAAAATAGGGATCCCAGGTCAACTAAGGGATCCCTTTAAGAGATAACCCTGGTCGGGTTATAGCAGCAGAAAAACACAAAAAGACGAACAGTTAACTATCTACATTTGCAGAACTTTAGAACTCATTCTGACTGATCAGGAGGTGGCCTCCTTCCGGGCTTCACCTGGCAAACGGCCACGGTGGTATAGGGAGGCCCGATCCCCGTCCAGGCAGCGACAGCACCCCTCTCTGGGCCGCCCTCCTCAACCGAGAGCGAGCGCGCCCCATAGATACACGGTGAGTCGGGATATCCTGGGGTTCCGCGGTGGTGGGTTCCGTTACCTTTTCCACAGGGGATTCGTCCTCCGAGGTCCCAGCAGCAGCCTGGAGGGTGACACACCGCTGAACGCCCCGAGCCGTCCAGCCGACCTCCCTCCTCCAACGGGTATAGGTCACTGTGTCTCCGGGCTCCAAGTCGCGGTTCTTATCATATCTTCCACCGCAGGGCTCCACTTCCCTCCGGTCAACGCGGACCTGCAGCGGCTCTCCAATCTCCTGGATAACTCCCCTTCCTTCCAGGGAGTTAAAGAAAACCACCACTCCCCAGTGTGACGGTGGAACCTTCTCAGCATCCGTCAGGTTGATCTGGGCCGCAGGTTGGGGTCTATTCCTCCACGCTGTCATCAGGCACCGCAGGTATTCTGCCTCCGGCAGGATTCTCAGGCCCTGCGCCTGCAGCTCACACTCTGCCGCGGCCGGGATGGAGAGAGCGGGGGACACCGGAGTTAGGCGGACCTCCGTGGTCTGGCCTAGCCGGGAGGTCACACGATCGTCGGCCTCCCGGCGGCGTGCCATCCACCTGGCCTCAGCTGCAGTCACACACTCCTCGGATGGCGGCCAGTTGGGTCTGCCCAGCGGTAACTCCGTGAGGGCCAGTCCCTGCAGCGATGGCGAATCTGGGGCTGTGATGGGTAGAACAGCCTCATGCTGGGTCGGGTCGTCCCCATGCGGTGCTTCCGACATCGCCATCTTTGCCTCCTCCTCAGTGCCTCCTTCCCACGCTCTCTTTCGTGGGCGGCCCTGTCTCCATGGTCTCCACCCTCCAAAGAGGATCAGAAGGCGGACCTCAGCTGCTGACGGACATGTCCTCAGGACGCAGAAATACTTAGACTGGGCGGCCATTGTCTTTCGCGCTCTTCAGCTTGTCTACACCCACTTCCACGCCCTTCTTCTTCTGCGCTCCTCTTAGTGCTGTAATGGCGGCGATTTTGGCGGGAACTTTTGGCGGCAAGTGGCAATCCACAGTTTTTGCGATAAGTCACAGTTCAAGCACAATAAATCACAGTTCCAAGGCACACATGACCTGATTCTTCAGGCTTAAGTAGATCCTGTTCGTGATGCCAAGTTTGGAGCGCCCCCAGACGCAGGGCCGCGGGGTACTCGGTACCGGGCTTCTCTGTCTCAGTTCTGGGGTTGTTACGGTGGCTAGACCCGGTCCGTGACCCTGCTAAGGGGCGTCCAATGAAAGTTGTAAGTGGTGGTGCGTGGTGCAGGTCGCGATGAATAACGAGGACACAGGGTTGCAGTCTCTTTACCTCTTTACTGAAGGCTTCAAGGTCCTCAATCCAGAGTACGGTTAACAGGGCTGTCTGAGACCGGCCGGTCCGATGGCACCTCCAGAGTTCCCTTTGCAGGTGGAAATCTGTGCCTACCTTCTAGTGCCTGTGTGTTGTAGTACTTCCCTGCTGAGCACCACGGGATAGTCCTCACAACTGTTGTCTGTTTCTGATGTTCTTTCCCACAACTTATGTCTATTCTGATGTTCTTCTCCGTCCCCCAGATGATATGGATAGGACGCACCCGTATGACGGGTAGGCCTGGAGTTCTTCCGGGACCCTAGTGATGCCCCTCTCCCACAGTTGCCCCCTATGTCTGCTTAGGTGATTTAGGTGAGACAGCCAACCTATAATTAACTGTCCTGCCATTGGTTTGAAGTAGTGCTTGGAGCTCAATACTTCCTCGGCGTTCCGGCCACCGGCTACGCGCCTCAATAGGATGTTGCCTCGATCTTACAGGACGACTCCTACTGGTGTTATCTCCTTTTTGCTTTGATCTCGTTTCTCACGCTCCACAATAAACCTTGCTTCTTGTCCTTTCTTGAGATACCGCCGCGATGTAGTGCAGGCGCGGTTCCTTAACGTTCTTTCCTGTTCGCTAGGCCTCTGTCAGGATCCCACCCCTGACAGGGACCCCCCTGAATCTTCCCCTGCAACACCCTCTGCCAAAGGATGTTGCCCGGATCCAACCCAGTCAGCTTCTGTTCTAACTTTCTATCTAACCCCCAGTTTTACCAGATTGTGAGGAGTGGCCTAATACATAGCACCCTTTGCTCCCCCTGGAGGCCAGACTATGAAGTGTATTGGTGTCTGTGATACCTGGTCAGATGAACTTCTTCAGTGCCATCAGACGTACCATCACTCCCCTTAGCGGCGGAGCATCAGTACTGCAATGACCAGGACTCTGGGGCGCTGCATACTGGCCTGTCTCCTGGTATTTGCTCCATGCTCTGGACACTGTGCTGACAGACACAGCTAACCTTCTTGCTACAGCTCGCTTTAATGTGCCATCCTGGATGAGCTGTGCTATCTGAGCAACTTCTGCTTCATGCTACTGTACCTCTGGGGGTGAGAGCAATGACGAAATGCAAAAGTGACCAAAACAACAGCCAAAAAGGATGAGAACAGAGAAATGGTCTGTGGTCCCCCTCTGCAGAACCACTCCTTTATAGGGGTTTTCTTGCTAATTGCATATCATTTCTACATGTTGTCTGTTCTATTTTCACAACAGCAGGATAAATTGATTCACAATCAGTGTTGCTTCATAGCTGGACAGGTTGATTTCCCAGAAGTGTTATTGACTTGGAGTTACATTTTGTTGTTTCAGTGTTCCCTTTATTTTTTGGGGCAGTGTTTATTGCTCCCAGAGACTCTTCTATAAACTTCCTTATTTCAGTTGATGTTGCTTGATGTAACCCTCTGAAATAATATTTTTGGATACATTTAATTTACATTTACATTTAATTATAAATCTGTGCACAGGCGTCCAGCTGCTTTGGTTTTTTGAGAGTTAAAGTAGAGTTTGCATTGAAGCATTTTTTTTATGGTTGTCATTAATTAAATCCCCCTACCTTTCTACCATTTGTAAATGAGCAAATGTCTGCCGAATCAAACTACACATAGTCTACATTTGTAGTCTGTAACAATGGAGACACATCAAGACTTTGGCAAAACTTATTTTTTTAAGCCATGCCATAATAAACTTGGTTGAAACAATTGTCCTTAAGTTCTCCACATTATGTGTAGATATTAATTTTGGAGACTTCGACATTAACATTGTTTATGAATTTATTGTAGATCTGGAGTATGAAGCAAGATGTGTGTGTACATGACCTGCAGGCCCATAATAAAGAAATTTACACAATCAAGTGGAGTCCGACGGGTCCTGGAACCAGCAATCCAAACGCAAACATAATGTTAGCAAGGTAAAACACAGAAGCGATTGCGGTTTTTCCCCATACTGACAATCTATATTCTGTGCATATTTATACTGATTGTCTTTGCAATATACAGTTTATACTTTGGCTTTCTGTGCAATTATAGATCTGGTTTAAGTAGCAACCTGACATGACTTATATATTATTATGACTTTTCTGCGATTAATAATACATGATTGTTCAGCAAAATTCAGCTTGTTGTCCTATTTGGTTACAGCGCATCATTTGATTCAACAGTCCGGCTTTGGGATGTTGAGAGAGGCGTTTGCATTCACACATTAACCAAACATCAAGAACCTGTCTATAGCGTAGCCTTTAGTCCTGATGGAAAGTATCTGGCCAGCGGCTCATTTGACAAATGCGTACATATATGGAACACTCAGGTAGGTTTAATGTTAGGAAATGTTGAGACCATGTTTTTCTATTATTTTTTTGGGAGCCCATTGGTGATGGATACCACTTTATGGCATTTATCAAAGGCATTTATTTTAACATACATGTGCTGAGCTTATTAATAGTCTTAGCAGATGTATTTAAAGAAACAACATTATAGCCTACAGATGACATACACACGAGGTCAAAATTGTTGGTACCCCTCGTTTAATGACAGACAAACTCACAATGGTCACAGAAATAATTTGAATCTGACAAAAGTAATAATAAATCAAAAATCTATGAAAATTAACAAATGAAAGTCAGACATTGCTTTTCAACCATGGTTCCACAGAATTAAAAAAAAATAAAACTCATGAAATAGGCCTAGACAAAATGATGGTACCCCTGAAAATAATGTGATAAAAGGGACATGTTAAATCAAGGTGTGTCCACTAACTAGCATCACAGGTGTCTACAATCTTGGAATCAGTGAGTGGGCCTGTATATAGGGCTATAGATACTCACTGTGCTGTTTGGTGACATGGTATTTATCACACTCAACATGGACCAGAGGAAGCGAAGGAACGAGTTGTCTCAGGAGATTAGAAAGAAAATTATATACAAACATGTTAAAGGTAAAAGTTATAAGACCATCTCCAAGCAGCTTGATGTTCCTGTGACTACGGTTACATATATTATTTTATTATATTTTATTTATATTATTTTATTATGATTTTATTTATATGATCCTTGGGATTGTAGCCAACCTCCCTGGTCGTGACCGCAGGAGGAAAATTGATGACAAATCAAAGAGATGGATAATATGAATGGTAACAAAAGAGCCCAGAAAAACTTCTAAACAGATTGAAGGTGAACTTCCAGCTCAAGGAACATCAGTGTCAGATCGCACCATCCATCCTTGTATGAGCCAAAGTGGACATCATGGGAGACGACCAAGGAGGACACCATTGTTGAAAAAAAATCATAAAAAAGCCAGAATGAAATTTGCCAAACTACATGTTGAAAAGCCACAAAGCTTCTGGGAGAATGTCATATGAACAGATGAGATAAAAATGGAACTTTTTGGCAAGGCACATCAGCTCTATGTTCACAGACAGAAAAATGAAGCATATCAAGAAAATAATACTGTTCCTACTGTGAAACATGGAGGAGGCTCTGTTATGTTCTGGGGCTGCTTTTGCTGCATCTTGCACAGGGTGTCTAGAATCTCTGCAGAGTACAATGAAATCTCAAAACTATCAGGGGATTATAGTGAGAAATGTGCTGCCCAGTGTCAGAAAGCTTGGTCTCAGTCACAGGTCATTGGTCTTGCAACAGGATAATGACCCAAAGCACACAGCTAAAAACACCCAAGAATGGCTCAGAGGAAAACATTGGACTATTCTGAAGTGGCCTTCTATGGGCCCTGACCTAAATCCTATTGAGCATCTTTGGAAAGAGCTGAAACATGCCATCTGGAAATGCAACCTTCAAACACAAGACAACTGGAACAGTTTGCTCTTGAGGAGTGGGCCAAAATTCCTGTCGAGAGGTGCAGAAGTCTCATTGACAGTTACAGGGATTGTTTAATTGCAGTGATTGCCTCAAAAGGTTGTGCAAAAAAATATTAAGTTAAGGGTACCAACATTTCTGTCCTGGCCTATTTCATGAGTTTTATTTTTCTTAAAATTCTGTGGAAGCATAGTTGAAAAGCAAGGTCTGACTTTCATTTGTTAATTTTCATAGATTTTTTTATTATTATTACTTTTGTCAGATTCAAGTTATTTCTGTGACCATTGTGGTTTTTTTCTGTCATTAAACGAGGGGTACCAACAATTTTGACCACGTGTTTATGCCACTGTTAGGGCGCGTTCAGACATCAGTTTAGCTCATAACTAATAACTATCTCTGTGTTCTACATTGGGCTGTTTAGATATCCAATTTTTATCTCAGACTGAGTGGTCTGTTTAAAAAAATTTAACCATGTCCAATTTTGATCCAAGAGTCAGATCAAAATCGGCAATGGTAGGCTAAGGGTACGTGAAAAAATCAAACCTCTTCACCCTCAGGGTCTTTGTAGTCTTCAACCTTCTCCACTTCTTCACCCATGGCGCTATCAACTATCCGCTCATCCTCAACAAGAGTCAGTTGGATCACTTCTTTGCGGCCCTTGCTACTTCAGCGATGGGAGGATTTGCCATCCTTGTTGGGCCCTTCCTTCCTGTCGGTTCGAAAAGTCACCATCAACCCCGGAGTCTGTGTCACACCCCACAGTATGGTGAACCCTCCGGTTGCTCTCTAACTGGGAGTCAGCTTTTAGCTTCCCCATCACTCCCAGTTATACCATGATACACTACAGGTGATGTCTGGTTAGTACGTTGGGCAAACACATACCTTCCTCCGGTCATTCCTCCGTCTGAACCGTCAATGTTGAGAGGTGTAAGTGGCGTAATGTACCCATCCCCATCAGCATAAAGCACTTCATCCTCCTGCTGTAGAGGAGCTCCCTTCTCCCACAAATCCGGGAACAGCCTAGAGTCCCGGCCTACTACCACTGGATATGATAAGTTCGGGACTACCACAACATCATGGCTGGCAATGACATTGGCTGTGTCAAGGATCACCCTGGACACGGGATAGTCTTTAATGTCCCCATGGATGCAAATGACCCAGATCTTCCTTTTGGGTAGTATGTATACATTTGGCACAGCCCCACTAGAGTCACCAAGCTCCCAGAATCGATCAGTCCAACCACGCCCTCTGCATCAATCTGCAGGGCACACTCACATAGCCCCATGCCAAGTAAGTAGTTCATATGGCAGACTGGGCACATAGTACACTTGTCCCTGGCAACAGTCTGTCTGCACCACCCGTTTTGGGATTCTCTGCTCCCTTTTGGGCACCTATCCCCTTTTGAGACTCCACCCCCTTTTGGGCAACCACCCCCTTTTGGGCAACCACCCCTTTTGGGATTCTGTCCCATTTTGGGCAACTACCCTTTTTCGGATACTGCCCCTTTTGGGACCCTGCCCCCTTTTGGGCAACTACCCCCTTTTGGGATACCACCCCCTTTTGGAACACTGCCCCCTTTTGGGCAACTACCCCTTTTTTTGATAACGCCCCTTTTGGAACTCTGCCCCCTTTTGAGTAACTACCCCTTTTGGGATACTGCCCCTTTTTGGGACTCCTGCAGATGCCCACGGATCATAGAGTGATAGAACTCCTCCAAAGCATCCCTGCAAACCGCTTCACAAATGGCTGCTTCGCCTTCCATGGCAGTCACTGGGCCTCCTGGGACTGCACACCGATCCACACCATGCATTTTGCACAGCTCCTTCTGTGGTCACTCCAGGTCCTGGCACGCTTCTCCGAGCCACAGCAAATCTGGGTTGAGGCTGTTGAAACCTTTGTAACCCCACCGAACTTTACTCTTCATGGCCTCCACTGAGCCGCATCCAGATGCCTGCTTCCGCATGTGCTGTTACAGTGATATCATTGCCCCTAGCAACCAGGCTGCATTGCTGCAGAATTCAGAAGACATGCACCTCGTCCATTGCCAAAGGAACCGAGTTTGTAGGCCTCATGTGTTGCCCCTAGCAACAAGGCTACAAGAGTGCCCTTAGCAGTCTCCACCACATGTGACGTAGCTATCACTAGCGGGGTGGGGTATACTCACATGGCAGCGATATTTGAACACACAGAAGCAGATTCTCTTTTAAACAAGTCCAAAACAACAGGTTTATTATAGCCTCATAAACTACTCTATAAGCCCTGGTAGGCATGTGAACAACCCAGAACCCAAAAACAGTCTATTCCAGTCTGGTTCCATTGACACAGCACCAATGCCTGATGTCGGTCAGGACACCATGCCCCAGGCTCTGGATTACCTGGCTAACAGTACCTCAGGTTTCCAGCCTGGCTTCCTCTGGCTCCTGTCCGTAGTCCAGATCCTTGGTGTCTTCTGGACCTTCAGGAGCTCCAGCCATCTTCAGTCTCACACATGGATATTCTCCATGTGGTGCAACCAGGAAGACACATAGGACCTTCCTGTCATCATAGGAGCACACCCCTTGGGAGGTATGTGGTTAACCAGTCCGGCACATCACTTTCTGGTTAACCCAGAAATCTGAGATGTCTTTTTTCTAAGCTAAACAAGCCCATCTTTTCCAACCTCTCATCATATGACACGCCTTCCATCCCCTGTAATAATCTAGTTGACTGACTTTGAACTGATTCTAATGTCTGAATATCTTTTTTAAAATATGAAGCCCAAAACTTGAAAACTTGATCCCATATTTTAGGTGTGGCCTCACAAGTGATTTAAAGAGGGGTAACAATTTGTTGGGTTCGCAGGATTTTATCTATCTTTTTATGCACCCTAAAATCTTGTTTGCTTTTGCAGCTGCTGCTTGACATTGAGTACTGCTACTCAGCATACTTGTAGCCACAATACTCAAGTCCTTCTCCTGCAGCAGCAGGAGTTTATACCATTAGAGTCTATTGCAGCAGATGAGACAGCAAGCAGAGGTGGGAAGTTATACCATTAGAGTCTATTGCAGCAGATGAGACAGCAAGCAGAGGTGGGAAGTTATACCATTAGAGTCTATTGCAGCAGATGAGACAGCAATCAGTATATTCTCACCTTTCGGCGCCGCGATGCCGCTACGTCATCATCTCGCGAGACTGCAATGCATTCTTGGGACCGGAGCGTCGCGCGGAGCATTGCTAAACACCAGGCCTTGATCCGGGGGCCGCCGGAAGGTGAGTGTATAACTATTTTTTATTTTAATTCTTTTTTTAACAGTGATATGGTGCCCACATTGCTATATACTACGTGGGCTGTGTTAGATAATACGTGGGCTGTGTTATATACTGCATGGGCTGTGTTATATACTGCATGGGCTGTGTTATATACTACGTCTCTGTGCTATACACTATGTGGGCTGTGCTATATACTACGTGGCTGTGCAATATATTACGTGGTTGGCCAATATACTACGTGGCTGTGCTATATACTACATGGGCTGTGCTATATACTACGTTGGCTGTGCTATATACTATGTGGGCTGTGCTATATACTACGTGGCTGTGTTATATACCATGTGAGCTGTGCTATATACTATGTTGCTGTGTTATATACTACGTGGGCTGTGCAATATACTACGTGGGTTGTGCTATATACTGCGTGGGTTGTGCTATATACTATGTGGGCTGTGCTATATACTATGTGGCTCTGTTATATACTACATGGGCTGTGCTATATACTATGGGGCTGTGCAATATACATGGCTGGGCAATATACTACATGGCTGTGCTACATACTACATGGCTGTGTTATATACTACATGGCCTGTGTTATATACTATGTGGGCTGCGTTAAATACTGCATGGGCTGTGTTATATACTGCGTGGGCTGTGCTATATACTACGTGGGCTGTGCTATAAACTATGTGGATGTGCAATATACCACGTGGGCTGTGCTATATACTACATGGCTGTGCAATATACGTGGCTGGGCAATATACGTGGCTGGGCAATATACCCGGCCGGCCGAATCCTGTGTATAAATTGCATTATTCTGAAAACTTCATAAAAAAACTACATACATATTCGATAATACCCGATGCGTTAGAATTGGGCCACCATCTAGTAAGAAAATAAAACAGTAACAGGTCTACTACAGTACCCCCTCTAGCTACACCCCTGCTGGAAAAGCAAAAATCATATTAATAATGCTTCAGCTTATTGGTACCCTGTAACATTAAAAATTGCAGTACATGTTCAGAAATTTCAAGTGGTTTTTTTTTTGTTTACCAACAATACTATACCAGAGAATTGCACTCTCCATGATACAATCAATGTAGGATGGGCCTGTACATTTCTCAAATCCTTCATGTGCAATGGTTTTCATTCTGTCTTCAACCTTGCGGATACCATGAACTTGAAGGGTCTATGTCATGATCAACCGATATCCGCAGGATAGTTGTGACCTCCATAGATTGCGAGAATGGTGGTCATGTGTCCTCATTTGTATAGAATGGTTGTGCACATGTGTGGCCATCTCTGCATGGTCACATATCATCACTATCGCTCCCATAGAAGTAAAAGGAGCAGTGGCCACACTTACAAACTCCTAGTCCATTCATATTAGAAACACATATTCTAGCGATCAAAGGGGTCTCAACTCCCACTGCTCATACATTTATCACCTATGCTGTGGATCAGTAATACATGTTCTTCTGGGATAACCTCTTCTAACCTGACTTGAATCATTATCCTGTTAGTGTCTAGGGTGTCTATGGGTGGGTCTATGACAATCTCAGGGGAACAATATATGTCACAATTATTATATAAACCAGAATAAATGTGGTATCAAATCTCATTGAAGTGTAAAATGCCTGTTCAGTAAATCAAAGGGTAAATCATCATATCTCTGTATTTTTGATTGGCAGAATGGCTCTTTAGTTCACAGCTACAGGGGGACAGGAGGAATATTTGAAGTTTGTTGGAACGCTAGAGGTGACAAAGTAGGGGCAAGTGCATCCGATGGATCAGTGAGTATTTCTGATTCCTCTTGTTTGAATTGTTGAATAATGTACTGCTGTGTAATGTCTTCTACAGTTTGTACATTTTCCATTCTTATTTGTAAAGTGCTACACAATGTTGATGCTATAGAAATAAATCATTATCATTATTATTATTATTATTATTAATGATGGATGTATACAAAGAAACTTTATGCAATGGTGACAAAATACACAAATAATAAAGCAGAATTAGACATTGCGTGTAGTCTGTGTATTGCAGTCTGTATACGGACTAGGAAACACAAATGTCTGAATTCAGCAAATGGATATGGGATCTGCTTTAAAAATAATCGAAGAAAATAATTCAAGAAATGCCCATGGCTAGTGTCTTCATTCCAGAAGGCAGCACGGTGGTTCAGTCGATAGTACTGTTGCTTTGCAGCATTGGGGTCTTTAGCTGAAATCCCACCAGGGACAACATCTGCAAGGAGTTTGTATGTTCTCCCTGTGTTTGTTGAGAGCCCGCTAGGACCGTGGGGTACTCGATGCTGGGTCCGGTGGGCTTTAAAATGGTAGTCATGCTGGCAGTGACCCGGTCCGTGGCCCTGGGCATTCAAGTTAAAGGGAAGGTCTTTAAAGGGGTCTTCTTGAAAAAAATAATGAATGTTCGTGATGCCACCTGTGATATTTGGTCAGGGATGATCGACACTGCTTAAAGGGGTCCACTGGGGATGATGTTATTGCAGCAGGGATGGTATGGCTTCCCACAGGTGAAGCTTAGTCCCCAGGGCTCCCAGTGTAGTAGACAAAGATGACAGACGGTGTAGTGCCGGAAAGAATTGAAGGACACAAGGTTGCAGTCTCTTTACCTTTTACTGGTAGTATGCAGCCACAGTCCAGGGCACAGATCACAGGTAATGGTGAGGTCCGGCCAGCCTGGAAGCAATTCGGAATCCCCCTAGCCAGGTGGGGTTGGAAGCCTTCCTTATTGCGCTGTGTTGTAGTCCCTTGCTGCCTAAGGCTTCACACAAGGTCCTCGCTTTCTCTCTCTGTCCTAATAGTAGGACAATATCAGTATGGCAGGTAACTCAAGCCTTTTTACAGGTGTCCTACTTGCGGCAACTTCTGGCTCTATATGCTGCTGTGCCTTTGGATGTAATGGTGGACAGGCGACTTGAAATCTCCTGCCTGCAGGTTTCTGCCCTGGGGCATACAGTAACCCTCACAACCCCAGAATTTTGGCCTCTGGTTTCTTGCGCTGATTCTGGAGTGAGCCCTCTTGCAGCTCCACTCCCAGTATCTTTCCTCTCCTTTGCCTCTGCTCCCCTCACAGTCTCTCACAGATTGCTGTGTCAGGAGCTGCAGAACTACGTGTCTGCATGGCTCCAGCTCTCCTCTCAAACTGACTACCTAACTCCTCCTCCATCCAGAATACAGAAAGAAGCCACCCACAAGCTGGATCAGAGCTCTCCCTTCTGGCCTGGAGTCAGAACAGTGTTGTCTGTACATGCTACCTGTTAAAGGGATCTTCCTCACTTCCAGGCATGACATCACCCTCCCCATGAGGAAGGCAATACCACTGTAACAACCGGTTTCCGGGGGTGTTACATTTGCTTGGGTTTCCTCCGGGTTCTCCAGTTCCCCCCACACTACAAAAACATACTGATAGTATTTAGATTGTAAGCCCCAATGGGGACAGCGATAATAATGTCTATAAAGTGTTGCAGAATATGATGGCGCTACATAAGCAAAGCATGATAAATAAATAATTACATTAGTGGTAACCAAGGTCATCACTGAATGATATGGAACATGGCGCATATGATATCGCTATACAACCTTTTCATTTGGACAAGATTCTGATGGACTTCTGTTTTAAAGGACATGATTCTAAGCTTCTGTGTTATCATTGTCTGGTAATTAGATCTCCATTTTCCATTCTCCACCAAGGGAAGAGGGAATAATAAGTTAACACTGCATATGAATATTCAATACCTGCACATGAGCATGCTCAGTAAAGTGATAAAGTTATGCTTTATTCATAAAACACTTTGACGCCATCATATGATCTTTTATTCCAGGTGTGTGTTCTGGATCTGAGGAAGTGAAGCCGATAATCCAATATCCACGTTTAAATGGACCAGCGTTGAATGTGCACTGTCTGAAATCACAGATTCCGGTTCAGTACAAACCTGACCCAGTCAGAATGTGCGTCATAACCGAATCTCCCTAAAAGGCGAACACTTACGGATGTCCACAATTTTCATGGACCTATTTTATCAGACATCCATCAGAAGTTTGTGGTTTTCCAGCCAGGCTTACTGTATTTCAGCCTCAGAATTAGCAGGCCAATTTTTGGGATTGACAGAAATGTTTGGTTTTGAGTTGTTTGCCATGGCAAAACCTGTGCCAAAAAGGGTAAACATGGTGAAAGTCAAAATAGAAGGAAAAGGCTGCAATGAACCAAAAGGGAAAACCAATTTCTATTAATTTGTCTCATTTCAAACCTAATTTGAACACTAAAGTTTTCCCAAAGGACCTACAAAGACCAGTTTTTAATAAACGATCCACATGACTTTGTATGACACTTTCTATTTTCTAGACTACTTTTTGTTCCTTTCGTTACCTGTTCAGTGGTTTTCTACCAACTCAGAGTAGTGGATTAGGGGAAGATCCAAGGGTATGTAAGGAACTAATATTGCTATCAATTCAGCTTTTACTTTTGTTCAAGATCAATGTGACCTGCTGGCTAGTACCACACTTGAAGAAATGCTTAGCCTTGTTCTTTGCAGATATCTTTTTTCTGGTCACCACCTTCTTATAAGCTCCTAATAGGTTCAGTAATGGAGTGTCCAACATTGCTTTTTCATAGCAAAGTTCTCTCCTGCACTGAGGAGTTTTCCCCTCCACAGCTTAGCTTTTAAGGGCACTTTTCATGACACGGTGTCACATGCTTTTTATAAGAATGCAACGCCAAGAAAGCTTTTTACAAAAAGAAAGATGAACTTTTAAAGAGAAAGAACCCACTGTATTTTTTGAAAAGAAAAAATATTTTTTATGTTAAAAATCTTAATTCTAAAAATGAGAAAAATGAAAATGTTGGGATTGTCTAAGTCATACAAAAAAAAGTAAAAAATACAAGTTATATTAAAGACTTGGTACCCTTTTTGATTTGAGTTTTGGTCTTTAATTCAATTTCTGGCAATCTGTGGTCAAATAATATCTTTATGTTCACTATTATAGGGTCTTTGTTTTACTTTCCTTGTAAAGTACTTCTGCACATTAGCAAAGGAGGAAATCGTAGCCCTTATAACATTTTAAGGTGTATAGTGTATAGTGTATAGTGTATAGCCATAGTGCATAGTAGTGCTTATGTGTGTTTATTATGGATCTATTTTGATCCATATTTGTGTGTTTTGTCTGTAGTTATCAGATTATTAGGGATCACCCAGGGATATAAGGGACAGCCGTTGTTGAGCGGGGGTGCCATATCGCATATTTAGGGTGCCAACCTCCGCTGGTAGGAAGGATATTAGATTCTAGGGCCTATTAGGGCTAGGAGAGGCATAATATTTTTTTCAATTATTCATTTTTTCACTTTTAATAATTTTTTATTGTTATTTTTGGCATTTTTTTCATTTTTTCATACTTATGTTTTTTGGTATCACAAAAATTCCTTTTGCATAAGCATCTCTATATATAGGCTATATCCTTAATTCCTGGTATTTGAGCCCCTATAAGGATGTGTTTTATCTAGTTTTGTGGATTTTTGGTATTATACGGGATTATTAATAAAGATTAATGGTTTTAGGGGTAGGTTTTTTGTTTGGTAGGGTTGTTATATACTCCCCTGTAAGAAATTGGTTGGACAGTTGTACTTTTCCTTGGCTAATAAGGATGAACTTATATGGATATTCAAAAATATAATCTCAAATGTTCTATAATACTAAGTTTTGGGATAAAGCAGCGACAGAAATATTAAACATTTTATAAGTTTGCAATTTATTCAAGTGGCTAAAAGTTTAATTTTCTAAAAAAGTGACAATCAGTTTAAATGGTCTAAAACTAAAATCCGTGAATGATCTAGTTTAAATCGAATTTCCTTAAATTCTCGATTTCACGCAAGTTTGAACAGTTTAAGATTTGATTCACGGTTCGCAAAAAAAAACTTGACTGTCACCATTTCTCACACCATCTGAGGGCAGGCATCTTTTTGTGTGGCCATGTGGGCTTCTCCATAATGCCTTAAAGCTATGACATCTTGTGGATTATTATACATAGCACAATGATGGTCAGTACCTTGGCCATCACACACCAGAGGTTCCATCTCCAGAGTTACTGTGTAAGTCGCTTTCTTCTGCAGAGTGTAAGCTTTTATGGTCAGTGGGGTTTCTCTCTCTTGTAGATTTTAATCTCCTATGGTCAGCATGTTCTTCTCTTTCCCTCCACTCCCCCATGTGTATTTTGAGAGTAAACACAGCTTCCAGTATTGAGATTTGCGTAAATTTATTCACTGCAAATCAAATTTTTTAGAAAATTCAGCGACGCCCGCAAATCTGAATTTCAAAAGATCCACTCATCTCAACCTAAAATGTCCTGGATGGTTTCCTTTCAAAAAAGATGTGAGGTGCAGCCACTCAGTATCTATCTACATATCTTCACTTTCCAATAAAATACAAAAGTTTACCAGTATCTTGTACTGACCCAATGCATCCTTATTGATTATGCAGGACCTGTCACCAGATTTCACAATACAAACTGCATATCTTATTAAATAGATCCCTTACACCCCTTCAGAGGGCGTAAAACAGTATTTGCCAACAGATAATCTCTACGGCTGCAAGTAAGTAATTCTTATTTTGTTGTTTTGTTTTTTTTTGCTTTATAGGGGTTTTCAGATGAACAAAAGTTGATTTGAATCAATAGGTCTTGGAATAATAATAACTTCTACAATTGGATGAAAATGTTCCTGTGCTGAGATAAATGTGCTCCTGCTGTGTACTGTGTAATGGCCGTGTCTGACCATGAAGGAACATGGTCTGATTATACCACTTCTCCTGACCAGGGGAGGACCCAAAAGAGTGTACAAACATTACAGCAGGGGATCGCAGCTGATTCTTTTTGTGAGTTAAAACATTTTGCTACCTGTTTTTAAACAATGTTTTACATAAAAGAAAGAATCATTTGTGATCCTATTGTGTAATGTCGGTATCCTTTTTATCACTCCTCTGGCCAGGAGATGTGGTATGATCAGACCATGTTCCTGTATGGTCAGACACGGCCATTACACAGTACCAGCAGGGGCACATCTATAAGATTATCTCAGCGCAGGAACACTTTTGTCAGGCACACCACACAGTACTTAAAAGTTAGCCCAACGCGAGTGTCCTGAATAGGGAGGGCAACGTCCGGGGGGCAGTCAAGGATCCCGGAGGTGTGGAACGATGGCGGCAGGGAGATGTGCTTCAGGCATGCAAGACCTGAAGCATGTGACCGCCGAGGAAGTGGCTGGAGGCAGAGACAACCCTGAAGCCCCGGAGAACTAAGCTCCAGCGGTGGAAGCAGAAGAGATGTCGGACAGACGCAGGTCAAAACCAGAGGACAACCCAGGTATCATGAGAGGACAGACAAGGACATAGTCAGGGCCAGGCTGGGGCTAGAACCAGAGTGATCGGAGCAGTACTGGAGGGGCAGACAGGGAAGTAGTCAGGGTCTAGCTGGGGTCAAAACCAGAGAGATGCAGAAAGTACAAAAACGGGAGACAAACGCAGAAATGTAAATGGACTGGGTCATACACAAACAAGCATCCACAAGCGGACAGTGCACATGTACACAGGGTCAGGAATTCAGCCGAGGGCAATAATATAACTGACGCTGGACTGAGTTCACAAGAGGCTATATAAAGCCCTCCCACAACCAGAAGGAGGCCAAAAGAATTAACCCCTGATTCACCAGGCCAGAACTACCACCCAGACCATAACAATTTTATTTTAAGACATCCAATTGTGGAAGGTATTATTATTCCAAGATCTATTGATTAACCCCTTTCTGCCATTGGACATACTATTCCGTCCATGTGGGGTGGGCCCTAATTCCCAAGGACGGAATAGTACGTCCAGCACGATCGGCCGCGCTCACGGGGGGAGCACGGCCGATCGCAGCCGGGTGTCAGCTGCCTATCGCAGCTGACATCCGGCACTATGTGCCAGGAGCGGTCACGGACCGCCCCCGGCACATTAACCCCCAGCACACCACGATCAAACATGATCGTGGTGTGCCGGCGGTACAGGGAAGCATCGCGCAGGGAGGGGGCTCCCTGCGTGCTTCCCTGAGACCCCCGCAGCAACGCGATGTGATCGCATTGCTGCGAGGGTCTCCTACCTCCTATCCCTGCAGGCCCCGGATCCAAAATGGCCGCGGGGCTGCATCCGGGTCCTGCAGGGATTACTTCCGGGTGCCGTGCAGGTGCTTGTAAGCCTGCACGGCTGTAAGTGAGATCGGTGATCTGACAGAGTACTGTGCACACTGTCAGATCACCGATCCGTAATGTCCCCCCCTGGGACAAAGTAAAAAAGTTTTAAAAAAAATCCCACATGTGTAAAAAAAAAAAGAAAAAAAAATTCCTAAATAAAGAAAAAAATATATATATATTATTCCCATAAATACATTCCTTTATCTAAATAAAAAAAACAAACAATAAAAGTACACATATTTAGTATCGCCGCGTCCGTAACGACCCCACCTATAAAACTATATCACTAGTTAACCCCTTCAGTGAACACCGTAAAAAAAAAAAAAAAAAAAAACGAGGCAAAAAACAACGCTTTATTCTCATACCGCCAAACAAAAAGTAGAATAACACGCGATCAAAAAGACGGATATAAATAACCATGGTACCGCTGCAAACGTCATCTTGTCCCGCAAAAAACGAGCCACTATATAGCATCATCAGCGAAAAAATAAAAAAGTTATAGTCCTCAGAATAAAGCGATGCCAAAATAATTATTTTTTCTATAAAATAGTTTTTATCGTATAAAAGCACCAAAACATAAAAAAAAGATATAAATGAGGTATCGTTGAAATCGTACTGACCCGAAGAATAAAACTGCTTTATCAATTTTACCAAACGCAGAACGGTATAAACGCCTCCCCCAAAAGAAATTCATGAATAGCTGGTTTTTGGTCATTCTGCCTCACAAAAATCGGAATAAAAAGCGATCAAAAAATCTCCCGTGCCCGAGCATGTTACCAATAAAAACGTCAACTCGTTCCACAAAAAACAAGACCTCACATGACTCTCTGGAAAAAATTATGGAAAAATTATAGCTCTCAAAATGTGGTAACGCAAAAAATATTTTTTGCAATGAAAATCTTCTTTCAGTGTGTGACAGCTGCCAATCATAAAAATCCGCTTAAAAACCCGCTATAAAAGTAAATCAAACCCCCCTTCATCACCCCCTTAGTTAGGGAAAAATAAAAAAATTAAAAAAATGTATTTATTTCCATTTTACCATTAGGGTTAGGGATAGGGCTAGGGTTAGGGCTAGGGTTAGGGCTAGGGTTAGGGTTGGGGCTAGGGTTAGGGTTAGGGCTAGGGTTAGGGTTGGGGCTAGGGTTAGGTTGGGGCTAGGGTTAGGGTTGGGGCTAGGGTTAGGGCTAGGGTTAAGGCTACAGTTAGGGTTGGGGCTAAAGTTAGGGTTAGGGTTGGGGCTAAAGTTAGGGTTAGGGTTTGGATTACATCTACGGTTGGAATAGGGTTGGGATTAGGGTTAGGGGTGTGTCTGGGTTAGAGGTGTGGTTAGGGTTACCATTGGGATTAGGGTTAGGGGTGTGTTTGGATTAGGGTTTCAGTTATAATTGGGGGGTTTCCACTGTTTAGGCACATCAGGGGCTCTCCAAACGCGACATGGCGTCCGATCTCAATTTCAGCCAATTCTGAGTTGAAAAAGTAAAACAGTGCTCCTTCCCTTCTGAGCTCTCCCGTGCGCCCAAACAGGGGTTTACCCCAACATATGGTGTATCAGCGTACTCGGAACACATTGGAGAACAACTTTTGGGGTCCAATTTCTCCTGTTACCCTCGGGAAAATACAAAACTGGGGGCTAAAATATAATTTTTGTGGAAACAAAAATATTTTTTATTTGCATGGCTCTGCGTTATAAACTGTAGTGAAACAATTGGGTGTTCAAAGCTCTCACAACACATCTAGATGAGTTCCTTAGGGGGTCTACTTTCCAAAATGGTGTCACTTGTGGGGGGTTTCTACTGTTTAGGTACATTAGGGCCTCTGCAAATGCAATGTGATGCCTGCAGACCATTCCATCTAAGTCTGCATTCCAAATGGCGCTCCTTCCCTTCCGAGCCCTCCCATGCGCCCAAACGGTGGTTCCCCTCCACATATGGGGTATCAGCGTACTCAAGACAAATTGGACAACAACTTTTGGGGTCCAATTTCTCCTGTTACCCTTGGGAAAATACAAAACTGGGGGCTAAAAAATAATTTTGGGGGGAAAATTTTTTTTATTTTTTTTCACGGCTATGCGTTATAAACTGTAGTGAAACACTTGAGGGTTCAAAACTCTCACAACACATCTAGATGAGTTGCTTAGGGGGTCTACTTTCCAAAATGGTGTCACTTGTGTTTTTTTTTTACTGTTTAGGTACATTAGGGCTCTGCAAACGCAATGTGACGCCTGCAGACCATTCCATCTAAGTCTGCATTCAAAATGGCGCTCCATCCCTTCCGAGCCCTCCCATGCGCCCAAACAGTGGTTCCCCCCCACATATGGGGTATCAGCGTACTCAGGACAAATTGGACAACAACTCTTGGGGTCCAATTTCTCCTGTTACCCTCGGGAAAATACAAAACTGGGGGCTAAAAAATAATTTTTGTGGGAAAAAAATGTTTGTTTTATTTTTACGGCTCTGCATTATAAACTTCTGTGAAGCAGTTGGTGGGTCAAAGTGCTCACTACACCTCTAGATAAGTTCCTTAGGGGGTCTACTTTCCAAAATCGTGTCACTTGTGGGGGGGTTTCAATGTTTAGGCACATCAGTGGCTCTCCAAACGCAACATGGCGTCCCATCTCAATTCCTGTAAATTTTGCAGTGAAAAGTCAAACGGCGCTCCTTCCCTTCCGAGCTCTCCCATGCGCCCAAACAGTGGTTTACCCCCACATATGGGGTATCAGCGTACTCAGGACAAATTGTACAACAACTTTTGGGGTCCAATTTCTTCTCTTACCCTAGGGAAAATAAAAAATTGGGGGTGAAAAGATAATTTTTGTGAAAAAATATGATTTTTTATTTTTACGGTTCTGCATTATAAACTTCTGTGAAGCACTTGGTGGGCCAAAGTGCTCACCACACCTCTAGATAAGTTCCTTAGGGGGTCTACTTTCCAAAATGGTGTCACTTGTAGGGGGTTTCAATGTTTAGGCACATTGGTGGCTCTCCAAACGCAACATGGCGTCCCACCTCAATTCCTGTCAATTTTGCATTGAAAAGTCAAACGGCGCTCCTTCCCTTCCGAGCTCTCCCATGCGCCCAAACAGTGGTTTACCCCCACATATGGGGTATCAGCGTACTCAGGACAAATTGTACAACAACTTTTGGGGTCCAATTTCTTCTCTTACCCTTGGGAAAATAAAAAATTGGGGGCGAAAAGATCATTTTTGTGAAAAAATATGATTTTTTATTTTTACGGTTCTGCATTATAAACTTCTGTGAAGCACTTGGTGAGTCAAAGTGCTCACCACACCTCTAGATAAGCTCCTTAGGGGGTCTACTTTCCAAAATGGTGTCACTTGTGGGGGGTTTCAATGTTTTGGCATATCAGGGGCTCTCCAAACGCAACATGGCGTCCCATCTCAATTCCAGTCAATTTTGCATTGAAAAGTCAAATGGCGCTCCTTCGCTTCCGAGCTCTGTCATGCGCCCAAACAGTGGTTTACCCCCACATATGGGGTATCGGCGTACTCAGGACAAATTGTACAACATCTTTTGGGGTCTATTGTCTCCTGTTACCCTTGGTAAAATAAAACAAATTGGTGCTGAAGTAAATTTTGTGTGAAAAAAAAGTTAAATGCTCATTTTTATTTAAACATTCCAAAAATTCCTGTGAAACACCTGAAGGGTTAATAAACTTCTTGAATGTGGTTTTGAGCACCTTGATGGGTGCAGTTTTTAGAATGATGTCACACTTGGGTATTTTCTATCATATAGACCCCTCAAAATGACTTCAAATGAGATGTGGTCCCTAAAACAAATGGTGTTGTGAAAATGAGAAATTGCTGGTCAAATTTTAACCCTTATAACTCCCTAACAAAAAAAAATGTTGGTTCCAAAATTGTGCTGATGTAAAGTAGACATGTGGGAAATGTTACTTATTAAGTATTTTGTGTGACATATCACTGTGATTTAATTGCATAAAAATTCAAAGTTGGAAAATTGCAAAATTTTCAAAATTTTCGCCAAATTTCCATTTTTTTCACAAATAAATGCAGGTAATATCAAAGAAATTTTACCACTATCATGAAGTACAATATGTCACGAGAAAACAGTGTCAGAATCACTGGGATCCCTTGAAGCGTTCCAGAGTTATAACCTCATAAAGGGACAGTGGTCAGAATTGTAAAAATTGGCCCGGTCCATAACGTGCAAACCACCCTTGGGGGTGAAGGGGTTAAAATCATCTCTTGTTCATGGAACAACCCCTTTAACTATCCCAGTTAAAAATACGACAAATAATTAAAGATATGAGTAATGGAGAGAGTGCTGAGTAAAATAAACCTATTTTTCCCTGATCTACATATACAGTTCTAGAAAAAATTAAGAGACCACTGCAAAATGTTCAGTTTGTCTGATTTTTCTCTTTATATGTATATTTTTGAGTAAAATGTAAATTTTTCTTTTATTCTATAAACTTCTGACATGTCTCCGAATTTCCAAGCAATAAATTTTGTTTTTTTTTCTGACAAAGAAAAATGGTCAAAATTAAAAAAAACAGTGCTTTCAGACCTCAAATAATGCAAAGAAAACAAGTTCATAATCATTTAGAAACAACAATACTAATGTTTAAACTCAGGAAGGGTTCAGAAATCAGTATTTTGTGGAATAACCATGATTTTTAATTACAGGTTTCATGCGGCTTGGCATGCTTTCCACCAGTCTTTCACACTGCTTCTGGCACAAAAATGTAATCAGTTCTTCTTTGTTTGATGGCTTGTGACTATCCATCATCCTCTTGATTACATTCCAGAGGTTTTCAATTGTGTTCAGGTCTGGAAATTGGGCTGCCCATGACAGGGTTTTGATGGTGGTGGTCTCAATTTTTGCCAGCATTGTAAATGGTCTGCAGAGCCCTGGTACTGAACTGATATTACCATTATATTGTAGATGTGGTGGTCTCTTAATTTTTTCCAAAACTGTATTTTAAGATATGATCATTCTTAGTGGCTCTCTACACTAGAAAATAAAGGACAATTCTAAACAGGGGCCCAATCTATAATAGGGCAAATGAACAGGGACTGTCTTTTGGAGAAAACCAATAAAATCTTACTTATTTGCAAAAAAATCATACTTTTATTACAAAAACGTGCACTATCCCATAGAAAGAGCTAAGTTCGGGTATGATTTTGGCTAATAGAGGAACATAACAACTTGCATAAGAAAATATGAATACTACTTGGCCATAGGTAATCAGTACAATGAAAGGGATCAAAAGAAAATTTGCAGATAAAAATTCTGACCTTAAGAGTTTTAAAAATAAAAAGCTACATTAAAAGGTGCAAAAAAATTGTTTCTCTGGAGAAGAGCTCTTTGTGGAATAGAATATGCAACCGATGACACAAGGACCATTTGTACAATGTAACCAACATATAGACATCAACACAATCAAAGCTCAGCCATTGAAAATCAGTGTTAAAGCCGCCATACACATGAGACTAATGTCGGATGAATCTGACAATATTGACGGATTCGACAGACAGATTAAAGTGTACAAAGGCTTTTTGGATTTCAGACTCCTGATCACTTTGTTCTCTTGAAAAGAAGTTTAACACTGGAGCACTTGGCAGAATGAGCGCTCCTGTGTGTTGGAGAGACCGCTGAGATGGCCGGCTGATGAGCAATCTGCCAAAGCATCGATCGACCAATAGCCAATATATGTGTATGGCTGGCAGTAGTTTAACACGTTATGGAGATACAAATGTACAGGAATTTGTAAAAATTCGCTGACCGTCCAAAGGATTCACGACAAGATGCACATGTTTTACATTAGTAGACCAATGGCATTTGGCAGGCTTATCTGTAATATATATATATATATATATATATATATATATATATATATATATATATATATATATATATATATATATATATATATATATATATTTGTGTCTTGCCAATTTCTATAACATTTGTAAAACACAAGGTATGTGAAGAATCTTTAAGCATAAGTTTCCAATTAATGTTTGGTTTTGCTCTTGTGAAAAATGGATGGCAAGTACCGTATGTGTTCTGACTGCTGAAAAGAAGAGTCGTGAATTCTAGAGAACACTACTACTGAAAATAAAAAAGTATTGTTGATATCCACAAATATGGAGGTGAGCAACAACAATTAGAGCCACCATTACAGATAGCTTGAAGGAGTGGTCCAAAACTAAAATTTATTTTAAGCCTTAATGCCTATTAATTGTCATAATCTAATTTCTTTTTTAATATACTTTAATTAAAAAGTCCCTACCATTCCCTCATTACTTTATCTAATTGCCTTATTTTTATTTTACTACTAGTGTTTGATGATGTTTCGTTTGAGAATCCCAGTGAATGCTGGGATAGCTAAACAAGTTGTCATCAGAGGGCAGAGGTTGCTGTCACTGCCGCAGCCTCTGCCACCGCCCTGAAATGAATCGCCATCAGTGATGTTCCTTTCAGAGGTTGAATGTAACGCAGTTGGGTGTGAACCCACTGTGCCATGGGGCGAGCTTATCCTGGAGGGGCGTGACTAAGTGACTACCTGGTTTTCGCTAGAGCTTCTGGTGGTGAAGATAGGTTTGGACACATATAGTTACCAGTTACTACTCCAAGGCAGTCCCCGGGACTCCAGCAGCTGACCGAACAGTCAGAGGCATATGTACATGGTACAGGAGGACAAAGACAAAAATGTGGTCAGACAGTCTGCGGTCGGGGCAGGCATCACATGATCAGAAGTTATAGGTCAGGAGTGGAGAGGTCAGACAGGACGGGAAGACTAGCCAGGTCGGTAATGGGAAGCGGATTACAGAAACAAGCATAAACATGGACTACAGGGTAGGAACGAAAAGTTCGAGCAAGGAGTGATGGGAGGAGCTTCCTAATATTGTGCCTCATCACAAGAAATAGGATGGGGAATATGATCTCCGCAGGACAGTGCAGGGTTAAATTACTCCAGAGACCGGCCACGCCCCCTACGTCCAAATGGAAAAACCATGGTGTTGCAGCTATGCAGAGAAGTGCTGCAAAAGGCAAACCTCAATGAGCTGACCAGACATAAGCAGAAACTGCGCAGAAACCATGGTGAGTAGAGCGGCACTGACGCTAGGCTAGTCCCTGCTCTACTGCCTGTGCATCGATTGTTAATTCCAATGTATGCTCAGTAGATTCTTCTCATTGTGTAATATATACAGTGACAGTGCGCTCTATCACTGGCTCTGATCAGAAGTAATAAGTTAGCAAAAGAGTGCATTGTCAGTGCGCGTTGTAAGAAAAATACCCAGCATGCAGGAAAAACAGAGACCAGCGTGCCGGGCTGCTGTGTTGGTCTGTTTTTTTAATGTTGCTGTATTTTTTTTTTACTTTCTACAAGCAGGGACGTAGCTCCCTTTTTGGGGCTGTGCATTTAGTCAGATCTAGGTCTTGCTCTGCCTTCATCGAGGCCAGTTGGCACATAAAGAGGTTTCACTTTGACCATACTGAGTGGGTACACCTTGTCAACGTGGGATGGCTTATACTTTTTTTTATCAAAACACAGTCAAATAAGTACTCTAAGTTATTTATAGTCATGGACGAAAGTCTAGGCACCCTTGAAATTGTTTCAGAAAATTAAGTATTTCTCCAATAAAATTATTGCAATTGCACATGTTTTGTTATACCCATGTTTATTTCCTTTGTGTGTATTGGAGCAGCACAAAAAAACAGAGACAAAAAGGCAAATTGTGCATAATGTCACATAAAACCGCAAGAAAGAGGCAGACAAAATTGTTGGCGCCTTACCAAAATTGTGGGTAAACAACTTTGTTTCAAACATGTGATGCTGATTCAAACTCACCATATGCATATACTATACAGAAAACACATTATGCTCATTATATTGTACTAGATTGTGGCCCGATTCTAACGCATAGGGTATTCTAGAATATGCATGTCCCCGTAGTATATGGACAATGATGATTCTGACTGTGCCCGTCGCTGATTGGTCGAGGCAACCTTTTTGACATTATCATCGCCATGGCAACCATTATGACATCTACGTCGATACTGTGCCCGTCGCTGATTGGTCGAGGCCTGGCGGCCTCGACCAATCAGAGATGCGGGATTTCCATTATGACATCATCGTCGCCATGCTGTGCCCGTCGCTGATTGGTCGAGGTCTGGCGGCCTCGACCAATCAGAGACGCGGGATTTCTACGTCGATACTGTGCCCGTCGCTGATTGGTCGAGGCCCAGGCGGCCTCGACCAATCAGCGAATGAATAAACGGGACAGACAGACAGACAGAAAAACCCTTAGACAATTATATATATAGATGGACTATGGGGTGCATTATACTATACAGAGGGCTATGAGGTGCATTATACTATATGGAGGACTATGGGGAGTGCATTATACTGTATGGACAATGGGCTGCTTTATACTATGTGGACGACTATGGGGTGCATTGTACTGTATGCAAGCAATTATACAGTGAAAAGGTTTATGTGGGGTCTATCATGCTGTGGGGGCCATTACACAGTGTGGAGAGGTGTGGAGCCAATATACTAGTATATACTGCATGGAAGGCTATGTGGGGGTCACAGTTGGAAGATCATACTGTGTTGGGGTCACCATACTTTCCGGGGGAGATTAGTGGTGGGATATAGTGGGGTCATCATTCTGTGCGTGTGGTGGGTAATTTGGAGGAATTTACTGTGAGGGTATCTTATGGTGTTTGTGGGCACTTTTGTTAACATCATACTTTATGAGTGCAATAAAAAGGCATCTAGGGCTCCAATAGGAGCAAAATTATAGGGCACACAGTACCACACAGTAGGTGCAGTAATAGGGTCACTTACAGCGGTAGCAGGTGGCTCAGCATTGGGGTATCAACAGGCCAGGGAGTTTTGCTGATTGTGTATAGATGGGGACGGTGCCTGAAATGTGAAAAAGTCATATGTGTCTTTGTTGTAATCTCTCCAGTTGAGTCCTGGCTGTTGGTCTGGGCCAGTTCAGTTGAAAAAGACGGGAAACGCGAATGACTCCACCAGAAAGAATGTCAGCTGTAAGTCACCATCAATAACTGTACTGTAATCTGTTATATATTCTAGATGACTGGTATCTACTGCTATATGGTCCCCGTATGGCAGTAATATCAGTGTTGATCAGTGTTCCCCAGCAACCAGGCAACCCCCACATGTATTTAGGCTGTCCAGCAGCTTCAAATCATGCAGCGGCGTCAACAAAAACTAAATCTCCGAGCAGTCACAAATACTCGGAGACCACCTGAGTATACTCGCTCATCACTATTGTGTATACCTTATCTGTCTTTATCTTTAATAATTAGGTTACACTTCCCTTTATATTTGGGCCTTGAATTGATTGAATTATTATGAGTTTTTTTTCCCATAGCAGGAATCTCTTTTACTCCACAGGGTTATTATACCTGTGGTGTTGGTTATTATAGTGACACAATTCATTTGTGAACTTATTTTTTAGGTTTCATATTGTATTTGGTATTCCTTAGGGTTTTCCTATTACCTGGTCATAACAAAAATGATCCCTAACATATCGCTGCATTATAGTTATTACCATATCTATAGTTAATCTCTTATCTTTAACCTATATGTTTTCCCATCTGTGTAGCTACAGGGAGTAATGAGAGATTGGAAAAGCCGTCGCTGAGTGGGGGCGCCAAATAACCATTCTCTTTATGGTGCCAACCTCCACAGCTAGGTAGTGATCAGATAGGGTTAAACCAGGGACCCTTTAGGTTATTCCATGGACATTATTAGTCTATGTATCTAACAGAATTGTTACCTACTTTTGTGTATCTCAACACTATTTTGTGGTCCTACACACTGGGTGGTGTTTTTTAAAACAAACTAATAAAATTTATAAATTTTAAGGGATTATATGTATATTTGTTAATGGCCACAGTGTGAATGTGCACTTCTTTATTACACTTATATCAGCAAGTATTCAAGCTCATTTTTATGGTGTTGGTTTAGAAAAGAGGCAAAAAATGGAATCACACATTGCATATTATTATGAACTAGCTGTACTACCCGGCTTCGCCCGGGTTAATGACTGCTGTTAGCAAAATAGAATGTGTTAACAAAAATTTATTCTGCACACAAAAACCACAAAACAAATAGATAGAAATGTAATTATTAAAAGGCAAAAACTAAGCTAATAGAAGAATTTCACAACATATATTAGCTTTGTTATACTGAGAATGTCTTTGTTGCCTATATTAACCAATCAGAGCTCAGGTTAATTAACTGTAGCAAAATAGAAGCTGAGCTGTGATTGGTTGCTATTGGCAGCCTGATAAATCCCCAGCCAACAGGAAGCCCTCCCCCCTGGCAGTATATATTAGCTCACACATACACATAATAGACAGGTCATGTGACTGACAGCTGCCGTATTTCCTATATGGTACATTTGTTGGTCTTGTAGTTTGTCTGCTTATTAATCAGATTTTTATTTTTGAAGGACAATACCAGACTTGTGTGTGTTTTAGGGCGAGTTTCGTGTGTCAAGCTGTGTGTGTTGAGTTGCGTGTGGCGACGTGCATGTAGCGACTTTTGTGAGATGAGTTTTGTGTGGCGACATGCGTGTAGCAACATTTTGTGTGTCGAGTTGCATGTGACAGGTTAGTGTAGCAAGTTGTATGCAGCAAGATTTGTGCATGGCGAGTTTTGCGCGTGGCGAGTTTTATGTGTGGTGCGTTTTGAGTATGTGCAAGTTTTGTGTGAGGCAACTTTTGCATGTGGTGCAACTTTTGTACATGTGGCAATTTTTCTGTGTGTGCAAGTTTTGCATGAAAGCGCGGGGTTAAAATTTCACCTCACAACATAGCTTTGACGCTCTCGGGGTCCAGACGTGTGACTGTGCAAAATTTTGTGCCTGTAGCTGTGACGCCTCCAACACTTTTCCTTTCACTTTTTCCCCATTATGTAGATAGGGGCAAAATTGTTTGGTGAATTGGAAAGTGCGGGGTTAAAATTTCACCTCACAACATAGCCTATGACGCTCTCGGGGTCCAGACGTGTGACTGTGCAAAATTTTGTGGCTGTAGCTGCGACGGTTCAGATGCCAATCCCGGACATACACACATACATACATTCAGCTTTATATATTAGATTTCCCAGTGCAAAGAGCTACTTTAAAGCTGACCACACACATTAATTAGATGACTGTCGGCAAAACAATACTTCCCCCGATAGTTCTGCCGAAAACCAACTCAGGAGACTCTGCCATACACAGGAGTGCTTGTTTGGCTGAGCGATACTATGTTCTCTATGAGAAAGCAGACAGCTGACATATTGGCCGACATTATCTGCGGGATAACAATACGATTGGCAGTCCAGTATTGTAGATGCCTGATTGACATCTTCCCTGATGATCAGTCAGATGATGCCCTCATACACATAAGTCTGCCAACCGAACTCATTATACGGAGGGCCTTTAAGCTCTTCTCCCTCTCTTGTTCTGGAGTATCCAACCGATCCATAGAATAAAAAGACAACAAAGATTTCAAAGGACACAAAATAATGCTTTATTGCCTCTTTGAAGGCTCTGCAGAGAAACTGAACATTTATTGCAAGGCACTCCCACAGTTTACAGTGGGAAACTCATGACCAGTGTATTTTTTGGAGTATAATGGGAAGTTATAAAACAGACCATAAAGCATAAGAAGGGATTGTATAAAGGAGACTAATCTTGACATTTCCATTTTAGTAATTGATTTTTCTTTTGTAGACAATTACCAAAATGTATGGACATATACTGTATAGTCTTGCTTTCTTTTCGAGACGATCAGTCTTTAGCAATTGTAGATGATTATTAATTGTTTTTGAGAAAACATTTTTCTCCCTGCTCATATGCATCATTGCACATCAGAATGCTAAGTGTAATATGAGACAAATGAACCCTGATGTACTATACACAATAGGTGGCCATTGTCTAGTCCTTTGTCTAGTCCTCTGGAGAATTTGGTCAGGTAACCTTTCCTGAGAAGGGTAGTAATGATGTTACATTTTTAAGCTTTGTACTTGTCTATGTGATTGACTGTTGACAATAGCTTTCCAAAGTTCAAAGAAATTCTCTACTTCCAAAAGACATTTTCAGAGAGTGAGCTGAGAGAATGTGATTGACTGTGATAATGTCCAAGCGTGTTCCTCTCTCTCGCTCTACATGGTAATGTCCTCATTTCAAGCACTCACGTAAAATATGACTTATTTCATAGAAAGACAATGACCTGATCCATTTGTTTGGAGTGTAGAAAACATCTACTATAAAGCACCACTACAGCATGTTTCTTTTTCCAGTGCTGGAATGATGCTTGTAATGTAAGTTCGCTGACTCTAGTCTGATGCTTACCCGCCACTGTACCACGGCACCATCTTGTGAATGGAACTCCTGAATAACCAAAATTCATAAGTTACGTCACCAGCTCTTAATGTAAGTCTATGAGAGCCAGAACAAGGGTCTCATAGACTTTCATTGAAGAGTGGCCTTCAGCTTGCTCCAGCAAACACTGCAGCGATCGGAAAATCACAAACTGCTGGGGACCATCAGGACCTGCGGCGATAGAAGGTGATGACAGCTGTGGGCAACTATAAGACCAGGGGCAGTGACTTTACATTAGAAGCACCACCCCATCGCTGCAATTATAAAAATGCTGGAGTGGTGCTTTAAAGAGAACCTATCAGAGGAATCACCAATACTGAACAGGCCATTTTTTCCTCCTATTTTATTCCTGAGGCTGAGTATTCCACTTTTTGGTGTATTCTATTTTTTTTAATCTGCCATACTGTCCAATAGATAAGGCACTTTTTATTTTGTGACAATTTTTATGGTATTTACCAAGGGGACGTGACTCACAGGATTCTCTGTGAGTGTATCTTTAACCAGCAGTGCATTGTTACCCTGCATGTCACACCCTCTTAGTAAAGATTATATAATTGGCACTGACTATATCTCTGGGACCCTATGTCAGATTAATAAAACATGGAATACTCCAGTAGGAATGCAATACAAGCAGAAGTTTCCCACTTTTGATAGGGTGACAGGTCCTCTTTAAAGAAGCACTCCAATCAAAAATGTGTATCCTCTTAATATATTGCAGTCATCATATTTTATGGCACTGTGTATTTACAATTGCTCATTTTGCCCTTCTACCCAGTTAAACTGTCTCTTTTCCATTAGTTCTATGATATCACATGATTAAAAACAAACTAGCTGAATCCTTTTAATCTCTATGTAGAAAGAGGTCAATTTTCCTGCATGAATTTTCACTGCAAAAGTCCTTGGCAGGGGGAGGAGCAGAGCAGCTGGGTCAAGAGTTGAAGAGGGATGACTCATGCAAGGAGAAAAAAGAATTAGCTGGGTGGAAAGTCAAAATGAGAAGTTGTAAGTACACAGAGCTACAGTATATAATACGATGATGACAATATATTAAGAGGACAAAAATTTTGACGGGACTGCTTCTTTATGGACAAATAAAAATATGAAGCAGACAAAGAACACACAAACTTAACATAGCTGTTGTCCAGGTCAGATCTAATTCCAAGACTTCTGTATTTCAAACTACCAAGTCATAACATTACACATGTATATGTACTAATATATAACATTAAGTAATTGGCAGTTCAATATCTAGTTTATTCTTCTGGTTTGTCCAAATGTCCAAGGAAGTATCCATTTTACGTTGATCTTCTTTAGATTATTTAAATATAGTTCTATTTTTAAGCTGCTGTGACTGGGTCATCCACCGCTACATCGATGACATGTCTTCCATTGTAAGGGTTTATCACAGTTTACTGTAATGTTGGAGATTTGTCATGTAATATACGATCTGGCCAGTTGGAGAGCAGTGGTTTTTGGTGGTTAGAGGGCAGTTGGGAGGAGTCGAAGGTGAGTCCAGGTGGAAGTGAAGTTGCAGATTCTTGGAGAAAATCTGGATAAGACGGTGTGGCTCTGGATTTGTTGTTGTTGACTCTGGGACACATTGTTCAGCTTAATGTGAGACAACTCGGTGAGGACAACCACGTATACAGCATCTCAAGCTAGTCCACGTGAGGCCTTATCTCTAAGGGCTTAGTGAAGCCCTGCGTTGGAGTGATCGGCATTCCCTAAAGGTACCTTCACACGAAACGACTTTGTAACGATATCGCTAGCGATCCGTGACGTTGCAGCGTCCTCGCTAGCGATATCGTTTCGTTTGACACGCAGCAGCGATCAGGATCCTGCTGTGATGTCGCTGGTCGCTGAATAAAGTCCAGAACTTTATTTGGTCGTCCGATCGCCGTGTATCGTTGTGTTTGAAAGCAAAAGCAACGATACCAGCGATATTTTACACTGGTAACCAGGGTAAACATCGGGTTGCTAAGCGCAGGGCCGCGCTTAGTAACCCGATGTTTACCCTGGTTACCAGCGTAAAAGTAAAAAAAACAAACAGTACATGCTCACCTGCGCGTCCCCCAGCGTCTGCTTCCTGACACTGACTGAGCCCGGCCCTAAAGTGAAAGTGAAAGCACAGCGGTGACGTCACCGCTGTGCTGTTAGGGCCTGAGCTCAGTCAGTGTCAGGAAGCAGACGCTGGGGGACGCGCAGGTGAGCATGTACTGTTTGTTTTTTTTACTTTTACGCTGGTAACCAGGGTAAACATCGGGTTACTAAGCGCGGCCCTGCGCTTAGCAACCCGATGTTTATCCTGGTTACCCGGGGACCTCGGCATCGTTGGTCGCTGGAGAGCGGTCTGTGTGACAGCTCCCCAGCGATCAAACAGCGACGCTGCAGCGATCGGCATCGTTGTCGCTATCGCTGCAGCGTCGCTTCGTGTGAAGGTACCTTAAGAGCTTCAAGATGGTGTTTGTGATTATTCGGCACTTAGCCCAGCAAGGACCCTTCTACTTTAGTTTCAGGACTTATCGGTACCATCATACATCTGAATATATATATAAATAGCCTTATAGAGGTCCAGTGTCTCTTCTGTCAGAGACACTTCGAAAACTGCTCCGAGTAGACAATTACTAAAGTAATGGTACAACATTGTCGTTTTATTGATTTATGCATAGAAAGGGTTAATCGCGTTGTATTTTGCTCGCATATAACTCTTAATTCTGTTTAAGTGTACCTGTGTATACTCTCAGTCGGTGTTATTGAGCGTAACTGCTATCACTGCATTTGTTACTTATACACTGCTTACCTACCATCCTTTCCTTTGTTTTATAGACTGGTTAGTAAATAATATTATATCTTTGTGCGTGTCTGCTGATTGTTGCTGTACCCCTCGTCCTGTAACCGTCCCTTGTCCAAGATTCAACCGTCACCGTTGCTACTAATCACTGACCACAGCAGTGACTTCTTGACTCTGGGGATGTCATCAATACAGCTTATGACTGGCTACCACAGTCATATGGCACAGGGCAATCCTCCATTGCTGTGAGAAGACAACAAAAGGTTAAGACACTGGTGAACAAATATGTAGAAATTCCACCAAGGATAAGGAGCTGGTACACCGATCAGCCATTGCATTAGGGGTAAGCCGATATGGTAAAGCAGTTAGTCTCTCACTTGATTTTGTAGGTGATAACTGCTTCATCCGCAGCAATGTCTGAGTATTACAAGCAAACCATGCTTATCCCACTAGGAATTTAGTGCAAATTCACAACAAAAAATTCCAAGAATTAAATGCAGATCTCGGCACTGATTTTGCTACTCATTTCACCCTTAGTATTGCATTGGGTGAAGTTCACAGTATTTTCACACAGATAAGGATGATAATGTATGTAAAGCACTGTGGAATTATCACCAAAACGGCAACAATTCTGCCATGTTTGAACTCGGCCTAACTGCTCAGAAGCTTTATTGATGTGTAATGTTTCCAGTTCACAATCTATAAATGCTCCAATACATCTGTGACATGGTCTCCCGATACTTACCCACACGCAACCTTCGATCCTCTGAAGATCTCCTTTTCTACACCCCTATTATCTCTTCTTCCCACAACCTCATCCAAGACTTCTCCCGTGCTTCCCCCATACTCTGGAACTCTCTACCCCAACGCATCAGACTCTCTCCCACCACGGAAACCTTCAAGAAGAACCTGAAGACTCACCTCTTCCGACAAGCCTACAGCCTGCAGCAAACCTCAACCTACTGAATCGCCACACAACCAGCTCTACCGTCTCCTAGTGTATCCTCACCCATCCCCTGCAGACTGTGAGCCCTCGCGGGCAGGGTCCTCTCTCCTTGTGTACTTGTGTGTGCATTGTATGGCTTATGTTTATTGTACTTGTCTATGTATGCCCCTTCCACGTGTAAAGCGCCATAGAATAAATGGTGCTATAAAAATGAATAATAATAATGATCTCAATAATCTTTTAATGGGGTAAACATTACAATGCAAATTCTTGAGAGTCCTATGATTTGACGGTATTATGACTCTCAGTCTGCATCCTTTGGTTCAGTGTGACAGTCATTCTCCACTGATTCATCGTCAGCCTCTATGTCATGAAAATCTGGCACTTCATTGGATATGTGGATTTCAATTGTGCTAGCTTCAGAACCTAGCAAAACAAAAGAGACCTGTGTTCAGGACATCCATCAATTCATGTATCTTTATATTTTATGCCTGCTTTCCCATTTGCTCATGCAAAAAAGAAGGTATGTGCCAGTTTAAGCAGTTTTACATTGTCAGCAGGATTTTGCAATGTAATCCAAGAGAAGCATGATGTAGGTTCACAGAGAACTTGATTCCAGTATTGTTTCACTTACTGAACTGCTTGTTGCAGTTTTAATTGAATCCCTGTTTTGTCTGTTGTAGATGTAAAAGTGCTATGAATTCTGGGCTCTGCCCACACCCCTGATTGGCAGCTGCACTGTCAGCAAGTTTCCAATCAGTGGTAGGGGCGGGGTTATAAAGATTAGCTAGACTGCCTTGCATGTGAGATCTAGTCCTATAATGAAAACCTCCTGCTGATAAAACACTGATTGTATTGAAACCACAACTGACAGAAAAGTATGTGATTACATTGCTGGAATCAGGTTCTCTTGCCCCATATTATACTGTTCTCAGATTAAATAGCAAAAACCTGTTGAAAAATTCCCTTTAAATTAAAACTTGCAATTATTTTATTATTATTATCTTCTTTTTACAGGTCAGTTTTAGACAGAATACAAAAATAACAAAAAATATCTATTCAGATCTCATCAAATCTGGAATAAAATAATTTTTTTTTAACGAAAAATTCCTTTTTCAAGGTGAATGATTCCTGCAGCCCAAACCATGGGCAGAAAGAATAAGTTCATGTCTGCATGATTACAGCCAGGTATATTTTTCTCCAAATTGCTCAGGCCTTTCAGAAAAAAAAGTATTTTAAAGATCTGATCAGGAACCATAGCCAGAGACAAGACTACCCCATCTCTGTCCTCTGCCGGCTCTTCCCAGCGCTGCTGTGGATGATTTACAGGTCTATGATCTATCCCAATATATACATGAGGGAGAGACCCATCAATCAGCTGCAGCAGCGCTGGGAGGAGCTGATCTTTAAGGCATATTTTCCCTGAAACGAGTCGCAGAGAAAATATACCTGTTATCCTGGCTTCACCGCTAAGGCTGGTGGTTGGCTGTCTGGTCATGTGTTGTAAATGGGACATCACCGCTACAACCCTGCAAACAAGGACAGCCGGGGAGCAGCGGAGGAGTGACAGGGGATTCTACAAGTTTGCAATGCCTATTTTGATATTTTACAGCATTACCAGTCTTTGTCCCAATTTTCTTCTATCTCAGACAACACCTTTAAGTGGAATTGTCCTTGCAAAAGAGAAACACAAGAGGTCCAGCAGTAATAGCAGCTGGGTCATAACACAGACATATTGCCAATGTCGGCAAAATTAGTTGGGCAAAATACCCTATAAATATATACAATAAATAAAAGGCATCAAGGTATTTTACAAAATATTTATTGTAAATGTTACCACTTTCTAATATATACTGCAGTCTATTCCAACAATATCTTGAAAAGTATGAATTCATTTTATACACAGATTTAAAAAATAAAATCATGGTACATAGTGTGCGGCACAGCATAGCATCATGTTTAATGGAAATATATTTTTTGTTTGCAATTCAACGTAAGACATTTAAGTGACATCTGGAACTAAAACAGATGCTATTAAAGCGAATCTGTCAACAGGTTTTTTCTATTTAATATGAGTAATATAGGGCAAGTGAGCCTGATTACAGGGATTTGTCCCTTATTAGGCTGTGTGCTGTAGTTTCATTACAATCAGTGTTTTATCAGCAGGAGCTTATAGAGGACTAGGTTTCACATGCAGGCCAGTCAAGCTAATCTGTGTAACCCCACACTTACGGTCGTCTTGCTGACAATGCACAGTGTACAAAGGAAGCTGCCAATCAGGGGTGTTGGCGGGGTTATACACAGATCAGTATTATGACCGCTGCTACATGTACTGCAGAGAAAGCAGGGATTCTATCCAAATTATAACAAGCAATCCAGTAAGTGATTCATCACAGGAATCAGGGTCTCTAATGCTCGCAGATTTCTTAGAAAAAAACTGCTGACATATTTCCTTTAAAGGAGCTCTCCATCCCATAAAGCTATGGTATTATTATTATTATTATTATTATTATTATTATTATTACATTGCGAGGATTTACTTTATGTTATCAATTTATAATTGGTGGAGGTTTAGTTAACCCTAAGAATAAAGGTGAAGCAATGCTACTGTAGCTTAAATGACACCGTGCAGCAATTTGCCTGACATCTAGGTAACTGAGGTCTGCTGTGCGAAGACAAAATAGAGAGATGGAAGCAGCACTACACTGGCGCAGCCACCCCTTCAGTATCAAAATCAGTGGAGGTTCCAGACATCATATCGCCACCTATCATAACGATAATGGAAAAGTCATGATGAAAAAAAATGTTATAGTGTTTGTCATCCACATCCTGGTTCCCCATCGAGGTGCCCTGTGCAGGAACAGGAACCCTTACACGAAATATTGCAATTTCATAAAAATTATGCTGCATAAAAGCAATGACATATCTATGCGTGACACATGAAATCAGGGTCTAGACGAGGGTTAAACAGAGTAGGTGGCCTACATATCAATAAAGGGGGGTAAGAGGGTGAAATTGAGATTCCATTTATTCCAATGAGATGTTACTACCTAATAAAACAATACTGTAGGACTCCAAGTACCATGGGTGCTTCTATGTAGTGTACCGTAAGAGAGAAGATACAAGGAGTGGACCCTGCTACAGACCCTGGCAAACTGCACATGTATGGAGAGGACGGAGCAATATGGAGAGTATGTATTACAGATAAGAACACAAGGAATTGTTAACAAAAGGGTTCAATGGGGGAAGTGAACAATTATCCAACCATCAGCAATGATGCTTAATCTCAGGGCTCAGGAGAGCGCATCCGAATCCCCTGCTTTGCGTTTGTCCCACCCTTGTATCAAGAGATTTCCAAGTAGATAGCTGGAGTTGAAAAAGTGGCAGAGGGTAAAAATAAACAAATTCTATATTCTGTTAATCCAATGCTCTAAGTCAGACCTGGGCAAAGTGCAGCCAGCTGGCTGTCTCAGTCCGGCCAATGGACCAAGACAGCCGTGGGGCTGGAAACCAGAGGCCCATGCTCCGCCCCGTGCCCGCCAGCTCACTGTCTACATTGTCTCCATAGGCGCTGACTGCATTGGTGGAGGAGGGGCCTCCAGCCACTTCCTCCACCAATCAACGTGTGAAACAGATGACGCGAAGACATCATTTCATCGTGTCAGCTGTGTACTGCGGAGAGTCAGCGCACCAGAGGCAGAGAGAGAAGCAGAGCACCGGGGAACGGGACCGAGGGGAGAATGTGGTGTGTTTTTTCATGTGTATGGGATGTTTGGGTGGGCATGGGGAGGCTATGGGGTGACATGCTGCATATGGTGCTGCATATGGGGGTGACATGCTGCAACAAGGTGCAGAACATGGGGGTGACATGCTGCAGATGGTGCTGGCTATGGGGGTGGCATGCTGCAACAAGGTGCAGCATATGGGGGTGACATGCTGCAGATGGTGCTGCATATGGGGGTGACATGCTGCACATGATGCTGCATATGGGGGTGTCATGCTGCACATGGTGCTGCATATGGGGGTGACATGTTGCAGATGGTGCTGCATATGGGGGTGACATGCTGCAGATGGTGCTGCATATGGGGGTGACATGCTGCAGATGGTGCTGCATATGGGGGTGACATGCTGCACATGGTGCTGCATATGGGGGTGACATGCTGCAGATGGTGCTGCATATGGGGGTGACATGCTGCAGATGGTGCTGCATATGGGGGTGACATGCTGCAGATGGTGCTGCATATGGGGGTGACATGCTGCACATGGTTCTGGCTATGGCGGTGGCATGCTGCACATGGTGCTGCATATGGGGGTGTCATGCAGCACATGGTGCTGAATATGGGGGGTGACATGCTGCAGATGGTGCTGCATATGGGGGTGACATGCTGCAGATGGTGCTGCATATGGAGGTGATATGCTGCACATGGTGCTGAATATGGGGGTGACATGCTGCAGATGGTGCTGCATATGGGGGTGACATGCTGCACATTGTGCTGCATATGGGGGTGTCATGCTGCAGATGGTGCTGTATAAGGGGGTGGCATGCTGCAGATGGTGCTGTATAAGGGGGTGGCATGCTGCACATGGAGAGGCTATGGGGGTGACATTCTGCACATGGTAAGGCTAAGGGGGTGTCATGCTGCATATGGGGAGGCTATGGGGGCCTCATGCAGTATATGGGGAGGCTATGGGGGCCTCATGTAGTATATGGGGAGGCTATGGGGGTCTCATGCAGTGTATATAGGGAGGCTGGGTGGGGCTCATTCAATGTATATAGGGAAGCTGTGCGGGGCTCATGCAATGTATATAGGGAGGATGTGCAGGGCTCATGCCGCATATGGGGGAGGCTGTTTAGAGCTCATGCCACATATGGGGGAGGCTGGTGTGGGGCTCATACCCTATATTGGGAAGGAAGGTGTGGGGTTCATGCTGCATATGGGGTAGGCTGTGTGGAGCTCATGCCGCATATGGGGGAGGCTGTGTGAGGGCTCTTACAGTATATAAGGGGCTGTGTGGTAGGGGCTCATACGATATACAAAAGGGGCTGTACTCGGGTTCAAACGATATATAGTAAGATGTCAGCATACTTAATTCTGCTCAATATTAAGTGATACAATTAATATTAATATAATTATATACGGTAATATAATAATTATAATTATTGATATTAATATTGAGTAGAATCAATATCATCCTTTTGGTTCAGCCCTCCACAACAGTCATAGTCTCTCATGTGGCCCCTCGGGAAAATTAATTGCCCACCCCTGCCCAAGTAATTTTGCAGTCGTTATAATATAAACCTTTCTTATTTCTGTATTTATTCAGATACACTTCTTCCCAGAACTTGTAAAGGGACAGAAATCTCTGTTAGCGCAGCTTTTACTATTATGAGCTGTCATGGAAAAACTGACATTAGAAAAGCAAACAATGGCAAAGCCAACATTCTCCATCATGTCTCGCTCTGCGCACTGCTTCCGTCAGCTAAATAAACAGCAGTGTCCTGGAGTGAGTGGGATACAACTGAATGTCAGTTTCAGTACTTTCTATAAATGTCTGCTGTTTGTGAGGTGGGGAACATGCATGTAGACCATATATTGCCCTATGTGCTAAATCTACGGCAAGTGTTTGACTCTCAGCTAGCGGCAAGAAGAGACAGTGAATTAAAATCGCATACTTATAGGTAAACGTTTTCTAAATGTTGAATTTACCTTTTTCATGGTAAAGCTGTTTTTTTTAGAGCGTTCATCCAGGACTATTTTATTTTTTTCTTTTGGGTCTAAGAACTAATAAGAAGGTAGTTGTTAACTACCTGCCTCTCATGCCCGGCGCCGATCTTTGCTGGCTCAGTGCAGTCACGGACCACTCCTGCCAGCGATTCTGCGGCTTCCAGTAATATAATGTCAACAGAGCACCTTCTCTTTTGCTTTGCTCTGTTGATGGGGCGTGACTGAGGATATTATGCTGATTGACAGCTGGCTCCCCGATGTATAGCTGCAGGAAGCCTGCTATGAATCAGCATTATGTCAGCAGTCACGCCCCATCAACAGAGCAGCGCGGAAAAGCTACTCAGTTGACATGAAGCAGCAGAATCGCCGGCAGGAGTGGTCTGTGATCGCTCTGAGATGACACCTGTCCGTTCTTACGCTCATAAGAAAAAAATAAAATAGTCCCAGTTAACCAATTTAATATTGATACCTGGAAACCATTATGATGGTCTAGCTGCTGTCAATAAATTTTATTAAGGGTCATACGTGAAGATCTTTTCTTCAAATTTCAGACATTTCATCTCTGAACCTAAATTCATCTTCTACATGGCGGCAATGTTGATTTCCCACTCACCAGCTTGTTTTCTAATGCACCCTGTTCAGTGCCATGGCTGTACTGGCAAAGAAGTCCAGACTCACAACAAAGCGGTCACTAATGCTGCAGTCATACTTTGTAGAGAGCAGTTTTATGTATAAATACATTAAGATTGTAGATTGGGAATGTGCTGAGGACAAATTCAACCCAGCAGCCACACAGTACTGTACAGAAAGGATAACATTTCCTGGTACAGAAGAAAAAGGAAGCAGTGGTCTGGAGAAGAAAAGGCTAAAGGTATGTGCACACAATCAGTAAACGCTGCGGGTTTGACGCTGCATAGTTGCACAGCATCCAATCTGCAGCATCCAGATGTTACAGCATAGTGGATGGGATTTTAAAAAAATCCCATCTCCACTATGCGTGCACAGACGCCCACGGCTTACCTGGGGAGACGGACATGCGGCGCGTCTTTCCAGACCGCGGCATTTTTATGGACAATGCAATACAGTATGGACCAAAGATAAAAGAGACTATACACCCACGGGAATAGTGAAATTTAGCCTTTATTAATGGTAATACCAGAAAGATTTTTTTAAAACTTATTTAAAAACATATATAGATGATCAAATAGCAGGATAAAATTACATCTCGGTCCCCATTAAAACATCAGGATTTTGCAGGTTTCTATTGTAAACTATTACCACACATGAAAAATATATACCATAAAAATGACCATGTGCACTAAAAAATATATAAGATAAAATATTTCTTTGCTCAATATCCACATATAAAAAAGGTCATGAGGTGCAAACACCAAAGTGCAAAAGAGTGCAAAAAAATGTGCAGTGCCTCACAAAGAAAAGAACTCCTGAGTCAGCATCTGCTGACCGTATATAACAAAAAAATATAAAATATTTAATGCAGTGATGTGCCAAAAAAATACATAATATATATAAAGTGCCAAAATCAGTGCATATAGCGCTGTCTCCTATGTCAGCCTCTGCTGACCATGGATACAGTACCTAAATTAGTGCGGCAATGTACCAAAATCACGTGGTATACAGTGCAGAAAAAATCCCATGCATATGTACCTGGGGGGACCAACGGCTATTCCTGCGCACCCGACGCGCGTTTCGGAAATTGCTCTCCTTCGTCAGGGATGTCTATTTATCTTGCGGAGACGCAAGTTTCCGCAAGATAAATTTCACCCATACAATGTATTGGACTCGGGGATTCTGCTAGTCCTACGTAGCAAAAGAAGATCACAGAGATTATAAACCCAAGTTCTCTGTAAAAAAAGAAACCTCTAACCTACAAGAAATACTAGTAATATTTTGGGAGTTACATGGACCATGTTATATATTTTTCTAAACTTGACATCCATTACTTCTTACTTTATGTTGTAGGAGACTCATAAAAAAGACCTCCAGGAATAGTAGAATTTTCCCTTAGCATACTCTGAGTTCATTAATGGTCCAGTGATGGCAGAAGGGAGAGGCTCTGTTTCGGCTGCCTGTGCATGTGCAAGTAAGCCCATACTACTGTGCAGGCAGTACTGTACTGTCAGCCCCGATGCCATAACAAACCTACCATGGGCATCATGACTGCTCCAGGCATAACAGGTGGGTGCAATGTCAAGAGAGGAGGGTTACCACTATGATTGCTACTAAAATGGGGGCACTATGGGGCAAAAAAAAAATGTCTGCATTATGGGTGCACTGTGACTAGAATCATTATGTGTTCAAAGGCAGCAGACCCGAGGGTTTATTCTAAATTTTAATGGGAATGACCACTGCCTTTATCAGAAATAATGTCTCAGTTATAGACAGGTATGCATTTAACTCATTCATGTAGTAAGCCCAAAAGAAAACAACTTGAAAGATTAGACAACTTCCAAGCACACACTCCCAACAAACCAAACAATCAGCCAATGCTGAAAAGTAATCAATTTCTATAGGTTGAAAACCTAAATGAACCTGAAAAAAAACATTTCACAGTAGTTTATAAATTTATTCAGTATTTAGTATTTGTCCTATTCAAAACTAAGTCTCTTGGCTTCACCTAAAAAGCTTCTATTTTTTTCTGGCATATGGGGCTCGTTCCTTTTCTTACAGACTATTTTTCCTCTTTTTGACAAACCATGTAATTTTAAATAGCTGAAAGTAGCTGTATCAGATGAAACCACACAAGGGGGAGGTTAGATCTGTGTGCGAGGGGTTGTCCTGTTAAAATAAATTACCGTACTGATTGGCTGGAATCAAAACACTGAGAACCGCAATGATTGGCAAAGCAGGGATTTTTTACCTATGGAGCACTTTTGTCCCTGCTGCAAAATAGTGTATCATGTTGGATGCCCGAACGCTGTTCCATTCATTTTCTATGTGGCTGCTGGAAAAGGCCGAGCACAGCGCTCGGCAGCTTCATAGAGAATGAACGGGGCAGTGGTTGAGCATGTGTAGCGCCCCCACTGCCGCAGGGCCGAGGGGTACCCGGTACCGGGCCTCTGAGTCTCTGCTCTGGGGTTGTCACGGTGGCTAGGCCCGATCCGTGACCCTGCCGAGGGGCGCACAGTCAGTGGTAGATATGATGGATGATGGTAGTGGTGGTGGTGCGGTGCAATAAATAACGAGGACACCAGGTTGCAGTCTCTTTACCTCTTTACTGAAGATCTCTGGGTCCTCAGTCCGGAATACGGTTCACCAGGCTGCGCAAGTCCGGCCGGTCCGATGGCACCTCCAGAGTTCTCTTTACAGGTGGAAATCTGTGCCTTCCTTCTTGCGCTATGTGTTGCGGTCCTTCCTTGCTGTGCTTACGGAAAGTCCCCACAACTGTTGTGTCTGTTTCTTAAGTTCCCTCACAACTCGATTAGATGATGTTCTGCTAATCCTCCGTCCCTCCCTGATGTTACGGTTAGGACGGCACCCATTTGACGGGTAGGCTCGGAGCTCTTCCGGGACCCTAGAGTCGCCCCTCTCCACAAGTTGCCCCCCAAGACTGCATAGGTGATTTAGGTGAGACAGCCCGCCTGAGACTGACTGTCCTGCCGTAGGTTCGAAGTATTGCCTGAAGCTGTATATAGTAATACTTCCTTCGGCGTTCCGGCCACCGGTTGTTTGCGCCTCAGTAGGATGTTGCCTCGATCTTACAGCACGACCCCTACTGGTATTCTCCTTGTTGCTTTGATCTCGTTTCTCACTCAGCACAATCTATCTCGCTTCTAGTCCTTCCTTGGGCACCTGTTGTGAATTCTGTTTTTGGGCTCCCTCTGGTGGTTACTGGTGGTACTGGCTGACTTTTGTCTTGCACCTGTTCCCATCAGGAAACTGGGAGTTTCCTATTTAGTCTGGCTTCTCAGTCATTCTAGTGCCGGCAATCAATGTTACCAGAGCACCTCTGTTGCTTGCTACCTGCTCCAAGTCTGCAACTCAGCTAAGTTGGATCTTTGGCATTTTTTGTGTTTGTTTGTCCAGCATGCATTTATATTTCTCTTGCTGCTGGAAGCTCTAGTGATCTGAAATTACTACTCCGGTGTCATGAGTTGATAACGGAGTTAAAGTAATTTCAGGATGGCTGTTTAGGGTTTTGAGGTGACCACGAAGTCCTCTTTTGTATGTTCTGCTATCTAGTCAGAGGGCCTCTCTTTGCTGAATCTATATTCATACTGCGTACGTGTTTTCCTCTTACCTAACCGTTATTATATGTGGGGGGCTACTATCACTTTTGGGGTTTCCCTGGAGGCAAGCCAGGTCTGTGTATTCCTCTACTAGGGGGTAACTAGATCTCCGGCTGGTGCGAGGTGTCTAGGGATAATCGTAGGCACAACCCCTGGCTACTATTAGTTGCGTGTTAGGTTCAGCGTCGCGGTCATCTGAGATTCCATCATTCCTAGAGCTAGTCCGTTTTTGCCTGAGTCCCTGCCATTGGGAACCATGACAGGCACCGTCGCTATACTGAGCAGGCACGGTCCCGTTACGTTCTCTCAGTTTGCCAAGCCTCTGTCAGGATCCCACCCCTGACAGCGACCCTACCAAATCTTCCCCTGCAACACCCTCTGCCACAAGGTGTTGCCTGGCTCCAACCCAGTCAGCTTTCTGTCTAACTTCCTGCCTGACCCCCAGTTTTACCAGTGTTGTGGAGAGTGGCCTAGTAAATAGAACCCTTAGCTCCCCCTGGAGGCCCGGCGGTGAAATGTATTGGTGTCTGTGATACCTGCTCAGATGAACTCCTTCAGTGCCATCAGACGTACCATAGCTCCCCTTAGTGGCGGAGCCACAGTACTGCAACGACCAGGACTCTGGGGCGCTGCACTCCCCCCCGGTTAAATCCAGTACTCCGGGACTGGGAAGAAAACAACAATACAGATTAGCAAAAAGACATACAATTTGTTGAGTGCAAATAACAATAAGTATACTTGAACAGAGCTTCCCTTTATGGGAGGTGAGGACACTTGAACGTTACAAACATGGTTAAATATCATAGCAACATGCTATAAGTAACTTTTCTTACCCAACCGGGTATTCTACTTAGTACAAATTCTTGAACAATAATTTAACATTGCCTTTAAGGACGTACACTCAATATCCGCTAAAGACCCTCTTATAATCACATTATAAGGCAATTGAACTCTTTCATTCTCCTTCTTTAAATCTGCAGGACCGCCTGTCCTAGCGGCACCAGACCTACTGCCTCTCCTTTCTTACAGGACCGCTCCTTTCAGCCCAAGCCTTCTGTCTTTTCAACTACTATGCACAGTATAGAACATAACATTACTTTCAATTTTAAGAGCACTGAGCCATCCATATATGGCTCCTAGGAGGACTCAGGGTTTACCTTCTATCCTCATTTTCTATCAACGTTATCAACATTTTCTTAAAGCATTAACTTCCATCATTACTTTCTTACTAGCAACTATGCAGGACACTACGTCTACCCCTACGGGCCCACTGCATCTTTCTTCTAACTTTCACTTTCTTTCGGGAAACATTATCAGCATTCTTTTACAATTAACTAGTTCAATACATATAACTTTTACATGTAAACATTATAATTTTCTTTCAAGGCATCGTTATCACTTTACTGTTTTAAGGCAGTATTACTCATAAGTACACAGATGGACATCCCCTTTAAGAGGGGACTAAGTCTTTATGAGGTAGCATATCTTCTCAGGCTACCAGTCCATACTCATCAAAGGCTCCGGAGCGGTATCTTCGCAAAGAGTCTCTCTTTAAGTAAAACCAGTAGGGAGCACCTTTAAGAAGGTGCAAACTATTTACAAAAAGTTTGTATCATGCACTGTTCATGATTGCGGCAGTTCGGAAAACTTGTGCAAAACTTAGAAAAACAAATAAAACAATAGGGATCCCGGGTCAGCAAAGGGATCCCTTTAAAAGTTAACCCAGGACGGGTTTAGCAGCAAACAGTAGACAAACAGTTAAACACGGAACTATTTACATTAATGAAGCGTTCTTGCTTACTCAGTCTTGTAGTGTAGGGGGTGGTCTTCTTCCAGGCCTCACCCGGCCAATGGGTCGCCTTGGTGTGGCAAGGGCCGGTCCTGGCTTCAGCAACGACAGGATCCCTCGCCGGGATGCCCTCCTAGCTTGTGGGCAAGCGCGACCCAGAGGCACGCGATGGACCCGGACCTCCTGAGGTTCCGCGGGGACGGGCTCTGGCACCTTCTCCACGGAAGGCTCATCCTCCGGCGTTCCAGTAGCAGCCTGCAGGGCGACGCACCGCTGGACACCCCGAGCTATCCAGCCTGTTCCACCCGCTTCCCTCCTCCACCGGGTGTAGGTCACAGCATCGCCAGGCTCCAGATCGGGATCGTACCCTCCCCCGCAGGGCTCCACTTCTTCCCGATCCACACGGACCTGCAGTGGCTCCCCGATCTCCTGTATAACTCCCCTTCCTTTCCGGGAGTTAAAGGATACCACTACACCCCAGTGCGACGGTGGAACCTCCTCAACACTCCTCAGATCGACCTGGGCTGCCGGTTGGGGCCTGTTCCGCCACGCTGTCATCAGGCGCTGCAGGTGCTCCACCTCCGGCAGGATCCTCAGGCCCTGTGCCTGCAGCTCACACGCCGCCGCGGCCGAAACGAAGGAAGCGGGAGACACCGGAGACAGGCGGACCTCCGTGGGTTGGCCCAGCCGAGCGATTACACGGGCATCGGCTTCCAGGCGGTAGGCTACCTGCCGGGCCTTGGCTGCAGCCACACACTCCTCGGACATCGGCCATGGGGGTTGGCCTATCGGTAGCTCCGCAAGGGTCAGTTCCCGCAGCGATGGCGCGTCCGGGGCTGTGTCGGGTTCTGCAACCTCATGCTGAGTTGGGGCATTCGCACGCGGTGCTTCCGGCGTCGCCATTTTTGCTTCTTCTCTCGTGTCCTCTTCCCGCGGTCTCTTTCGTGGGCGGCCCCGTCTCCATGGTCTCCACCCTCCAAACAGGATCAGGAGGCGGACCTCGGCTGTTGACGGACACGTCCTCAGGACACAGAAATATTTAGACTGGGCGGCCATTGTCCTTCGCGCTCTTCAGCTTGTCTACGCCCACTCCACGCCCCTCTTCTTCTCCTGCGCTCTCCTCAGCGCTGTAATGGCGGCGGATTTTGGCGGTAAATGGCGCAGCACAGTCCTTGCAATAAAGTACAGTCCAAGCACAATAAATCACAGTTCCAAGGCACACATGACCTGATTCTTCAGGCTTAAGTAGATCCTGTTCGTGATGCCAAGTTGTAGCGCCCCCACTGCCGCAGGGCCGAGGGGTACCCGGTACCGGGCCTCTGAGTCTCTGCTCTGGGGTTGTCACGGTGGCTAGGCCCGATCCGTGACCCTGCCGAGGGGCGCACAGTCAGTGGTAGATATGATGGATGATGGTAGTGGTGGTGGTGCGGTGCAATAAATAACGAGGACACCAGGTTGCAGTCTCTTTACCTCTTTACTGAAGATCTCTGGGTCAGTCCGGAATACGGTTCACCAGGCTGCGCAAGTCCGGCCGGTCCGATGGCACCTCCAGAGTTCTCTTTACAGGTGGAAATCTGTGCCTTCCTTCTTGCGCTATGTGTTGCGGTCCTTCCCTGCTGTGCTTACGGAAAGTCCCCACAACTGTTGTGTCTGTTTCTTAAGTTCCCTCACAACTCGATTAGATGATGTTCTGCTAATCCTCCGTCCCTCCCTGATGTTACGGTTAGGACGGCACCCGTTTGACGGGTAGGCTCGGAGCTCTTCCGGGACCCTAGAGTCGCCCATCTCTACAAGTTGCCCCCCAAGACTGCATAGGTGATTTAGGTGAGACAGCCCACCTGAGACTGACTGTCCTGCCGTAGGTTCGAAGTATTGCCTGAAGCTGTATATAGTAATACTTCCTTCGGCGTTCCGGCCACCGGTTGTTTGCGCCTCAGTAGGATGTTGCCTCGATCTTACAGCACGACCCCTACTGGTATTCTCCTTGTTGCTTTGATCTCGTTTCTCACTCAGCACAATCTATCTCGCTTCTAGTCCTTCCTTGGGCACCGTCGCTATACTGAGCAGGCACGGTCCCGTTACGTTCTCTCAGTTTGCCAAGCCTCTGTCAGGATCCCACCCCTGACAGCAACCCTACCGAATCTTCCCCTGCAACACCCTCTGCCACAAGGTGTTGCCTGGCTCCAACCCAGTCAGCTTTCTGTCTAACTTCCTGCCTGACCCCCAGTTTTACCAGTGTTGTGGAGAGTGGCCTAGTAAATAGAACCCTTAGCTCCCCCTGGAGGCCCGGCGGTGAAATGTATTGGTGTCTGTGATACCTGCTCAGATGAACTCCTTCAGTGCCATCAGACGTACCATAGCTCCCCTTAGTGGCGGAGCCACAGTACTGCAACGACCAGGACTCTGGGGCGCTGCACTTGCACATTGCCACTCCGCTCTAACAAGCATAAAAGTGCTGCCAGCAGTTTTACCACCACCAATGAACAAGTTATCACCTATCTTGTAGATAGGTGTAGATAGGTGATAACTTGTTTTCACTAGACTAAACATTTTATAAGCATAGGACATCAAGGATTTGTCTTGTGATGTAGCATCTTATGGATATGCACAAGAAATATTCAGGAGTGCTGTTTTCTGCTTTTGTGGTGCGGAAGCGATTTGCTAAATCTTTAGGGAGTTCTGGGGTCTACCCTTTTTAAGGAAATTCTCCCAGATGTTCTTGTACTTGGCAAGTATGTCTCTTAGGCTGCAGTGACACTAGCAGTATTTGGTCAGTATTTTACATCAGTATTTGTAAGCCAAAACCAGGAGTTGGTGATAAATGCAGAAGTGGTGATGTGCTTCTATTATACTTTTCCTCTAATTGTTCCACTCCTGGTTTTGGCTTACAAATACTGATGTAAAATACTGACCAAATATTGCCAGTGTGATGGCAGCCTTAAAGATATTTCCATTTGGCTTTCTGTATTTCGTCTTTTCTGGGATATGTAAAAAATAACAGGAAGAATTAGAGTTACACCTTGGCGCCCCACAGATGAAACATAATAATGTCCCTTCTGCCGTGTGTGTAATGTGCGCAACAGGACACTCACATTAGTTGCTGGAGTCCCTTCGTCTTCTGTCACTCCGGCTTCAGATCCATGGGTCTCACAAACCACTCCAGATTCATTGTTCATTCCAAACAGTTTAACTTTAGTAATTAACAGGGTTTTCAGAACAGATGCAGCACAGTTTATACAGAGTGACATTTCTAAGGTTTTCCCTGCCTTCCCGGCAACCTCTGTTCTTCCTGGCAATCTCTGCCTCGCTTCTGACAATCCCTGCCTCGCTTCTGACAATCCCTGCCTCTGTCCAGCAATCGCTACTCTTTCTGGACAATTCCTGTCCTGTTACAGCAATCACTGCTCTTTCCGGACAATCTCTGTCCTGTCCACGCATTTAGGCCCACCAACTTCCTGCCAATCCCCTGGTCCGGCTTCGAATTAAAGGGTAACAGTCTTGCCATCTCAGCTTCACCTAATCCCTGACGTAAGCTTTGGATCCTCCTTGGAACGGTCCTGTTGGAGCTGGTGACCGCCCACACGACACTCAGCCTGGGGCCCCTTCTTACAGAAGCAACCTTATCCCCACAGCTGTCAGACTGTCCCAATTCACTGCTGCATCACAACTTACCCTGGGCATGGCTGCCCGGGCTCTGCTGTCTAACCAGGAAGTATCTTCTCTTTATCCCCACTGTTCTGCACTACACTACTCTGTAATTCCTCCCAGTCTGGAAAACCCCTATGCTGCTTATACCTAAGCTAATAGTCTTATTCCCTGTTTCTAGTATGCCCCCTCTATTCTAATCCCACTATTGTCCTATACTACCTTCTATTCTATCCCTAATTCTGTACACGACACATATCAAATACATTCACATTACAGTACATAAACAATAACGCTTATAAATGCTCTGGAACAGCACGCATCAAATGTGAACAATGTCCAAAGTGAGGGAAGCATATGACAGACTCCATTACAGCACAATGAGGAGCACCGTGACAGAGGTGACTGTTTGAGACCTAGTCAGTGCAAGAAGAGCAAAGGCCAAAAGAGAGTAAGCAGATGATCATGCGATAAGATGTGACAAACAAAAATGGGAGTGACCAAAGGCAAAATATTATTAATAAGAGTAAACATCTGGGCAATACTATACACAATATTAGTCAAAATTAGAAATTATTAATGCCCAGGGATAATAATTGCCGTGGACCTGTAGAAAGACCGGTTGTCAAACACATACCGTAGAAAAAGGGGGGAGGGAAAAACCCAAACGACAACCATAGGTCTAATAAAACTTGCTTTTGTCAGGACTCTGAACATTTTTTATTACCTTTTGTGCATTACTGCCCTTTTCCAAGATGGCGTCTTTGGTCTCATGTGCACTGTGTCTTCCTGCTATAAAACTCCACCCCAGCCTCTAGTCTGTGCTAGAGTATTCTGCCTTGCATCCAGCTCCTGACCTCTGGTGACTCCCTGGCTATATACCTGCTCCTGTGAACCTGTGGTGTTATCCTGCTACTCTGATCTGAGTTCCTGCTGCATACACCAGTTCCAGTAATCCTCCTTCATCTGCTGCTCGTGTTTACTTCCATCTGCATTTGCTGGACATGTAAGCTGTTGCTGCTTTGCAAGAACCTGAGACTATTACCCAGGCCTCCTTGGTTGAGCTAAGATATTATTTGAACTGCCTGATAAGCATATCTATCTGTGTTTTGGACTAAGCAAGGACTTATTCGTGTCAAGTATCCTCAAGAATAATTGTGCTTCATAGACTTTCTGTGTGATTGCATTTTCCTCTGAAGTTTCCTATAGACTGCTAAGCTGCATTTAATATTTACTCCAAGTGTTGTGGACTTGAGTTTCTCTCTGCACCTGTTTAAATGACCGTGTGATAATATAGACTTTCCCACTTATAAAACTGTGTCCTGTAGTTGTCTTGTTCCATGCAAAGAGTCTCCTGAGTTATCACCCGCATGGCAGCCCAGGAAAACAAACTTGCTGGCATAGAGTCCCAGTATGGATGGGCTTTTCAGGACATAAGCACGCAAATAGCTGCACAAGCGACTTTTCCCTATGGGCAACCGCCACCAGCTAGCCAACCTAAGTTGCCCCCATTTAGATTTAATGGAGATCGCGACAAATTTTTTGGCTTTGTGAATCAATGTATGCTGTATTTTGATGTGCCTGCTGACCGTTTTCCTAATGATAGATCCAAAGTATTGTGTGTAATAATGCTGCTGACCGCACGAGCGCTCGCCTGGGCGAATCCGATGATTGAGTCTCGTGACCCACGGTTAAATAACTTGGATGATTTCTTGGCCGCTATGGCATTAATGTTTGATGATCCTAATCGCCGTGCAACCGCTGAATCTGCTTTATTGCCTTTACACCAGGCAAAACGTTCTGTTATTGAGTATGCTACTGAATTCTGACTCTGGTGCAGGTGGCAATTTCATGGATATCGCATTTGCCAAGGAACATGGTATTGAAAGTCAGCAAAGAGCCTCTCCAGTTACCATGGAAACAGTGGATGGGTCACCTTTAATCTCTGGGCCTGTGGATCAGGAGACCGTACCCCTTGAAATTTTGTTGGAGCCTAATCATCAGGAGCAACTTTCTTTCTTGCTAATTTCTTCTCCTCATTTTCCTGTGATTTTAGGCATTCCTTGGTTGCGTTCTCTGAACCCAATTATCAACTGGGAGACCAAGGAGATTATCTTTCCAACAAGGAGCAACTCAGCGTTAACAGAAGCTGTCCCTGAGTCCTTGGCTACGGAACCACATGTACAGGTATTTTCTTTACCTCCAGCATATAAAGAGTTCTCTGACATCTGTGACAAGAAGAATGCAGATCAGCTTCCTCCACACAGGCATTATGACTGTCCCATTGAGTTGCTTCCTGGGGAAGCTATTCCTTTTGGTAAGGTATACCCTTTGGCGGCACCTGAGCTTAAAGCCTTAAAGGAGTATATTGATGAAAATCTGGCCAAAGGCTTCATACGTCCTTCTTCCTCACCAGCAGGGGCACCTATCTTTTTTGTAAAGAAGATGGATGGGACCCTGAGACCCTGTGTTGACTATCGGGAACTCAATAAGGTAACCGTACGAAACCGTTACCCTTTGCCTCTGATTCCCGAATTACTGAAAAGAGTCCGCCATGCTAAGGTGTTCTCTAAACTGAATCTTCGTGGGGCTTATAATTTGGTGCGTATTCGTCCAGGGGATGAGTGGAAGACAGCATTCAGATGCCGGTATGGACACTTTGAATATCTTGTGATGCCCTTCGGGCTTTGTAACACCCCTGCAATGTTTCAACACCTTGCAAATGACATTTTCAGAGATTTGTTGGACCAATTTGTAGTGATCTATTTGGACGATATACTAATCTTTTCTGACTCTCTACAGGAACATGAAGAACATGTCAAAACTGTTTTAAGACGTCTGAAAGAGAACCATCAGTATATTAAGCCAGAGAAATGCGAGTTCCATCTTTCTGAGATACAGTTCTTAGGTTATATCATCTCTCCCCAGGTGCTGAACATGGAATCTGGTAAGATTCAGGCTATCCTTGACTGGCCAGTACCCAAGAACGTTAAGGAGGTCCAACGTTTTATTGGTTTTGCAAGTTTCTACAGATGCTTCATTCGAAATTTTTCTGATATTGTCCGTCCCATTACTTCCTTGACAAAGAAGGAAAAGCCTTTTAAGTGGTCACCACAGGCTCAAGAAGCTTTTGATCGGCTTAAGATCTGTTTCACATCAGCACCTCTGTTGATACACCCAAATCCAACACTTTCTTTCATTGTGGAGGTGGATGCTTCTGATAATGCTTTGGGGGCTATTCTCTCCCAAAGAACTGGAGAGAAGGGTCTGCTACATCCTTGTGCTTTCTTTTCCCATAGACTAACCTCAGCAGAGAAGAATTACGACATGGGAGACAAGGAATTGCTGGCTATTATTGCGGCTTTCAAAGAATGGAGGCATCATCTGCAAGGAGCTGCACAACAGATCATAGTGCTAACTGACCATCGCAACTTAGAGTTCCTTAGATCCACTAGATGTCTTTCTCCTCGTCAGGCTCGTTGGAACTTATTTTTAAATCAATTTAACTTTGTTATCTCGTACCGTCCAGGTTCTCGTAATGGGAAGGCTGATGCTTTATCCCGATTCCATGCTGCAGATTCCGTACCTGGAGCCCCGTCCAAGACCATTCTATCTGATGCCAATTTCATCTGAGTTATCCATGATCAGGACTTGTGGAAGGAGTGCAGGGAGGCCTATGACGGTGATGTATTTCTGGCCAACCCACCTGTGGATATTAATCTTGTCTTTAAGGGTGGCATGTGGTTCAGAGATCGACGTATCTACGTCCCTGAGGTCGTTCAAGTTGGTACATGACTCCAAGTTGGCTGGTCACAGGGGGGTACAGAAGACACAAGAGTTCCTGAGCCGATTCTTCTGGTGGCCAATTTGCCTGAAGGATACCAAGGACTATGTTCTCTCTTGCGAGGTATGTGCTCGTTACAAGACTCCTCATGTGGCACCTAAGGGTCTTCTTTAACCATTTCCAGTTCCGTCCCGCCCTTGGGGGTCTATATCAATGGACTTTATTGTGGAGCTGCCTATATCGGGGGGCATGAATACAATCATGGTGGTAGTTGATCGCCTGACTAAAGCTGCTCATTTTCTTCCGTGCACCGGCCTCCCCTCAGCTTAAGATACAGTGAACTTGGTTATACAGAATGTCTTTCGGTTGCATGGGGTTCCGGATGAGATCATCTCTGACTGTGGAGTGCAGTTCACTTCAAGATTCTGGAAGGGGTTTTGCTCTGCACTCAATATTAATGTCTGTCTCTCTTCCGCTTACCATCCCCAGAAAAATTGTCAGACTGAGCGTACCAACCAGACGCTGGAACAATATCTAAGATGCTATGTCAGCCATCTCCAGGATGATTGGTTGGAGTTGCTGCCGTTAGCCGAATTTTCATATAACAATTCTCAGAGCGCCTCCACTAAATTTACACCTTTCTTTGCCAATCTGGGTTATCATCCGTGTATCTTACCTAGGTCTCCAATTCTCCGGTTCCAGCAGTGGAGGAAAGGCTGACTGCAATGAGGCAAAATCTGGAGGTTCTGAAGGAATCCCTGACCACAGCTCAAGAACGTTATAAGAGATCGGCTGATAGATTTTGAAAACCTGCACCCATGTTCAAGGTAGGAGATTCTGTGTAGTTAGTAACTAAGAATCTGAAGATAAACGTTCCTTCACAAAAACTTGGACAGAAATTCATTGGCCTTTTCAAGATCAACGGTATTGTGAGCTCTGTGGCCTGCCGGCTGAAGCTGCCTAGGACTATGAAGGTACACCCAGTTTTTCATGTATCTTTACTAAAGCCTGTATCTCCTAATACCTTCCAGGGACGTGTTGTGCCACCTCCGCAGCCTGTGGTGATTGATGGGCAAGAACAATTTGTCGTGGAGGAAATTGTTGATTCCAGGATTCGCAGGAATCGGCTCCAATATCTGATAAGATGGCAGGGATATCCCCCTGAGGAAGACTCTTGGGAACCTGTGAAAAACATCAATGCCCAACAGAAGATTTCTCGTTTTCATCACAGATTCCCAGAGAAACCAGGTCCAGGATCGTCCTGAGGCCGCTTCTATGGAGGGAGTAATGTCAGGACTGAACATTTTTTATTACCTTTTGTGCATTACTGCCCTTTTCCAAGATGGCATCTTTGGTCTCATGTGCACTGTGTCTTCCTGCTATAAAACTCCACCCCAGCCTTCAGTCTGTGCTAGAGTATTCTGCCTTGCATCCAGCTCCTGACCACTGGTGACTCCCTGGCTATATACCTGCTCCTGTGAACCTGTGGGGTTATCCTGCTACTCTGCTCTGAGTTCCTGCTGCATACACCAGTTCCAGTAATCCTCCTTCATCTGCTGCTCGTGTTTACTTCCATCTGCATTTGCTGGACATGTAAGCTGTTGCTGCTTTGCAAGAACCTGAGACTATTACTCAGGTCTCCCTTGTTGAGCTAAGATATTATTTGAACTGCCTTATAAGCATATCTATCTGTGTTTTGGACTAAGCAAGGACTTATTCGTTTCAAGTATCCTCAAGAATAATTTTCTTTCTGCGTGATTGCATTTTCCTCTGAAGTTTCCTATAGACTGCTAAGCTGCATTTAATATTTACTCCAAGTGTTGTGGACTTGAGTTTCTCTCTGCACCTGTTTGAATCACCGTGTGATAATATAGACTTTACCACTTATAAAACTGTGTCCTGTAGTTGTCTTGTTCCATGCAAAGAGTCTCCTGAGTTATCCCCTATAATTATTACAGCTTTATTGTGGGGGGCTAGAAGGCAGCAACAACAGTGAATGATCACCCAATTAAAAAATAGGGCATTGGGGACCCTACATGCCAGAATTTACATGAAGCACTCAATATTATATACAACTTATAGGAGGTAATAGATGTATCCAACATGTTATATAAGAACAAACATTTACATACATAGGTCCTATAATGGGCTGTGCCATACCAATTTATAATATAACCTGTAACCATGATGGAAGAGAGATAACATTTATACATCACCGTAAAGTGCAAACAGGAGCAGGCAAGTGGAGGATCCCAGTGCCCGCCCCAACGCGCGTTTTGGAACACCTTCGTCAGGGGGCGCATGATGTGACAGCAGGACAGGTAAGGGGTGTGTGGCACCCCAGGAGTTCGGGTACCACAGTAGTGCTGCCTTCCTCTCGGGGAGGGTAGTGATATGCCTGGAAACAAGAGGGGATCTCTTTGACAGGTAAATCACACACACAACACCTTCTGAATCCAGGCCAGGAGGGGGAGCTCAAAACCCTGTTTTAGGGCAGCTTCCCTGAATAAAGATCCTGGCTTGGAGGAGGCGTCAGACAGTTGGTCCTGAGAGACCAGTGAGTGCAGTTTAGTCTGGAGCAGACAGTGACAGGAAAGGAGCAGAGGAGAGATTTTAGGGCTCAAGGAGGCTGCAAATGGGCCTCCGAGGAGCCAAAGCGCAGAGACCGGGTACCGGGAGCCCGAGGCTAGAGTGGAACTGTAGGACACCTAGCAGAACCGCAGGGCACAGAACTACACGCATACTGCCCAAATTAAGCCTGTGGTACAGCAGTACCCTGGAGCCTGGAGTCACTGTGCAGAGACCCCAGAAGGAACTGCTCAAGCTGCCTACCATACAGGTTCCTGTCCCAGGACAGGGGAAGGAACCAGGAACTTGTTAGGATATTACAGACAGCAAGGGACTATAGCAAGCCCACAGTGGAAGGCTCCCAACCTGACTTGCCAAGGGGATTTCACTTGTTTCCGGGCTGCCTGGACTCCTAATGTACCTGTTGCCGGTACCCTGGACTGTGGCCTGCCAACTACAGTAAACCAGCTAAAGACTCTACAATTTGTGTCCTTTACTCATTGACCGGCAAACACCATCATCACCATACACTCTAGGACTGACAAGAAAAAGTGGAGCATAAACCTCCATGACCACATTATTATATATAAAATCAGAACTTTATTAAATAATTATAAATCAATAGTATCACAGTAACAACATAAATACTGTAGTGAGTGCTGTACGCACTCCACAAGAACAGGGAGGCAACAAACAAAGGGACGGGAAATCACATCATTTCTACATCCCTTTAACTCGTTGCGCCTGTGTAGTAGTGGGAAATTTGATATTTGGTTATAGGGTAATTCTTTTTGCCCATTAGCATATTCTCTACTCCCGAGCCAAACCACCATTCTGTTTTAATTGTTTTATTAATTGTTCTTGTGTTTGTCTTTTATTTCAGTTCATTTTTATATGTCAATGGCCATTGATATTGTTTGGGCGGTATGATGTCTTCTGTCTCCATGCAATATTTCCACTTCGTATTTTGGTGAAGAAACAAAGAGTATAAAGGAGCAACTGTTGTTCTATTTAAGAAGATTGGAGTACCAACTTCCTTAAAAATAATTTTAATTATATGTTTTTCTTATTCAATTTTGTATTTTTTTCAGACATATTATACTAGTATTATGCACCTGTCACTTTATGCACTGGTGATATTTGGTCTATATTGTTGTAGGTCCATGACTTGTTTTGCACCTATGTTGGGAGCATAGAGACATATTTCATTCCTGTTCTGCCCCATATGTTATTATATTACCTGTGCACAATGATACTCCACATTTAGCACACTTACATGGTGGACAGAGACATCTAGCCCTTTGGTTCTCTGCAAATATGGCCGACGCCGTGGTCTTCTTAAAAATGGACGCTTGGTGTGCGCATGCCCGCTGCCGCCTGGGGAGTGCGTCCTTTGCTGTGTCCGTCCTTACTGGCAGGGCGAGCATCATATGACGTCTATGGGAGGTGTTTCCCCCTATGCTCGCCCTGCTGGGACGGCCTAGGCAATGACGCGCCCCTGGCGCCACCGCGCATGCGCCGCTATACCAGCTCCACTTCCGGTCTTTTTAATATTTAAACTGCACAAGAATGGCTACACATTAACCCTGCTGAGAAAGCGATCACGCGAAACGCGCGTCCAGGGGAGCCACGTCAGGAGGGGGAACCCTTTTCAAGCATCCATTATGGGTAAGCCTAATTCAATGATTGGTGCCTGTTTGGCATCAGAGCCCTGTATTAGATGGGATTAGGATACCGCAAGGACCCTGTTTATCATACCGTTTGGGCTGGGCACCCTAATGGGCGAGAGAGTTTAGGGGCATATTTATCTATATGTGCTTCCCCCTAATGTACTTGGCTACTATCACGTCCCTTTGTTTGTTGCCTCCCTGTTCTTGTGGAGTGCGTACAGCACTCACTACAGTATTTATGTTGTTACTGTGATACTATTGATTTATAATTATTTAATAAAGTTCTGATTTTATATATAATAATGTGGTCATGGATGTTTATGCTCCACTTTTTCTTGTCAATCTCTGCCTGGAGCTATCCTTTTTTGCATACGCCTGGAGGGTGTGTAAAGGGAGCTAATGAGGTTTGCTCCCCAGTACTATCTATAGCGGTGCTTCAGTATTTTTCAACTAAACTCTAGGACCCCTGTGGACCCACCTGTGGGAAGCGTCACAATCATTGCTGCAACAATATCCCCCAGAGGACCCCTTTAAAGCAGCGTCAGTCCTCCTATTGACCGAACATCACAGGTGGCGTCATGACAGAATTATTCATAATTCCCCTTTAAAGACCGTTCCCCTTTACAGTGAGTCCCAGGGCCACGGACACCGGGTCGCAGCCACCATGACATCCTCTTTAATAGCTGACCAGACCCGGCACCAAGTACCCTGCCCTGGTGGGCGACTCAGGTGGGCCTCGGACAGGTAAACATTATATTTTACAGTTATTTACCCTTTTGTGGCTCTATAAAAATCTGCAAAATGACAAAAGTTTGGCTGCCATTTTTTGGGCTTCATGCAAATTGAATCCGAAATTTTAGGGAACAAAGATTTTGACTCAATACCAATTTTTTTCCCCATCTATAACTATAATACTTTATATATTTTTTTTAGTTTTGATCGCAATATGGATCAAAAGACAAGGGAATGTAAAAAAAAATCTGATCTGTTTCCATTTTCAGATTGTAGATATATCTATTTTCAGATTGTTTGAAGTTTAATACATGATTGTGGGGTGACCATCTGTCCTAAGCTGCTGTTAACAGCATTTACAGATATACTTTACAGCAGCCAAATGGAGCATAGAAGAAATAGTAGAGTTGACTCATTGACTTCTACAGTATATGCAGAGGTCATTGTGCTCGGGGAGATGGTGAGTAGTGACCATCAATTATTGTGATCGTTGGATCCGGTGGGATCAACATAGAAGTTATACCTATTGTATTTCTGATTTGTTCCAACATAGAAAATGACATGAAGAATAAAAAAAAAAATTCCTAAAGCATCGTTTAACAAAAAACTTGATGTAATATGAATTGATCATATTCGGATGACATGCCCTGAATTGAGAAATTAAAAAGCTTTTCATTATCTTGCAGTCTTTGGACATTACAAATGATTAGTGTTTCTTTAAGATACTAATTATATTTTAGCGAGCCAGTGATTGGGAGAATGCAAAATTGAAAGTTGAAAAAAAAATTGAAAGTGAGGCATGAGAAGTTTAATATACAGTGGTCCAAGACAAAATTACTTTCTTCTTGGCTGTACAGGTTAGAAATTCACTTTTTAATATATTTTTGGTCTTGAACATTCCATATTAGTCATCTGACAATAAGTAGGTGGGATAATCAAATTGCTGGGAATGACTTATAACTACCATCCTTGGTAAATTGGAGAATTTCTGGTTATCCTGTCAGCTATAGTCCCATTACCTTCGGACAGCATGCTTAGTGCCTCGTCAGTCTGGTGGCTATTCCCCAATTCAGCCTTGTTTGGGTCCTGGATGTACCCAGGATAATTCAGGAAGGAACCCATCACGCCATTACGTGTGGGCTCTACAGCAGATGAGCTGGTCAGAGGCTCCCATGGGATTTCTTTTTGCTGAGACTTGAAGCTAATGCTCCAACCGGTCCATCCATAAAATGCCAGCGTAAATAGGAATCCCTGCATGGGATTTAGTATGCCCTAAAATGAATTGTTCAGAGATTATGCATAATTGTGACCGCATAAAATTCAAGACATAGATGTGTACCCAAAATTGCAAATGGTGACATATGTTAGTAATCTTTTGCTACAAAGATAAATTAAATTTTTTGATTTGTGGTGGTCATTTTTGTAAAACCTACTGTACAACACTTCACAGCCATATTAGCTGTTATTTTTGTTTTAACTTCTTATATTCTGATGATCACTTGTCACTTTTGTCAACATGTTCAATCAATAAAACAGTGTCAGTTCTCCAGGATCTTAATTCTAAGTAAGAAAAAATGTGCAAAATGGCCACCACAACAACGCTGAACAAAATTCCTTCTATGATCTTATTCACACATTAGGCAAAACGTTCAGAATTTTGGAGCTATTCCTTGTGTTATCTCACAGTTACCGAGGAATTAATGACCAAAAATATGGAGTTGTGAATAAAATTTATCTCTGTAAGATCAAAATGACAGCTCACTGACCCATACAAATCAAAGGGGCTATTTCAACATCAATATTTTTTTCAATGACTCATGTATGTTTTATTCTGGTCCATTTTTGGCAAATCAGACTTGAGCTTTTAAAGGGAATCTGTCAGTTGGATCAACCCTTCTAAGCCATCTATATGGGCGTGCAGGTCATAAAAAGTTGAATAAAATGATACATTGATTTCTCTTATATGTAAATGAGCTGTTAGGATCTATGGACTGGACATAGATCTCCCTGAGAATCTGTGTATAAAGCTTATAATATATGAAAGGAGGGGGTTTCCAGTGTGAGATATATAATGACTGACACTTTCCTCTCTTAGGCTACTTTCGCACATCAGTTTTATACCTTCAGGCATAATCCGTCTATTTTTGAAAAAAATGGATCCTGTGCAAATTGTGAAAAACTGATGCGCCGGATCCGTTTTTTTTTATGGATCCGTTTTGGTTTATCGGGCATACAATTTTGACTTTCTGTTCCGGGAACGAGAGAGACCGGATACAGTCAATACACCTCACGTTTCATCCGTTTATCGCTGGAAACGTTGCTGAGCGTTTTTTCGCCAGACAGAAAAAAACATTCATATAGAAATTTTCTCCGTCCGCCAGCATAGAATTTTTTGACGGATCCGGCAAAAAACGGATGAAACATGTGGCCATCAGGCGCAATCCAGCACTAATACAACTCTATGAGAAAAAACGGATCCGGCGGAAAAAAAACGGATCAGTTTTTTTTAAAACTCGCCAGATTGTGCCTGACGGCAAAAACCTGATGTGTGAAAGTAGCCTGAAGGTACCGTCACACTAAACGATATCGCTAGCGATCCGTGACGTCCTGGATAGCGATATCGTTGTGTTTGACACGCAGCAGCGATCAGGACCCTGCTGTGATATCGCTGGTCGTTGATTAAAGTTCAGAACTTTATTTGGTCGTCAGATCGCCGTGTATCGTTGTGTTTGACAGCAAAAGCAACGATACCAGCGATGTTTTACAATGGTAACCAGGGTAAATATCGGGTTACTAAGCGCAGGGCCGCGCTTAGTAACCCGATGTTTACCCTGGTTACCAGTGTAAAATGTAAAAAAACAAACAGTACATACTCACCCTCTGATGTCTCTCACACGTCCCCCGCCGTCCGCTTCCTGCACTGACTGAGCGCCGGCCGCAAAATGAAAGTACAGCACAGCGGTGACGTCACCGCTCTGCTGTTAGGGCCGGCACTCACAGTCAGTGCAGGAAGCGGACGCCGGGGGACGTGTGAGAGACATCAGAGGGTGAGTATGTACTGTTTGTTTTTTTACATTTTACACTGGTAACCAGGGTAAACATCGGGTTACTAAGCGCGGCCCTGCGCTTAGCAACCCAATGTTTACCCTGGTTACCCAGGGACCTCGGCATCGTTGGTCGCTGGAGAGCCGTCTGTGTGACAGCTCTCCAGCGACCAAACAGCGACACTGCAGCGATCGGCATCGTTGTCTGTATCGCTGCAGCGTCGCTTAGTGTGACGGTACCTTTAATCACAGCTCTGTACAGTAAAGCTAACACAGTATAGCAGAAGTGAACTTCATCTCATTACACACATTTGTAGCAGCATTTGTCCTCTCATAGTGCTGGCAGCTTTGCTGCAGAGGTGTGCCTGGTTATAACTAATACAGGACAGCAGAATTGAAACTCATCTCATTGAAAACACGTTTGAAGTGAAGTTGACTCTGCAGTACTGCCTCTCCCCCCACACCATCTGCCAGCACTATGAGAGGACATCGTCAGTGCTGATGTGTTAGTACAATAGAAATAATCTTTGTTTCATTAGTGTTAGCTCTGCTGCACTGTGTTAGCTCTGCTGTACTGTGTTAGCTCTGCTGCACTGTGTTAGCTCTGCTGTACTGTGTTAGCTCTGCTGCACTGTGTTAGCTCTGCTGTACTGTGTTAGCTCTGCTGCACTGTGTTAGCTCTGCTGTACTGTGTTCATTCTGATCTCATTACAGAGCTGTGAGTGATTTTGAGAACAAATTGTCAGTTAATACATGTCTCACACTGGAAATGCCACTTTTCATTTAAAATAAGTTCTGGAAGCAGATTCTCATGTAGGTCAGTGTCCAGCCCAAAGTCCTGAAAAGCTCATTTACTAAAAACATGGAATTCTCTGGAATAAGACATCAAATCGCAGATATGAAGGTATCATTTTATTCACGGTTGTAGGATCTGCATGCCCATGTCGATGGAGTAGGAGAGTTGATCCTTCTGACAGATTCCCTCTAAGTCTATGGAAGTGAGGAAAAAAAGCAGAATACACACTGAAGCCTTATATGCGCTATTTTCACAGATTTGTTTTTCAATTATGAAAAATCAGACACAGTTGGGTGGATCTAGCCTAAAAGTATAGAGGTCAGAAAGTGCAAACATCAAAATAAAGTAATGCGTTTTAAATATTTCTGACCTCTAAGATACCTTGATTCAGGGCTAAGTTTACCCATTTGTAGCTTCTCGTTATTGAGTTTCTAGATAAATTACTAAATATAGAACAGATATAACCCCAGAAGGCATCTGAAGATATTTCATTAGACACGGCATGGGAGCAGATTGAGTTCATGGCTGGCTTACCATGATGAACCATGTGATAAGTGCTGCATTCCTGACATTTTTCAGCTGATCTCCATTTATGTCTGGCTGCATTTCCAGATAGAACAAAAGGCTTTCATTGATTATATTGGACAACCAACTGATAAAAAGATGAAACAGATATTAGTGTCAGTTGTGATGTACGACACATTAGTCACACTCTCTCCTGACCGATAAAATGCAGTTGTTTTATACATTATTGTTATCAGTGTGCTATTGAATACAGATATATATTTTTTAAATTGTGTTTTTCAGGGTTTGCATGTAACATAAAGTTAGGCCACCATTACCATCATCCACTCCAGGAGTGATAGTTGCCCCTCGGGAAGCCTTTTGGAGGCACCGTACGTTAAAAGCAAAAGTCATGGTGAAGCTGGGTGCGTGGCTGAAACTCCGTCCAGCAGCAGGGAGCTAATAACTACACCACTGTGCCATAAAATTATACAGCCACAACCCCATCAGTGTAGGCCATGTGACAGCCACCCGCACACATGTGGTCTCACCCTTCAAAAAATACAAACTGTCTTATGGTTTTGATAATTTGCCCACTAGATGATGCCTGTAAATTCTTACAATTTGAACACATTTGACCCAAACCCTTTTTTTAATTATTCCTTCTTCATTTTAAGGCTAGGTTCACATCACGTTTTAGTCACAAATCAGTGGCTCAGTCTAAAGCCCTGAAAAACGGGAAAGGCATATCCGACATTGACTCTAATGAAGCAGACAGAGTCACTTTGTTCTGTGTTTAACCTCATGTTTGGCAGTTTCCTCCTTTTTGAGGCGGGCACAAAAACGCATGTGATGCAAAGCCGACCTAACAAAAAACAGAAACTCATTACCATATCATGAACACCAACATGATCTTGAAAAATCGTATCTGAATTTCAGTTCCTAGACGTCTTTCATTTTCTGTGTATATTCCTTGTCTTCCTTTTAATAATGTGGCAACTGTTAAACAGTAAAGAAGTATGTTAAAAGTAGATTTCTGCACATTACTTGCAAGCTCACTGTAGAAGCTAGATATTTAGGGAAAACAGCAGAACAATTTTGACATTTGTGAAAAAAAAAATTCCTGACTACTTGGTAATGCATCTTTCATTTTAGCTGCATCATGTAACAAGTTGTTTGCAGATCCCTGGAATCATTGTCTTGGCTTTTCTCTTCCTCTTCCTGATTGATACTCTCCCTGACCAACATCACATTATCTTGTGACCTGAGCTGAAATCACCAGACATATGACACCAGAAGTATCTGAGATACAGGACAGCAGCGATCTGAGCTGAGGTCACGTCATAAGACAGAGAGTGGGCAGGAGAAGAACAACGGCAAAGAGTGCAGGAAGCTGCAATCATCTGATAATGTCACTGAACGTGCATTTACACTGCAAGATTGTCATGATCGAGAGTAATGCTGAAGATCACCTGATGAACGAACAAAATGGTCATTCATTAGGTGAAATTATCTTTTGTACTGCAAAGACCATCATTCTCAACAGCACATTGTCCTTTATAAACAGGTCTCGTGCTGCCGAGAACATGGCAGCCTTTGTGCATCGAATGATTTATTGCAGATCTTTCTGTGTGTATTGTCAAGCACTGTCTAGCTGTGTAAACAGGATATTAAACGACTGCCTATTGGTAAACATTTACTGATCAGTGGTTATTTAAAGGGAATCTGTCACCCCCCGTCCCGAACGTATGTGACCTATTAATATGGGCATACAGGTGATAGAAATGTTACACTAGTCCTACCTGTATGCCTGGTATTAATGGTCTTGATGCTGAGAAATGCAATATTCTTTCTTTATGTTAATGATTTCTTCCAGGCTCTGGGGCGTGCGGTGCCTGGAAAAAATCCCTGCCTCCTGTCTTCATTACCCCCTTCCATCAGCATCCCTCAGAAATACATACCTCATCCTCTCTTCTATGGGCGCTGCATTCAGAGATCTTCTGCGCAGGTACCGGTGACTTCCGCTCCAGTGACCTCTGGTGTGCATTCCGATAAGGTGCTCTCCCCACTTCCTCCCTGCATAGTCATCACAATGTACACATGGTTCCTAGCGATGACAGTGCGCACACCGGATGTCACAGTGATTTACCGGCGCCTGCGCAGAAGATCTCTGAGTGTAGCGCCCACAGCAGTGAAGATGCGGTATGTATTTATGAGGGAGTGCAGGGTGCAGGCGCAGGATTCCATGGCAATAACTGATGCTGATGGGAGGGGGGTAAGTATTACAATGAAGACAGTATAGTATATACACTCACCGGCCACTTTATTAGGTACACCTGTCCAACTTCTTGTTAACACTTAATTTCTAATCAGCCAATCACATGGCGGCAACTCAGTGCATTTAGGCATGTAGACATGGTCAAGACAATCTCCTGCAGTTCAAACCGAGCATCAGTATGGGGAAGAAAGGTGATTTGAGTGCCTTTGAACGTGGCATGGTTGTTGGTGCCAGAAGGGCTGGTCTGAGTATTTCAGAAACTGCTGATCTACTGGGATTTTCACGCACAACCATCTCTAGGGTTTACAGAGAATGGTCCGAAAAAGAAAAAAAATCCAGTGAGCGGCAGTTCTGTGGGCGGAAATGCCTTATTGATGCCAGAGGTCAGAGGAGAATGGGCAGACTGGTTCGAGCTGATAGAAAGGCAACAGTGACTCAAATCGCCACCCGTTACAACCAAGGTAGGCCTAAGAGCATCTCTGAACGCACAGTGCGTCGAACTTTGAGGCAGATGGGCTACAGCAGCAGAAGACCACACCGGGTACCACTCCTTTCAGCTAAGAACAGGAAACTGAGGCTACAATTTGTACAAGCTCATCGAAATTGGACAGTAGAAGATTGGAAAAACGTTGCTTGGTCTGATGAGTCTCGATTTCTGCTGCGACATTCGGATGGTAGGGTCAGAATTTGGCGTAAACAACATGAAAGCATGGATCCATCCTGCCTTGTATGGAGCATCTTTGGGATGTGCAGCCGACAAATCTGCGGCAACTGTGTGATGCCATCATGTCAATATGGACCAAAATCTCTGAGGAATGCTTCCAGCACCTTGTTGAATCTATGCCACGAAGAATTGAGGCAGTTCTGAAGGCAAAAGGGGGTCCAACCCGTTACTAGCATGGTGTACCTAATAAAGTGGCCGGTGAGTGTATATTACACTAGTCCTACCTGTATGCCTCATATTAGTGGTCTTGTTGTTGAGAAATTTTATATTCTTTCTTTATGTTAATGATTTCTTCCAGGCACCACACACCCCGGAGCCTGGAAGAAATCATTAACATAAAGAAAGAATATAAAATTTCTCAACAATAAGACCACTAATATGAGGCATACAGGTAGGACTAGTGTAATATTTCTATTACCTGTATGCCCATATTAATAGGTCACTTATGTCTCGGGGGGTGACAGATTATTTTTAAAATGAATCTGTCACATTAAACAACACTATTAACCTGTAGATATGGGCATAATGTGCAGGTTAACAGTGTTTTGAAGTTAACTTTATTCCCAATTATTATTATTATTATTATTTATTGTAGCATTCCAGCTTCAGACACAGGGGCAGCGCCGGCATGGGTTCAGTCACTGCTCTGTGTGTAGAGAGAGGTGACTGTAAGCCCCCCCGGCACTGACTGAAAACAGCTCAACAATAGAGTTGGCTGTCAGTCAGTGCCAGGGACACAGCTACAGCCTCCACTCTCTATACACAGAGTGTTGACTGAATCCGCGCTGGCACCACCCCCATGACAAAATCTGGAATGATACCAGGAGGAATAAAGTTAATTTCCCCCTGGCAGTGGGGTTCTATGTTCCAGGGCATTACAAGTAATGGTAAACTGACTGAACAGAGAACTAGTCTGAACTGGTGCATACCAAAAGCAACTAACATAGAAAATAGATAAATGGTTGCACTCAATTGTACTAAAGCAAGTGAATGTGTGATACATGAAATGTGAATAGCATAATGGCTTGTGAAATCTATGAAAAAACACATGAGATCCTTAGCACAAAATTTGGCCAAAACATGTGAGCCCATCCACCAACGTCAAGGTAATCTCATGGATCGGATGGGTCCCTGACCTAACCGCCTAATGTGAGCACTTACCTCTGGCTAATGTCTTGGTAAAGCCTGTATTTATAGGAAGGTCGAAACCAAATGTGTTTGGATGTAATTAAAATCACAGCATGGGGAAGGGCGGGGTGTTCAAGTCAGAAAAAATAGTACAAAACAAGTAATGGTAAACTGACTGAACAGATAACTTGTCTGAACTGGTGCATAACCAAAAACAACTAACATAGCAAATAGAGAAATGGTTGCACTCAATTGTACTAAAGCAAGTGAATTACGTTGGTGGATGGGCTCACATTTTTTGGCCAAATTTTGTGCTAAGCATCTCATGTGTTTTTTCATAGATTTCACGAGCCATTATGCTATTCACATTTCATGTATCACACATTCACTTGCTTTAGTACAATTGAGTGCATCCATGTCTCTATTTGCTATATTAGTTGTTTTTGGTATGCACCAGTTCAGACTAGTTCTCTGTTCAGTCAGTTCACCATTACTTGCTATGTACCATGTTTTCTGTCTTGAACACCCCGCCCTTCACCATGCTGTGATTTTAATTACATCCAAACACATTTGGTTCCGACCTTCCCATAAATACAGGCTTTACCAATACATTAGCCATAGGTAAGTGTTCACACTAGGCAGAGAGGTCAGGTACCCATCCGATCTGAGATTACCTTGATGTTTGGTGGATGGGCTCACATTTTTTGGCCAAATTTTGTGCTAAGCATCTCATGTGTTTTTTCATAGATTTCATAAGCCATTATGCTATTCACATTTCATGTTTCACACATTCACTTGCTTTAGTACAAATGAGTGCAGCCAATTCTCTATGTACCAGGGCAGGCTCAAAATGATGTTGACCTGCAGATTAACCCTATATCTGCAGGTTAATTATTATTATTATTTATTATTATAGCGCCATTTATTCCATAGCGCTTTACATGTAAGAAGGGGTATATATAATAAAAAAGAGGTACAATAATCTTACACAATACAAGTCACAACTGGTACATGAGGAGAGACGACCCTGCCGCAAGGGCTCACAATCTACAAGATAGCAGGTTCTTTTTAAGATCACAAATCGGTTAAGCAATGGAATGAAACTGAAAGGGAGGAGACACAGATTAGATATTAGAAAAAAAACTATTTGATAGTGAGGGTGATCAATGAGTAGAACAGGCTGCTATGAGAGGTGGTGAGTTCTCATTCAATGGAAGTCTTCACACAGAGGCTGGACAGACATCTGTCTGAGATGGTTTAGTGAATCCTGCTTTGAGCAGGGGGTTGGACACGATGACCCTGGAGGTCCCTTCCAACTCTAACATTCTATGATTCTAATTCCACTTTTAACTATGGAGGAAGATCCAGCAACAAGTTGGTAAGAAGAATAAAGATGGAATTACCCTGCAAGATCAACGTGAAAAAGTGTTCCTAGGAACGTTCATTTCAGAGCAATCTTGCAGTCTAAACAGGCTACCAATTAATATTCCTTGGGTGGAATGAATCTTTTGTGCTGCCCAATAATACATCATTGTTCTCGGTAGTGCATGCATTCTCAACAACACTTCTTTACAAAGCATAACCTGAAAAAGGATAAATAATCCACAGACATAAATGTAGTCACTTGAGGTCAGGTTGGAAAGTTGATAGTTGACACCAGTTGGTGTTACCTGGAGTTAGGGTACCGTCACACATTGAAATTTTCATCGCTGCGACGGCACGATCCGTGACGTCGCAGCGATCGTATGAATATCGCTCCAGCGTCGTAGACTGCGGTCACACGTTGCAATCACGGCGCTGGAGCGATGCCGAAGTCCCCGGGTAACCAGGGTAAACATCGGGTAACTAAGCGCAGGGCCGCGCTTAGTAACCCGATGTTTACCCTGGTTACCAGCGTAAACGTAAAAAAACAAACCGTACATGCTCACCCGTCGGTGTCCTTCAGGTCCCTTGCCGTCTGCTTCCTGCTCTGAGTGCAGCCGTACAGTGAGAGCAGAGCGCAGCACCGCTGTGATCTGCTCTCACTTTCCGGCCGGCACTCAGAGCAGGAAGCAGACGGCAAGGGACCTGAAGGACACCGACGGGTGAGCATGTACGGTTTGTTTTTTTACGTTTACGCTTGTAACCAGGGTAAACATCGGGTTACTAAGCGCGGCCCTGCGCTTAGTTACCCGATGTTTACCCTGGTTACAAGCGAAGACATCGCTGGATCGCTGTCACACACAACGATCCAGCGATGTCAGCGGGTGATCAAGCGACGAAAGAAAGTTCCATACGATGTGCTACGACGTACGATTCTCAGCAGGATCCCTGATCGCTGCTGCGTGTCAGACACTGCGATATCGTAACGATATCGCTAGAACGTCACGAATCGTAACGTCGTAGCGATGGAAATTTCAATGTGTGACGGTACCCTTAGAGCAGAGCTCCTGCATGGCAGTACTGTTAAGAGAAAGTCCAGGCAATTTGATTTCCTGTACCCATTTTCCCTCTTTAGTCAAGTCACTACTATTTAAAAAGGAATCATGAAATATTTAGGAGGAAATTGTTGTTAATGTACTTTTTATGTAAATGCACCAAATGAGAATCTTTCCTTCAAGTGAGGTCACTTATTTTATCATTTGCCTTAACACTTACCGTATTTTTCACTTTGTAAGATGCTCCGGATTATAAGACGCACCCCAAATTTTGAGGAGAAAAATAGGAAAAAAACCTTTTTTTAATAAATTGGTGGGGCTCCTTATAATCCATGCGTCTTATTTCTTACCGGGGGTGGTGGCTGCGGTGGATCAGGGTCCCAGGGTCGCTGCTGGAGAAGGCAGGAGTGGAGCGTTGCTGCAGGCTGGGATGAGGGGGTATGCAGGTGTCCTGTGCTGCAGGGGGGCTCCGGTGCTGCAGGGGTGTCTCCAGTGCTGCAAGGGTGTCTCCGGTGCTGTGGGGGTTTCTCCAGTGCTGCGGGGGGCTCTGCCGACATTTTGTGAAAGGCCAGAGCCCCCCGTCAGTTCGTCCATGCTTTCCTGTGCGGTGGACCTCGGGAAAATGGCAACCAGGAGGCGGCGCATGCGCAGATAGCGATCTTAGGACCAAGATCTCAAGAGATGAGATCTCAGCGCTAAAATTTCATCTCTCGAGATTCCGGCGGCCATTTTCCCTGAGTCCGTCACACAGGAAAACATGGACGAACTGCCGAGGGGCTCTGGCCTTTCACAAAATGTCGCCAGAACCCCCCACAGCACCGGAGACTCCAGCATCACCCTGGGCAGCAGCGGACAACTGCGGCAGCGGCATCAGACAACTGCGGGAGCGGCGGTGGACATCCCCTCATCCCAGCCTGTAACGGTAAGCGGTATATCGGCTTTGTAAGACGCACTCCCATTTCCCCTCCAAATTTGGGGGAAATAAAGTGCGTCTTACAAAGCGAAAAATACAGTATAATAAATTGGATTCCTGTATATCTAACCCTGCCCATAACTGTGTATATAGTAGCAACAGGTTCCACAATGCACATGAATAAATAAGGCTTATGACATCTTACCTGCTGAAACAGTTCTTCTAAACAGGATCGGATTAGCTACCATTACAAGCAGAAGAGGTGCGTAGGTAGTAACATAATGAGGAATTGCATGTTCTAGACCCTCCTCACAACTGGAAAACAAGATGAAACCATTTTCACCTACATTATAAAGTGGTGCCCTATCAGACAAATTCCGACCTGTAAGGCTCTATTCACACTACATGGCAACCATGCAGCATTTATACACACCAGCTGTACACCGGTACGCTTTGCTTTACAACTGTACGCTGCGAAAGATACATATTACATAGAAGTTTATCTTTACAAATGGAGTCAACAGCAGATTCACGTAAGTTGTATAAGCATAAAGTTTCACACATTTAGGGCACATGTCTGATGCTAATGTTCAAACTTGTGTGCCAAATGTAATGTGGACAGCTTACATGCTAACCGTGTTAGGATTTGTCTACATCTTGGACTGCTCCTTTAAGAAATTTCTCCAATGATTTTAAGTAATAAAAAAGTAGTATAAACAGTAAAAATAATAAAGAGTAATAAAGTCTAAGTTCAGTTCCTTAGTTCTATATCACTTCAATGTGTACACTAAGCCATGGTGACGTAGAACATATATGGCTGTAACATGGGGCAACTACATTGGGCAAGTTATAGCGAGATAGATACATTTTTGCACTTTTCAGACACTTAAGGAATAGCTTGTTTGTGTCTGTATATGGAAAGGTAACTAATATACAGTTGGCATAATGCCATCCTTGGAAAACAAAAGCATCTCCAACGTGGAGGCAAAGAATACAAATAAACACGGATCGCTGATTTTTCATTTTTTATGGCTGCATTGTTGTTCCAATAGTGCCTATAAATCAGGACAAAATATCACCCTATCCCTAAACGACCCAAAAATTGAGTTTGACAATGATTCCAATTATGTTCACAGTTTAACCTTAAGGCAGTTAATGAATATTCATGAATTGCTTCTGTTTACTTTTCAGGGGAAAGGTTAAGGTCCAAACAGACCTGAATATAAGGTGGATTGTATAAAAGACCTTCCGGTAACGAGGTTTCCTCTGCAATATAATGAATGGTTAATATTGTAAAATGCTTGAAAAATAATCAACTTTGCAATTTACTTGCTATTAAAAATCTCTAATTTTTGAGAAGGAAAAGATTTTTAATTCTATTGTGTATTCTTAGTCAAGGAGTGCAGCATTTACAAGCTCTTTGCTTGCGAGCGCTGCTCTGAAGATGATTGGATTGCTGGATCCATGCAGCTTCAGTGTCGCTGCACTTCTCGGCTGTTCCGAGGCAAAGCTGCCTCTGCTTGCAACATTTTAGAGTGCACAGTTCGGACCAGGATTTCCCCCTTACTGCTTGTCTGAAATGTCAATCAGCAAGAGTGCACTGTCATGACAAGCAGGAAACCGAAAGGCAGGGGAGCGGTGCGCTCCTGAGCAAAGAAGATGAAGGGGTTCTGTCGGTATGGAGATCGCTGAAAGATTGTAACATACAGCCTGTGTCGATTCGTCCTCTAGAAATATCAAGGAGGTCTGTGTGTTTGCTCAGACATTCAGGTATGAATGAAAGCACAAATGCCTTCACAAAGCACAGTCTCTATTCTATGGTAGTGTACGTCCAGTTCAGTAGAGGCGCTGCTGGTCCAGATATATTGCTTGTAACAAAGGCGACAAAACATCACAGCTGCCTAAAAGTATACATTCTGTGAATGAAACCCTACTTGGAACTATTCGGCCTTCGATAAATTCCCTAAATTTGCTTTAGTGAAGTTCACTTTTGGTTCTCTAGCAAGTTCATGCAGTAAGCATATGTCTCTGGACTACAACTGGTTTGCATAATTAACAATAGCCAAAACTCTTAAATAAGGGATTATCACTAAATGTTGACATAGTTGAGTGGATAAAAGCAGAGTTTAAGATTATCGAGAGGGGAGTTAATTTTAATCCAGTTTAGTAAGTCATGTTGTGTCACGGACGGCATTTGTGATTATAAAATTCTACATATTGTATTGTATCATAGGTTTTCTGTATAACAGTCTGGTGTCTGTATTATGTGAACATGGCCGAAAAGGAATAGACAGAAATTAGAGACATTTTTCTGTTGGCTTCCATAGTCGGGTCCTCAATAATACATGCAGAATGATGATACTCACTTAGATACTGAAGGGTAGTAGAGCATTGCGACACCTTCAACGCAAAGCAGAACCGCCAAGCCCCATGTCATCATGTGGTATAGAACAATAGTGCTGCAACGACAAGAAGATCCTGCTGCATTATATTATCACACAATGCAAGTCCTCTACATATTTTATTAGCCGTGAAGTATTATCCAGGTAGAACACAGCGCTCGCATTAACAGCAAAGTCACATCCAAAAATTGAGACCTTCAGAACCTAAGAAACTGCATAAACATTAACCCACATATGTGATTAATACCTGCCGCCAGGAGACATCTGGATGACCAAAGTCCACTGCAAGCTAGGGAATGTTTGGTCATAAGGGGGTTTGGGGTCTCAATGTCAGTGCATGGAACCACAAGAAAACACCCGTGGGGCCATTATTTCGTTGATACAGTTATGCACCATCTATCATGAAATCAGACAGAACCTACTAGCTGATTTTACATAAAGTGTACCTGTTCTTTTATGTAAAACCTGGACAACTTAAAGCTACTTTTAGTCCACATAACAGGGTAGCATGGCCAAGAACGACTCCTATTTTCCAGCATTGTAATTGCATTTTCTCTCTTTTTAGTGGGCAGTTGTTGTTCTGCAGTGTTCTACCAGCACTACATGGGCAAGAACTTCTGTTCCCTCAACTACAGGCGTTTATGTTTTCTTTGTTCAGTGATTTCACTGCCCTGAACTCTGATAAGCTGAGAGGCAAAGACCCATCCGGATGTCCTGCAATCTTCCTTACTATCTCTGTTACTACAGAAGGATTACATTTTACAACAGGCAGATAATAGGAAGTTATAAATCATAATTATGCCCCATAAAAATTGATTTTATTTTATTAGTACTATTTTTAAAAACAACCAACCAGTGGTTACACATCAAAAGCCGACACACAGTGAAAAAGAACACAAACCACAACCAACCTAACGGGGGTTTTTTGAGTCCCTAGTCTGGTGCCTATGCTTGCACCTACCTAACTGCAGAGGTTGGCACCCTATGGGAAACATATGGGCACCCCCGCTCAACGATGACAACCCCTATAGGCCCTAGATATCCTTTTAGTCATCCGGGTGTTCCCTCCCACAATGTATGTATTTAAGGGGTACCTCTATATCTAGACAATTGTCACTCCTATCACTAGGCAGACCCTAGCCCCCAATAATAATATAACATAAAAACAATAGAGAACACAATTGGCGTTTGGTGGCAATCATAGATACTTCTAATGTAAACCGTGATCAAAGCATGGGGAATAGAAAATTAGAGGAAAAAATCCCCTTTTGATTATATATATATCCATAATTATCCCTTTCTATTTACATTTAGGAGTACCAGGTAACCATTATGATAAACAATATCAGTTCATGCCCAGATATGCCTTCAAACAAGAATGATATCTGTCATTACTGGCCATGGAATGGAAAGATCATGGTACTCATATGCACGCCACTCGCCTGCTCCGCCTCAACGCGTTTCGCCCCTCTGACTCATCAAGAGGCCCGATACAAAAAATGGGTCCCGATGTGGATATGATGTCTTACCGATACTACACTCACCTCCATTTAAATATCCCCGCTTCTTGGCCCCCTTCCCTCCGGCATCGCGGGCTGGACATCCCCATTTTGTGATGCCTTGTGGGTAAAACCACACTGCGCATGTCCCCTGTAGAGCCCATAACCATCTTTTGCTCTCCAAACAGATCCGCCCTACATCGGCAGTAATGGCTCAGCAATGCATTATGGATACCGCAACACTGCGCAAGTATCTCATGGAACGCACTTCATCTTTTGTGCTCCAGAGCAGACCGCACATAGAATAACAATGGAGATGGCTGCAATGAGCACATATCCTATGTAATGCATCTTTTGCACTCTAAGCCATATGTAGATCAAGAAACACTATACAGGTACATATTTCCAAGCATCTCTGATGAGACATCATTTAATCATATAATAATAGATAATGATCCTATTTTAGATCCATCAAAACTGTACAGTTTCTGTGTGCTGAATACAATTTATAGAGGAAGTTAGACAGAAAAACACTGACTGGCTGTCACTTTGGAGTGATTTTACCAGGTTAACACAACATTATTTTTAGTTAACGTGATTTGCATATTGCCAGCTTAGAAGACTTTATCAAATGAGATTAATTGGACTGAAAGTACAGTGCCCATTTAAAGGGGTATTCCCACCTCCAAGATTCTGTCCCAATATGTAGCAGGTGTAATCTACTATATAATTGTCTAAGGGTCACTTCCGTCTTTCTGTCTGTCCTTCTGTCTATCTGTCTGTCTGTCTGTTAATCGTGGCCTCTGCCTGTCATTGAAATCCAAGTCGCTGATTGGTCGCGGCAAAATGGCCACAACCAATCAGCGATGGGCACAGTCCGACGGCAAATGGCCGCTCCTTCCTCCCCGCAGTCAGTGCCCGCTCCATAATCCCTCCAGTCAGCGCTCACACAGGGTTAATGGCAGTGGTAACGGACCGCGTTATGCCACGGTGTAATGCACTCCGTTACCGCTGCTATTAACCCTGTGTGACCAACTTTTTACTATTGCTGCTGCCTACCAATAGATCTTTTAAGATCTAATGTTAAAAATAATTAAAAAAAAAAAAAAAAGTTATATACTTACCGTCCGTCAGCCCCTCGGATCCAGAACCGGCCTTCCCCGCTCCTCGCGACGCTCCAGTGACCGCTCCATGCATTGCGGTCTTGCGAGATGATGACATAGTGGTCTCGCGAGACCGCTACGTCATCATCTCGCGAGACCGCAATGCACTCTTGGGAACGGAGCGCGCGAGGAGCGTCGGTAACCGCTTCGCTTGCATCCGGGGCCAACAGAAGGTGATTATATAACTATTTTTTAATTAATTCTTTTTTTTTTAACAGGGATATGATGCCCACATTGCTATATACTGCGTGGGCTGTGCAATATACTACATGGGCTGTGCAATATAATACGTGGGCTGTGCAATATACTGCGTGGGCTGTGCAATGTACTACATGGGCTGTGCAATATAATACGTGAGCTGTGCAATGTACTACATGGGCTGTGCAATGTACTACATGGGCTGTGCAATATAATACGTGGGCTGTGCAATATAATACGTGGGCTGTGCAATATAATACGTGGGCTGTGCAATATACTACATGGGCTGTGCAATATAATACGTGGGCTGTGCAATATAATATGTGGGCTGTGCAATATACTGCGTGGGCTGTGCAATATAATATGTGGGCTGTGCAATATAATACGTGGGCTGTGCTATATACTACGTGAGCTGTGCAATATAATATGTGGGCTGTGCAATGTACTACATGGGCTGTGCAATGTACTTCGTGAGCTGTGCAATGTACTGCGTGGGCTTTGCAATGTACTGCTTGGGCTGTGCTATATACTATGTGGGCTGTGCAATGTACTACGTGGGCTGTGCAATGTACTGCGTGGGCTGTGCAATATACTACTTGGGCTGTGCAATATACTATGTGGGCTGTGCAATATAATGCGTGGGCTGTGCAATGTACTGCTTGGGCTGTGCTATATACTATGTGGGCTGTGCAATGTACTGCGTGGTCTGTGCAATGTACTGCTTGGGCTGTGCAATGTACAACGCGGGCTGTGCAATGTACTGCATGGGCTGTGCAATATAATACGTGGGCTGTGCAATATACTACGCGAGCTGTGCAATATACTATGCGAGCTGTGCAATATAATACGTGGGCTGTGCAATATAATGCGTGGGCTGTGCAATATACTATGTGGGCTGTGCAATATACTATGTGGGCTGTGCAATGTACTGCGTGGGCTGTGCAATATACTACGTGGGCTGTGCAATATACTATGTGGGCTGTGCAATATACTATGTGGGCTGTGCAATGTACTGCTTGGGCTGTGCTATAAACTATGTGGGCTGTGCAATGTACTGCGTGGTCTGTGCAATGTACTGCTTGGGGTGTGCAATGTACTGCGTGGGCTGTGCAATGTACTACGTGGGCTGTGCAATGTACTGCGTGGGCTGTGCAATATAATATGTGGGCTGTGCAATATACTACGCGAGCTGTGCAATATACTATGCGAGCTGTGCAATATAATACGTGGGCTGTGCAATATAATGCGTGGGCTGTGCAATATACTATGTGGGCTTTGCAATGTACTACGTGGGCTGTGCAATGTACTGCGTGGGCTGTGCAATGTACTACGTGGGCTGTGCAATGTACTACGTGGGCTGTGCAATGTACTACGTGGGCTGTGCAATGTACTACGTGGGATGTGCAATATACTACGTGGGCTGTGCAATATACTATGTGGGCTGTGCAATATACTATGTGGGCTGTAATATACTACGTGGGCTGTGCAATATACTACGTGGGCTGTGCTATATACTACGTGGGCTATGCAATTTACTACGTGGGCTGCGGAATGTACTATGTGGGCTGTGCAATGTACTGCGTGGGCTGTGCTATATACTACGTGGGCTGTGCAATATACTATGTGGGCTGTGTTAAACACTACGTGGCCTGTGTTATACACAACGTGGACTGTGTTATACACTAGGTGGGCTGTGTTATACACTACGTGGCCTGTGTTATACACTACTTGGGCTGTGTAATACACTACATGGGCTGTGTTAAACACTACGTGGGTTGTGTTATATACTGCGTGCGTGGGCTGTTATATACTACGTGAGCTGTGTTATATGCTACATGGGCTGTTATAAACTACGTGGCTGTGTTATCTGCTATGTGGGCTGTTGTACACTCCATGGGCTGTGCTATATACTACGTGGCTGTGCTATATACTCTGTGGGCTGTGTTATATACTACGTGGCTGTGCTATATACTCCGTGGGCTGTGCTATATACTCCGTGGGCTGTGCTATATACTACGTGGCTGTGCTATATACTACCTGGCTGTGCTATATACTATGTGGCTGTGCTATTTACTACATGGGCTGTTATAATAATAATAATAATAATTTTATTTATATAGCGCCAACATATTCCGCAGCGCTTTACAAATTATAGAGGGGACTTGTACAGACAATAGACATTACAGCATAACAGAAATCATAGTTCAAAACAGATACCAGTAGGAATGAGGGCCCTGCTCGCAAGCTTACAAACTATGAGGAAGAGGGGAGACACGAGAGGTGGATGGTAACAATTGCTATATATATTATACTACATGGCTGGCCGCGAACAATCAGCGACAGGTGCATAGGCAGCATCAATAGTAAAAAGTTGGTCACACAGGGTTAATAGCAGTGGTAACGGAGTGCGTTACACCGCGGCATAACGCGGTCCGTTACCGCTGCCATTAACCCTGTGTGGGCGCTGACTGGAGGGGATTATGGAGCGGGCACTGACTGTGGGGAGGAAGGTGCGGCCATTTGCCGCCGGACTGTGCCTGTCGCTGATTGGTTGTGGCCGTTTTGCCGCGACCAATCAGCGACTTGGATTTCAATGACAGACAGAGGCCGCAATCAATGAATATCCGTGACAGACAGACAGACAGAAGGACAGACAAAAAGACGGAAGTGACCCTTAGACAATTATATAGTAGATAGTTCAAACTCACTAGCTTACCATTAAAGATAAAATTACAAAAGTACACAAATTCTAGACAGCACGGGTGTTCCCTCCTGAAGAAGCACAACACAATTCTTATGGTTTCATAAAAATAATAATACCGTTATAGAGTTACTGTGATTGTCTGGTACTGTAGTACTGCTAGTAATGAGAGGAACACTACTATAGGAGCACTGTGTATGCCATTGTTATGAAGTTGTAAGGTTGTGAAAGGGGCTGTCATTTGCCTCTCCCGCTCTAAACAGTGTTTGTATAAAATGTGTACTGATTCATGACTGTTATAATATGTGATGCTGCATAGAATTCTATGATCACTAATGTGTGTGGTTAATTTCATATACAGAGATTAATGTTATTTATGCATAGTGTTAGGGAAAGTTTAGAGATAAGGATAGAGCATAGATTAGGATAGAAATGGGTATAGTGCAGTGGGGGTACACTAGAATTAGACTGCTTTCACACATCAGTTTTTTGCCATCAGTCACAATCCGTCGAATTGTGAAAAGAACGGATCCAGCAAAAGTTGCCGCTGGAAGCGTTTTTTTCTCATAGATTTGTATTAGCGATTGATTGCGACGGACGGCCTCCCCTTTCATCCATTTTTCGCCGGATCGTCGAAATTTGTTTGTCTGGCGGCCGAAGAAAATGGACATAGTCACGTTTTTCGTGTCCATCAAAAAAATGGACAGCGACGGATCCATCGCCGTCCGTCCTTTGCTAGAATGGAAGCTTATGGTGCCGGATACGTCAAAGAACGGAATCCGGCGACGGATTCCTTTTTTTTTAACTGAGCATGCTCCAATTATTTTACAATCCAATTAGCTGGATCAGCAATCTGAAACGGATCCGTTTTTTTTTCACAATTCGACAGATTGTGACTGATGGCAAAAAACTGATGTGTGATAGCAGCCTTAGGAAACTAGGGTACAAGAATAGGAATAGTTAAAATAATAAGGGATTTTCCCAGGGGTAGGAGTGCGTGAGTTTTTCTAGGGGAGACTTCCTGATTCTTAGTCAGTCAGTGACAGCTGTGGAAAGTAGTGTATTATAGTTGCAACATTAAAAAAGTGCTGGAGAGTGATTCAGAAGAAGGCAGAACAGGACGTTGGGAAAAGCATAATGCAGTCATTCGTTACTTGGTACAACAGTATCCCTTAGAGAATCCAGGGCCAAAGCTGGAATCAGGTATGGAAACAGGAACCTTTATCATCATCCAGCGAAGGGAGTTGGAACAGGAACCAGTACAGGAAAGTGAGTGCAGGCGTATGGGGCCTGCAAAGCCAAGACGAGCATCTCAGAGGCTAGAGGAGTCTGCATTGAGAGGGAAAGTTCAGGCTGAAAATATGAATATGTACTGTACTGAGACTCAGGGCCACCATCAGGGCGTTACTGCCCTTACTGGTTTATGGGGCCCGGCGAGCAGAGGGGTTCCGCAGTGGAATCTGCCAGCTCAACTGAGCACTTAAAATCTGTTGCTTTGCGGGAGATTTCTCCCACACAGCAACAGTTATCAGCCGGCAGTCAATCATAGGCTGGAAGCTGACGTCAGCGGGCACATTGCCGGGTAATGACGTCACTGTAATGCGACGGTATGTGCCTCAGATGTATTGAGCGGAGGACACCCCTGGACCTCGGCCAGGTAAGGAGAAACTTTTATATTTTAAAGCCACAGTATGAATCTGCATTATCCTACTATGGGGGTGCATTATACTCCTATGAGGGTGCATTATACTATGAGGTGCATTATATTATGAAGTGCATTATACTACTATGGAGTGCATTATACCTCTATAGGGGTGCATTATACCACTATGAGGGTATAACAGAACAGAATTTCGTGTCTGTTCCTGAATGTGTGATATCGTCTGGAAACGGGACTATCGGATCAGCAGGATCTGTAAATGCAAACATGAGCTTTTGCAATACTCCCACATCACACAACAGATGGGACAGTATACTTTCTTTGCGGGGTGCCAGGGTGTGATGGAGCAGCTGCCCCTCGCCATGACTACCACCCTGACAACCTCACAAAGTCACTATACGTGACACTGTTATGAGGATCTAGGGTGGAGAGCAATGCCAACGGTCTCTCCTGTGTGTCTGGGCCAGAACTATCGGGGCTGTAACCAGTGCTTCAGGGGAAGAGATTGCGGACCAAAGCAGTTAAGGGCACCTGACTGATGGGGGCGGCTCCGACATAAAAAGCAGTTTGAGCGGGAAGATGGGACATTTGGCGGGGACCGAGCTTGTAAGTAACACGGTTAACTCTCTCTTCACGGACCCAAACCCGCTAGCTGTGCCTATACCCCCAGCTAGCCAGACTGCCGACATTTCCTATCTTCAGCCTAGAGAGACTTCCTCACCGGGTAGTGACGAGGATAGAGTACGGACTTTTGCTCCACTCACCACCGCGGAGGCATCGCTTAGTCACATCTTTGCGGTGCCTGCTGAGGATCGGCCTGTGCCTGTGGCTGTGTCCGCTGGACTGTGTGCTCCTACTGCAGCCTAGAAGTATCGTTTCTCCTTGCGGAGATCGACATGCTAAGCGTGCCGAGATGAGGAGACTTAAAGCGGCAATGCTCCTCTGGGAAATATGCTAATTATGCAAATTGTCTCTTCTGAGAGTAAGAGAACTAGAACTCTAGTGCCACCTATTGGAATGTAGCAATCCGACAAGTCAATGTTAACCCTTTCGAGCCTAACGAGCATTGTCACATGACTTAGGATAATAGCCAAACCAGAAACTCAATTTGCAGACACTGTGTTTTGGGGTACTTCCCCTCGTCAGTGCAAATCGGAGATTTGGTTTGGCTGGTCAGACGCCTCTCACAAGCCAAACCAGATCTCTGCTTTGCACTGACGAGGGGCAGTACCCCGAAACACAGTGTCTGCAAATTGAGATTCTGGTTTGGCTATTATCCTAAGTCATGTGACAAGGCTCGTTAAAGGGTCAACATTGACTTGTAGGATTGCTACCTTCCAATAGGTGGCACTAGAGTTCTGGTTCTCTTCCTCTCTGAAGAGACAATTTGCATAATTAGCCTACTGCAGCCCTGCTCACTGAACCTTCTGCTTTTTCTTCTGTGCCGCCGACCATCACCTCTGCCCCACTGGGCGCACAGATCAGGAGATCGAGTGCCGAAGAACCCGGAGGATTCGTCGTAGCAAGGAAAAAGTGCATCGCTCATCTGCGGGACCGGATCGGAGACATCTCGTGCCACCTGAGGTGCCGCCAAGGGATCTTTTAGCCACCTTCCTCCAGCGCCCAGAGACTGATAAATTAACCTGTTATATTCTTGTGCAGTTGACTTTCCCCCATCCTCCTATCACATCCTTTACCCCCTGCTTGTACCATTACTGTTCCTATACATAAAGAACCTGTTAACCCTTGCTCTGCCTCCTGTGTGTCATTGCATCCTACGCACCTGCTAGCATCCTACAAGAACACACATTATGGCTGGCCTGCCTAGTGTCTCTTTCACAAGCGGATGCCAATTTTTAACCCCTGCATTAATTTATATGTCCTGCTCTTTATAAAATTAGATCTCAAAAGGTATCAAGTCTCACAGAGATGATAAAGGGCCTAAAGGCTTCATGTCACAAGGGCTTCGTTCACGTCACTTCCACCCTGGACGGCACTAATTTCATAGGATACACTCTTTCTAAACGGCATTTCTTTAAACGAGACACAGTTCTGATGTTCATGTATTATAACAGATCCCTTGTCTCCCACACATACAGTAAGTAGGACACTAGGACATGTATACTGGTTTCACGCTCCAGTGTAAATAGACCCTGATGTTCACTATGCTAATTTTGCTTCTTGCCAGGTTTAATTATACTTGGGCTCAGATCATATTCCTATCAGCCCTTTTACATCAGTCTCTTACAATCACTCATGGGAAATACAGATGAGTTTCTTTCCGCCTTTGGCCATCCATGGAAGCTTAGAAGGATATCTTTGTACCATGTGGATAATGTGTGAAGGAAAGCATGACTTCCCAAATTAAATTATTTTTATAATGTAGCCTTGTATTAAATTGCAGTTAACTGAGAAAAGGAAGCACTTTCATGGCTTAATCATTCAGACTTCTTGTCACAGTGTTTTATAAAATAAAACTGTTGACCTTTTGAATCTTTTTGAATATAACCTAATGTGGCAATCTGCACCCATGGGCATATTCATAAATAAGTCTTCTTTTGACCAGTCTTTTGCATAAACTATATAATATTACACAATGATCTGGATAAAATGTCTGAATGGGCAAACACTTGGCAGATGAGGTATAATGTAGATAAATGTAAAGTAATGCTCCTAGGACGGAGTAATCCTATTGCTGCAAATACTGTACATTAAATGGGAGTATATTCGGGACTACAGCACAGGAGAAGGACTCGGGTACAAGTAAGCTGAGCAGCAGTACTCAATGTCAAGCAGTAGTCGCAAAAGCAAACAAGATTTTAGGATGCATAAAAAGAGAGATAAAATCCCGCAATCCCAACGTATTATTACCCCTTTATAAATCACTAGTGAGGCCACATCTAGAATATGGGATCCAGTTTTGGGTTCCACATTTTTAAAAGGATATTCAGAAGTTAGAATCTGTTCAAAGGTGGGCAACTAGATTATTACAAGGGATGGAAGGCCTGTCATGATGAGAGGTTAGAAAAGTTGGGCTTGTTTAGCTTAGAAAAAAGACGCCTCAATGGGGATCTCATTTTCATGTATAAATATATGTGTGGTCAGTACGAAGGACTGGCACATGACTTATTCCTTCCAAGGACCATGCTGAGGACCAGGGCGCACTCATTATGGGTGGAAGAAAGGTGATTCTGGCAGCTAAATAGGAAAGGGTTCTTTACAGTTAGAGCAATCAGAATGTGGAACGTCCTACCACAGGAGGTAGTAATGGCAGACACTATAACAGCTTTTAAAAAGAGCTGGATGATTTCCTTGATACATATAAGATTGTGGGTTATAGTTAATGCAAACCTGTCAGCTGTTTTGACCAATATAAGTTGCGGCCACTGCCTTTCAGGGCTTATCTACAGAATTGTATAATTCTGTAGATAAGTCCTCGAACCGACCAGAAAGATAATAAAAATAAGTTTTATTATACTCTCCCGGGGGCAGTCTGGTCCGATGGGTGTCGCAGGTATGGATTCGGTGCCTCCCATCTTGTGGTGCCTTCTTGTGATGCCGCCCTCCTGCTTGCTTCACAGGCTCCCCGGCATCACGCTCCTGCGCAGGCATAATTATCTGCCCTGTTGAGGGCAAAGCAACATGTTGCGTTTGGCGGGGATGCATCCGCATGCAACGCATGACCACTCATGTCCCTGCTGTGTACTACATGTTAAAGATAGGTACGCATGACGGATGCGGATGTATGCGGATCTGAAGGTAAGAAGTACGCAGCCCTATGCTGTGTACACAAACACTAGTGTGAACCCAGCCTAAGCGACATAGGGAAGAAGAACTATACTACATTTCCAATTTGATGTATTTGCTAATATTTTCATAATATCTACTACATATTGGAATAGGATTTTGGAGATGGGAATACCCCTTTAAAGGGAAGAAAATAACCTATTGTTTAAATCAGGTTTTTGTGTTACATGTATTTTTTTTTAAATGATATCAATAGTTTTTTTTATATATACAATCTTTTCTAAAAAACAAAACAAAAAAAGTGATCTTGTAATTTTCACACTGACCACTAGGTATTTTCTAGTACTTCCTTTTAGGAAGAATTTACAATTTACAGGAGTTTTCTAATCATCAGAGACAGGATTTTAATGACAGATAACACTTCTATACACAACTGATAACAAAAGATTTAAGAAATCATACTGGATGTCCCAGCTGACCCTGCTCTTCCACCTCCCTTTACAATGACCTTTGCACAGGCTCACTAGTCACTTCAATACAAAAGATAGGGACGGGTCTAAGCACTGTGTACATGTGTTGTTTCCGCAAACAACAAGTAATAGTCTAAAAAGCCCAAATGGCCATTGTGAAAATTGCAAGATTTATATATATATTTTTTTCACACATTGAAAGAGTAACTGTCACCAGGTGAAAAGTGCCCAATTCTCTTCTTTCGGTCCTGTTCCCCCCACTGTGTGTTACGTCTTATGTTTTTTTTTTAAATCAGCCATATGGTTCCCTTGATATGGGCCATTTTATTTAGTGCTAATTTTTACAGCCTCCACCAAGGGGTGTTGCTCACAGGGTTTTCTGGGGGAGAGACTTTAGGCTACTCTGCTTTATTACCCTGAGAGGAACACAACCTTAGTAAAGACCATAAAAATTAGCATTAAATAAATATCTGTTTTTCTCTAATAACCCTCTACGACAGCAGGACAGGGGGTTAATACCAAAGAGGTTAAATATACCCTCCCACATCCTCCCCTTAGTGTTTTTTCCTTTCCCTATTAGGGATGAAGAGGTCATCAGGGGACTGGACAGGCTTACCTCTCCTCCCTGAAAGCTGCTCCGGTCTCAAAACAGGACACGGGATTCCCCCTTCAGGCAAGTTCTGACAGGTTGTTCGGGCTGGAGGACTCTCTGAGCTCTCCAACCCCATCTCCTCCTCCCATTTGTTGCAGGGAAGTGCTACGCATCACGCTGGAGTGAACGTGAACTTCTGGGTCTGAGATGTCGGCGGCCGGAAGTGACCGCATAATGACGTGGAAGATCATTGCCTTCCATCCTGGAACGCATACCATAACAGGCTATAGGATAGCACTTTCAGGGCGAATAGGTGTTGGACCAGGACTCCCACTTCTGGACATCAGGGGGAGGAGGTCATCTAATGAGAGGGCAGATACTGGATCCGGTTGCCCATATAAGAGCCCTTGATGAGGAAGACACCTCAAAGTAGGACCAACTCTGTGTGTGTTATCATGGAGATGCCAGGTTGTTCCCGCTCTGCATTTCCAGATACCAATGCCCTCCCAGTCACAATAAGTATGCTGGCACAGGGTGTCAATTCCCAGATGCAGGTACAATTTTTTTTACTAGTCCTTCTCCTCTTTCATTCAGGGGGACAAGGAACCTGCACCAGGGAGCAAATCAAAGACTTCACACAAATGTGCAGTCTGATCAAGGAAACTGGCTTCGTCACATAAAAAAAACTTGAGTAAAGAATACACTGAGAAAGTCATCAGGGAGGAACAAATTTCCGTAATGGGAGAAATTAAAGGCTTAGTCCACCAGGAGATCAAAACCTCCTTGGCCGCTTTCTCCCATCCCACACCCTCTCCCAGTATCCCCCCAGGGTCTAAAGCAAGAAAGCTTAGTCTAGAAGAGGAAGGGCACGATGACTCTCAGTACGAAATGTCCATTCCAGAACAACTTCTGGAGGAGGGCAACTAGTTCTGGACCCGGAAGCCTCTCAACAGGAGAGATACTACTTGTCCTTAGAAAACATAGAACTACTTATGGTGGTAAGGAGAATTATGGAAGTTGAGGAGGATAGAACTTCCCAAACAGTACAGGAAGAAATGTTTGGTGGTCTCTGATAAAGGAAGAAACTAGTGTTTCCTATCCATAAGAACATTTGGGGCCTGGTACTAGAGGAGTGGGAATTCCCAGTAAAAAAGCTGACTACTCCCGCTGAGCTGAAAAACAGATTCCCCGTAGATTATGAGTCAATTGGATGCTGGTCAGAAATCCCAAAGATTGACACCCAGATTGCACGGGTAGCCAAAAAGATTACCCTGCCATTTGAGGATTACTCACAGCTGAAAGACCTTCTGGAACGCAAGATGAATGGTCTGTTAAGAAAATCCTGGGAGGCCTCGGCGCCTTACTAAATACGAACGCGGTCTCTACCTGTGTGGCTCAGTTCAAGATGGAATCCATCAGGTTCACGATACTTCTGATAGGTCAAGATTTTGTCATGGCAACAATCGATCTACAGGATGCATACTACCACATCCCTTTTCCTCCAACTTATTGAAGGTTTGTGATCAGCCAGGGATAACAGACAGTTTATCAGGATATCATCTGCACCACGGATCTTAACAAAGATCATGTCCAAAGTCATGGCATACGTCAGAAGTCAAGATATATGCATCTGCATGCGAACACAACTTTTTGCGTTCCCGTGCGGTTGGCGGTCACGTCAAAATGCAGCATGCGGACGCATCCACATACAACGCATGTCCCTGCATACCCAATGTTAAAGATAGGTACGCAGGATGACTCAGGATGCATGCGGAAGTAGGAAACCGGCCTTAGACAAAGGTGTCCCCTGGACGCAGAATAAAAGTAAACCCCAGCAGAAAGGGATGGGGAGTCGTGGTTTCACAGGATGTATTCCAAGGACTCTGGTAAGACAAAGTAAGCCATTAATCCTCAAATTTTAGAGAATTAAAGGGTGTAGAGGTCACCAATGGAGATTCAAGCTGACATACACCTTCCCTCCAGTACCAATCCTACCAAGGGCCCTGCAAACAGTAAGATCCGAAAAGACCAAAGTGATTCCAGTGGCACCATTCTGGCCCAAAAGAAGCTGGTTTGGTACCCTAACCAACTTAAGTATAGACGGGCCCATAACACCTTCCCCGATCACAGGCCTCCTTCACCAGGGACCAATTCATCATCTGGATCCCAAGAAGCTACATCTGACTGCCTGGCTTCTAAACTCTCAATCTTGAAAACTAGAGGTTTGTTGGATAGATTAGAACACTGCAGAGAAGTAGGAAACCAGTGACAAACACCATATGCCATAAGGTAAATAAGACCTTCATTACTCGAACAACCTGACCTGCGTCAACCAAATGTTGCACGGATCCTGGATTTCCTACAAGAAGGTCTAAAGAAGGGTCTCAATCCTAGTACCCTCAAGGTCCAAGTGGCAACTCTAAGTTCTTATTTTGACCAGATGCTAGCCAACCACTGATGGGTAAAAAGATTTATACCAGCAGTATCTCACCTATGTCCTAGGATTACAAATCTAGTCCCTTCCTGGGACCTCAAAATTGTCCTTAAAGGGTTCACACTACCACCCTTTCAGCCATTATTATCTATAAATTTGGACAGACTTTCCTGAGTGTGCAAGTTACAGGCTGTCTCAATTAATGAACCCTACATGAGAGTCCTGGAGGACCGACTTATTCTTCGGCTAGTCCCATCATTCCTACCTAAGTGGTTTCGGAGTTCCACAGGTCCCAAGAGGTAATCCTTCCCTCCTTGTATCAAGATACAATAAATCAAAAAGAAAGAGTTCCACACTCTGGAAGTACAGAGAACAGTTCTTCACTATCTCCAGGAAATGGAGAGGTGTTTGAAGGATCAGAATCTGTTTGTCCACCTTCAGGGTCAGAATAAGGGGACGAAAACATCCAGATCCACAATTGCCAACTGGATCAAGAGAGCAATCACTGAGGCATACCGCAACCAGAGCCTTTCACCTCCAGAGAAGTTCACAACTCACTCTACCAGAGCGGTATCAGTCTCCTGGGCTGAGAAAGCCAGCGCTTCCATCAAGCAGATATTCAGGGATGCTACCAGGTCTTTGGTCCATACATTTTCTAGGCATTACAGGCTAGACTTAATGTCTGTTAGAGACTTAAGGTACCGTCACATTAAGCGACGCTGCAGCGATATCGACAACGATGCCGATCGCTGCAGCGTCGCTGTGTGGTCGCTGGAGAGCTGTCACACAGACAGCTCTCCAGCGACCAACGATGCCGAAGTCCCCGGGTAACCAGGGTAAACATTGGGTTACTAAGCGCAGGGCCGCGCTTAGTAACCCGATGTTTACCCTGGTTACCAGTGTAAATGTAAAAAAAAAAAAAACACTACATACTTACATTGCCGTGTCTGTCGCGTCCCTCGCCTTCAGCTTCCCTGCACTGTGTAAGCGCCGGCCCTAAGCACAGCGGTGACGTCACCGCTGTGCTTTGCTTTACGGCCGGCACTGACACATTCAGTGCAGGAAGCTCTGAGCAGCAGCGCGGACGCCGGGGGACGTGACAGACATCAGAGGGTGAGTATGTAGTGTTTTTTTTTTTACTTTTACAATGGTAACCAGGGTAAATATCCGGTTACTATGCGCGGCCCTGCGCTTAGTAACCCGATATTTACCCTGGTTACCATTGTAAAACATTGCTGGCATCGTTGCTTTTGCTGTCAAACACGACGATACACGCCGATCTGATGACCAAATAAAGTTCTGGACTTTCAGCAACGACCAGCGATATCACAGCAGGATCCTGATCGCTGCTGCGTGTCAAACACAGCGATATCGCTATCCAGGACGCTGCAACGTCACGGATCATTGTCGTTCTCGTTGCAAAGTCGTTTAGTGTGAAGGTACCTTTAGCCTTTGGGAAAAAAAAGTGCTCCAGGCTATTATCCCTCCCTAACATTACTCTTGGGTATTTCTCCAGTGCGCTGAGGTTGTGGGTTATTAGAGAAAATAGAATTAGACTTACTGGTATTCGGTTTCTAATAACCCACCACAACAGCACGGGTAATTCCCTCCCTTTGCTTATTAAGTTTGCAGTACTCAGATAAGGAGAATAACATAATTTGAAGCATTCATACTCCTGTGGTCCTTTATAATAAGACTGAGGGGAAGATGTGGGAGAGGCTACGGTATTTAACCTCCATGGTATTTCCTGTCCCTATTAGGAAACGGGTAACATCCTCCGATGTGCTGTTGTGCTGGGTTATTAGAAACCGAATTACCTGTAAATCTAATTCTATTTTTTTATATGTGTAGGACATATCAGAGCATCATTTCACCTAATTTCCCCTTTTTTTACAGCAGTGAGATACAGCTCTGATAAGCCCCTATTGTGAATAGCAGACATTGAAATACCTTATTCCAGCTGACCTTCTGATCACTAGGTAAGCATCCACTGCATAGCAGAACAGCCACCAGAAGCTTGCACTGTAAAATAATTGTATCCACATCTGCAGGATAAACAGAACCAAAATGTAAGTAATTGAAAAGGACAACGCTGATATTGGTTCCCAATCTTGAATTGGACACCACCATTATCATGGAAGGTTCTGGGGACTAGTGAAGGGTTACAATGTGGTTACAAGATGAAAGTGAGTTTATTACAAACTTAGAAGAGTTTTTATCCTCCCACAAAACTAGTGCTACACACACTAGTAGCTAGTGCTACTAACTAGTGCTACACACACAGCTGAGGTAGCCAAGTTGTAAGTCAATGTCCAGACTTTAACAAGCCTTGTAAAATGGCTAGGTATTTTAGTGTAAGACCTCCCTCACACGCATCCGTGTAACAAATGCTAACGGTGTCATCATTGTGTCATCCGTACGTATATATTACTATTAGTGTTTACCACAGATGGATCAATAAATACAGAAATTACAAAGCTTCTCCAAAACTTGCAATGGCAAACATGTACAGCACACATACAGCACATGGATGCCATCTGTGAGCTGGACGTGTTTTTCAGAGCTAAAGACTTGTATTGGCCTTTGTCAGCAGTGATACCGGAAAAAAACGGACATGTCTCTGTGAGTCACCCGCCAGGGCTGTGGGGTACTCGGGACCGGATCCGGTACTCACAGGTGGATGTCACAGTGTCGGCGACCAGTCCATGGCCCTGGGCACCCATGTTAAAGGGAAGGTCTTTAACCCCTTCATGACCTTGGGATTTTTCGTTTTTCCGTGTTTGTTTTTCACTCTCCTCCTTTCCAGAGCCATAACTTTTTTATTTTTCCGTCAATTTGGTCATGTGAGGGACGAGTTATTTTTTGCGGGACGAGTTGTACTTTTGAACGACATCATTGGTTTTACCATGTTGTGTACTAGAAAACGGGAAAAAAATTCCAAGTGCGGTGAAATTGCAAAAAAAGTGCATTCCCACACTTGTTTTTTGCTTGGCTTTTTTGCTAGGTTCACTAAATGCTAAAACTGACCTGCCACTATGATTCTCCAGGTCACTACAAGTTCATAGACACCTAACATGACTAGGTTATTTTTTACCTAAGTGGTGAAAAAAAAATCCAAACTTTGCTAAAAAAAAATAAATAAAAAAATTGCGCCATTTTCCAATACTCGTAGCGCCTCCATTTTTCATGATCTGGGGTCAGTTGAGGGCTTATTTTTTGCGTGCCGAGCTGGCATTTTTAATGATTCCAATTCGGTGCAGATACGTTCTTTTGATCACCCGTTATTGCATTTTAATGTAATTTAACGTAATTCTGGCGTTTTGATTTTTTTTCTCGTTACGCCGTTTAGCGATCAGGTTAATGCTTTTTTTTATTGATAGATCGGGCGATTCTGAACGTGGCGATACCAAATATGTGTAGGTGTGATTTTTTTTTATTGATTTATTTTGATTGGGGCGAAAGGGGGGTGATTTAAACTTTTATATTTTTTTTATTTTTTCACATTTTTTTTAACTTTTTTTTTTAACTTTTGCCATGCTTCAATAGCCTCCATGGGAGGCTAGAAGCAGGCACAGCACGATCGCCTCTGCTACATAGCAGCGATCTGCTGTTCGCTGCTATGTAGCAGAAAATCAGGTGTGCTGTGAGCGCCGACCACAGGGTGGAGCTCACAGCTGCCGGGGATCAGTAACCATAGAGGTCTCAAGGACCTCTATGGTTACAATGGAGAAGCATCGCCGACCTCTGATCATGTGACGGGGGTCGGCGATGCGCTCATATCCGGCCGCCCGGCCGGATGCGGTAGTTAAATGCCGCTGTCTGCGTTTGACAGCGGCATTTAACTAGTTAATAGCGGCAGGTGAATCGCGATTTCACCCGCCGCTATTGCGGGCACATGTCAGCTGTTCAAAACAGCTGACATGTCCCGGCTTTGATGCGGGCTCACCGCGGAGCCCTGCATCAAAGCAGGGGAGCTGACCTCGGACGTACTATCCCGTCCGAGGTCAGTAAGGGGTTAAAGGGGTTTGAATAAAGTTTGTGTTCATGACACCACCTGTGGTATACGTTCAGTGGAGACTGACGCTGCTTAAAGGGGTCTGCTGGGGTGATGTTAAGGCAGCTGAGATGGTATAACTTCCCACAGGTGAAGTAGGTCCCCAGGGCTCCTAGTATGTAGGTGAAGGTGGTGAAATGTGCAGTAAAGAACGAGGACACAGGTGTGCAGTCTCTTTACCTGGTTTACTGGAGACTTTAGGCATCCACAGTCCAGGGCACCAGATCACAGGTATAGGCAGGGTCCGGCCGGCTTGGAAGCAAGTTCAGAGTCCCTTCTACCAGGTGGAGATGAAAGCCTTCCTACCAGCTCTTTGGTGTTGTCATTTGCTGCCTATTGCTTCTGGCAAGGTCCTCACAGTTCACTCGTCCTCCATGAAGGTTAGGACACAAACCCGTATGACAGGTGGCTCGAGCCTTTTTATAGGGTCTCTATCACAATCCGGGCTCTATGTGCCACTGTACCTCCTGGGTATTAGGGCAGACAGGTGATGTGTAACCCAGCTGTCCTGCCGGTTTTTGCTGTGCCTCCTAGAGTCTGACACAACCTCGGTCTTCTGGCTACCGGTAATCTGCGCTGTAAAGGCAGGTAGCCCAGTCACAGCTATCCTCCCCTGTTGTCACTCTCATGTGTTTTGCTCTCCTGCATGCTCTCTACAATCTGTTCTTTTCTTCTGAATTCTCTTCCTCCAGGAACTGCAGCAGCTCTGGCTGCATGGCCCCTTTAGTCCTTCTGACACTGTCTGACTGCTCTCTCCTCTGTCCTCCTGACAGACTACTCCCTTCTCTGTCCCTCAGACAGACTGCTCACTCACTTCCCCTCCAGCCAGAATATATCTCTAGGAGAGTTCCCCTGAAAACCGGGTTCAGAGCTCCCCCTTCTGGTCTGGAGTGCGAACATGTTGCATGTTTGTGTTTAACTGATAGAAGAGATCTTCCCTTGCTTCCAAGCGTGACATCACTCTCCCCGTGAGGAAAGCAATGCCAGTGAAAAAGCCAGGACCCTGGGATGTTACATCTGTGTGGTTAGCAAGGACACATGGTCCATCTAAAAATACAGACATGTGAGCAGCCCCATAGGTTATTATGGATATGTGTGGTATCCGTGAATATCCGTGAAAAATAATGGATGCAACATGTACTTGCATCATGGACATGAGAAGGAGGCCTAACTAGTTTCAGAGAACTTGCCTGACATACGGGCAGGGCACTTGGTTGGTTGAGATTTCCTTGATGCAGCTTTGGAGGTTGGAATCTCGTCAGCCTTAAAGGGGTTGTCCTATCTAAATTGATATGTTAGCAGTCCCTCTGAGTGACTGTAGACTTATGAATCGCCCCAGCACACACTGTGCACTGTGAGAATCCACCGATTACTGAGCCCGAAACGGCAGTGATGCATGCAATATGCATACTCGTGGCCAGAGCCTGTCTAGTGCCCCATACACTTGTATTTAGCAAAGCTGTACCCACTGGATTGAAGCATTGTTAGACGGGGTGCAGCTTCGCTCGCTACAAGTTTATGGAACAAGTCGGCACACACTAGATTATTTCTGCCCGGGAGTTTGCATAACGCATACATAGAATCATAGAATGTTACAGTTGGAAGGGACTTCCAGGGTCATCGTGTCCAACCCCCTACTCAATGCAAAATTCACTAAACCATCTCAACCGGTCCCTGCTCAGAAACTGGTGAGAGATACATAAGTCTGCAGTCACACTGATCAATTTAGATTGGACAAGCCCTAAGGAGACCAGCTGAGCACAGAGGTTTACTGGCAATGCACCATGAGAAAAATGCATACTAGTTTTCTCCTAGAAGGACAAAAAGCTATCTTGCTTCTGCCAACTAGTGGCAGTATCTGCTCTATAAATCAATATCTAAAAATGATGGGCATTTCATTAATAATTAATAAAGGCACAGGCTTACAGAGTAGATATTACAACTTAGACATACTAGCAAAATCGTTTTCTTTCCTTTAACCCTTCACAACCTTGGGGTTTTCCGTTTGTGCGTTTCTGTTTTTTGCTCCCCTTCTTCCCAGATCCATAACTTTTTTATTTTTCTGTCAATATGTTTGAGGGCTTGTTTTTTTGCAGGCCGAGTTGTACTTTTGAACGACACCATTGGTTTTACCACATCGTGTACTGAAAAACGGTATTCATGAAATGTTAAAACTGACCAGCCATTAAGATTCTCCATATCATTATTAGTTCACAGATACCAAACTGATACCAAATAATCCAGAGTTTGCCCCGCAATAAAATGGTGCCATTTTCCGAGACCTGTGGTGTCTCCATTTTTGGGGATATGGGGCTGGGTAAGGGCTTATTTTTTTAAGCTTACGTTATTAATGATACCATTTTCGGGTAGATATAATGTTTTGATCAGCCATTGTTGCATTTTATTGCATTGTTGCTGCAACCAAAAAAACGTAATTCTGGTGTTTTTACTTTTTTTTCTCGTTACGCTGTTTACCAATCGGATTAATTCTTTTTATACTTTGATAGATCGGGCGATTCTGAACACGGGATACAAAATATGTGTATTTTTTACTTTTTTATTGTTTTATTTTAAATGTGGCAAAAGGATGATTTTAACTTTTATATTTTTAATCTTTTTTTATATTTTTAAAAACGTTTTTTCTACCTTTTACTTGCTTCATCCAATCGCCTGTGCTACACGCCATGCTATTTATAGCTAAAATGATCATTTGCTATGAGCGCCGGTCACAGGGCAGCACTCACAGCAGATCTGCAATGACAACCACAGGGATCTCCTGCAGACCCCAGGTTGTCATACCAACCTATCAGAGCCCCACGGTCATGCGACACGGGCACAGATGGGCGGGATTAGTGACTCGCTTCCGCAATTCCACCCTTGGCTATAAGGGGCACATGTCAGCTGATGAAATCAGCTGACATGCACTGGTAAACATGCGGGCTCAGTGCTGGAGCCCGCATGGAATGCAGGGACACAACCTATGACATATACAGCTCTGACAAAAATTGAGAGACCACTGCAAAATGTTCAGTTTGTCTGATTTTTCTATTTATAGGTATATTTTTGAGTAAAATGTAAATTGTTCTTTTATTCTATAAACTCCTGACAACATGTCTCCGAATTTCCAAGCAATACATTTTGTATTTTTTTTTCTGACAAATAAAATTAAAATAAAAAAATAAAAAAAAACAGTGCTTTCAGACCTCAAATAATGCAAAGAAAACAAATGAAAAATAATTTAGAAACAACAATACTAATGTTTTAACTCGGGAAGAGTTCAGAAATCAATATTTTGTGGAATAACAATGATTTTTAATCACAGCTTTCATGTGTCTTGACATGCTTTCCACCAGTCTTTCACACTGCTTCTGGCTCATAAATGTAAGCAGTTCTTCTTTGTTTGCTGGCTTGTGACTATCCATCATTCTATTGATTACATTCCAGAGGTTTTCAATGGGGTTCAGGTCTGGAGATTGGGCTGCCCATTACATCATTTTGATATAGTGGTCTCTTAATTATTGCCAGAGCTGTATATACATCATAGGTCATGAAGGGGTTTTAAGAGAGAGTTAATTTAAAGTGATCCTGTCATCTCGGAAGGTGTTATTTACCTGCAAATATGCGTGCATGATGCAATTACAGTCATCGCTCACCGCAACATTAGCTATGATGTGAGCGGTGGCAGCAAGCACGCCCAGACACTTTGATTGACAGTCTGCTCTGCACTTATGCTCTGCAACTTCATCACCAAGCTGTGATACAAATACGTTTGATACTTACTGCACTTCCAACACAAAAAGCAGCAGGCCAAACCTCTGTACTGTTCTTGAAGGAAATATTGCTGATAAGAGATGGTGAAGATATCCATACTGTTGATCGGAGTATAACACCTAAAATGAAAATTATATGCTAAAACTTGAATTTATAACATAATCAATTCAGCAGTTTTTGTGTTTTTGCTATAAGAAGCCCTTGGCAACATGCGCCCTCACTATATGGAGCGGACCCAGGGAATTAGTGGAGTTTTCAGGTAAAAAAGTAAATCCTGCAGTGAGCAGCCATGGAGTTACAGCAACAAAATAAATTATACTCGCCTCTCTCCCTGCTCCGGTGCTACTGTTCTGGTAGTATCCTGCCAGGTCAGGAGTGGTGATGGCACCAACCATCAGTAACTTGACTGCTGTGGACACTGATTGGCTGATCCTGACCCTGCATCCAGTCAGTGGCTGTAGCAGTCAGGTGACTGGTAGTCAGTTATGCCACCACTTTTGGGCAGCAGAGGCAGTGCAAGAAGTCACATCATGTAGTTTGCCTGATGCTACTTCTACTGGCCATGATGTTACTTCTACTGGCCATGTGCTACTTCTACTGGCCATGATGCTACATCTACTGGCAATTATGCTACTTCTACTGACCATGATGTTACTTCTTTTGACCATGATGCTACTTCTACTGACCACAATGCTACTTCTACTGGCCATGGTGCTACTTCTACTGGCCATGTGCTACTTCTACTGGCCATGATGCTACTTCTACTGGCCATGATGCTACTTCTACTGGCCATGGTTCTACTTCTACTGGCCATGTGCTACTTCTACTGGCTATGATGCTACTTCTACTGGCCATGATGTTACTTCTTTTGACCATGATGCTACTTCTACTGACCACAATGCTACTTCTACTGGCCATGGTGCTACTTCTACTGGCCATGATGCTACTTCTACTGGAAATGATGCTACTTCTACTGGCCATGGTTCTACTTCTACTGGCCATGTGCTACTTCTACTGGCTATGATGCTACTTCTACTGGCCATGGTGCTACTTCTACTGGCCATGATGCTACTTCTACTGGCAATGATGCTACTTCTACTGACCACGATGCTACTTCTACTGGCCATGGTGCTACTTCTATTGGCTATGTGCTACTTCTACTGGCCATGATGCTACTTCTACTGGCCATGATGCTACTTCTACTGGCAATGATGCTACTTCTACTGACCACGATGCTACTTCTACTGGCCATGGTGCTACTTCTACTGGCCATGATGCTACTTCTACTGGCAATGATGCTACTTCTACTGACCATGATGCTACTTCTACTGGCCATGGTGCTACTTCTATTGGCTATGTGCTACTTCTACTGGCCATGATGCTACTTCTACTCGCCATGATGCTACTTCTACTCGCCATGATGCTACTTCTACTTGCCAGAGAGGAGCTTTAAGCTCGTGTACCGAACAGAAGAGCAACAAAGGAGATAGTAAGCGCTGTGCAGCTGGCTGCCCAATGTGGGTGTATATGTATGTACAAATGTATTTATCAGTTTATAAGATGTGTGCCTGTGTCTCTATGTAATTGTCTAATTTGGTGTGTACATGTGGTTAGAAGTGTTTGTTTGTGTACAAACACATTCAGATGTTTGGGGCATATTTACTAAGCCTGTAAGGGCTCTTTCACATTTATGTTAGTTAATTCCATCTGTTTTTTTCTGTTTTAGGAACAAACAAGTGGAACTAATAAGCAAAATGGATCCTTTGCATAACTGATGCAAGCAGAAACAGAGGGACCATATTGATTATTATGGGGTTTCAACTGCTTTTTAGAGTGGAGCACCCCCTTTATTATGTCAATATCCATTAATAGGTCACATGAACAAAGCATATCTTTGTGAACCTACTCATTTACATGTTTATTTGTTGTCATTCATAAAACTGTTTTACATTGAGGAGTGAACCACATTAACGATGTATTCACACATTCATTAGTCATGGTTGGAGTGCGGACCGCTATGTAAGATCTGGCCATGGGTCTCCTGACCCAAACTTGAAAGCCTCAAGTATACTTGGGAGAATGTTGAGTTTGTGATGGGGAAGACCAGTGACCAGTCCATGAAACAAGGATTGTGATACACGGATGTGTGAATGCGGCCTAAGACCTATTACACATGGCTGTATTCTATCCGATCACACAGATCCTGAATAAAGCCGGGTTCACATTAGCATTTCTGTGCGCAGCGTATGATCCGCATACATCGGCGTAAATATCTTTAACATGGTGTTCGCATGTAGATGTGTCGTTTCGCGGTGTGCAGCGGTGTCCGGCAAATGCAACATGTTGCATTTTTTGAGGCGTCAAATATTGCGCAATCATCCGCATGCGGACAATTGCGTAAAAAAAACGCATAATTGTCTATGGGAGTGCATTGGTATGCAAGGACATGCGTACGCATGCGTTCGATACACATGCATACTTTAGACTGCGCATTTCCCGAAAATTATGGCACCGCCTCCACCATGTGCATAAAAAACACAAATGCATGCCAAAAGGCATTTAAACGCATGCACATGCAGCGTTTTTGTTTGCGCCATGTGCAAGATGATGCGCAGGCGTAAGCATGTTTTTGCATGTGTTTTGACATGCATTTGTGCATGCAGATGATACGCTGAGCACAGAAACGCTAATGTGAACCTAACCTAAGTAACTCTGGATGTGCCTCTAATTTTACTGTGTGCAGAGCTTCTTTTTACAGATTCTAAAAAAATGCTATGTTGCAAAGTATTGTGCATTAATGAACTAATGTTTCATATTTATTACACAAGCGGCATGGATTTCTAGATTGCTGTGTAAATCCATGCACACAATATTTTGTGCATGAGCCCTAAACATAAAAGGACAGTTATACAAAGTTTGTTCTGCTAATGTCATTATATCATTAGCCCATCCGTTAAAAAAATTGAAATTATTTTAATTTTGCAGCTACCAATTAACAATGAATTAATGCTCACAATTGCTCTAAAAACAAACGGTAAAGCTGAAGAGACAAAACGTGCAAAAAGGGTCTTATCTGACAGCCAAGTGGTATAAGATATTATAGGTTTCACTCACCTGATAGGGTTGTGAGAGTCACAACACCTATAGAAGCATGTAAAGGCTGCAGCAGGACCACAAAGGAGATACCATGCAATGAATGAGGAATACGGTGGTTCACAGTCGCCGCTGCCCAAGGTTCCAAAACTGCAATCACATACGGAGGTGAAGCATGAATGCGGTTTATTTGTCAGCAAGTTTCAAGGTTTCCAAACCTCTTAATCAGGACCAAACCGCAATGAAGCATTGGAGCCATGGAAACCTTGAAACGCGTTGACAAACCGCATTCATGATTCACCACCGTGTGTGATCGCATTTTTGGAACCTTGGGCAATGCTGACTTTGAACCACCGTATTTCTCATTCTTTGCACAATTGCTCTACACATCCATTTTTAGCGTTCTTCTCGCAGAAAATTTTTTTTGTGTAACCTAAGATAATCTTATTCTTCATCTAAAGTCCACTCTTAGGATTCGTAGCTATTAATTCTAATTTCCCTTCAGAACTGTTTCTGTTTTATTTTTCTCTCTTACAGCATCCAGTCACATGCTCAATGATATTTACAATGTATACATTTGTTTGGATCAGTTGATATATCATCATTGTGATAAAAATATCCTTAAAGTTCTGCTTCCTTTTTTCACGGTATAAGTTCTGTACAATAATTTAGAACCAACTGCCTAGATTTGACCACTCTATTATATTTCTTTATATATACTGTATATACTGTGTGTGTGTGTGTGTGTGTGTGTGTGTGTGTGTGTGTGTGTGTGTGTGTGTGTGTGTGTGTATGTATATATATATATATATATATATATATATATATTATAAATTAAATAGTGTAAGTCAAATAGATAAATCAGTAGGTGAAAAAAGATTAACCAGGTCTTCTTACCTATGCATCCAAGAAGGTCACAGATGACAACTAGAAGCAGGATTCTTGATGAAGACGACTTGGGTAAGGTAGATCTGCCCTGTTTTCTGTAACCTTGCTTCGCCTTTGGTAGTAATTGTATAACAGAAAAAATCAAGCTAACCAGCCCACTACCGATACAGAGAGAGCCGAACACCGTTGGCTGATAATCTAGCACTAGCTGAGTGGCAGGATCCCTATTGGGACAGCAAAAGGTCTCCAGCCGAGGGGAAGCCATGGCTTGACTCCTCAAGAAATTCAGAAAAGTCAGGAAAAGAAAACAGAAATGCTTAATGAAATTTACTCTGACTTGTTGGCTTCATTCTTCTGTGCTGTTCATCACGAGTTTACTCAGATCATGTGCTTCACAATCCCTGCAGCTATGTCTCTGCTTCGCTTCATTCAAGGAAAACTTTGGATTCTTTGCCAATGTGGCCTCTGCTAGGCATACACGATCTGTCTTATATGTAGTACATTAATGTCAAACCTAAAATTCAAGGTAATACAGTCACCTAAAGAACAGTCCTCACGTAGGATAACGGAAGTGAAGAAGTATGTTATGTAACCTCCTACAGCAAAGAAAATCAAGTATTTCAGCTTTTAACTTTGGACTTGTTTATACAGGCATTTTAAGCCTGTCTGAAAACAAAAGATTCCAGATTTACGCACATGTAAAAGAAAATAAATTATTATTAAATTAATAAAATATAGTTACATAATATAGTACATATAGTACATAGTATTTTCATGGTATGGCTGAAAAAAACAAAACGAATGTCCATCAAGTCTATCCGCAGGATATAACAAAGTATTGTGCAGATAATGACAGTTATAAAGCATATAGATGTACAGAAGTATAATAGACAGGTTAGAGTGCAGCGCACCAGAGTCCTGGTCGTTGCAGTACTGTGGCTCCGCCACTATGGGGAGCTATGGTGCGTCTGATGGCACTGAAGGAGTTCATCGGATCAGGTATCACAGACACCAATACATTTCACAGTCGGGCCTCCGGGGGGAGCTAAGGGTTCTATTCACTAGGCCACTCCCCACCATAGTGGGTAAACTGGGGGTCAGGCAGGAAGTTAGATCAGAAAGCTGACTGGGTTGGAACCAGGCAACACCTTGTGGCAGAGGGTGTTGTGGGGGAAGATTCAGTAGGGTCTCTGTCAGGGGTGGGATCCTGACAGAGGCTTGGCAACAAGAAAGAACGTAACGGGACCGTGCCTGCTCCGGGTAGCGGTGGTGCCCAAGGAAGGATTAGAAGCGAGATAGATTGTGCTGAGTGAGAAACGAGATCACGCAAAGGAGAAATACCAGTAGGAGTCGTGCTGTAAGACCGAAGCAACATCCTACTGAGGCGCACTACTGGTGGCCGGAACGCCGAGGGAGTATCATAACATTCAGCTTCAAGCAATACTCCAAACAGCGGCAGGACAGTCAGTCTAAGGCGGGCTGTCTAACTTATATCACCTATGCAGTCTTGGGGGGCAACTTGTGGAGAGGGGCGACTCTAGGGTCCCGGAAGAGCTCCGAGCCTACCCGTCAAACGGGTGCCGTCCCAACCAGAACACCAGGGAGGGACGGAGGATTAGCAGAACATCATCTAATCGAGTTGTGAGGGAACTTAAGAAACAGACACAACAGTTGTGGGGGACTTTCTGTAAGCACAGCAGGGAAGGACCACAACACATAGCGCTAGAAGGAAGGCACCGATTTCCACCTGTGAAGAGAACTCTGGAGGTGCCATTGGACCGGTCGGACTTGCGCAGCCTGGTAAACCGTGTTCCGGACTGAGGACCCAGAGATCTTCAGTAAAGAGGTAAAGAGACTGCAACCTGGTGTCCTCGTTATTTACTGCACTGCACCTCTACAGCGTCACCACCATCATCCATATCTATTATTCACTGTACGCCCCTCGGCAGGGTCACGGACCGGGGCCTAGCCACCGTGACAACCCCAGAGCAGAGACTCAGAGGCCCGGTACCGGGGACCCCTCAGCCCTGCGGCAGCGGGGGCGCTACAGATTTTGGCGTCACGAACAGGATCTACTTAAGCCTGAAGAATCAGGTCATGTGTGCCTTGGAACTGTGATTTACTGTACTTTATTGAGAGACTGTGTGCTGCGCCATTTACCGCCAAAAATCCGCCGCCATTGCAGCGCTGAGGAGAGCGCAGGAGAAGAGGAGGGGCGTGGAGTAGGCGTAGGCAAGCTGGAGAGCGCGAACAACAATGGCCGCCCAGTCTAAATATTTCTGTGTCCTGCGGACGTGTCCGTCAACAGCCGAGGTCCGCCTCCTGATCCTGTTTGGAGGGTGGAGACCATGGAGACGGGGCCGCCCACGAAAGAGACCGCGGGAAGAGGACATTGGAGAAGGAGAAAAGATGGCGACACCGAGAACACCGCGTGGGACTGACCCGATCCAGCCTGAGGCTGCGCCACTCGACATAGCCCCAGACGCGCCAACTTTGCGAGGATTAACCCTCACGGGGCCACCGATGGGCCGACCCCCCTTACCACCGTCTGAGGAGTGTGTGGCCGCAGCCGAGGCCCGACAAATAGCACGCCGCTTGGAGGCTGACGCCCGCGTGCTCGCTCGGCTGGGTCAGCCCACGGAGATCCGTCTGTCTCCAGTGTCCCCGACTCCTCCCAACCCGGCCGCAGCTGAAGGTATGCTGCAAGCACAGGGCATGAGGATCTTGCCGGAGGCCGAACACCTGCGGCACCTGATGACGGCGTGGCGGAGCCGGCCCCAGCCTGCAGTTCAGATTGATATGACCAGCGTTGCAGAGATCCCATCGTCCCACTGGGGTGTAGTGGTCTCCTTTAACCCCCGACATGGAAGAGGGGTTATACAGGAGATCGGGGAGCCGCTACAAGTCCACGTGGACCGAGAGGAGGTGGAACATTGCGGTGGAAGGTTCGCTCGCGACCTGGAGCCAGGTGATGCCGTAACTTATACCAGGTGGAGGAGAGCAACAGGCGAAGCTGGCTGGATGGCGCGGGGCGTTCAGCGGTGCGTCGCGCTCCAGGCCGCTGCAACCCCCGAAGATGAACCTCCCGCTGAAAAGACAACGGAACCTGACCTTGCGGAGCAGCGGGGGACCCGGACCCACCATGTGCCTTGGGGGCGTGCCGGATCCTCGGTGAAAAGAACATCCCGGCGAGGGATCCTGTCGTTGTTGGGGCGGGACCCGATCCTTGAACCAGCAGGACGACCCGTTGGTCTGGTGAGGCCCGGGAGGAAACCACCTTCCTCCCCGAAGAACGAGTAAGCATGACCGCTTTAAATATGTAAATAGTTCTCTGACTGTTTGTTGGTTTCCTGTTTTGCTGCTAAACCCGTCCAGGGTTAACTCTTAAAGGGATCCTTCTGTTGACCCGGGATCCCTATTGTTTTGTTTTTGTTTGTTTTTTCTGAAATTTTTGCACAAGTTTATAGTTGAAAAGAACTGCTGAAATCATGAACAGTGCATGATGCGAACTTTTTGTATATAGTTTGCACCTTATTAAAGGTGCTCCTTACTGGTTTTACTTAAAGAAGGACTCTTTGTGAAGATACCACACTGGAACCTTTGCTGAGTATGGACTGGTAGCTTGAGAAGACACGCTACCTCATAGAGACTTGGTCCTCTCTTAAAGGGGATGTCCATTTGCCGCACTTAAACGATGATATTGCTTTAAGACAGGTAGCAATAATGTTTTGACGAAAGAAAGTGATGATAATGTTTACATGAGTAAGTTATATGTATTTGACTAGTTAATTGTGAAGAAATGCTGATGATGTTCTCTGAAAAGAAAAAGTGAAAGATAGAAGAAGGATGCAGTGGGCCCGTAGGGATAGACGTGATGTCCAGCATGCATGATAGAGAGAAAGATAATGAGAAGGCTTAATGTTCAATAGAAAATGTTTTTGATAATGTTGATAGATAGTTAGGATAGAAGGTAAACCCTGAGTCCTCATAGGAGTCATGTAGAGATGGCTCAGTGCTCTTAAACTGAAAATAATGTTATGTTCTATACCGTGTATAGTAGTTGAAAAGGCAGTAGGCCCGGGCTGAACGGGGCGGTCCTGCATAGAAAGGAGAGGCAGTAGGTCTGGTGCCGTTAGGACAGGCGGTCCTGCAGATTTAAAGAAGGGGAATGAAAAAGTTAAATTGCCTTATAATGTGATTATAAGAAGGCCTTAGTGGATACAGAGTGTATGTCCTTAAAGGCAATGTTAAATTATTGTTCAACAATTTTGCACTTAGTAGAATACCCGGTTGGGTAAGAAGAGTTATTTATAGCATGTTGCTATGATATCTAACCATGTTTGTAACGTTCAAGTGTCCTCACCTCCCATAAAGGGAAGCTCTGTTCAAATATGCTTATTGTTATTGCACTCAACAAAACTGTATGTCTTTTTGCTAACTTGTATTGTTGTTTTCTTCTCAGTCCCGGAGTACTGTGTTTAACCAGGGGGGAGTGCAGCGCCCCAGAGTCCTGGTCGTTGCAGTACTGTGGCTCCGCCACTATGGGGAGCTATGGTGCGTCTGATGGCACTGAAGGAGTTCATCGGATCAGGTATCACAGACACCAATACATTTCACAGTCGGGCCTCCGGGGGGAGCTAAGGGTTCTATTCACTAGGCCACTCCCCACCATAGTGGGTAAACTGGGGGTCAGGCAGGAAGTTAGATCAGAAAGCTGACTGGGTTGGAACCAGGCAACACCTTGTGGCAGAGGGTGTTGTGGGGGAAGATTCAGTAGGGTCTCTGTCAGGGGTGGGATCCTGACAGAGGCTTGGCAACAAGAAAGAACGTAACGGGACCGTGCCTGCTCCGGGTAGCGGCGGTGCCCAAGGAAGGATTAGAAGCGAGATAGATTGTGCTGAGTGAGAAACGAGATCACGCAAAGGAGAATACCAGTAGGAGTCATGCTGTAAGACCGAAGCAACATCCTACTGAGGCGCACTACCGGTGGCCGGAACGCCGAGGGAGTATCATAACATTCAGCTTCAAGCAATACTCCAAACAGCGGCAGGACAGTCAGTCTAAGGCGGGCTATCTAACTTATATCACCTATGCAGTCTTGGGGGGCAACTTGTGTAGAAGGGCGACTCTAGGGTCCCGGAAGAGCTCCGAGCCTACCCGTCAAACGGGTGCCGTCCCAACCAGAACACCAGGGAGGGACGGAGGATTAGCAGAACATCATCTAATCGAGTTGTGAGGGAACTTAAGAAACAGACACAACAGTTGTGGGGGACTTTCTGTAAGCACAGCAGGGAAGGACCACAACACATAGCGCTAGAAGGAAGGCACCGATTTCCACCAGTGAAGAGAACTCTGGAGGTGCCATTGGACCGGTCGGACTTGCGCAGCCTGGTAAACCGTGTTCCGGACTGAGGACCCAGAGATCTTCAGTAAAGAGGTAAAGAGACTGCAACCTGGTGTCCTCGTTATTTACTGCACTGCACCACTACAGCTTCACCACCATCATCAATATCTATTATTCACTGTACGCCCCTTGGCAGGGTCACGGACCGGGGCCTAGCCACCGTGACAACCCCAGAGCAGAGACTCAGAGGCCCGGTACCGGGTACCCCTCGGCCCTGCGGCAGCGGGGGCGCTACAAGAGCATTTTATAAAAACGTGCTTCACAAGGTATGTCCACCCTTAACTATCATTTTTAACTATATTGCATTACTTATTTGAAACTGATTCTGAGTTAGGGCTTATTCAAACATCAGTACAAATATGTCCGAGTACAAATCGCTAATGCACGGACTGGCCACGGATCTCCTCACATGAATGTGACAGCTTCATATATTTCTAAGACGATCTCACACTTGGGTCAGGAGAGCTATGGCCAGTCCGTGCATTGCAGTCCGATCTTGGACCAATTTGCACGGATGTCTGAATGTGCCCTTAAAGTCTGTATGAAAGTCCAGAGCTATATCTTCCTGCAGGGCAATGGTTAATGGCATTGATTTATGCAAAATGTTAGTTGTAGCGAAGAAATGGTTTACCGCAGGATAGCAGTGTAGTATAGGCAAACTGGAGATTGGCTTACAGAGAGGCATTACCTTACTTGCAGAGTTGGCAACTTGGTTGGTGCTTAGGTCGTGCTCTGTGAAACCCCTCCACCTTCCAGTAGCATCCCACAGACCACCCTAGAATTCAGGACCGTACCCTTTTCACTCCAGGATGCCCTGAATTTGCAAGGTTTGTGTGTCAAAATTTGCAAAAGTCTCAAAAATATATATCTTTGTACCGTGTTAGCCAGTAGATAGAAAATATTAAAATTTGAGAGTCCTCAGAGGTTGATACCTTTTAATAGCTGTTGACCAATTAATTTACTGGCAGCTATCTCTCCCTAGTCCTCCATACACAGGAACAATATGCTCTCTTATGAGTGAGCCGCTCCCAGAGGAGTCTTGTCTCGTTGAGAACGGGATCCAAGAAGTATCATTTCTCCTTGCAGAGAGTTACATGTTAGGCATGCCAAGATAAGGAGACTTAAAGCCGCAATGCTCCTCTGGGAAATATGCAAATTGACTCTGCAGAGAGGAAGAGGACTTGAACTCTAGTGCCATCTATTGGATGTAGCAATCCTAAAAGTTAATGTGGTAGTCAGAAATTGTAGATATCATATCCTTATCGCCCCAAATATCATCAGTTGGTAAAGAATCCGGAAACCGTCATTTCCATTAGACTGCTAGCTAAGCCTACTGGTATCAGTGGTTTTGGGCGATGTTAGTCTAATGTATATGTCTGTTCTACTATATTCTATTCCCAGTTATATCTGCTTATGCTTTGCTACTAAAACATCTTTATACTTGAATGATTATAATGCATCTATGGAGGATTCAATTAAAGCTAAGAAAGGGAAATACTTTTAAAAGAAACTGACTTAATTTTAGAGACATTTTGATTTTACTTAATGCATGTATTTTGGCAAAAAAGCATTTTCTGAATAGGGCTTTATTAAAATTGTTGACTATAGTGTCTGTATATCACAGTATATCGCAGATTTAAAAAGAAGATAACATTCAAATTTGTCACTGACCTTATCTGACAGACTCTCCCAATAGCTATTATCTGTCTGGTGCGAAACTATCTTCAATTTTCGTTCATGACAAAGTCAAAATTGCTTTGTTCATAAGCAGATGAGCTCACACAATTTGATCAAAATGTGTGCTAAGTACCTAACAAGTACAGTCCAGCAGCAATACAATGCGAATCTATAGCAGCAATACAATGCGAAATAAATGAAAGCAAGGAAACACAAATTGGCAGTGCTGAGGAGGTTAAATAAAAAAATGCCCCTGAAGGTGAAAGATTCCCATTGGAGATGAACAAGCACTAAAATGCTCATATGCTAGTTACTCGAACCAACAAATTCCTAATGCTCGGATTCTTATTTCGAGTAACGAGTATAATGGGAGTCAATGGGAAATCCAATAATTTTTCCTTCAAACCCTACAAGGAGATCTGGGAAGACAGTGAAAATTTTGTAATGGATGGAAAAACCACTGAATGAAAGGAGAACAACATGCGGAAGACCCCTGGAAGCATCTATGACTCCCAGAATGCTGCTAAAAACAATGGTGTCCCATTTTTACTTTGCTTTAAGGACTGACAATAAAACATTCAAAATCAAAGAAAAATTAAAGTTTACAGGAAAAAATGTTAATGAACATTCTTTCCTGTATATTAACTTGTATATAAGGCAAAATGTAAAAAGGATTTTAAAAAAAGAATAATTTAAGTAAACCAAAATTGAAATTTGTATTAAAAAATTGGAAATTTCAGTGTAATTTATCAAGGAAACAAGAGCTGCCAAAATGTGATGGAATAGAGACTCAGATACACCCTGTATTAGCCATAAAGGAGGGCCTCATACACATTTTGTTCAAATTGTCATGTAGTGGTACTCCTAGATTCATAAGGGCTATGCACTAAGTGAAAAGTCTGCCAAACATTACAAACAGGGTCATTCATAAACCCTTGAAGGCATCAACTACAGTATCTCATTCAAATATCATGCACAAAGGCCAGTTGTGGTACTCCTACACTCATAAAAGTTCTGTACAGTGCAAAGCCTGCCAAAAATTACAAGCAGGGTCATCCATAGACCATTGTAGGCAACAACAGGATGGTCTCATTAAAATATTTTGAAAGTGTAGTCGATGAACTCCTACACACATAAAGGCTTTGCACAAAGTGCAAAGCCAGAAAAAAAATTATAAGTAGGGTCATCCATTCATCCATAGACCCTTGAAGGCAACAACTGGAGGGCCTCATTCAAATATTGAAGATTAAAAACATTTCATGTGCTGCTGTCATCTGGTGATATGGAAAAGTTGGGGCTAATCAAAGTTTTGTTTAATTTTTTATCAGAGTGAGCTTGTCATCACTTTCTATTGACAGGCAAAAGCACCTGTCTGTCTTGACCTCCCGGTGGTACTAAAAACCTGCTCAGACAAGATGCTAGCGGCAGGGCAGCTCAACACCTCCAAAATATAGAGGGAAAGATCATGCCAGGTGTCCAGCTTTGATACCCAATAGCTGAAGGTCGCAGACGAATTAGGTAGTACACCTTTTTTGTCGGCCAAGAATTGCTTGATCACCTTTAAAAACATTTTTATACTTTAAATACCAGGTCATCAGGGCCTGGACACTAGGATGGTATCATGAAATTGACCTAGGCCTTTGATAGTGTACCCCTGCTTCAGCTGTGGGTCTCCCTCTCCTCTCCTCCTTGGTTGGGCAAGGAAGCTTTCCCCTTGCCGCTAACGTTGTTTGATGGGAATTTTTTGCCAACATATTTTCTACAATGGCATTATGCTATAACACCATTTTAGTAGACCTGTCCCTCTCAGGAAGGAGAGATGCAAGGTTCTCCTTGTAACGCCGATCTTGCAGGGAGAACAACCATTACTCTTTTTTGGCAAAGATGTATGTAACGCAAGAGTCATGGGAAAGGCAGTGGTACATAAAGTCTGCCATAAGTGCCAAGGTTCCTACAGCCAACAATTTCCTGTCTCCACTATGATGACTACTATCCATCACCTCCCCCATCTCTTCCTCATCATTCCCCTCCTTAGCCCACTAACATAGGAAAAGCAGGACGAATCTTGTGTGGGTATTAGCCTGTTTTGCGCTATCAGCTCCTGATCCTCCTCAGCCTTCACGTCCTCATTGTTACTCAATCGGTACTGAGCAGATGAGATGAGGCTGAGCTGGGTAGTATCTCCCTGTCTCATGTCTTCCTCCATCTGAACGTGATCCACATGCAAAGCTTCATGACACAATGGGAAACCTCATAATTCACTAGCAGTACACCTTACTATCTAATGATTCACTACATTGCTTGACAATTCTCTAGGGGAGAGGATTTCTTTTATACAAGATTGCAGGGGTACTACTTAGGCTACTTTCACACTAGCGTCGTGCACTGCACGTTGCTATGCGTTGTTTTGTAGAAAAAATGCATCCTGCAAAAGTGCTTGCAGGATGCGTTTTTTCTCCATTGACTTGCATTAGCGACGCAGTGCGACGCATTGCCACACGTCGCAACCATTGTGCGACGGTTGAGTCGTGTTGCGTCGGACCGTCGCCACCAAAAAACATTGCTTGTAACGTTTTTTGGTGCGTCGTTCCCGTCTTTTCCGACCGCGCATGCGTGGCCGGAACTCCGCCCCCGCCTCCCCGCACCTCACAATGGGGCAGCGGATGCGTTGAAAAACAGCATCCGCTGCCCCGTTGTGCGGCGCATTCACTGCTAGCGTCGGTACATCGCAACGACGCAATTCGTCGTGCGTCGTCCGACGCTAGTGTGAAAGTAGCCTTATGCTAAATGTATCTCAGCAACAGGCTGAGAGCATTTAGCATATGTGCACACACTAGGCGTGCCGCCTGAGACCAGAAAGTGACAGGGAAGCAGGAAGATGGCAGAAACCACACCGCGAGGCTGGGGCAGTGAGTAAGCTGGCGCACATGCAGGGAGGGGGACACCATGCAAGGGTGCCGGCAATAGCGCTATATGAAGTTCCAGCACGTGGTGATATTGAGGAGGGTAGATATCGTATCTAGGGTTGAGCGAAACGGGTCGGCCATTTTCAGAAGTCGCCGACTTTTGGCAAAGTCGGGTTTCATGAAACCCGACCTGACCCCTGTGTGGGGTCGGCCATGAGGTCGGCGATCTTCTGAATCTGGTATCGGAATTCCGATACCGAGTTCCGATATGTTTGTGATATCGGGAATCGGTATCGGAATCCATATTTAAGTGTTAAATAAAGAATCAAAATAAAAAATATTGATATACTCACCCTCGGACGCGCCTTGGTACTAACCGGCAGGCTTCCTTCCTAAGAATGAGCGCATGAATGACCTGCGGTGACGTCGCGGCTTGTGATTGGTCGCGAGTAGTGTTGAGTGATACCGTCCGATACTTGAAAGTATCGGTATCGGAAAGTATCGGCCGATACCAGCAAAGTATCGGATCTAATCCTATACCGATACCCGATACCAATACAAGTCAATGGGACTCAAGTATCGGACAGTATCCCTGATGGTTCCCAGGGTCTGAAGGAGAGGAAACTCTCCTTCAGGCCCTGAGATCCATATTAATGTGTAAAATAAAGAATTAAAATAAAAAATATTGCTATACTCACCTCTCCGACGCAGCCTACACCTTACCGAGGAAACCGGCAGCCTTGTTTGCTTAAAATGCGCGCGTTTACTGCCTTCCGTGACGTCACGGCTTCTGATTGGTCGCGTGCCGCCCATGTGACCGCGACGCGACCAATCACAACAAGCCGTGATGTAATTTTCAGGTCCTGAATGCCAAGAATTAGGCATTCAGGACCTGAAAATTACGTCACGGCTTGTGATTGGTCGCGTCGCGTCACATGGGCGGCACGCGACCAATCACAAGCCGTGACGTAATTTTCAGGTCCTGAATGCCTAGAATTAGGCATTCAGGACCTGAAAACTACGTCACGGCTTGTTGTGATTGGTCGCGTCGCGGTCACATGGGCGGCACGCGACCAATCAGAAGCCGTGACATCACGGAAGGCATTCCTGCCCACAAGCGCTTGTCCACGTGTTGATCATTAAGTGGACGATCACAGTAATCGTGTTAGTAAGGACACAGGTGATGTTTCAGGACATATGCTGGTACAAGGTGGGGATGCCTCACCGGGAGAAATGGTGGCTGGGGACTGATTACCGAGTGGCCAATTTTGTACACCTGTGGTAGTCCAATTTTGGTTTTTATTTCAAAGAAAATTACACAAAAACTAAGTTATACAGTATATATGACAAGAGTCAATTTTTTCTAACAAAACCATTTGGTGAACTGTACCAGGCAAAACAGTTTTAAAAAATTTGAACCAACCTTCACTTTACACAAAGCACGGTAAACTGCTTGGTTGATTAATTGAAACTGTAACAAATTTTGGAAAGTTTTTTGATAGTTATATACACCACTGTAATGTAAAAATAATGGCGTTAAAATGTAGGGATGAAAAATTGAATCCATAACAGTTTTTGGCAGGGTTCTATGGAGTTTTATATATCATTGTAATGTAACAAGAACCACGTTAAACTGTATGGATGAAAAATTGAATTCATAAACATTTTTGGAATGGTTTTTTTTAGTTCTATATACCATTGTAATGTAACAAGAACTTTCTTAAACTGTATGGATGAATAGTTGAATCCATTATAATTTTTGGAAAGTTTTTTTTAGAGTTCTATATACCACCATAATGTAACAAGAACTGTATTAAATTGTATGGATGACTAACTGAGTAAATAAAAAATGTTGGAACTTTTTTGGTAGTTTTATATACCACTGTAATGAAACAAGAACAATGATAAACTGTATGGATGAATAATTGAATCCATAAACAGTTTTGGAAGTTTTTTTTGCTTTATATAGTAACGAAATTTAACAAGAACCGCGTTAAACTGT